>NC_066317.1:14821855-15455855 GCF_022539315.1 Serinus canaria
TAAGACTAAAATATATTTAAGAGTCTCATGCCCTGGTTTCAACATGCTACACCAGACAGAATGCTGATATAATTTTCAATGCCTTAAAATGCTTGAAATCACAAGTCCTAAATTATTTACAAAAAAATATCTCAGTAATTTAATCTTTCATGTCAACACAGAAGAATGAGATACCGGTTTGCAGTGTTGAACAAAGTAAGAAAGAAAACCAAGTAGAGGTATCATCAACTATGGTCACTGCATGTACCAATCAATCTGAATGTACAAGATTCTCAGAACTCATGGGAAACCTCTCAACCTGCTACAGAAGTGGCAAGTGTGTGCACATATGCTTTTTTTGCTTTCATCTACTTAGATATGCCCAAACATGTACATCAGTCTTGCCACCTCTGTAGAAGAAACTCTGTAATGCTGCAAACCCTGAAATCCAAGTTCTGCTCAGGGATGAAATCTGTATTGAGCTGAAATCTATATTTTCAGCTTCCCCTCAAACATGAACCAAGTACTGAAGGAAGCAAGTCTATCAGTCAAAACTGGAGGGCAGACGAGATTCCTACACCCATACTGGGGAAAGACACAAGGAGACAGTGAAAACTCTCATGATTCTGTCTATAATCACTTCAGCACTACAAAAAATTTTAATGGGTATCTTATTTTCAAGTTACCTAATATTGGATTGATAGCCCATAGATCACTTTGATGTGGATTGGCATTTTAGTAGTTTTAATGACAAAAACATGCAACAAGTGATATACTTCTGAATACCATTAAGTGCTATAATTCAGACTGTCTACACTGGCTTAGACAGTCTCATCTGCTGCCATGTTGGGAAGAGTTCCCTTTATAAGTACAGAAATATGAAATACTGCTTCAGAAATCACTGGTGAACCACATTAATCATTTGCTTACATGCCAACTCAACATAATAGTTGGGTTTGGATGATACTGCTTTGAACAGTGCCTAAATATAATGACTTATATAAAGACATGTTTAAAAATAATTTGTTTTTCTCCTTGTACTCTAGACTTTGCCTGTGCATGCTGGAGAAAGGATGAGGGAAGAACCAAATGGGAGATTGGTGACATCTGCTCTAATATCACTCTCCCGAGTGGATAACACACATTGGAATTAAAGTGACGTAGTCCACAACAATTACAAAATTATGTTAGAACAACCAAATTGTGCAAGTGCTCAGAATAGCTCTACTGGTCAGCTTCCCTACACTGGAAAGTCTAGAGACAGGAAGAAAAAAGCTTCAACTCTTGATCTATACTCAGCTTCTACACAGTCTCCCAAGACAGCAGTTACCAGAAGAGTACAACTGAGCAAAACAATCCGTGCTTGCAGAAAACCCTTTGGAATCCACTGATGGCTCAGCCCAGCTGCTGTCTGGCACTACAGCCCCACGACCCTTCCACCAGAGCAATCCCACTGCCACAGTTCCCCACACATCCTTCCACCTTTCCCCCCAAAATAAAAAAAAAATCATACAAATGGACCCATCCCCACAGCTCGACGGAGTTTGGCATTTCACGTGAGGAACACTTGGACTCACACAGCCTAATCAGGAGTACTGTGCTCAACCTTTGCTCCCATTAAACTGGGAGGAACTTCCAGGGCCAGCACATGCAGGTGAGAGAATGGATGCAGGGAGAGAATCCTGTATGATCTGGGGTCATTCTAGAAAATGGTTTCATTCCTTGAAATCAGCATACCTTATGAAACATCTGCTTTCTCCATCCCATTAAAAAGCACGTGGGGCATCCTCCACTCAAATATACAGCAACCCCAAAAGCTTCTGTAATGCAAATTACCATTTGTCTGAGGAGAAGGATAGGGATCTTTGTGGCAGTCAATAGCCAAGGCTGTCCTCACCCCTAAATCCACCCTCTGTAAAGCCCTCCACAGAAGGCCCAATGGAACACTTTCTCTGGTTATTCCAAATCTTGAAAAGTAGCAACATTCTAATGGAAACAGTTATACCCCAGACTGCGGGGATGCAACACTAAAACTTTAAAAACATCAATTTACAATACCTTCCTTCCCACCCCAAGCAAAACCCTCCATTCTAATATAAAAATTCTCTCTGCTGTTCTACAGCTTGAGCAAAATAGCTTGAGAATTGCAAGATGCCTGTGTAGATGAGCCTGTAAGTCACCAGCATTTCAAACCTCATTTGCCAAGCTGGGGTTTGTAGTTTAAACTCGAATTTTCCACTCAGTACATTTCAAAGGAAAACTTCTAGGAACTGCATATCATCTTTTAATTATTAAGACTGGTATGCATTCAATTTTATACTATACACAGAAGAAAGGCCAGTGGAAGAACATTAGTCTGCTCTTACTACAGGGAAAAACAGTGAAGTTTTTATGGACAGAACAGATTTTTCCCCACTCTGAAAGCAAAACTGAGTGAGTTTGTCATGAAAACCTAAACCAGAAATTAAAAAAAATAACCAGAAACAAAACCAACAAAAAAACAAAAGCCCCACATATCGGTAAGATCACTTAATCAACCATAAAGCAATTTGTGCAATCCAACTTTCATTTTCACAGATTTTATGGCTCTCTCTCCGACAGTTTCTTCATCTGCACTGACACAGCAGAAGACAGCTCCACATCCACGTTTTAAAAGCCACTGCACTCCAAAGTGAGCTTTAATTCTTTATCTGCCACTCAAAAAGCACCTTAGCTAAAGCATATACTCTTGAGGTGCAACTGAACCTGGAGACTAATAAATCTCTTACCACTAGCGACCATTTATTTTGTCTGCTTCACTTGCATGCCTCAAAATTATTTTTTAACTTATATTCATGACTAAAAATAAGGTGCATTTCTTTCTGGGCTGAGAGAACCTCAGGAGATTAAAAACTCACACCACTACAGGTATGAGGAGGTGGTTTAAACACTAACAAATGCAAAACTCTCAAATCCCCAAGCAGCAGACTGACTAGCAGAAAGAAGAAAAAAAAAAGTCATTTTTGCAGGACTTTTCCCAAAACACATCATAGTGACTTTAGCAGCAGAAACAGCAAGACTTAAGATGCTAAGTATTTAGCAAAAATTTTACTACCTGTGGCATGCTATTTTCTAGGGCTGTTAGAGGAAAACACAAATCTGAAGCCTCAGTTGTCTTCACTAAGAAAAGTGACCTATGCCAATTCATATTCAAAATTACAGTCTCTGGTCTAGAAGTTTGGCCATAGAGTTCAAGAAATGACTAAAATGCTCCATCTTATACAAGTACTCAGATCTCCAGGAATGTTTTAACAGGCAGTTACAAACTTGAGTGGGATAGAAATACTAGGATGAAAAAATCCAAACAATTGGTTTGTTTGCCTGTTTGTTCCTTTTGATATCTGATAGCACAGTCAGCAGGTAAAGTCTAGCTGATCCTTTAAAAAAGGATGTATAAATTTCAGAGATTCACTCACAACCACTTCCCCACTCATACATTCCCTAGCTGCATGTGCCTTTGTCTATCTCAGCTCCTAAGGACTGCAAGGAAGAGGTTGAGAGTTAACCTAAACTGGTTCAGCTTTTACTCTTCACAGGGCCACAAACTTTAATTCCAACTACTCTTTGCATAACTTAAATAACACACACGGTGCTCTCTTTATTTGATTCTTAAACCAGCCATATCTGAAGCACAATGGGACATGTCACAGACACTTGCTTCGCTGCCCTCATAATATGGTTTAATTATGATGACTGAACTAACAGGCTCACATCATAGACTTTTACAGGTTGACCCTGTGTCATCCTGATGTATCATTTTGCACCAGTTCAGTGCTGTAAATCAATTTAAGATCTCCAGCAGGTTGAAAAGGCTGGTAATGATGCTTTCTCTGCAGTCTCTGGGGACTCCACATTATACACAACTTACATTATTTATAAAGCTGAGATGATGCCTCCATTAGGCCTGTAAGACTACTCAAATGATATTTTACTCACACAGCTTGGGCTGCACAGAGCAGAGTACTGGCAATATGTAATATCTAGTGCATTCATGCTTTAATTAAAAAAAAAAAAAAAAAACAACCAAACAGTCATAACCGCTTCATTTTTAAAATTTAAATCTTTATAGCAAGCAAAGATATTCATAGTTTCATCTGAATAATTTCCCAGTAGTCAGAAACACACATAGCACTTTTATTAACCTCTGTATTGTTTTTCTTCACGTTCAACTCTTTACTTCTGTTTTCAAACTACAGAGGAAAAGCAAACACCAAACTCATCAGTTTTCAAATATTTGATTTGATAGTTACTATTTATATGAAAACAGAAAGATCTCCATCTGTTTACTCAGTCACTTCTCTCAAATGTATCAGATCATCACATCTTCAAGGGTACACAAAAAAGCAAGTTGAAAGAACAGAGTAGGAAAAAAATGTATTTGATTACATACCCAATGGTAATGGGGTCAAAACAGATGCAAGGACAAATCCCTACCCTTAGGGTAACCTGATCATGCCTTGAACTGATCATTTCTCATAGCTGTGGAAGCCTTCTGGATCACCCAAATCAAGGGAAATTTCTCTCAAGTGCCTACTTACAGTCTGAAGTAAATTGCAAGACTTCAGCCCTAAGACCACAGCAAGGACTCCAAAAAGGGTCAGATCGCTCTCATTTTCATAGTGATGTTCTTCCAGTCACAACAGAGAAGGGAGCACTCAAAACTTGCACTAAAATCCAATGAGAACCTTGAAAAAGCTTCACAGTAAACTTAGATTCCCTCAAATGATTTGTTCCTATTGTTTGAAATGACAAGGTTCATGCAGTAAGCCACATGAAGAATTACAGACACACACCTGCAAAGAAAAGTGTTCTCCATGGACTCCACAGTTTTAATTCTTACTCCTGAATGCTGCTTAAAAATACACATAACTATCGGAAGAAAAAATTTTAAACAAGTTTTCTTTTTCTGACTTCCCCTCTGAGTGCAAAACAGATTCAAACTATCAGCTATGACAGCTCTTTCCTAAGAAGCCTGTTAGTTTTAAGGTGCAGTATCTTTGAACACTGACATCCATTAAACACTGACATGTTTCAGGCAATGAGCTTTTCCATTTCCCTGTATCTGAAATACACATCTACTTTTACTCCTCCCCATCTGGCTCGAACAATACTGTTTTTATTAGCCTCTGTTGAAAATACTTCCCCAAATAAAACTGTAGACATGCAGTGAGCATCATGTTATCCTAAAATACACCGAAATAATGATTAATTTTCAGAATAAGCTGTTATCCAGATACTGTAAAAGCAAACTGTAAGGTCGGACCACGTACCTTCTTCAGATTGATCTACTAACAAAAGAGCAATCACAGCAACCCTGCCTCGGTCAGAACTCGCTCTGACTTCAGTTTATATTTAAAAAAAGAAAAAAAAAAGAAAAAAGTCAGCATTTGGCCCAGATCGTTTCGAACGCATGACTGAATATTTCCACACCAGTAAATTTTAATAAGCTTTAAAGATCTATATTCAGGATAAGATTACTTGGCTGTACGAGTATATGAAGCAACTATACTGAAGAGGGGGAAAATCTCAAACATCCAAACCCTCTAACAGGGAAAAGAAAAAAAAAGTGAACTTTCCTTGACCTCTAAGCACAGATTTGTCATTAAAGAAGAAAGAAGGGGAGGGGAGGGAAAAAAAAAAACAGGAGGGGAAGGGGCTGCGGAAAGAAAGGAAGGGGGGAAAAAAGAAGAAAGAAGATAAATTGGAGGGAGAGGGACGCGGCCGGGCCGAGGCGGGAGGCGAAGGGCTGTTCCCGCACACACAAAGGCAGCCCCGGCCCCGACCGGCGGGGCTCCGCCGCGTCCCCGCGGGCCACGATGGGGCCGAGGCCGGGGAGGAGCCGCAGGACGGCGGCTTCCCGGCAGGGAAGGGCTCTGCCGCCCGCCGGGCCCGGCGCGGCACCTACCCACCAAGTTGGAGCCGGGAGCGGTGCCCGCCGGGCCGCCGCAGGGACGCCATCATGCCGGGGAGGAGAGCGGGAGCGCAGCGCTGCCCGGAGCCGCTCCCGCCGCCGGGGACCACCGCGGCAGCGCCGGGCAAGGAGCGGGGAGGAGGAGGAGGAGGAGGAGGAGGAGGAGGAATAGGAGGAGGAGGAGGATGCGCGGGCACAGCCGCCCGGCGCCGGGGGCAGTGAGAGGGTAGAGGCGCGGGGGGAACGCGAAGTTGTTACCGGCTGACGGACAGTGACGGGCGGCCAGCAAGCAGCTCCTCCGCGCCGGGATCGGGATCAGGATGGATGTGGCCCGGCTGGCGTCAGGCGGCCGGAGCCGCCCCGCGCCGCTCACCGGCACACTCACACACACACTCACATACACACACGCACCGGCCCGGCCAGGGATCCTCCCCAAATTCCCGCCCCCGCCGCCGCGCCGCCGGGTCCCGCTGGGAGCGCTGCGCCCGCCGCCGGAGAGCGGCCCCGGCACGGCACGGCACGGCACGGCACGGCACGGCACGGCACGGCACGGCACGGCACGGCACGGCACGGCACGGCCGCTGTGTGCCCTAACCCACAGCACGGCCGCTGTGTGTCCTAACCCACGGCACGACCCCCGCCCCGGGTGTGAGCCTCCTCCGGTATCCTCAATGCGGCTTAAAAGGTGTTTCTGCCCCGCCGGAGCGGCTGGGGAGCTCCGGCAGCGGAGTTTCGGGGACAGCGACAGATACTGTCGGAGTTAAAGTTAATTCCTGATGGAACAGGATTATGTCCTGCCGCTTGCCACAGGTGATTCAGCCTTGACTTGGTCTAGTCTTAATAGTGAAGTAATTGCAGTAATACCTGCCAATGACAGAGCACTCTCTAGCCCCAGGTGTTTTACACGTGGACATCCTCCTGCCCATAGGTGTTGCTGCACTTAGTCCTCGCTCATGCGAGTAGAGCCATTACAGTGCGTGAGGCTTCTTGGGCAGTCACAGCCACAGTAATGAAGCCTCACGCCGCTGTCCCTCTGCCTTCAACTCCATTGGCACCTGCAAGTGTCAGCTCCAAAGTGGAACTGGCTGAAAGTTTGGAGCCCACATGTGGAAGGGCGAGCCTCTCCTGCCTGCTCGCAGGATCTTTACAGTAGGCAGGTAAGTGTTGCACAAGCAAGATTGAACTGGAACTGATTCTTTAACAAACACTTTGGCTTTTACCCAGTCATCGTTCCTGGAAGGAGATTTGTAGCAACAAGTGCAAGATATTTCTACGTGGCAAAATATTCTGATACAGCTATATGCATAATTATATCCCTATACTTAGGCCAGTAAATTTTCACATGTATAGGCAGTTCTGGTGTGACTTTAAACTCATTTTAAAATCCAGCAACACTGAGGCCTGGAGGACTGAAGGCCCTGAGAGTTTTACCTGATGAACAGTTGTCCTGCCCACCCAGGTGCATTATGAGTCTGAAGACACAGAACTGGAATGGCTTGACCAAGGTCAGAGAAGGAGCAGCAATAAAAAATACCCAGGTCTATGCCTGTGACGGTATCAGCGCTTCTTTCTAACTTCATAAACTAAAATTCATCCATTTCATTGCCATGTAAATACCACATAAATTGCAAACAGGTGAATTGTACTATATTGTTAGGTATTATGCTACAATAATAGTAGAGGATCTCCCACACAGGATGATGCCATAATATTGATGGGGAAAGCCTGGAATAAAATTACTCTTTTACTGCTTAAATTTTGAACCATGAATGATTCAAGATGAGTGAACTTCTGTAATCAGCTTAATGTGTATTTTGTGCTTGCACTGTACACAACTACACTTAGCAAGTAAACTTTTCTTTTTACGTGCAATCACAGATACAGTGCAGCACTGGACTGCAGATACAACTGGTAAAGTTTATCTCAAGACAAACTGAAAGGTCTTTAAATTTTGGCAGGGTAACGAAGACATTTGCAAGCAAGGTACAGAAGAAACATGAAACTGATACTGGCTTTTGTACTGTGGAAATGCTTAATCTGGATCCAGGTGTCCTGGATCAAGAGTAGTGGATGCAGCAGTAGTATCTGCCCCAAGAGCTTGGCAGTCTCAATGATCCAGTCTCACACAGAGAAATAGATGGAAAAGGCCTTTTGTGTGCCTGACTTCTGCTCTGCACCCTGACTTGGCAGGCACAAGCTCCATCCACTGGATCCTGGTTGCTGAAGTATCAATTCATGATTCACACTAAACAGAAATGACAAGGAGATAATTAGGGAAGCACTGCAGTTTGTCAGGTGTCTTGTTAGAACCACGTTTTTACTGCTTTTGTTGTTGTTGTTAGGGTTGACCGGTTGGTTGGCTCTGGCATGAGAGACTGAAATTATTTTCTACTTACGTTGAGGCTTGGGGAGAATCACATTAATATGCTCCTTTCCCTGAAAAAGGCTGTAAAACAGCCTAGGAGGGTCTTTCTCTGATGTTTAATAACCAGAGTGGTTGTCCTGGAGAGGGCTGGGTAGCCTGGCTTCAGACAGAGCAGTGGTGTGAAAAGGCCAGGGGACAAGGCAGAACAGTGTGCCCTGGTCAGATCTGCCTCAAGGCTTCCCTGGCTGGGCTGGGCTGGGCTGGGCTGGCACACTGGCCAGAACAACACTTCAAGTCTGCCCCTGCTTTAGGATGTGCAGGCAGAGGTGACTGTCCAAACCCATTACTCTGTGGCTGAGCAGTATCAGCAGTGTCCTACTGCACACTCACCACTTCTAACTCCGTTGGCTACTTTAATACCCTGAATCATTAACTTCTTCCTGCCTCTTCTGAATAACATAAGAAAACTGAAAAAAGGAGATCAGAGAGGTGTGTACACCTGGGTATCAACCTTGATGCTCCTCTGCATTGGGCTGTGCTATCTCAAGAGACAACAGAGAATGGGTTTTTTCTCTTTTTGCTCTGCAACGACGTGATCATTCGGACTAGTGCAAGGAAAACAGGCTGTGAGGCTGGGGCAGTGAAGAAAGAGAAGAACCATTCCTTCTGTAAACTGCCTCGCTTCTCATCAGATTAGGTGCACAATCTGATGGTATCATCAGTCATAAGGCCTGTGAACCTGAATTTTAATGGAGTTGGGGCACTTAGGCAGATAAATGTCTAATATGATTCTCAAAGGAATCTTTAATCTCACAGACACTTTCTAACACCTCACCAAGCACCTGCCCAATCGCCTTTAAAATCTGTGTCTCAGAAACCGATTATCAGAAGGCTGAGTGCTAAAAGACATTCATTATGCTGCATATTTTATACTATTCTATTATGTAACAAGTATTTAAGAAATACTACTGCTATAATGCTGTGGCTACAATAACTATTGGCTTTCGCTCCTCCTCCAAAATCCAAGTTTATATGTAGGTTATGATTTGGTATTTCTTGTTAACTTCAGCCAGGCTTCATCTGGCTTACTCAAGAGGTTCCAGGGATGGAGACTGTCTTCTGGAGACAGTTTAGCTCCAAAGTCAGTAACTTTGCTTCACCTTCATGTACATCGGGTTTCTGCCAGAAATTAAGAGTTTCATGGATAATTAAATAATTAAATTATATCAAACAGACGACTTACTATTTACATTAAAATCACTGGAGTAATTTTCTTTTCAGCCATTACACTGTTGCCCTAGCGTGGGAAAATACCAACAATATTTTCAGAGAGAAGAGGCAGTTCTCTCAAGAAGAATAATAGCTTCCTAAGGATACTGGATTTCATTATTCCCTTCTTTCTTGAGCTGGCTGATAAAATTTATCACCCTCTATCCTTCATGGCTTGTCTGCTTCGTCTTTGAGTAGGCATCAAACAAGCCTCCCACCTCAGCATTATTAACGTAGGATATGCAGACTGCTTAGCAACTACATAGATCTGTTTGGGAAAGGTGCCTCAGGCAGAAGACAGCATGTGGGAGAAGGTAAGGAGCATTTTAGGAGGTCATCATAACTGTGAAACACTGCATATGGTTTTCCTGTACAAGGTCCTGTATAGCCACAGGACAAGCCCAGGAAAAAAGGAGCTAAGTTGTGAAAGGCCTTGAAGGCAGCACTTGTGACACGAGGGCTCTCTGTAGTCCTGCTTTGGGGAGTCTGGCCATTTTCTAGAATATGCCCTGCATTAGTTTGACTCTATATAGAGTCAAATATCTGCTTTGGACCTGCCTTAATGTTCTGACTCACTGTCATAGGCAAAAGAACAGAGAATCCATTTCTCTCTCAGAAGTTCTTCCTAAACTGGCCCACCATGATTAAGTGGGATTCATATAGAATAAATGTGGAACTTGATAATTTTACAAGGTTATTATGTGTATACCTCTGTTATATTAAATAAGGCTTCTACCATAAATCTATCTGCAGATACCAGAAAGGTCTTTGATCAGATTGAGTAGTCATTCATCTTTTCCACCATTGGGATGATGGGAATCAGACCTAAATTCATTACTTTCTTAAGATTAATGGGCCCAGCTAAAGCTGCCAAGATCCTTATTAAAAGTTACAATTCCAAAAGGTTTGGGCTGAAACAAAGTATTAAGTAGGGCACTCCCTTATCTCCTTTATTGGTGGTTTTCTCATCAGACTCCAAAGTAAGGACTTTGCTCCAGCAATGTTACATTTCTGGTAAAGAAGGGAGGTTGCCCTCAGTTCTGACAGCTCATCACGTGCTTCCACGAAACACAGTACTCCTGCCCACTGCACTGCACCAGTATTGTACTTTATAGAGAATGGAATTCTCCCTTTGGATCTTGCCTGAATGCACGTAGAAGCTTTTGAAGGTAGTTTCACTTTCTCCTGGCTATCACCTCAGTAAGGGATAATGGACTCAGTGCAATCAAACATTATTGGTTCTTTGAAAATTAAATTTCTCTTCAGTCATTCAGCTTAAAAAGATTTACATAACTGGAATAACCTAGCTCTATTGCTGGTTTCTTGGAAGACACCACTAAGATTAATCTTATCTCCCACTTTAATTACTGTTTTCAAGTTCTTACAGTCCTTGTCCCAGTTACATCTTGTTGCGAAAACCACCAGAGGATGATATATTAAAATTTATTCAGACAGGTGGCAGAGACAAAATTAAAGCTAATAACTCTATGAGAAAAGAAATCAAAGGTGGTTTGGCAATCCTGAGGTGTTATTTCTTGGTCCCTCAGTTGCAGTGGCTGCACAAGCAGGGTCCAAATGCCTGGGCTGTGCGAGTGGCTGTGTGCCACAGCTTGCTATGCCAGACTCAGGACTGCCACGGTCACCCAGCTGCACTAGCATCCACGGGATAAGGAGCCTTGGAGCACAACTGCTTGTGGCAACGTGTGAAGGCTGGAAAAACCATGGAAATTGTCTCAACAGAGGGTCCTGTCTCATTTATACCCAAAGAGGAGACCACTATATCACACCAATGGAAGACTAATGAAATGACACCTACTGCATCTAAATGCATCCCTTCACTTCCATGTTTTTGTTGATGTTTTGTGACAAAATATTCAGCCTATTTTATATGATGATTGAAAACATAAAAGGAAAAGGCTCTGAATTCTAAGTCGGGTTGCCTGAGCTCAGTGTCACTCTTGGCTGAGTAAGTCAGTAGTGAACCAGTCCCACCCTCCCTCCTCCACAAGGGCTGCTCAGCCCTAACCCGGTGTCACCCACCCTCTCTGTGCTGGCACAGTTGTTGTGCAGCTGTGAGCTGAACAGGCCTAGGGAACTCAGATGGCTGGGGAGAGCAAATGTTTCAGGGGCCAAGCTCATTTTTAATTTGGATCAGTTTCCTGATCTAGCTCGTTGTGTGGTTGTCCAAATCCTTGTGCTGATCTTGTGCAGAGGCAGGACTGAGGTAGGAGGAAGGGTGAAACTTATCTTTTTGATTGTGTTGTTGACTTCAGTCAGTTTAAGGTGGTTATGAAACTTAGTGATAGACTAAGCAAGCTTTTTTTTTTTTTTTTAAACCGAGGAAAAATACTTTAATTTTGAGCATAACTGCAAAGATGTTTTTAGAACTGCACTAACTGCTAACCATATGCACAGGGCTCACTGGTGAATAACAAAAGACAGGGAGAATGTGTGACTGGACTGAGAAATTCAGTGAGCTGATGTGATCACTGCATATTAGAAAAGGCAGCTGTTAGACATTGTACTACATGGTAAAAAGAAAAAAACCTGTTGCTCTTTTGCTGTTCATGAACCAACCAGAGGCTAAAGAATTGCAAGGATCCCACCAAAAAATATTAATTGACTCTTCAAAAGGCAGTTATTCTCAGCTGGCTTAAAAGAAGCCGATAGCTCAGCACTGGGTATGCCTGCATTCCCATGGGTTTTTTCCTTTCCCATGTTCTCCAGAGTCCTCCTTTGCTCTTTGCTTAAGGCGTGGAAGAAACTGAACTTTGGAGAGTAAGTAAATCAGATTTAATTAGTCATCACAAGGCAACGTGCTCTTAGTGAGAGTTCTCAATAGCAGACAGCCCTGACAATGAATGTATGTGTGTTACATTAGTTTCCTTTTGCACTTTGAGGAGGAAATTACCTTGCAGGTTTCAGACAACCTGGCAGTCCCACAAAGTGTTGGAAAAGGTTGCCCACATGACAAAAGCTTTTAGACCAATTTTAAATGCCACTATTTTCTTGCTTCACCCAAAATTGTCAAATTTTTGACAAACAGGTTTGAGCAGCTTTTATATAAAAACCCTCCACATTTCATAAAATGTTACACAAATCACATTGGTAAATCCTGTGTATAAGTAATTAAAAAAAAAAATAAATTCAACACTTGAAAGTTGCAACCCATCCAAATTAGCATTGCTAGTATAATCTTAGTTAAGAACTCAGTTTGAGTGCATCCTGGTACCTGTCTTTAATTGAGTGCTCATTTATGTTCCTTCCTAAAGACCCTGTCTTATTCAGTGAACTGAACAAATAGTGGTCAAATAATGGGAAATTATTTTGTTTTCTCCCCAGGTTCATGCTGGAGCTAGTCATTATGAACACTGGTTTAGCAATAGTTGCAAAACTAAGACTGCCTTGCGACTCACAGCTCATCCTCAACACAGCTCATCCCTCATCTTCCTTTTCCCTGCCAAATTTAAGCTCTCTTCTTGAGTGAACAGGAGCTTTAGAGCTTCTCAAAGAAAAAAAAAATCTCTTGTATTTTCACCCCTGACAAATAAATGCACTATTTTTATCCTCTTTTCAGATACACTTAAGCTGTTTCACTGACATTTTCTACATATACTCTGCCCAAAGCACACACCAAGTACAATTAATGTTTGACGATGTTCTAAACACATAAAATCAATATTGTCTCAATGGGGGATGTACTGGGCAACTTGAATTACAAGTGATGATCTCAGTCCACTAATAATATAGTTTAAAGGACCAAAGTATTCAGTCCACATCCAGATCCTGCTGTTATTGGAGGTGTCAGAGAGAAGGGAAAGGTTTACATGGCTTTAAATACCACAGTCAGTGGCTCTTCAGAAACGGGTGAAAATTAAAAAAAAAAAAAATAAGGCCCACTCTTCAGACAAAGAGTAGCTTTTAATGTGAAGCATTTTATCTGGATGTCTAAAAGTACCATATTTTTACAGAAAGGGATCAAACATTCAGTATGGACATTACCACAGAAGGCCCCAGGAGAAAACTGCGCATGGCAAGGGATAGCAGTGCTGCCTTATTCTGTCTGAAAACTTGGAGTCAAAGAGGCCTCACAGTCAGTGCACAGCTGGTCCAGCTGCTACCATGTCCATTTGCACAGAACTTGACAGGATCTTGGGGGACCCCACAGCTACTCCACCCTGCTCGTGTGCCCAAGGCTGCAGCACCTGGCAGACAACGCTGATGGACCACGTTCACTTGTCAGAGAGCAACCAGATGGAGGATTGCGATTTATGGCTTGCAGGCTTGCACTGTGATCTAATCAAATCTTGCACAAAATAGGTCAAGGTTGGTCAGTGTTCAGATGAGATACACTCCAGGGAAAACATGGATACTGTAAGAAACAGTTAAGGATTCAGATTTAGGATTCATCTGACAGAGCTCCCAAGGCACGGTCCCAATTTTAGGCCAGATTCCCAGACGTCTGAGGTACCCAAACAGGTCCCTGGTCTGTTATGCAGAAGGGGCACTGTACTGCTGGAACCACATTTCTCATTTTTCAGACCAGAAATAAAATTACAGTCATGCCTTGTGATTAATTAAATAAATCATGCTTGTCTTTGCTTGTGGACATGACATTTTCAGAGGCAACATAAATGGAGAAAAGAAGCTTGTTTGGTTTCTATGATCCTAGTACAACCTGCTAGTCTTCTCCCTGCAAAATCCCATTTTAAAGCTTTTCAATACTAGGGCACCAAACTCAAGATATTTAAGTTCCTCTAAGACTGCAAACACCATGAGAACTTTTGAGCAAGACACATGCAAAATAAAGAAAATTATATAATCTGTTGTTTACAGATACATTCCTTTTCCTTTACATTCACATTTCCCATCCATTCACACTCCCACCTAACAGTGTTTACCTCAACTAATTTCCCCAGATGCTGGTCTAATGTGGTTTCATTTTTATAATTATTTTCAGCCCCTTGGTTTCAATTCTGTATATTTTTCTTTGCCTGAAAAATATAGTATTATAGCAGAATTTTGTGGATAACTATTATTCTCAAAAAACCATGCAAGTTCTTATCTCCAAATAATCAAAGATGATGACAAGTATGTTACTTGGGAAATTAAGTAGTCAGAATGTAACTGAAATCAAACTGAAATTTAGCCAGGACACTGAAATTACATGATGGGCTAAACAGAAATATGATCCTCAAGGATTTAGGTAATTTCAAGTGGTCAGGACTCATTCTGCTCTCTAATTGCCCTCTCAGCAGAACACCTCCTGCATGCTGTTTGGTGCAGGATGCTGCAGAGTAAATGCCAAGGCCAAAATTAATTTATAAAGCTTGCATTCTCTCTATGATTTCATCAGTCTACAAAAGAATTAATTTCTAGATTTTTTTAGTCTGCAAAGCATCCCCATATTATGTGCTTTGTTTTGACTTTTGTTTTTCTTTCCTTATGGTCATTTATCTTTGCTGAAAGTGAATCAGAGGAGCAATGCCTGCCTCATCGCTGGTTTGTGGTGTGTAATCATGTTAAGGACAGATCACTGGTCTCCTCCTTGCTCTGGTGCCATTTATAACAGACAATTACCCCTGCATGGTGCAGTTGTCAGGATCTCAGGATTGTAAATGCTCATTATCAGTACGGAGACAGCTGAATGCAGTGTTTCTCTTTAAAGCTGATTGGATTTTCCAGAGCTGTCTGTCATCCTGGAAGTTTTTCCTAGTGCAGCTCAGTTTTCCATCTATAGCCAAGAAAGGTCCTTTTGATGTGAAGCACGAGGGGCAGAATCTGGGTACTGCTCCTGCCTGTTCCAGGGAATGACGACGGTCCCGAGGAAAGAACAGCAGTGTGTCTGCACTGGGAGATCTCCAGCCAGTGTGCTGAGTTTAAAGAAGCCCTACTGATGGCAGTGACCATGTGCAAATGCCAAAATAAGGGGGGCGGGGGATTTGAATGCAGTGGCATTGCCTACAAAAAGAAAACTTACCAAAGCACTCTAGTAGTTTTAAAATTAGGTGGGGAAGACACAAGGAGTTCTAAGTCTTAATGACTTCAGTTCTGCAATTTGCCACTAATTAATTCTACAATGAGTAACTGGGAACAAAACAAGGAGTGACAGACTAGGTCAGCCAGTGGTTTGCCAACCCCTTGTCTTGCGTTTCCTACTGGGGCTTTTATGTGATAATTCTTGATTGTGTATACGCTGTCTTTACTAGTAATCAGGAGTGAAATTGCATGTGTTATACTCTGTACAAGCACACACTGAAACACTGCACTTGTTCTTTGGTCCTGGAGAGCATGGCTAATATTTGTGCAGCTCTTTCTGGTGGGCATGCACATGGCTTGGGTTTTTTCCCTGCCAACCATCCCTCTGACTCCTGTTGTCCTAACCCAGTAAGCCCACATTTGTTTTTCTGTGTGTCTTTCTGCAGCTTACATTTTGTTTATGCTCTGGAACTACTTTTCTGTGTCCCTGATTTTGTTCTTTCTCTCTCTCCTTCCCACACAATGAAGATTTCATTAATTCTGTCAAAAGAGTATCTTATTTACTCCATTTCCATTTTTTCTGCAAGTTAACTATGTCTTCTCAGAGCAATGCACAACACATACAGCATGCTGAAGAAAGATTCCTGGAAGCCTCGAATATTCTATGACTCCCAAATGCCTCATTCTTCCTTAAAATCCATCAGGCTTCCTCAGACCACATAGGATCTGTACTTTGAGGATTCCTGGACATGTTATGCATTTCTGTATCCAGAGCAATTGCACATACCCCAGTTCAGCTTAACATATGTCATAAGCAGTCATTCAGCACTGAGAAACTGGAACACTATTGGTTTGCTGAGAAAACTGTGGTGCACAGCTCCCACCTCATCTGGAATTGGTTTGTATTCTGCTTGCTAGGATTTGCCATTTGAGTTTATCTTGGAGGGAGATGCCTTTGTGTCCTTTTTTTTTTTTTCCTTTTAAAACTCATCAGCTCGGTGGCTACCACGAACACAAATGCTGTAGGAAGGATATCAGGAGCACTGTGTGTTATGACATCACTGGGGATCTGGCAGATGCTACCTCAGCGTCCTCACATTAATAGGCTGGATAGAGAAACATCCCAACCCTAGACCACTCCACCACCAGGTATTATTAAGGTGTACAAGCTATCAAGAAGACAGTACCCTGCAGGTATGCAGGTGTTGCTTATGCAGGGGTGGGGCACAGCTCAGCAACAGCGTTTAGAAAAGGAGGCCAAGGCTCTTAAAGGGACCATGCTCCTCTCACCAGTGAAACAGTAAAACCCATTAGTCAGTCAGTCTTTTTTTTTTGTCCATTAAAGGGATTTCCATAAGTAGGAATGCTGTAGTTCTCTTCACACCATTACTCTTTATGTCGTTTTTGATAAGCGCTTTACCTGTTTACCAAGCTGTGGGGATCTGGGAGGACTTCAGCCCTTTCATCCGGCTGGGCATTGCATTAGCTCTCCTTCCATCCCTGTGGGGATTAGTCCCTTGTTCCTCCCCACCACACACACATTTTAGCAAGGTTAGAAAAAATGCCAGCTTCATTCTCACCTCCTGACCGTCTCTACAGAGGCACACATGCAGCACACACCCTGCTGACAGAACTTTTTTTCCCCTTTTTGTGAGTAAAGCAGCGGCAACCTTCGAGCATCAACCTGCAGGAAAGTAGACTCAGTTACACACTCTAGCCAGCAATCTTGTGAACCCAGAGCCTTGCTTTCAGCAAGACAGGCACGATAAAATCTTCCCTCTTTCTTCAATAACATGACTAATAAGTGTAGAAATTCCTTTCTCCTCTCTCCCTTTGCCAATATCTGTCTTATCTCCGGTTTTTCCTTAGACATAATTTCAAACATGAAAGACATGTCTATGCTACGAGCAGGCAACCTTGATTCTGGCATGAGATCCATGGCATGCTGCTGCTCAGTGCTGGAGAGCTGAAGCTTGGGATCTGGCATCTGCAAAACCTGGTGACTGGAATTTCTGCTGCCGGGTGTGATCCTGCACCTGGGGTTAGCCTGCTCTGTCTTGTGAGGGCAGCACCAGGCTCCACTGCAAATTTCTTTCCAAAGCAGGTGCACAGCTGAACAAACATGGCAAGCATTTAAGAAATGAGCTCGCCATTAAACACTCTATCCAGCAAGTAAAGGGAGCCATCATGAAGCCTTCCTGGAATTTTGGCAGCATTTCCAAGAGATCATCTGCAAATTGCTCGAGATGGGTATTACATGTGTGCTGTAGGCAATAAATAAGAGTGATTTTAAGGGGCAGTGTATATTGACAAAGTAACACCTCTCAGAATAGAACACAACCACTGGCATAAGCAGTAGTGACACACTAACAAAACCAGGATCTAGGGAGTGCCTTAAATGTGTATCTGATACAAATACCAGATAAACACCAAAGTCCAAGAATGCAAAAGGTTACAACCACACTAAACCCACTCAGTTAACATGCTGGTTCATTGTGACTAAAGATCACAGAAACTATACCTTAACTTAAGCACCCAGAATGCTCCCAAACTCCTGGATGTGCAAGCCAGCCATTACAGCTTTATCTGAGTGAGACAGATACATTCATTCATCAGACTCCCACTTTGCCTTCCACCACAGGGGGAGAAACACAGGCACTCTAACTGAGGGGGAACCATGGCATGCTTTGGCCAGATCCCTGGTCACTGATTTACAAACATAACAGTCTACTCATATTTTTTCCCCAGATACGAATTTTGCAAAAACTTGTTGTTGTTGTTGTTGTTGTTGCTGCTGCTGCTGTTTTTATTGCTGTTTTCTCTTGAGACCATACATTTTTTCTCTGACTTTGTCTCTTAGTTTCCAGCCCAAGTGGCTACAAGGAAGGAAAAATAAATCCTCTGGCACTGCCTTAAAAGCAAACACTGAACCTTTGTTGCATGTGGAGGAAAACCTGCAGGCAAAATTGGTAAGGAGCAGAAACAAAATAGCTGTTTCCATCACCAGGCATGAACACCACAATAGTGTGTGTTGTGACACAAGTCATAGAGTCACAGAATGGACTGGGTTGGAAGGAGCCTTTAAAAGGTCATCTACTTTAACCCCCCAGCAATGACATCTTCAACCAGATCAGATTGAACAGAGCTCCATCCAACCCGACCTTGGGTGTTTCCAGGGATGGGGCATCCACCACCTCTTTGAGCAGCCCTGTGCTACTGCCTTCATATACCTAGTCTGAACTTACCCTCTTTTAGTTTAAGACCTTTGTCCCTTGTCCTGCTGCTACAGATCCAATTAAAAGTCTGTTCCCACTTGTGATCATGGGCCAGGACTGAGATTTTACTGTGAGGAACCTGGTGTTTATGTGCCAGATGAGGAAAGTTTTAGGACATATATTTCACAGACAGGTATTCATCTGAAGGCACAATTAATTTCTGTGTAATAATACCAAGGTAGCACTGGTACCATTTTTAGCCTGTCCCAGTAGGTTATGACATTTCTTTTGGTACTCTTTTCCAAACCTGAATAAATTCCTTCCCAAATGAATTCCTCTTGCTCTACTCCCAGAGGCAGTAGATTATTTGCTGGTGCACGGACCTAATCTGATAGATCCATTCAGCTCTGGACAATGCGTGAGTGGCGTGCTCTTTTCTAGGTGCAGCTACACAACCTGTTATGTGCAGATGCAAATTGCTCCTGCTCCATGCTCCAAGCTGAGCTAAAGCCCTTCAGCTTCATGACCGTGGTACTGAGCTGGAACTAGTAAGAACTGCTAAAAGTGCTGGGTTAGGGCAGCTCTATAACTTTGCTGGCTGGTGCACAGCAAAAAGGCAGATGCCTGCAACATTCCATGTTGTGTTTCAAGCCTTCTCACTGAAGGTGGGATGCTTGTGCTTTTTGAACACCCCGTCATGTTTGACAAAGGTGGGAAGGCTCCTACTAAACTCAGAAGGATGCCAGAAGGGACTTTCAGACTTTTGAATTACCTCCACTAACATAGAATCTTCTAAAATATGCTTTAAAAATTTAAAACTTACTTTTTCTTTTATGAGAAAGACAGTTGTCCAAGCTAAAGGAAATAAGTTTATGGTTTAAAAATAGCTTTTAAAACTGCATCATTACCAAGCCCACCACAAATGTGAAAGTACTATACAACCACATTACCCTGCTGTGAATGACCACTAGCTAATGCCAATTGACTGCAAAGCAGCCCTTTTATTTTAAACTACCTGGGGTCAGAGCAGAATGGAAATTTGGTACAAAGTTTAGATAGATCAAAGGGAAGAGAAAAAGAGACATGAGTGTTCAGAATTTGGCCAGTGACAAAAGAAAATGAGGATTTATTTTCTGTTGATTATTTTGCCCTTCCGAGCAGAAATAACAAGATGAAGGTAGAGAGGAAACAGGTTTTGCAAACTCTCGTAGATATAGAAGATCATAAAGCCTTGAAATTCTGCTGTCTCAACCTTTTTAACCCAGTCTTGTTTTTGTCTGTGAATTAAGACTACTCTTCTTGCCCAGGAAAAGCAACTTCATGCTAGAAGAGGCCACAGATGGGGAAACAGTTTGATCAATGTGGGAGGGATCAGCCCAAAATACCAGCAAGATATATTATACAATCAAAAAATGGCATGTCTGGAAGGAAAGTCTTGAGCACAAATTAATATTTGCCTTAGCCAGAACAAGTTGCTCTCTTCAACATCTGCAGCTGTGTGGTTACTAGGGAGTTATCTGGCATCATATGCTTTTTCACATCTGTCTACTAAATCAGAGATAGAAAAATAAAAATCTAGCACTGAGGGACATTATATGGATTTGTGACACTCCCAGAGGGACTTAGAGTCTTTAAACTGACAAAGATATTACAATGGGACACAGGTACAATATTGGAATAGCGTTGTGTCTGCTCCACTGTGCAATGGAAAAACTACATCTATTTTCCTCTGATGAGCTCTCTGAAACTTCCAAACATGGATAAACATGAACTACAGTATATATGAGACAATAAGTTTGGCATACATACATGAAACTTCATACTTCTGGGATGAGCAAAATGAATAATCTCAATTTATATTAATTGCCTTACAACACCATGTCTGAGGGAAAGCAACAGTGGGAACAGACTGAGAGGACAGAGAGATTCACAGCTTAGTTCATATGGTATTTTCATCATTCTTCTTCATTTTCAACCTCACCAGCAACTTCCAAGGACTGAGCTGTGAAGCCTTAGTAGAAATGGGTATGACAGGGTTATTCAGAAGGAGTAACAACATTATTCAGCATGTTGCATGTGAGTTAGTGAAAGGAGTGGTATGTTGTATTTTCCCCGCCTGCATCATCTCAGGTTCTGTTCTGGTCCAGTCTAAATGACAAGGTGATGAAATTGCATAGGTGTAATGTGCTTTTATTTCAGCAGCATGCATGACACCAAGTACTAAAATCCCTGAAGTATAACATGAATAATGGATCTAAATTTTCAGGTGTCAGTGGTGTATTTGTATGTTATTGCCCCATGCTTGTAAAATATGGGAGTTGTTCTTAAATTATGTTCTGAGGGTGTATAAAAAAGGTCAACCAAATAAAAATGCAATTACACTTGCCCTCATTTTAAATAGTGGAACTTTTAATTCATAAAATATTTGTATTCCTTTTTATCTTTATTGTAGTATAAAACTACATTTAGATTAAAAAAAAATAGGTGAAATTTCAAATGGTCAGTGCAAATTGATGCAATTTGAATATATTAAGAGATTGGAGAGCACACAGCCATAAATAGGTAACCAATATCAAACAGATATATGCATGAACAAACACAAATTTAAAAAAAAGTAAATTTTGATTTATAGTCATGGGGCAAGATGAAAAAAATGCCATGTGATTTCCTCTGGAGAGCTACAAATATGAATTGAACCTTACAGAAATGGAATAATAGAATCATAGCAATCACAGAATCATAGAAAGGCTTGGGCTGGAAGGGACCATAAGATCATCTCATTCCAACCCCCTAGCCATGGGCAGGGACACCTCCCACTGGATCAAGCTGCTCAGAGCCCCATCCAACCTGGCCTTGAACACTCCAGGGATGGGGCATCCACAGCTTCTCTGCAACCTGCAACCTGCTCCAGTGCCTCACCACCCTCACAGTAAAGAATTTCTTTCAAACATCTAATCTAAATCTCTCTTCTTGTAATTTAAAATCATTTCCCCTTGTCCAAATGACATTTTCATATATCAAGAAGAATTGAGAAGGGGATTATAGACAAGCATACGTAGTGGTGACATGTTAGGAGTAGTAGAGAGTAGAGATACTCCTTATGTGGCAGAAAACTATTGAATTTACTTTCTGCTGGATGAGCATAACGGGGCAGCTCAGAGAGATGTCAGCACTAGTGCAAAGAAAGGGCTGCAGCAGCAAGATTGGTTTAGATGACTGAAAAAAGAGCTGCTACTTTGAAGGAGATGCTTTTTAAGTAGCTCTAATACCATGAAATATGATGTTCTTAATTATCATGAGTGATGTGATAATATGGGCCTGTCTCTTGATATTTCTTTCTGGAGTGAAAAAGTTTTTCTCTTCTTGCTTCTTACCAGAGTGGACTTTGTCCAAAGATGGCCTGTTCCTAAAAGCATTTTATAGCACACTAAAAATCTGTGTACATGGCCAACCTGGCTCAAACTGATACTAAGTGGAATTCTTGTGGAATGAATATTTTGGATTTGTATTTACTCATCTCAAATTTTGACTGACTTTTAATAATTTCTTGCATTTGGTGGTAACTATGGCTCTGACTCTCATAAAATACATCTTTAAAATGCTCTGCTCTCATCTAGCCTGTCATTCCAAGGGTTAATTTGAAAACACACACATTCAATTAATGGAGCAGATTACTTAGAGCAAGGGAACTCAGAAGCGTAATTGCAGCACAAAAAAAAAAAAATTTAAATTTAAAGTGAATTCAGATTTTAAAATTAGTTTTATTCATCTTTTGCTTGACCCTTCTTTTTTCCCCATGAACACTTGTGTATACATGCATACAGAAAGGAAATTTCAGTTGCAGAAGAAGCTCAATTTACTTTCACAGGTAGAAAGAAAATAGATAAAAGAAAATTCCTGCACATTAAAATAGCCTACCTAGCTAATAACAGCCAGCTAAACACTGGCATAAAGCAAATAATAAAGGGCTTTTCAAATGTGCAAGCAATGCAGTAAATATGCTGTAATGTGGAAAAGTGAGGGGTTTTTTTCCCAATCATAAATAAAAAAGCAGTTGCCCTAAAAACATGTAAACAAGGCCACAGCTGGAGATGAGATTTCCCTGAAGGTGGTGTTTGGTGGCAGTCTCAGCGTAGCCTCACACCCTCCACATCACCATTACTCCCTCTCCCTGCAGCCCACCAACACATCCCTGCAGGTTACAGCCATACAGATGTTCCTTTCAGGGGCCCAGCTGTTGCACCATTCCTCCTCCAAGCCACTTCATGAGCATTCTGTGGGGCAGCTTATCAGGGCTGTTCTTGAGGAAAAGTGTGATTGTGCATTCAGCCCTGCAGCCAATGTGTGGGCCACACTCCCATCGCCACTGCAGCTTTTCCATTTTTGGCTCTAGCCTCCTTAGACTTGTGTAATCTAAAATTCAAGCTTTTAAGCTTCAGCCATTACAGCCAACTCTAAAACACATCCAACAACCTCTTTATATCTATGAAGTTCTTTCAAGTAAATCCAACATTTCTTGAGAAGATAAAACTGGTTGTTTTGTGATGATTTGGAACTGAAAACAGACAGCCTGGGTAACTGGAACTTAAAAATGCAAAGTTGACAGTGAATCCACTTTAGCTCTTGGCATTGCATTGTGTTTGTCTCAGCAGTAATAACAGTTATTATGGTTTAAAGCAAATATCTAGCAAACAAACAGTTAAGATGTTCAAAAAGTGAAAGGCAGTGGGTTTTTTCCCACTTGTTTGACAAGGCGATTCACTTCCACACTCCTTACTAAATCATGGGGTGATTTTAACAGGAGGAGAAATTTGGGGTTGCCTGACATGGATAACTGGGTCAAATTACCCTCTGGAAGAAGTCAGGGAACAAAATGTGAAACAGAGGAATCCACAGCCTTTACCCTCTGAGCTTCATGCAAATCTGCTCTGGAAACTCGGTTATGTCTCATTTTCTAGGGCTTAACCACAGTAGCAGGCCTGCAGGGATGTACTTTAACCAACACCTTAAGCAGCCTCTGCTGCTGAAATGAAACCCCAGAGTCTTTTCCCTCCACTCCCATGCCCCACTCTTCCTGCCCCCTTGCCATTCATCTGTGAAGCTGATCTTGGTTAGAGCTGAGCAATTGTTTGGCTGATTTGGCTAAGGAGCCTGGCACAGTTCATCAGCTGGCTGTGCAAATGCTGGTGCTGGCACAAGGAGGGAGGTCGGGGGGGAGAAAAAACCAAGAGCTGTGTGGGACTGCAGCAGGGTTAGCTCTGCTTCCAGCTAGAAGAGGCAGCCAAGCCGATTTACTGGGTTGCTGCTGCCAAAAACATCAGTCCCACACCCTCCTTCCCCCTCTCCTCTGCACCTGTCTGCAGCTGTGCAGCCAGGTCCTTCTTGCTTGTGCATTCCTAAAGTCCAAGTGACCTTGCACTGAGCCAGCTCAACTCATTAAGCCATGGGACACTGCTGATGAGTTTTAACTGCAGTGGAGCTGGAACAGCTCACCGAAGGAGAGGAGGAATACAGAGCAAGAGAAGTGGAAGGAGTGCATGGCCAGCAGGCAGGGAGACAGGCTGAGGAGAAGGACAGAAAAATCTCCCCCTTTCAGCAGCAATGACCTGTTAGTTTGGCTCAACTGGACCTTCTAATTCCACTCTTGCACTATTTTTGGCAGCAGTGCTGGCTTATGTCAGCTAAAAGTATTGTGAAACAACATCCTATGTGTCCTTTCAGCCATGCAGGTAAACAAGACTTCACATACCTACAGTTAAGAATATGCTGATACACATTTTGCATTAAAGCCCTATCTCAGGAACCACATATATTTTCACAGGAAGCCCAACAAATGGCCTTCAGAGAGGTTTGCTGATCTGCATTTCAAAACGGTGGACCATTATGCCAGTAGTAGTTCTCTCCTGAATAATAGCTTTAAGCACTTGTTATTGATTTAAATTTTGAACTAGTTTGTTTTGATTCAAAACATCATTACACCTACAACTTCATTTGTGCTGAGTTACTGTCCAAGCCTTCACATAAATTACTTCACCAGCTTGCCAGAAGTCCCAAGGCTGTGGTTCCCTGTGCAGACACTGAGGCTGCAAGAACTCCCAGCATCCCCCTTCTGTTTGTCCCGACCTCAAGCTGCTGCATCCTGTTCCTTCAGCTTCGCCACTTTCTGGGACTATGCTGCAAAGTGGATATCCAAACTCAGGCAAAATAAAAATATTTCAGCTGCCTCCTTTTATTTTTGAGGGGAGGTAGTGCCCCAGGCTGTAGCTTCAGCAGTAATACTGGTTTGTTGTGTAGCTGAACAATTCCCCCTGCACACATACACAGTTTATACCTGTCCAAATTTCACTTACAGCATCTTTCCCCTTGTGCCAGTGTGCACAGCTGTGCCTGGGAATGGGAATAAGGGACCTAACCAAGCTGTAAGAAAGGAAAAGAACTAAAAGCACTTAATTGCCTTCTCTGGTTCACAGCAAAGCTACACAGATAGTGTGATATGCTCATCTGACTGAGGCCATAGTTAAACAGATATTTGAACATATTTTCCCTACAAAAATCCCCATTGTTCTTTTTGCTTCCCCTGGCATATTCCCATCCTTGAGCATCTTCCTGCCTTGTGCCAGAACACATGCAATTTGATTTCTGTGTAAAAGTCTCTAACAGGAGATAGCTTTTAGAAACAGAAATTCTCCGTCCACTTCATTATTTATGCAAGCATTTTGTATTTTTAACCAAACCAAGATTTAAAACAATTCTAAAACTCACCCAAACAGTCACAAAACAATCAATGTCATCAAATCTGTAGAAACCTTCTTAAGAAGTTCGTCCAGCATGGAATAGAAAAGCTACTGAACAAGAGCAAAGCACCCTCTGCAGTACCAACAGGCACAACAGGCTGTCCTGGGTGCCCCAGGCACTATTGGCTTTGGCAGAGCAGACCATGCCAGATCCAAACCAGTTAAACTGGCTCCAGAAGCAGCAAAGGAGCCCAAAGGCAGGTAGTTGTTCACCTGACTGGGAAGGATACAGAAGTAAAATAGTGTCAGAGGTTCTTTCCCACTGCTGTTGTCAGTTTTGATTCCTGGGGTTGCTGGGCTGACAAATGAGACTGGAAAGTGTGTGAGCCTTGGAGATGGCAATTCTGCCATGTCCAAATATCCCAGGCCTGGTGAAATCTGCCCTGTGGTAGGCAGGTTTTGCCTAGCACTGATGTGTCCACTGTGAGAGCCATGTCCCCTGAGGATGAGCTGGCCAGCAGTGTCTTGGCAGTGCGTGTGAGGTGAAGGGATTGCAGTTATCCGAGGAGCGCGGCGCTGCTGGCTATGTTGTGTCTGTGACAGTTTTGCTGCTGATGAAACAGGGTTCCTGGTCTGATAAGGAAGAGGTGGGGTATGTAATTAAGCAACCAAGTAGCTGGGAGCAAGTCTTGGGGTATTTGTGTAATGGTTCATTGGGTGGACTGTACCTGTTTGGAAGAAACAACTTCTGCTCTTTATTAAACAAACAGTAAAGATAATTTACATGTCAACACCGTTAACTATTTCAGCAGTAGGCAGGAGATAAAGTCACAGACCTGCCCAATTAACTGTGAGCAATGTCTCATTTTGGTGCCACAGTTCAATACTATTTGGAGTTACCTTGATTTCTGTCCCTCTGAAGAAAAAAGTTCAATGGAACTCAAAACATATTCAAGCCAAATCAAGATGCCCGGGCAAGCAAAGCAGCAACTCAACCTACTGCTTTTTCATGACCCATGTGAATAGGGCTCAGGTTAGGAGAGGGTCTTAGAGTGCTCACCTCATCTGTGGATTCCACTGCTGTCACAAGTCTTTGCTTTGTTAAACCCTCCAAAAATGTTCAGGTGGTGGAAATGAAGTCCACAGCTCACCAATGCTGCTCACCTGGCCTGCCCAGTCTTCCCACAGCAGCATCATCATCACTCTGCTCACCAGCTGCACCCCTCAGAGCTTGTCAGACCCATTTCCTAGGCCAGTTTAAATCACCAATAAAGCAGAAAAGGGATCCAATACAGAAAGGAGGTGTCTAGACTTTGGCAGGGCAAATACTTTGAACAAAGAGTGCAACAGCATGCAGTATAGATCAGAAGTGATTCAAAAGTGAGGGCACAACACATTTGAGAGCCATGGAAGTGTGGAGTTAATTTCCAACAATTATCTTTCTGTCCAAAGCCTGTTAAGATGTAGGAGTCCCCCTTTTCTTTTTATTGCATGCCCCAAACTAGTCAAGTTTTACCTTCAGTGTAATAATAGAGTGGTTATTTTGTTGCTTGTTGGTGAGTGAACTCTAAAATGGTCTAAATTTCTGATAGTGACCAGGCAATTTCATGAGATTTAGATGATAAGGCTGAAGCTAGCTAACATGTTCTCAAAAATTAAGATTTTATCCAAGTCTAGACAAGCACATTTGAAGAGTGAGTGATTCTAGAGGCTCATATGCTGACTTTACCAATAAACAGGTGATAATCCACTGAGTCATGCTTTTGCATCCTCAGGCAGGTATTAGAAAGTGATCAGTGAAGGTGAGAAAAGAAATTTGCAAATTCAAGCTGATGTCAGTAAGAGGGAAGAATTTTAAGGAACTTGCAAATATTCTACCAAAACCACTGTAGAATAGGATCCTAAATGATACAGATTCAAAGAACTATGTGGATTTTACAGAAACACAGGCATTAAGTTTTCCTCTGCTCCTGCCACTGACTGTTCCTCCCACACCACAGTAGCCCGCTGAGGCAGGTGGAATATTTGATCTGTTTTAAGTTACACAAATGCAGATCTTGTCAGGTATTCCAAAAAGCTGCATTTGTTTATTGAGCTGCCTCACAAGAAGGAGGGTGTCTTTCCTAACCACTTCATATCACTGAAAGACAACCTTGCAATCAAGACAAAGCCATTGCTAATATTGAACAGCAGGACACATTGCTTACATGAAAGGTTTTGTGACTAAGTACTTAAAATGACCAGACATAATTTCTGGAGAAACAGACACAGGAAATTCTTCCATCCCTAGCTAGCAAGAGAGATGTTCCACTTTTCATTCAAGGTGTTGTCTTTATCTCCAGCCTTGCTTCCCAGAACAGTCTTCACAAGCTGCTAAAGCAAGAGAAAGTTCAAGGCTGTTACAATGTTTAAGTTATAACCAGTTTAAGTAACTTCCCAGCTTTGGGAAGTTTTCGAATTCCTACTTGTTTTTTTAAAGTACGGTTGGCATTTTCAGTCCTTTTGTTATCCTTCTTTGTTCCATTCCTGTTTACTCCTATCTTCACTTTCTTGCCTGTCCCAGCCCAGGTGCTTCTGTTCTTCAAGTGAAACACTGCCCACCTTCTGCTCTCCCTGCCACAAGTTTTCGCATGAAAAAATGTATAGCAGAGTATGTGCAGGCTTCACCCAGGCAATCCTACTGCCCATGTTCCAGCAGGAGCCCCCAGCACCTCCAGCTGGTTCTCTGCACTCCTCAGAGCCTCATCAAAGCACTGCCTCCGGGCCCTTCCCTTCATTTCCCTAATACCTGCACCTTCTGCTTGCTAAGGCACCTCCTGAGACAACCACCTCTTGCCCTCCAGCCTTGCCCTTCAGAGCTGCCTTCCACAGCTGCCGTGCCCAAACCGGTGAGCCCGGGCTCGGGCAGCAAAGGAAGAACCACCGAGCTGCCGTGGCAGCAGTGGGGCTCACCCTGGGCCTGCAGAGGGAAGGGCACAGAGGAGGAGAAGGAGGCAGTGGTTTGGATGCTCTTGAAAGCACAGGCTTTTTGTGTGAGCCACGTAATTCCCCAGTTTCAACTTACTGTGCTTTCTACTGCCATACCTTCTCCTGTCGGCTGCCTTTCCCTCGTCTCTCTTCCCACTT
Organism: Serinus canaria; assembly: GCF_022539315.1. Classification (NCBI taxonomy): domain Eukaryota; kingdom Metazoa; phylum Chordata; class Aves; order Passeriformes; family Fringillidae; genus Serinus; species Serinus canaria. The sequence goes on from NC_066317.1 coordinate 14,850,473, forward strand.
CTCTCCCAGGATACGCATATTATTTTCTCTCTCTTTTTAAAGCTTCTTCAAATATTAGGCAGACCTCCCTGGAGAGGTGATACCCTGGCCCAAAAGAAGTGCAAGACTGAAATACACATAATACCAGTGTCCTGCTGGGAATATGCATTGGTGCTCTTAGCCAGACAGTGGCCTGGCACTATGAGATTTGTATCACTTTGTCATAATAATTTCTCTTTTATTAGCAGAAGAATATCCTTTTAAAAAGGTCCCAGTCAAAATCAGAAAAATGAAATAGGAACTTAACTTTCAGTTACTACAGAGTTTTCACTAAGCCAGCAAAATTGTAATTCTGTGCTGGGTTAAGTGAAATGGAAGTCATCCACCTGGAAAAGGCAATTGCTTCTGAAAACTCAAGAGAAATACTGCTTTTAACAAAAAATGCTATCTACAGAACACATCTTTGTTACAAACTCACTAAATTTACAGGAGTCAGACTCCTATATTTCTTCATGGGTTGGAGGAGAGATGCTACCACAAGATTTGAAACCATAAAGGTGAATGCCAGGAAATGTAGCAGTAATTAATCTTCCTTCCTTTCCTCCCAAGTTACAATCTCCTCTAGTTCTTCCGTGCCAGCTATCTTTGTGATGCTCCCAACAAACTTCTCCCTTGGTTGTATTTCTGTGTTCCTGCAGAACATTAACAAAATGTCCTGCTTTTCCTGAGAACACTGTTAACGGTTAATTACTCATGATAACTACTAACCGGGTGAAGTGTTTGCTTTACTAGGCTCTACAAAGATACATTTTAAACGCTTTAGGATAATCTAGTTGTGAAGAGAAGTTTGTTGTTTGTTTGGGGGCTTTTTCCAATCAATGCTAGAGTTTGGATGCTGTGGAATGCAATTCGGCAGATAGGTTTAGCCTGGTGAACAAGGAAAACCTGAACAGACTATACCCATTTCCCCAGGAAATCTATTTTTAAAGCAAGGAACTATGGAATGTTATTTCTTGTTAAAATAATGGATAATAACTTAAAATATTTTTTTGAAATCAAAATGAATAGTGTATGCCCCTGTCTTTCCAGCCCTATGACAATATTTTTCACCCATAACTGCCACTAGCCTTGCTAGAAATCACAGATTTTTTTTGCATCCTGCAGAAAGTTATCCTCATAGGGCAGCACTTCACAACTCTTACTCTGCATGTCACCAATCCCATCCTACAAGATAGCAGTCACGTTGATATCAAAAGTGTGAGTAAGACAAGCTTGGCTCTCCTATTAAAGACAAAAAAACCCACAGGAAAATTGTCAACTCCTTACTGTTCTAGCTCAGAATATATTCCCAAGTCTCAGTCCACTGACATTCAAAAATGTTTGCAGTATATAATGGTACAGTGATATTTCCTGTAATATAATGTGAAATATAAACATTAATCCTTTTTTAACATAAGGAACATATGTTATATGTTTCTTATATTAATCAAAACTCACACACAGCCTCATCAGATTTTATTCCTGAGGTGAGATGTTATAAACGTAGCAAGTGAAGTAGAAAGACCAAATGATTTGCCCACAATTATTCATTAAATCAGTTGCAGAGTTGGTGTTGGAAAATAAGATCTTCCTGGGTCCCAAAAACATGTCCTAATTACAAACCATGATGACCTGCCCATGTTTGTCATGTATGAGTGCTACAACCATGCAGATGTAGGAAGTGACTTTAACCTGGCTGCAAAAGAAATAGAAGTAAACCTTTCCCTGGGGAGTTTTCAAATCACAGAAGCTTCCTGCTAAAGCTATTAATCTTTATATTAAAAAAAAAAAAAAAAAAAAAAAAGCAAGGTAAAATAGTAAAATTAAATTAACACAAACTTCATTTCCAATGCAACAGAAATACAGTTAACACAAACTCCATTCTGGTCACCAGGCTATAAACTCCTGCAATGAAACCAGATCAGATTTATTTCCTTTCTGCTTTTTTTTTTTTTTTTTTTTACTATACATCGGCCAGGTATTTGGTTTCCTCTCTAAAAAAGTTCTGATCTTTTCAGACTCTTATTCAAAAATCTCTCCATAATAACCTCTTGAATTCCATCTATTTCTGCTATGCTTTGCAATAATGTAAACCAATGTTTGCAGGAAGAGGTAATGCCTTTTATTAGAACAAGTGTTAGGGATGGGAAAATCATCCATGATTTCACATATAAAAGACAGGACGTCTTTTTGATGTAGACAGTATTATAATTGAGCAAAGGCTCCCAGGTGAGTATCAATAAGTTAAAGAAGGAATTAAAATACGTTTGTTTATTGAGAAGCCTTGAATTACGTTTTATTTTAGAAAGTTTGTATGTAAGCAAGCTTTCCCAAAAGCATTAAGTAGTGTGAACCTTACCAACACTTTTTGTTAAACGCTTAATCCACACCCACATCAAAACAAAGACAGACGGCTGAGCTCTTTACATATGAGAAGGTGGCTTTTCACACATAGCCTTAACAGTAAACCTTTTGCCTTTTTTTCACGGAAATACAAAACTCCGAGATAATAAAGTTGTCTTAATTTACATTTCTCCAAAGAAGTGGAAATTACAAAACTACAGACAACAAACATTGGCTAATCAGTCTAGGGAAAAAGGTCCCAGGGAAGAACTCAGAAATGGGTTTGTTTAAAAGCTACAATAGCAGCAAGGACGTTGAGCTACGAATGCTTTTGTTTTGCTAATCTACCAATGTTCTACTAATGTTCTATTGAAAAAAAAGAAATCCTTGAATGAATGATTCCGACTTTGTTCTAGTGTGAATTGAGTGGCAGTTTCTTTTAAAAATTCCAATACTTAGTTTGTATTTAAACAATTCTTCCTGAAGACCTTTTCTCAAACAGGTCTTTATATGGGAAAAACAACTGTTGATTTTGTAGTCATCATGTGAGTAACTTTAATAAAAGTCAGCAGGGCCTTGCCTACTGTGAGATTTTTTTTGAACGTGTAACCCTTAATCAGGATTGCTGTCAGCTGTAGAGCCTGAGGAAGCTGTCATACAGACAATATTCAAATATACCCGTGTTTTTCCCACAGCGCTGTTGGAAGGAAACCCTTTTTTGTTAGCAAAGCCTGAGATACATCGGGATCCTGAACTGGAAACAGAGTGAAGAAGGGTGTCCCAGCCCGATAAACACTTTCCAAGTGCAGTGTGTCCCCAGAGCTGGAGCTTCACACCACCAGCGATTTTTAAATATCTTTCCCAAATATAGGTTAGAAGCGCTAAGGATTTGTGGGAAAGTTTTCTTTCGGAGTAGACCACGGCCTAATGTTTATTCATACGCTGTAGTAAGCAAATGAGAAACTAAGCACTTTGTAAATGCTGCATCATTTTGACTGCTTGATCCACTCCACTGACAGAACAGTTTGGCATAATTGCTGGCATATATAATATTTTCAAATGACAATTCTCCAAACAAGTCAGGGCCTGAGCTAACAGCAGTGAAAGGTGAGGTGATGCTGCCTACATGTTGAGCTGAATTCTAGACTATTAAATGCCACAGACAATTAAGATTTATAGTTGATGTTGTCCACAACATAAATGCATTCCTCTCCCTTCAGTACTTTCTGTTCCACAGCAGGCACTGGTATCTGTCTTCAGCTGTAGTTTTACATGTGAAGGCTAATTTCTCTGCTCTACCCTTTCCCTGCCATTTGACCACAACTGTTTTGAAACAAGCTCCAAATGTTTTCAGTGCTGCCTCTGTCAGCAGTTCTGATTTCACATTGGTAGTACCACTCACGTTGTTGCTTCTGAGTCATACCAGGAGTGGAGCAGCTTCAGCTCCAGGCTGCTGTGTATCTCCTCTTGTAAATCAGGCAACTGAGAAAAACCCTTTATCAAGAGTGACTGGCAGAAAACAATGGACAGCACTTTAAAGAAACTTAAGAGACAGCAAAGTGTGGCCAATAAAGATGGGCTAGGGTTTTCAGCAACCTTTCAGTACTACACTGATGCTAGGACACTGTCCTGGGATTAGGATGCACATTTTCAATCATAGCCTATTTTGTTTTGGCACCTCAGTGTTTGGCTATCAAATTCCTAACATTTAGCTGCCACAACAATTAAAGAACATCTTTTGTAGAAGCAGCCAGACAAGTAAAGATACAGTGACAGCAACAACACTGATGGCAAGAGGGACTCACAGAGCAGAATGCTGGTCAATTCACCTGTAATGCCTGCAGATACTCTGGCTCAGAAAAAAAAACCAACTACAGCTGAGTGTCAGCATGTCAGCTATGAGCAGCCTGTAGTAGCATGAAAAGCAATGTGGAGCTGGTCAGAGTCCCTGCAGGGATGAGTTGCACAGACACCAGGGAAAGATATCTGTCTGTAAAAAGGAGCCTGCACAGCACAAATGATGAGCTGTTCTTAATGTGTCTGCTTACACCTGCTTTCAGAATAAAAGCTTGGTATTGAAAGTATTTTTCCTCTTGCCAGAAAGAAGCACTTTTCATTTTTGCCCTAATTCTTCCCAAGGTGTAAGGCCTACAGAATTTGCCAATACATAAAACAGGTTCTGAAACCTTAACTTATTTCCATAGTAGGAGAAAATCCAGTTTTCCTATCCTGTAATGCTTTTTTTTTTACAAGGTTTTTTTGTTTGGAACAAAAAAACCTTGTAAGCAGTGATACCATAACACCAGCATGCAACACATAATGCAATTTTAGGTCCTTTGAATGTTTGACCTGTATTTCACAGGCCAGCCAGGTAGTTACTATCAGTGTTCTCTGCTCCACCTGGTCAAGCTACACCTTGTGTTATATTCAGATAATCCTTCCTGATACCTATTAGGGAGTTTGCCACAGCCTCTTGCTCTGGCTGATAGCATCACAGATTGCCTTCCCAGAAAACTGTGGCATACAGGCAAGTTTTTCTCTCCAGATCTAGGTTTCTGACAGAGAACCACAAATAACCTATTAAATCTCAGAAAAATTTGTGACCAGCCTTCCACTTGATTTTTTTTTTTTAATTGTGCTATATTTTCAAGGCACTCTTCATAAGGAAAAAGACCAGAAGTATTTTAAAATCTCTTTCATCTTCCAAGCCTCACAAACTGGAAAGGATAGGCAGTCACAGGCTTTGGCAATCTACAGAATGCTAGCCTTTACTTGCAGCTGATACTTTATCTTCTTACTTTGACTACCAGCAAAGGTAATAGCTGTGATGCTAGTCGTAATGATTTTGCTGTCAGACAGAAAAAGCTTCCACAGCAGCACATCCAGTTTGAAGACCAATATGATCTAATCAATAATACATGAAAAAGATACCTATATGGCTAAAAAAAGACTAGGATTGACAGCTTTCTAGAGATGTCTTCCAGACTGTATTCTTTCTTGCCCAAATTACAAATAAAAGTCATGCTATGCAGCAATTTCTCTTAAATAAACAGCCACTGACCATGACACCTTGAAAAGCACTACCAGCACCCCTATACAGAGCTCAGAGCATGCACATGCCCTCTTTGTTTACTGCATACCCACTGTGACTCCTAGGATTTAAGTACAGCAGAGGAATCAGTGGGATGCACATGGAGCAGGGGTACTCCAGATGAGCAGCAGCTTGCTGGAATGCTGACACCCCCCACCTCAGCAAAAATACATCTCTCCCCTCCCCGGGGTTACTAAGCCAAAGGCACATTAGAGAATGGGAGCTCTTTGTTTTTGCACAGTGATGGAATTCTGGTTTCAGGCTGAACCACCCTCCTCAGGTAAGATGCAATTATTTTGTGACAAGGCCCATTTTGGAGAAGGTAAAGGGCAGGTCTGCTGCATTAATGCATATGAGATTTTCCCTTTATCATTAGGAGTTTTGGAAAGCTGAAAGGTTACTGAACTTCTTAAAAATAACTGATAAAATTTCTCTTTATTTTTTGTCCTAATGGAAACAAAATCATTATGATCCCAGTGCCTCCCTGCACATCTTACTGTCAACCTGAATACCTTTCACATTCATGTGGCTGGATTTGATAAAGCACAGAGATCTCAAGGCAATCAGATTCCTACAAAGTTTTATGCAGAAAGGGAATGCACAAAGGGCAAGCACTCTGAAAATATTTCTCTATGTTTGCCTATCAGGTATGTGTCAGGGAAAGGCAGAAGCATAAAATTATTAAACATCTGGGAATCCACAGAGTCCTCCTTTATGGATATTGTCCTGAGACTATGAGAAAAACAAAACTCAGTCAGACCTTGCACATTCTTGGACACTCTGTCAAACAACAGAGTGAATACATCCCTAGACCAGCCCATCTCATTCTAGCACTTGGCCTACATAACAGAGTCCTTGTTTTCCTGGGTTTTGGCCTTGAACAGTCAGGTTTATCTTACCGGGTTCTGTTTGGCCTTGGCACACCAGCTGTCTGAAAGAATTTCCAAATCCAGCCTGCAATGACTCTGTTTGTCCTGGCACATGAGACCCTGACCTAACATCTGAATGGGGCAACAGGTGTAAACTGTTTAGAATGCTCTAGTACACTGATGCAAGGGTCACCTGAATTTCCAGCTCCTTTTGAATGTGATGGCACACAAGCTCAGACAATTAACAAGCAGGTAGTACATCTGTTGGCTTATTGTCTTTATCCTCAGCATTTCTGACTGCCCATTGCTGCTCCAAAATGGAAGTTAGGCTACACAGATTCATGTGTCTTCATGTGAACAGTTCTTACGTTCAGGTATTTTAACTGTGTTCTAAATTACTTCCTAGCTCTTCATCAACTAGTTTTAGCCACACTGTCCAGAGTCTGTGTCATAAGCTGTGGCCAGCTCTGGGTCCCACAACATCAGAAGGCCATGAACCTCTTGAAGGGAGTCCAGAGGAAGGTGATGAATATTATCAGAGGGCTGGAACATCTCTCCTGTGGAGACAGGCTGAGAGCTGGGGCTGCTCAGCATGGAGAAGGCTCCAGGATGATCTCATTGCAGCCTTCCAGTCCCTAAAAAGGGGCTTATAAAACAGATGGAGAGCAACTTTTCACATGATAGTGATCAGACAGGGAAAAGGTTTTACATTAAAAGAGCAGAGATTTAGATCAGTTGTAGCAGGAAATTCTTTACTCAAAGGGTGCTGTGTCACTGGAACAGGTTGCCCAGAGAATTGTGGATGCCCCATCCCTGGAAGTGTTCAGGTGTTGGATGGGGGCCCTGAGAAACCTAATCTAATGGGCAGCCTCCTTGTCCATGACAGGGGTGGGTGGAACTAGAAAATCTTCAAGTCCCTTCACCCCAAATCATTCTTTGCATAATTGATATGTGCTTCATAAAAAATACTGTCCTATATGTGATGGTGGCAGTGAGGAGAGAAGCACCTTTCCAGAATGTCACTGTTTTTAAATGATCCAGGCTTTGAGTTAATATTTGTTGCTAGCATAAAGAGATTGGGACTTTCCATTAATATATTTCTTCCTTTTAAAATTTACTTTATGCAAGCGAGTAGAAGCTTTTAATCAGGCAAGGCAATAAAACATGGGCAAAACATGGACAACACTGCAGGACTGCACAGGAAAAGCAAATAGTGCAGCTATTCTGGAATGGTGGTGTCAGCCCCGAATGACTCCCTACTGTGACATTTTTATTCCACAAAATCATTGATTTATTTTGGATGACAGTTCACATATGCACAATTATTCTGGAGAGCTATTCTGGCCAACGACAGCAGGATTTTCAGAGCCATAGGCAGTTTTATTGCTGTCCGAGTCACTTCAAAATCTGTGGGAAAATCATGGTTTCAGCCTCTCAAGCCAGAGCAGTGTAAAGTATTTTCATTTATGTTAGCAGAATTTTATTTCAACTTCTTTAAAAACATAAAAGCTGTTCTAAAACCTATTGGTTTTAAATGCAGATTAAAACCAAGAGGACATAAGATGGAAAACATTCACAAATTTTCCTCTTCATATTTTAACCAGCTAAAGAATTAATAAATCTTTTATAAACTTCCATTAATGTTTTATACTGAAAATAAAAGTGATTGTGCTTGTGCATGTGTGGAAGAGTACAGATTTTCAAGACCACTTTATCTTTCTGACAGTTTTTTCAGCAGGTCCCTGAACAGGCCTAGAACCTTGAAAAATTTTCAGCTGCTGAGCCACAAAAATGCTGGAACTTGTGGAACTCAAGATGTCTCTGGGTGGCTTCAGAGGGTCATGGAGAGATAAGGAATTAAAATCAGCAAATGAAAGTTTGCTGGGCAGACAGCTGCACTGCTATAAGGAACACTTTGTGAATCTGCAAACAGGGAGGCTGATCTAGACTGTTATCAACAATTAAAGAGGAACCATCTGTGCTTATACAAGGTCCATGTACAGAAATATCTGGAGAAGTTTGCAAAGTCATTGTTGTGTGCTGGCCTTGAATCCTATCTGTATCAATTAATATGTCAATATTGTTAGAGACCTTATCACTACTACAGTTAGCAGTTTTACTTGGGACATAACAAAATTCTTTACTGCTTATTCAGGAAAGAGAACATTTTGGACTTTAACCTACAGGGTTTATTCTTTCTGGGTTCTAACACCATATAGACAATGAGTTTTAAAAGCCACATGATTAAGTTAAGGGGTTTATGTTCTTTTCAGAGGCCACAGATGTATTTATACCAGAATTTCTGTGACTATCAAACAAGTTACATCTCTTTCACAAATATTTGCATTCACTGGTTTTGAAAAAATGAAATAAAGAGAACAGCTAGTAGCAGATGCCAATGCCACAGCTAGGAATAAACTCCTCTGTACTTGGGAACATTTTCAAAGGTGCTAAGCTTTAACTTTAAAACAATAGAATGGTTATATTGTTTCCATTACCTGTGGCACATAACCAAACCTCAGCAGTAAGGTTATAACTGTGATAGACAACCAGGCATTCCAATACTTTTAGATGCACAAATGAAATAAAAATAACCTCAAAAATCTCTTACAAACAAGCAAAAAAGAAAAAAAAAAAAGAAAAAAAGAAACAAAAACAAAAACAAAAACAGCCCAAAACCCCCCACAAACATCAACAACAATAACAACACCAAGAGCTATCAGGAGTGTGAAAGTGGATTTTGCACAGGATTAACTGCTTAGAAAGGCTCAGAGTGAAAAGCATATTAATCCTAATGTAACTAAGAACTCTGTCTCCTATTGAACAAATCATTTAAAAAAACTGTCTGAGATCAACTGGAGCTAATGACCTTAGATTTAAAATGCTTAAGTTTATACTCAGATTCATATTGTTTTCTGAATTGGCATTACTGATAGCAAGGGAATTTGTTTAAAAGGGAGAGAAATAAACCCTACAATCTTTATGGTTGCAAATCCGTTCTGCAGCTTACCTTTCACTTGAGCTGAATAAAGTGCAGAATAACCCAAACCTTATTGGTGCAATTATTGAAGGGGAGCAGTGGTATCAGAAACACACACCTAGAGAGAGAAATAGCTGTCAAGTCGTTTAGCTGTGCCATGAAGAACTCCTATACATACTTTTTTTTTTTTTTTTTTTTCGTAATGATAAATACTCTTTGAAACTCCTTGTTTGGAGGATAAGAGGCGACCTTGGCCCTTCTGATTCCAAACTATTTAAAAAGTCACTAGACTTTGTTTCCACTTTCATGCACCATAGGGATAGCAATTGCTAATAATCTATTCTACTAAAATCTTTCTTGAAGCCACATTGTGGTATTTCAGTCTATACTGAGCTTAGATACTGTTTTAAGAAAATTCTTAGGTATTTTAGTTTAAAGAAAATACCTACCATATGAAACAAAAGTCTGTATTTCTGGTTATTTTCAGACTTGTCAATTTATCTCTTTCCTCAGTGTAGTTCTTTTTCCAATAAAAACTTAATGTTTTTATTTTGTGGCAAATATATTGCTATTCTTTAGCAATTGTATAAAAATTAGCATTAAGAAAGGATACTGATAACTGGGAAAGCATATCTAAGGACCTGTGTACTACTGCCTCAAACTACCTTAGGCTGAGCATTGGTTCCAAATCTCAAAAATTACATCACCAGTGTTAATATTTTTACAAGATTTGTTATACATTGACTAGCTGAGTAGAGCTGGAAGCCACTGAAAGAGGAGCTAGAAAGAAATGTTATTGCATCTTCTGTAACTCATCAGCCTCCACTTATCCCTGTACCTCTTGACATGCAGAGCCCTGGAAAAGGCAGTCCCTTTGAAGAAAACTGAGACCATATGTACATGGCATATAGAGAGCAGATAAGCTGAATAATGATATATTACTGTACTCAGATGGGAAAAAAAACCCAAGACATTGTAGCACCTAGACAAAGGAAGTTTTACAACCACAGATAACACACACCCAGATCTATGATACATTTAAACATTTGTTGCAGGTGCAACAAACATTATGTTTGCAAGATAGTGAAGCTCCATGGAAAATTCAGTTTCTAAGCAATGTAGACTAAGTACAAAAAACAAAAATGGAAATGGTGGTATTGCTAGCCAAAATGTGTGGGGCTTGTGGTCTCTCTAAGACTTGACACAGCAGCAGTGATGTTAAGCAGGGGGCTGTGATGCTCCCCATCACACGTAGGTTCCACTCACAGGGTCACCTGCTCAGAGCTCTGGTTCTCCAGTGACACCACCCAGGGTCTGGATACCTAACACAGGCATCCTGGTGGGATAACCACTTTCTTCTTTCTAGGTGTTGGAAAGGCTGAGCTAGGCCTTCATGGCTAAGTAGACAACCTCTAATACACACCAGACTGTTTGACATCAGTTATAAGAAAGGAAGAGTATGGATGCATCTTTTCTGAGTGACTTGTATATACAGCAAATTCTGGCTTAACCCAAGTGCTCCTTCTGTTATGAATTCCAGTTATTTGTCTCACTCACTAAAGTAAGCTCTTGATTTTCTCCTGTTAGCCAAGACTGACTTGCAAGATAGTTGCTTTATCACAGAATTCTTGAAAAGACAAGATGTATTTTCACAGCCTTTTTTCAGAGTAGCAGCCTACAATAAGGAATCAGAGAATTTCAGAATCTATTAGGTTGGAAAAGACCTCTGAGATCATCGAGTTCAACCTCTGAACACCACCATGTCAGCCAGACTATGGCACTTTTCTTAAACAGCTCCAGATTGCACCACGTCCCTGGGCAGTTTTTTCCAATCTTTAATCATCCTTTCTGTGAAGAAATTCCTCCTGGTGTCCAACCTGAATCTCCCCTGGTGCAGCTTGAGACTATGTCCTCTCATCCTGAATGAAGTAACCCACACAGGTATATTTAGTTTACCAGGGGTGTTACAAGCAACAATAATATACTTGCCAGCTAGCTCAAATATTGTCATTTTCCCAAAGCATAATCTACTCCAAGCACATGAATAAACTTCATCTGTGGCCATGTTCAAATCTCACTATCACAATTATAACACAAGAAGGGAAAGCAAGGAAATTGCCTGTTTTGTTAAGGACACATGGAAGGTCTGTCATACATAAAAAATCAAAAAGCAAATTTTGAAGAAAAATTTTAGACTGATATCCTTGAGGGGGGCATATTTACTAAGCAGCACTACCACAACCTCCTTTATCCTAACCAGTGGGCCCCAATCTGAAAGATGAAAGCCCTTTGCACTCTCCTAGGCTCCAGCTACATCTCTCCTCTAACATAATCTGTCCCCTGATGCGAGAAAAAAAATTACCTTGTGCTCATGTGCTCAAGTGTCTCTTGAAGCTTCCTTAAAACTTAAGCTCCAAGAGACACTTTAAAGAGATAAGAGATTGCTAAAGAGATACTTACTGGGCTTCCCTCACAGCAGCAGCTCTGTCCTTCCACCCAAAACTATAAAAAGTGCTGAGACTTGTGTCCTGACCACTGGTCTGAAAGTGAGGCCAATAAATAGCCCCTGGGATTGGGTTCCTGATGAGGTAAACTGCTGACACACAGCAGCCCTCCCTCCTCACACTGCTGGGACGCACACAGACGGTGAGGCAAAGTACTTCCAAATAGCAGCCTTGTGCTCACAGACTCCCTGCTTTTCAAAATCTATTTTCCCTCAAGAATAAGGGTTTTTTTAAATACTTGCAGCTTTTCTACTTGAAGGAGAGCATCAAGAAAGCCTGTCAGCAATTCACTGTGAGGACAGAGGGGAAAGGAATTTGATTTTTCATAGCAGATTATCACCAGCTATCACACACTTTATGTTCCGGCAGGTATCAGGCTGGAAACAAATTAGTGTTATTTTATGACAGAGCTCAAACTCAGTTCCTTAACAATATGGCCCCACTGATGTAGCTGCTGAATAGAAGACCATGATTTGAACTGTGCCTATTAGATTTTTATATACAAGCAATTCAGGACAATAGGAGCAAAAACCTGCTTTCTGTACAGCTACTTGGTATTAGCTGCTTCTAGGCTTACAGAAGAGAAAGTTGGCAGAGCAGTAAAAGCATATCTGTGTACATTATTCATATACATTTATCTGTCAGCAGATACAGTCAAAATCCTCTCAATAACCACTTTCAATATTGATTAAAATAGCATGCATGTTTTACCATAACTGGAGACAGTATTTTATGCATTCAATAAGCAACACTTGATAACTGACCAGTGATATAGACAAGTTTATTTAAAAGACAGAGCAAAATTTTGGCTTGACATTCCTTTATGAGCATCATAGGAATTTTACTTCTAAACTGCCAAGGTGCTGGAGCTCCATACTGACAAGTCTCCTAATTCAAACTCACTAGACCGTATTTATTTGGTGTGCTAAAGGAGACTAATGGTTAAAGCACTCACATCTCATTGTGGCTGAGGGAAAGCATCAGAGCTCTATACTTCACAGATTTCTGGGAAGCTAATAAGATGTGTGGCTGAGGCTGTAAGCCAAGAAGTGGGCAAATGGCAGCAGAAAATCATTTCAAGTCACTTCAGGATCTTTGCTGAGTCATATCAGTTTCAGTGTCTGTGTGAGCAAGTCTGTGTGGATTCCATATCACACTGAAACTACCAGAAGGGATTTTATTTTTTTTTCAGACATCTGCCTGAAAAAACACCACAACAGATTGAGAAATGCAGATTCAGATGGTGTGTTTGAATATCTCATGTAGCCACGATTTGACAGATCCAAATCCAATTCCCTTGTACCATTACTGAAAAGCATTACTGAAAATCATAATTTTTGAAGTCTGTATGGTAGATGGTGAAATTATCATCAATACAGACAGAACCACTGTAGCATAAAATTTCTGCTAATTCCTTTCCATTTTTTGATGCAGCAGCTGATGAGTCTGTTATTCTCATCCATGCCTCACCTCTTTTAGGCCCAGAGAGTGGCCCAAGGCACTTCCCTTCTACAAGGTGGATGGACAGAGTACAAACTGATTTATTCATCAGACAAAGCACTGAGAGGCACTTTAACACCGAGAAATGAGTTCTGAATCCCATTTTTCTTCCCTGCTCTCTTCACTGCTCCATGAAAGGAAAAGAGACCATGCCTACAAACACCAAATTATAATAACCATGCTCAGTTCAACAGTGTTTTATCATGGATTTGGTTCATGGACTTGGTCAAAAGGTCAAACCACTCCCATGGAGAACAAAAGTGGCAGATCTGTATCATCTGTGACAGAAACAGACACAATTCTCACCTTGGCTTTGCCTGCTTCCCGTGGGCCAGCATTGCCCCAGACTTATCTCTAGGTAGCTCTCACCTGTACTCACCTTAACCAGACAAACTTTTCCATGGTGTGAAATGGACAGGAATAAGCCTTGGTTTCACTGGCACATCAAAGCAGACCTGCAACCCACCTTTTTTGCTGCAACCCTTTCAATAAATTCCAGTTTATGCAGTTAATGGATGGACAGAACCAGCTCTGTCACTGTTATGACAGAGATGTGTTATGTGGTTATTTACAATACCAGTTCTGTAGGGCTTTTTATTTTACTGTGACTTTTTCTTTTTAAAAACCAGTATATTGAAAATTTATGCTTGGAATATAAACCACTTTATGGGATCATAATTTTAAGAGAGGCCCAAATAAAGTTTTGCCAATGGAAAAGAGTAAGCCTATAAGGGAGAAATAAACATATTCTTATGCTCACTGCTACCATTTCTATTGTCAGAGAGCTTCCTGTATCCCTAGATCATAAAGACCTAAAACAATATAGCCCAGGAGTTAGTGGCAAAAAGATTTACTCTGTCATCCTACTTACTACAACAGTGTGCTTTGTTCAGTTTAGAGGCTTCTTCCATTTCACTCAGAATATCTTGTGAACTAAAATAACTCAGAGTCAAGAAAAAAATACTTGACTGTATGCTGCAGTTTATCCCATCTGTTTCTAATTTAATCATCCTAATTAGCTGAGCTATCATAAATACATTCTCCTTCTGTCATCGCTGTTCACATTCTCCATATTTATCTGCAGATGCCAGGAGCACTTATTTGTTCCTGCTACACGGTAAACATTGTTGTGTCAGGAACCCTGCTGTGATAAAACTTCCCTGACAAACAGCCACCCTCAGGGAAAAAAACAGTGCCCAGCTCAGTAACAAGTGGTAACAGGCTATCAGGTGGTGACAAACACTCCAAGATTTTACATCTAACAGTTTGTCACACTTCAGCAGTTCAAAGCAAAGATTTTTAGGAGCCCAGGACTAATCTTTACTATTTTAAAATATATTTATTGGCATATTAACTCCGTGGTTTAATTCTGTGTTATCTATTATGTGTAGGGAAATAGCAAATGCTAGAGGGAATGTGATTACATATGGTATTATTTTGCAGCCAGGTAGAGAAGAACAGTAAGAATAGTGTCCCTAAACTCTTGGGATCACAGACAGCAGCTGCAATCAGTCAACAACAACAACAACAACAAAGAACAAGAATACTCTTAAAATTTTGACAGTTTGTTTAAAATTGCAATTCAGTGACATCCGGTTTCTACACAACAATATCTCTTAAACATATGATTTGTTTGGATACAGCAGTCATAAAATTTAGCTTGAGAAACTTCACAGGAAAACATTTAATTTCTATTTCCTATTTCTCTGTTAATATTTCATAAACTATAATCAGGGTGTCATAAGGATGCCTGTTGTTAAAAATGGATAAATAAATAATTTAAATCAAATGTTCAATGTCAGATTTTGAGTTTTTATGCACTCCCACTGTAATCCAGGTCATGGATTTAGAAGATACACTTTTCTAACAAAGAAGTAGATTCTGCATAATTTAGAGGAGTTTTACCCAGAACTATATTCTCAGATGGATAAAGATGTGTAAATTCCTCAAAATCAAAGGGAACTGATACCCAGGAGGGCAAAGCAGACAAAACAGCCCATCAGCAACTCAACCACATGAAAGACCACAAAGAAGCTCCAAAGCCACCCACGCAGCTGCCTGAGGAGTCTGTCAAGGAATGAGAGGCTCTTGTTCAGCTCATCTTGCTGCTGGAAATGTGTTTGAAGAGCTTGGCAATACAGCTGGATTTAACAAGTGGCACACAAAGATGAGAAAAATGAAATCAGATTGAATGATGTGCGGCAGTACACTGGTGGTGTCACATATCAGCTGACTAGAATGTAATTTAATTTACAAGATAAGGGAACGATCTCCTGCATTTGTTACTTCCAGAGGGGCAACTGACAAACATCCAGAGTGTAAGTACAAACTTAACTCGACAGTCACCTAAAAGGCAAAGAAGATAGGATCCTTCTTCTAGTATATTAAACTGTATTTATTTTTTACCTATTCTAGATACCTAAAAAGCCTCCAGTAATGAAAAATGAATACCAGGCTTTGACCATCAGAGATCTATAAAACCAGAACAGAGAGGGTGAAGAATCAATCCCTTTTTTTCTGCATCCTTCTGAAACTACCAGCACTTACTGGTAAAGTAATGGAATAACAGTGACTGTATCACTTGTTGCTGCTTTCCACCTCTTTGGTTTATATAAAACTGACAGAAATGTCCCGTCTTACTGTCTTTCCACCCACAAACCTGGAGATATCCCTTCTCAACATTCTGCTTTCCTCAGTAAGGAAGAAAGATGGGAGAGATCTAAATTTTAAAAATATTTGTCAATAACCATTCCAAATAACATATCTTAAATTTTGTTCTCTACTACACCAACATAGCTAGCCCCACTGAAATATGAAGGATGTTTTTGATGAGAAAACACTTATTTTAAACAAATTATTTTAGATGCCTTCAGTTTGCTGCAAGGAGTTGAAGGAAGAGTGAGGCAAAACCTGGAACAGTGAAGGCGTTTGTCTTCAACACTTGTTAAATGCCCCCTTGTTTTGTTCATGTTGTCACTCTGTAGTAAAATGACCAGGATCTTAAATACACATGGTGAAGACTGTGAACTCCTTATTCAGTCTCTGTTTAATCTTCCACAACACTTTTTGTTTAAATTTGTGAGTGACTCATAGCAGTGGCTTCAGCCAAGCTTAGCACAGACAGACTTGTGCGTTCCCATACAAATACTGATGAGCCTGTTCCCACTGTTGGCTTGTAGGATTCCCACTATCAGTATCTTGAGCTTTTTGGAGGAGAGGTAATTCTTTGCATAGGCCTCTGTCAAAGTGTCTCTTATTCTGGTGTTGGGAGTAGTTGGAGACAAAAGTGCCTATATGTTCATTTTTATTTATGACCTAATATTGCAGATTACTTTTTACATTAACTCAATTGAAACATTTATCCTGATAATATTCTTTTATTTACAGTGCCTCTTAAAATAAATTTATGTTGCAACAACATTCTCAAAAAAAAAGAATTTATTCATATGCCATTGCTCATTGTTCCACACAGTTAGGGGACTTCTGTTACTTCCCTCATTATCAGACTGGTGCTCCAGACCCTTCCCCAGTTCTACTGCCCTTCCTGGGCTTGCTCCAGACCCTCAGTGACTTTCTTTACTGAGAGGCCCAGAACAGGACACAGAGCTTGAGGTGAGGTCTCTCCAGGGCTCAGAACAGGGGGACAATCCCTGCCCTGGTCCTGCTGGCCAGACTGTTGCTGATCCAGGCTGGGATGAGATTTGCCTTCTTGGACACCTGGGCACATCTGGTTCATGGTCAGGGGCTGTTGAGCACCCACAGGTCCTTTTTTACCAGGAAGATTTCCAGCCTGTATCTTAAAAAGCCCATATGATCATTATATGATAAAGAAAAGATTCTATTCCAGCTCACTTTTTTTTTTTCTGATGGGTTCTTCTCTTCTAGTGAGACAGTTTAAAGCCACATCCATTTTGTCATCTGGCCTATTTCCTGGCTGCTCTAATGCCTATGTCAAGCCTGAGGGAGGCTGTGGAAATGCACACCTCGGGGCAGAGTAGGATCTTTCCTTTTGGCACCAGTCCTGAGTTTAGATTAGTGCAAGTGATCCTGGCACCACACTTGAGGATTCTGGTGTGGATATCTCTATTATCAAAGTGCACCAGCAGTAGTGAAGTATAACAGGGTTTGGTTGTGCTTGAAGTTTCACAGCAGTTCAGTAGAGCACTCTGAAACACTTTCATATTTATAGGTCTAAGAGCCAACCAGTCATATACTGAGGCACCATAGAAAGCACATTCACTTTAGGATTGGGATAGGGTTGAATTAACCAAATTTGACATCATAATTGAGATTGGCTATATTGGAATATCATTCTAGGAGCTTTTGCAAACCCTGTGGTTTTTTTACTGGCTTTCTATTGCATTGAGCTGCATCTGATAACAGGATACATCTAGCTCAAGATCTGCCTCAGTAAAAAGCAGATTTGTAGAGTTTGTATTCAGGGAATTAATTAAAGTCAGGTGTTTTCCTGAAGAAACTTGGTGGTGACACCTCTGATTTCAAGTTACACATTTCAGGACTTTTTTCTTGACATTTATGCAAGTAGAGGAGGGCTTTCCTGGTCTATAAGGAGACTCCTATTATCTATAGTGGACTTGGAGAGCTGAAGATTTTCCTGTGCTCAGATGCAAGGTCTAAGGTAGACAAATTCTGAATTGGTAAACCTTAATTTCTGATCCTCACTTCACCTTTTTTTTTAAAGAAGGCATTTCTTTCTCAGACTTCACATAAGACTACTATAATTATCTCTGTATTTACAAAGTCTCATTTTTTAAATCCAAGTCATTCTAGATAACCTTTAGTTAAAATTCTTACTTTAAAATCCTACCCTTTGATTTCATAACCAAATCAGGATGATGTGATCCTTTTTATTTTTGTGCACAGCTGAAGACTATACATATACCAAGAGATGCATTTTAAAATTGACAAGCTAATTAAGATCTTCGAGTGTATGATGTCAATAGGTCAGGCTAGTCCTCAGGGCAGCAAATATGACTCATTTCTCTTCTGATTATATCATACTTTTTCCTGTTTTCAGATCTATTTCTACAGCAATCTCATTGACAAATTGAGTAAAATGAGGGAGAACTTGGTATTACGTAAGTAAGTTTAAATACTACATAATAAACCATAATTTACAGGCAGTGACAGTCAGAGAAGTATCTGGAAAATCTGCTTAGCTCCTCCCATTTATTGTAATCTATAATGCAGTGCCAACACGTAAAATGAGAGGTGAAAGATACTGTTGCCTGGGAATAGAAATATTTCTTCTGCTCCTATTCTGGTGTAACCCATTAAACACCAGGAGAGAACTACAATTTAGATGCTTTTCACTGCCAGCTATGTTTGATGATGGTAACCAAAGTGGTTAATAATTATTCAGTTCCTTTCCTAGATGCTTTTGAAATAAATTATATTACAGATACTTAAATCTATCCTTTTATTTAAACTTTTGATGAAATTTGGCAGTTTCCGCATTGAAGCATCCTCCAAGCTTCTGAGCAGGCTGGAAGAAGTTCATAATACTGTTTGCTGCTAATGCTGTAACATGAAGTAACTTCTGGGCTTCACATCAGCTGTGATGTCTCATCACAACAATGGGGCCTAGTGAAAGAAGAAAGAAGTAGTTTCAAATAATATTTGGGTTCACATGATCCAAATGGCTACCAGATGGGGCTCTGAGCTGCCTGGGGATCTGCCTGGGGGGGTGGGAGTTGCCCATGCACGGTGCAGAGGGATGAATAGGCTCTCTGTGTCCCCACTGCCCCGAGTGGGAAATGCGGCTGATCACATCTGGTGAGAGCCCTGAGCTGGGCCACTGGAGTAGACATCAACAGGGAACCCAAGGGCAGAGGGGCTGACAGTGCTTCCCAAGCTGTCAAGCTGTTCCTTAACTGTCCCTTTGACATGATTTATTAATTCTCTGGCACTAGGCAGCAAGCTTTGCAGCTGGAGAGAGGAGAATATTTTCAGTAGCTGCATGGATTTTAGTGGTATTGGCTTCAAAATCCTTTCTCAGTCAGAAGGAGAGTTACAACAAAAGGAACGTGAAATTAAAAAAATTACTGAAATGTACATATTTAAGTTTCCAAATATCAGAATGCATCATATAAATAGAAAAGCACACCAAATTACTTATCTGCAATACAGAAAATTTTAACAGTAGCTACAATATTTGTATTCTTGGTGTATCATACAGCTAAAATTACAGCTAATTTTCTGATACTTGAAACATTTGTTCTCAAAGATGGCAAATGGATATTTACCAGTAGTGAACTTAAGAAGCAATCACAAATTTATACATTAGGCTAAATAAAATCTATAAAACATCCTCTCTATAATTCATACATTAGTCATGACTCTCAAAGCATTGCAAAAAGTAGAACTCAAAGCTAATATTCATTCAAAGCTAATATTCACAGCTTTTGTGTGTGAAACCAGCTGTTCTAATAAGCTACATCATTTGGAAATCAAATCTACTTCTGTATTATTGCACAAACTGAAAAGCAAGTATTGAAATTGAATTGAATTGAAGTGTGATAATTTTTAGCTTGTAGAATGGTATGCAGTGTGTTGTTTGGTTGTTATGAAATATCTCATTAAGTGTTTGCTATTTTGCTTCTGAGAAGCTACCTTCTTATATATTCCTAATAGTGTCATTGAGTTAAGAAGTCCATATTGGACAGAGAAAACATGGTGGGATGATTTGGAATGGTTCTCAGGTGCCCTAGAGAGATGGTTGAGAAAATCATGTTTCTCTCTCTGAGTTTCAGTTTCCTTACGGCGAATTCCGGTGCATGATTGAGCTGGACACTGTATCCCTTGTGTCCTGGCCTAGTGGATTCCATGTATGCAAGCAGGATACAGCTGGTTCCCTACCAGGAAAAGAGACAGCTTGTAGCACTCTCTGATTAGAAGGAAGACGAATAGGGAAAATGTGGCCTGGGTAACTATATTCCATTGAGCTGAACCTCACTTCTCTCCTAGCTGTCCCTCGGTTTTGCTCTGCACTGATACCCAGTAGCCACGATTAAGCTCAGAAGTATCTGCCTTTTAACATTAACTGTGAAGACACTTCATGTGTAAATACTGATTTATCCTGAGAATTGTGTTCACTGAAACATGAACACAAAAGTGTCTGACTCTTGTGGTATGTCAAACAAAATGAAACAAGAGGGCACTAAAGTCATGCAAGATGTTGAGGTTTTCAGTCTGATTTTCAAGTGAAACTGTTTAGATTTACTTCAGAAACTAATTTAATCTGGATTCTTAGAGGGGAAAAAATCCAGCTGAACTCATAAATTTAATGCTTGAAAGAACTTCTCCTCTTTTTATTGCAACACCAGAATTCCAATGACTTATATTCTTTTTTGGACTGTCTTTTACTATGTAGTGTAAGAGGCAGTAAGCAGTCTCCTAAACAGGCAACTAACTCCAGGTTGCATGGCAGATACTTCAATGTCAGATGCTTTTAAGAAGCACGTCCTCATCACATGGTTCTTGCAAGTCATTCACCAGTTTATTAAGCATTGATGCAAAAATTTCAAATCAAAGAGGGGAAAAAATCCCTTTAAAGGATTGCTGCAGTTTTGAGAAAGGAAATGAAGCATGGCAGTAAATGCTGAAGCAGGACTGAAGGGTACAAAAGCAGCCTGACCAGTGCCTTGGAACATTCTACTTCTACCCCTGTACTATTTTATTTTACAGTTAAAAAAATTTTGCATTCAATTCACCCTTCTTGGGCCTGATTTTTTTAGTGGAACTAAGTAAATCTACAAAACAAGTGCTTTTTGTAAGAGATGTGGAAACATCATCCCTTTTCAACAGAGAGGTTTTATGTCTTTTCCTTACCTGCTGCACTATGGGAAAACAAACTTCCATTCACTTTGTGCAAATTGTAATTGTCTGTACTCTTGCTTTACTGTGTGCATTGTGATAATTATAGAAATTTCACATTCTCTGAAAAGATATATTGTAATAAAAAATGCATATATATACATATATACTTCTGAATATTTTGCAGGCTGAGAGAGGGGAAAATTACTCACTGGCTCATCAGTGTAAGGGGCTGATTCTTTTACTTGATGTTGCTGTGCACAGAATAAAACTGACCTGTTCCAGAATTTATAGAAATATGTCTACACAGGCAAAGACTAGACAAAAACAGTGAGGAAAAAAACTACTTGGACAACTGAAATTAATAGGAGGAACCAAATATATTTTCTTCCATTCTATCTTATACTATGGAATGGAAATATTTATTTTGTTGGTTGATGTTTATCCCCTAAAAATAGCAACAGACAGAAATTTTATAAGATGTGATATATTTGTATGAAGGTTAAGAGTGAGCTGAATAAATCAATGACTAATATAGTGATGAGGGACATAATGGCTTATTTCTACCCATACTTGACATCATGCATTAATTTTGTAGAATTATTCAGGTCTTGAAATAGGGCAGAGGAACAATCTTGATGCCTCTCAAAGGAAATGGTGAGGAGACAGCTAGGAGAAAGAGAGCTAATAGAAACAGAACATAAAAAATGTTTATGAAATGTGTCAAGGCAAGCATTGTAGGCTCCAATTAGTAATTCTAGAAGAAACATCCATATCCCAAAAATTCAAGTTTAAAATGTTTTGTGATGGAAGTGATAGAAGAAAGATGTCCAGTTAAGCATCAGAGAGGAAGACGAAATGTCACTGCATTTTAATGAGTCCATTTCAAATTTTAGTAAGCAAATGAGAATTTCTGCACATAGGATTACAGAATCACAGAACTAATAATGCTGCAAAAGGCCTCTAAGATCATCGAGTTGCACTGTTAAGCCAGAACTGCCAAGTCCACTACTAAACCACCACCCTAAGTGGCACAACCATATGTTTTTTCAACATTTTCAGAGACACTTCCACGACTTCTCTGGGCAGCCTTTTCCACTGCCTGGAACCACTGCCACCTCTCTTCTGGGGAAGAAATTTTTCCTAATGTCCAATCTCAGCCTCCTCTGGCACAACCTGAGGCTGTCTTGTCGCTTGTTACCTGGGAGAAAAGGCCAAATCCCACCTGCCTCCAAACTCCTCTCAGTCACTTGCAGAGAGTGAAAAGGTCATCCCTGAGCCTCTTCTTCTCCAGGCTAAAGATCCTCAGCTCCCTCAGCTGCTCCTCATCAGACCTGTGTACCAGACCCTTCCCCAGCTCCATTGCCCTTCTCTGAACTCACTCCAGCCCCTCAATGTCTCTCTCACAGTGAGTGGCCCAGCTTCCACTAATGCCAGTTGTTGGTGCTTCATTCCCACAGATAACCACAGGGACAGATGACAGACAATCCTCAAGGAGCTATGGTACCTCCTAGGCTGAATCCAAACTGGGAACTTTTCTGTTAGCACAGTCCAGCTGGGCAAGTCCTGAGGTTGATGCAGACCTCAGCACAAATGTGATAAGCTGCTCCAGCTCCCAGCAGGAGTCAGCTGGGAAGAACTCTCCACAGGAGTCAGCTGGGAAGAACTCTCCGAGAGCTGCATATCTGGCCCACAGATCAGGCCAGCAGCTCACCAACTTCACCTGAACTCCCAGGGACAGCACAGGCTCATTCTGCAAGGGAACACTGGGAGCCAGAGTGCTATAGAGGAGTCGAGGTGGGCTGGGAGCTGGGTCAGTTCTTGTGACAATGGGGACATCAGTGACAGTGTGGGGCAGCCTGAGGGGGCCATCACTACCTCTGGATGTCAACTTCTCTAATCTGAAACATTGTAACTACTGCTTACACAAGGGTCTGCCTGTGTACATGGGGGCACACACATGTAAGTCTAGTTTGGGATTTGTGATGACAGGTGGTTTAGCTAAGGGGGAAGATCCCAGTGTTAGGACCATATTTGGAAGAGAAATGGTTTTCAAGTTTCCTTTGAAATCCTTGATATATTTTTAGTTCAAAAATTTTTATGAAAATTGACTTCTCTAACCAATTTTATGAGTACAGAGCCAAAACACTGAAATGAGAAAACATTATTCGTACTTAAATGAGAAATTTATGGTTACCCATAGAAACACTGCTCCCACAGACACACACACTGCCAGCACAAAAAGGGAATCTGGTCTCTTATGTTCTGCTCCTAGTACTGCACTCAGCAAAACACATAGAAACACATGTCATTTTAAGCACATGCTTAACCCTTTCCTGAACTGGAGCCTAAACTGTTCCCAGTATTCCTTCCAGCCCAGTACAATTACTGGATGAGATACACAAGGAGAACAGTATAAGGGAATGTGCCTATTCTATGGGACAGACTATTTATTTTAGACTTTCTACACACACTGTAGTCTTCCTTGTCCATTCCTGCTTCATTAATATTAATAAAACTTGTGTATTCAAGACATTTGTAATACTGAATTACATTACTCAGTGGCTCTAATTATGTTATTTCTTGAGTTCCAAATTGACTCCCAGCCGTACTCATATTACCAGGTATAAATAAGAATATGATTCATCATTTACAGAAAGCACATTACATAAGTCAGTTACACAGTTGCACAACTGAGCATACAGACTGTCTGCATTGAAGGTACAAACAGGGACAGGAATGGAAATAGAGCAGATTTTCTATCCTTAGTTTGAAATCAAACTTAGAGTACTGTACTAATCATGTGAGCTCTGGCTGAAATAAGAAGAGAAAACATTCATCACATGTTTTAGATGTTTCAAACTAATAATAGTCTGGGACCGGTTTTCAAAGAAAGACATAGCTGTGCTTAGGAAGCGTGTGAATCCCAAGTACAACTGCTGTGAATAAAAGCTTTGTTTCTTTGATTCTGTCCGATTCCTCATGAGAAAAATTTACTCCATATGTAGTACATATAATGGTTTTGCAATTCTAATGGAAAGTGTTAGCTACAGGCAGATTATACAGCATCCAAACTCTGCTACACTCAGCAGTGTGCTGTGGCCTACAGATGTGGCTCCAATAATAGTAAGTGAGCTCATCCTTAGTGTGGAAGATTATTCATTAGGGAGAGAATAATGTAAGTGATACGATCATTACATCACCTTTTCCTGTACATTATTCTCACTACAGCTGACAGGGACAACATTTCTCAGTCTAAAGTTACATTATTTTCAAATTTTGCAGAGTCTAGATAGAAGTGGTGTTTGAAAGTATATGTAAATATTTATTTGATTGTAAAGAAGGGCTAGTGCTGCATGGTTAAATTGTTTGTTCATTGTTTCTCTTTTCTTCATATAAAATAGTTATTCCATAGTGTTACGTCCCATATCTATCAACTGTAGCTATTGTAATTTTTAAAGGATTTTTAGATTTTTTTTTAGAAAAAGGTTTTTAAATCTATATGATCACAGAATCACAGAATGAGGGCTTTTAGTTGAAATAAAGGGCCAATCTGATCAGTGTGTAAAAGCGGTCTTAATCTTAAACTCAAAATTGCCAGAAATTACGATCTCAGGGAAAATTATGTTCCAATTGCAGCAATCACACATTTTGATGAGGATGGAGTGAGTGAAGAAATATGAAAAGATTTCTTAGCTTTTTCTGTGCTTTTGATAATAATGGTTTATATAGCTATAGTCAAGGATAAGGAGAGAACTACATTCATTATGATTGAGATAAAATTTGCCATGATAGTGTGTTTACTGCATAATGAAGCGTAATAAGGTAAATCAAGAGCAGAAGTCTTCCTAATTTTGAAATTATACATATTTTGGTCTTATTTTTCCAAATGGACTGTTGTTCCACTCAGTTCTCAGCAACTGCCATCAGAATGAAAATTATTATCAAAAGTTTGTAAAAGCCTTAGCCTAGCCTATATTAGTACAGATATATACATTTGTATGTCATGGTCTAGTTTTTCAAGTTTCCACTAAATAAGGACATTGTGAGGACTTAGAATGCTCCTGTGCAAATCTTAGGAAGCATTTCTAGAACTGAACTAATGTAGCAAAAAAATACCAGTTTCAAAGTGCAAACAGTCATCCTATTTGTGCAGCAGACATTCTTCAGATAACTAATGAAGTTTTAAAAATAAAATCCATTCTCTCCATTTAGTGTATTTGATTGAACATTGAGGTGAGAAATAGGAACAGACTTTTCATTCAGTTCCACTGCTTTCCCTGGTGAGGACTTCTTTGCATAACCACATGCCACTGTCAGTATTCATAGAAAAGAAACATGTTGTTGGCTTAAACTCAGGAGAGTGCAACTGATCCAAGTACCTTGCTTAAGGAAATCAGCACAAAATATTTACTCTGGTTTTGGCTTCTTTGCTATGGTATCTACCTCATGCACTCGTTGCATTCACAAGGATTTCCTGCTCTTGTGTGCACCAAGCTGGTTTACTGCAGGTGTTTCTGCTTCTGTACTATATTGTTTTTCCTGTCCAAACAGTTACCAAGCAATGCAGTGTCAGTCACCACACAGTGCAAGTGCTACAACACCAACAGACAAGCCTCCCAAATGAAATGAAATTAAATTCTGGAAACCTGCTCACAGAGAGAAAATTCCTTTTTTTTTCTCTCGTTCCTCTCATTCCCAGATGTGAATGGAATAGAAAATGTTTTCTCTTTTTTTAAAGTTGGGTATTTCATGCTTGATAACTATGATTTATAAGTTGTCTTTAAATGGAAGATTTTCCTGATAGAAATAATTTAAAGATTATTACAGTGAACTACCAGTAACAAACAGTCTGACTGCAAAGGGATCACTTCAATAGAAAAATGGAACAAAATAGGTATTATCTATATAACCAGAACACTTTGGCATCACCTCTCAGAAGACTTGTTAGATTTGCACCCCTATATAAAAAATGACTGTTTAAAAAATGTTTGCTATGAGCTGGGGCAGGAGCCCCTGGATGCCACTGCTGCTATGTCATGAGCAGAGTGGTTGGTGGCTGAGGGCTGCTGTGGTGTGGGAAGTTTCACCCAGAGTAAGGGTTATGTTTTGCAGGCTTACAAACTCGTGTGGGAACATGAGGCAACTTTGCTTGGAAAACTTTGTGATGCAGCTGAGGCCTGAGGAAATGAGGCTCTCTGGTTCCAAGGCCACTTCTCACATGGGCAGAGCTAAGTGCTTCCAGCCCCCTTTCCTCATCCCTGATCACTTGCATGCCTGTGCCCACGCCCTGTTTGTTCTAGTGCGATTGTCTGTGGAGCTGAGTAACAAACCAGAGCAGAGAGCTGATCCAACATTAAAAGCTCTCCTCCTCCCCTCCCCTTTTTTCCCTGTTTTTGAAGACATGCTGTTGAGAGAAACATCCACAGAACCGAGAGCTGCAAAGCTAAGAACCAGATCCTTATAACATCACTAAGAAGCCCAAAGGAAATGAGATACCTAATTAAATCTGTGAATCTGTCTTTATATGACCTATTTAGAATTGTGAGAATCCAGCTCTTTGGATTCTGGCAGGTTCTTCAGATTCTTCCCTGGCACCCTAAAACTCAGTTAATCTTATTTTTCATTTATTTCATAACTGGTATTTTAATCTGTTGTTTTCTAGATGCTGGAGTTACATTTCACAAATATTTCACTAATTTAATTTCAATGGATGCTGGAAAATGTACTAAAAATGTTGGCTTAAGTCCTAGCTGAGGGATATGCAAATGTAACTGTATTCCAAAGATATTTGCATTAAAGATCTAATTGAATTAACTGTTCACACAGCTTCTACAGTCAGCTTGTCATGGTCTCCTTTCAAGTTTGACTACATCCATTTTTGATAGAGAGATTTAAAAGGTTTTTTTTCTTTCTCCTGGGATTAAAGATAGGGATGAGCACTAATTAGCCACCTGCACCCACAGTACAGTGCTACAGCTTGTTTACCTTACAAAATCTGCTGCACCCCTGGGGGAAAAAAATCAGTGTGGTGGATATTTTCTTTTAAAGACTTCAAATTCAGTTTTTTCAAGAGAGGTTTAACAGTTTGCACAATATTTGGCATTACTAGGAGGAGTAAGAGTGCCGTTTCCCACACTGCAACCTGGATTCAGTAGAAGAAATAATAAATACTGGGTTTTTTTCTTTTCTATTCAATTTTTCTTGTTCATCAAGTGAGTCACACATTTGGTGTTACCTGCAGCACTTTGATGCCCATAACATATAAAATGAGACTTTGAAAATAAAAGTAACATTTAGCAATCACAAGAGTTCTACTCATGGTAGCATGATGTAGAATCCACTAAATAGGCAATTAAAATACAAGAAAAAAACCAGAAATAAATAAAAGAAACTTCTTAATAAATCCTTTAATGTAGTGATGCTTAAATAGCTTTTTAATTTTTTTAATTGAATGAAGCATATTTAGGACTAGCAGCTGAAAAAGTTGCAATTTAAACTATAGTCTGATTCTTTTTTACTGTTTTTTCTTACCTTGGCATTTTCTGACTAAGAATTGTAAAAAACTGTTCTGCTTTGTTTGTCTTTTATAAGTTCTGACTCAGTGGCAGGCAAGTACTACTTATGGGCCTGATGTAAAGCCTAGTGAAGTCAACTGGAATGTTTCCAATGACTTAATTAGACTTTGGATTGGGTCTGAAGTGCAGCAATTTACTCAACTCTGGAGCATAAATTACAGACATAAAAAACAAATTATTTGTGTGTTTCAGGATTACTGACAGCAAAATGTATGATGTCAGAAAAATAATAGGCAGAGATAGCCTGCACAAGTTGGAAAAGCTTAAAATACAGCCAAAGATAGGGGAATACTCTTTGGCAGGAATAGAGACAGTCTCAGTTCCAGTGCCAGTGGAGGAAAGTTGAGTAATTTGACAGACAATTATGTGATTAATCTAGCAGGAGAAGACACTATCTGTCTCCCTCAGTCATCACTCTGCTGCCTGAGTACTGGACTAATATCTGGATGAGATGATGGTCTGCTGGTCATCAGGAAGGACTCTGAGTCTGTGACTCCTGGAAATCCCTTTGGAAACGTTAAAATGTTAAAATGTTAAAAAACTCTGGCCAAGACTCAGAGCAGAAGTGAACAGTGCCAGCCAAACACATCAGCTGAGTTTGTTGCTAGAGTAAATAAGATAATGTTGAAGAGAATGGAATGAGAATGTTACTGAACAAGAAGTCAAGCAATCTCCACCTGAACCAAAACATTTTGTTGTAGAGAAATATCTCCCAATTATGGTTCTTCTGAAATTCCAAACTGCATGTCTCGGTGAGTTAGGAATGATACAATGAGCTAGGTAGGTCAGTCAAAACTTACATAATTTCCCCTTGTTTGAAAACCTTGGGATGCCAACATCTTGCCTGAACTGCCCTAGAAAAACAAAGTAAAATATTTGTTACAAAGGGGCTATTTGTATACACCTATTCTCAGGTAAGTATTTTACTTCAGCACACAAGAACCTAATCAGTGAAGAGTAATTCTACTTTGGAAAAAGATTCATTATTTTGGAGTAAACCGATCATTTGTTCTGGAAAACCTTATCCAAGCAAGAATTGTTATCCTGGAATAGTTGATTATGCAACAGCTATGTCAATTCATCTTGGAGTATATATCTTTATCTTTCCTTCATTAGCAAATCAGGAAAGATTTTTATAGAGAAGAAGTATTTAGAACATTTTAGAGGAGCATTTACATAAAAGTTTGTATTTTAAGAAAATGAAAAGAAATATGAAGAAATGTGGGTAAAATACCTTTACATCAGTAGCTAATACTACATTCTAAGCCACATAAATGAAAGACACATAATTTGTTTTAAAAGTTGGTGTGCAAAATAAAATGGTATTTTTCAAAGGACACAAAGATGTGAGTTCAGCTTTAACCTGAGGTGTATATTTTCAGTTAATAGATTTTGTCTTACAAAAATTTATATGCAAAATTTATTTATGCAGTAGCATTTTTTCATTTGTTTTTAAGTAGTTTTGCTATTAGAAGTCATCTCCCTCTCCTAAAAGCAAACAAGCCCCTCCCCACACCATGAATAAATAAGAAAAAAGTTTTAGCATTCCCTTTCTATTCAACTTTCTCCATATTTTGTCTCCATTTGTTTTCACCATTTGTTTTCAGAGTTGAAAACAGAGGATGGGCAGAGAAATTGGACAGACAAATGGAAAATAAAAGTCAAGGTTTTGGTTTTTTTTCCTGTTATTACATCAGGTGACAGAGTAACAAACACAGATAAGGTACTGAACAAAGAAATCTTTCCTCAGATCACACCTGTGCCTTAAAGTATGGTAATTTTTTACCATTCTATCAGTCTAATAACCGATTCTCCTCACAAACCTTTCCTCACTTACTGCTTCAAACTGTCATGGTCATCATAACACTTTCCAAACTGGAACAGAAGGAATGGGAAAGGAAAAAGCATAGAGAGAAGAAAGCCTTTGAATAATAGTTGGAAAGAAAAATTTAGAGTAACTGGAAATAACTGTTTTTTAAAATCATTATACAAGAAAAGATGCTTTCTGAGAGAATTCTTCCCCTTTGTTTTTACACCAGCAGAAACTATTGTCTTTTTCTAAAACAGCATCTGTTTTCTGCTGGGCAGATCAATACAACACCACCTCACACACTCCTGCTTTGGCCCAGTAAAACATGCTCAACTTCTCCTACGTATACTCTGTGTGAATTACTGTCAACAGATAATAAATTATTTGATGCAAAGAGTTTGTTTAACATTATTAAAACAATTTTGGTAGCATTCCCAGGCAGGTTTTTTATACTAATTTTCCCACATAAAAATGGCAATTAAACAGTATGAAAAGTGACTTCCAGTTCCCAAAGTTTCGTTTCATTTGGGAGCCAATATGATTTAGTGGCTAGACAAGTTTAAAAGACAAGGAGCCAGAGGAGTTTAATATTTTCAGGGGGTTTGATCAGTTCACTGAATCACCTTGGGCTACTCAGTTAACTGTTATGTTCTTTAGTGAAACCATCTGTAACACTGGGTGAAAACAACTCCAAATCCCCCCCAAAATACCCAACCTCATTCAGAAACAGATGCTTACGTCTGGTTCTCTTCTCTAAAGCAAACAAATTACAAAAAAAAAAAAAAAAAAAAAAAAAAAAAAAAAAAGAGCAAGACAAATATGGCATGAGAACAAGACATTCCTTTAGCAACCTTACAAGTCAAGCTGAGACATAGCTGCAATGAAAGCCTTCTCAGCTGCAGTGCTGCATATCATTGAGTTAAAAGCCAGCATAAAATGCACTCTGATGTCTACTTGATTATTAAATGCTTACTTTGAAACTAGAAGGCAAAAGTCAGGCTTCACTTGTATAGCTACAGCCTCACTGACTTCAGAAAAAACAGTGGAAGTCCAGTAGCATCCTGTGAAGTCTGAACTCCGTGCTCCCAAAAGAAACTTTCAAGTCAAGGAACAGGCATTGCATTCTTTGTTGACACATGTGCTTGCTTGAAAGCACTGTGCATTTTTATGATACTTTATCAAAGAGAAAACAGTTGTCATGGCCATTGTTCTAATCTGGACACCAGCTCAGACTGTCTTGTGAAAAACAGCAACACCACTGTTACCATATAAAACTGTGCAGCAAATGGAAAAATTAATGTGGCAGTGAAGGCACAAGAATAGAGATCAGGAACTCACCCAGGCTTCATTTCCAGATGTATCAGACACTTCCTGCATGATGATGTACATGCCATCAAACTTTGTTGTTCCAGTTTCCTCATCTACAAAATGGACAGGGAAGCTCTTGTTCAGAGGTTCTGTGCTTTGAGACTGAGAAGAAAAAAAGGCTTAAAAGGTCTGCAGTTAAGGACGAACTGCATATTGTTAACTATGGCAGCCTTACTTAATTGTTTTCCTTTTCAGTTAATGCATTATTCAGTTAATTTGGCTTATCACTGAAAACATTCTGCAGTTAGAGGCATACACAATTTAAATGCCCCTAAGTGTCATCGTCAGCTGGATTAATACTAACTCTTACACAAAATGCACGTGAATGTTGCACTTGAAAACGTGCAGAAGGCCTGCATCCCACTGAAATGCAACACAGCATGTGGGGAACCTACAGTTTCAAAGAGCATTGCTTGCAGTCACTGACAGAACCTAGGATCATAGTGGTATTTTCAGCAAAGAAATGTGCTGTCAGTGGCACTCCTTTGCATAATCCTAATCACAAGCAGATACTGCAATTCTGTCCCTGCACACATCAACAGTAGGACTTGACCTTGCCACAGCACAGGGAACCACTAATGCATACAAAGAGCCTCTGGTGGCATCAAGCCAACAAGAGTGCATTTCTGTGCCTGTGCTCAGCTGGCAGTGGCACAACAAATGGGAGAACAACCTGGCAATCCCCTGCTGCTTTATTTACTCCTCAGTGTTGTTGCAGCACAATGGCTGGGGGCAGACTGAGCTCAGAGAAATGGACATTATTTAGCCCTCTGTTCTGGGGCCGGGCTGCACTCTTCATTTTCAGTCAAAAACGTCTTTTTCTGTTGTGCGGTGGTTTTGGTTTGTTTCGTTGGGGATTTTGTGGGGAGGAGGAGGGAGATTTTGTTTGGGTTTTTTTGGAGTCGGAGAGCGCGCATGGAGAGCGCTGCCTGTGTCCCAATACCGAAGCACCAGTCCGGAGTCCCTGCACTTGAACACGTCAGAAAACCCGAAATGCCCGGGGAGCTACCGGCATCTAACGACCAAAAGCTGAACTACACCCACGGCCCCCGGCCCTGCCAGCCACCCGAAAACCACTGCCCCTAAACGGCACAGATTTTCACTTGTTCTGGGGCTCAAAACGGCCGAGGAGACAGAAGGCTAAAGCTGGAATGCCAAAATACAAAAATAATTATTATTACTCAGCAAGATTGGCTCCAACAAAGTCCATCTCTTTGTATTTTTTTTTCTATTTATCACTAGATGTCCATTACTAACGTGACTCATTCTGATTTTATTAATGAATATAATTTCATGCACTTGCACTTACTTTAAACAAAGTTGATAGTGCTACAAATTGCTGTCCCTTCTAAAACACTTCAAAGAATAAATATTCTGCTGCAATATTAGAGATTTATATATTTGAATGATATTTTTTCCTGCCTTGTTAAAAGACAGGCTCTTCCAATCACATACAGAGTCCATACACATGAAGAAAAGTACCTGAATTCTGGAAGATTCTGATTTTGTGCCTGATTTAAATGCAAGGCAAAAAAATGGTTCTTCCCTGGTAACTTCTCTGGGGCTCTAAAATAAAATAATAAGAATAAAACCAATCAGGTTGGTTGATTTTAAAGTTTAATTTTAAGCATGTTTGTTTTGCAAAACAAAATAATAATACTAATACTACAGAAGTAGCATTATTAAGACTTTCTGTTCAAGCTGCTGAAGGATTAATCTTGGTTTGCTGAAGTGTTGAACCAGTTTCTGACAAGCATCTTTTTCTGCAAGGAAGGTGGCAGTATTTCCTGCATTTCTGTTCATTCAACCAGCTCACCTAAATGGATTACCTCTGCTGATATTTTTTCACTCTCTCCATCCATAAATAGGTGGAGATTACAGCATGATCTCTACTAGTTCTACACACTAGAATGACTGAGAGATCAAACCAATCACATTCTCTTCCTGCAAGTATACTTCCAGTTTTGAATAAAAGCTTTTTCAATGCAAAACATATTTAGAGAATCTCCTTAAGAAGAAGAGTCAAATACATTTATCTTATTCCACTAAAAGCAACTATAAAGAGAGTTTTTTTCCTCATTATTTTCTTTCAATTCTCATATTTATCCACTAGGATTTTGGTATGAACCACAATTAAAAGAGTAACATCTACTTAAGGGAAAAAAAAATAACTTAAACAGTCCTCATCTTCCCAAATAGTGAAACGTATGTACAAATTAAGATGTTGTGTTAAAGTCTGAAATGTCTCAGATGTCTGTAACTATACCACATCCTCTTTGCTAGCAAAAAGAAATGGTAAATTATGCATGAAAACCATAATCAGCACATTTTAATGGTTACCAAACAGTGAAAAATCATTCTTTTAGACACAATACAACTGTAATTTAATATAAACAATAATTTAAATCAAACTTTTCTGTTCACTAGCTTAGGACTAATTTTCATGACGACTGATTTAAAGCACTCCTCCAAAGTGTTACTGTTTACTCATTCCAAGCTACAGGAAATATTTTTTCTGCAAACACTGCTGCCAGACTCCTGGCTTTTTCTAGCTGCAGTCACACAGTTACTTCTGTAAGCAGGATTATGGCATTGGTTCCCTTGGACGTATGGGAAGCTCCTGGCAGCCCCTTGCAGAAGCCACCCCTGTGGGCCTTCTCTCCCAAAACCTTGCCACACAAACCCCATACGAAGCTCTGGTAGCATAAAGAAACTGTGAAAAAAGTATTTTTTTAGAACAGAGTACCTACCCATTCACATTACCTAAAGTGATAGCCCCCAATTCACAGCCAATTATTTATGTTCTATCTTTACACCACTAAAAATGCTGTTTCAAATTGATATGGCTCTGCCATCTTCCTCCTGTGCTTATAGTACCACTATTCAGGAGTTCTGAAAGCTTTTACAAGCCTCAATTTACCTCAAATACCTTCTTGCCTCAACTCTCAGCAGTTCTTGACTCGACAAATCTTCAGACCAACATTTTCAAGACAGTTCATGAAGTGTTCCTCAAGGGTGGAAGGAACAGTTTTTACCACAACATGCTTTTTGTCATTTGTGTTATGCTGAATGGTAACCATTTGTCAAAAAAAAAAAAAAAATCCAACCAAGGAAAATATTCTTCTCCAAATTAGAGACTGCAATGGGATATTCTGTCCAGAATCTGAAGATACACCTTTCACAGCAGCATAAATAATACTTCTGGTATAACTAAGAAGTGTGACCCTCTTGTCACATGCAGCCCTTTTATCCTGTCTTTTCACTCTATGTGGGACAGCATTAATTAGTTGTTCCCACAGGAATTCATTCCACAAACTCAAACCAGCCCTTCTTTTGCTTGCTCTGTTGTCATGAGATACTAAGCTGCTGCCCATGCCATCAGCCCATAATTTTTTGGGCGCTTCTCAACTGAATGTTGAGCACCTTGAATCTGATGTGGCATTAAATCTTTTAAAATTCTGGTCTTGACCAAAGCTCTCCAGAAGGAAAAATGTTACATGATTACTAAATTTTTGAGGAATCATTATTTCAAAGTCAAGCAGACTGTATTTTTTGTAATTCCCTGAGATGCACTGAAGGAATGCAGATGCTGGGAGTGTACAACCTTTGGCTCACACATAAAGCACAAAGATGCAGCCAGCTATAAATAGCATGTAGGAATATTGCAACTATTACTATATTCTGCTATTACTGAACTTTTATTCTGCCTGAGGGACATGAAATCCAGGCCTAGTTTTCATCAGCAGAATTAAATCCAAGTTTGTCCACACACAGATATCCATAAATAAAATGGATTTATGCAAGAATTAAACTAAAACTGTTAACAGGCTGTTCAGATTCAGTTCAGAAGGGGTTGGAACAACTCAAACTCTAACATTCTTTGTCTCTCAGGCTGGGGTTTGACAGGACACAAATCTCATCAGGGACTATTAAGCAAATAGGCAACTTAAAATATTTTTTTATAACCAGATCATCCTCTTCTTTTTTTTCAACTGTGTTCCCTTAAGCATCAGGCTTTATCACCACTATTAATATTCATGCTAGCTACGTTGAAGTATTTATTTATTAATGCTCCCTAAACTCTTTGGCTTGATCATGTGTTTGAGTGCTGATCAGAGAGAATCACAGAATCATGGAATGGTTTGGGTTGAAAGGGACCTTGAAGATCACCAAGTTCCAACACCTCTGCCATGATGTCCTGTATTTGGCTGGGATAGAGTTAATTTTTTTTTAAAGTAGTGGGTACAGTGCTCTGTTTTGGATACAGTATGGGAAAAATACTCTGATGTTTTGGTTGTTGCTAAGTAGTGCTTACCCTTAGTCAAGGACTTTTCAGTGTCTTATGCTCTGCCAGTGAGGAAGTGCACGAAAAGCTGGGAGGGAGCATGGCCAGGACAGCTGACTCACAGAATCACAGAACAGTTTGGGTTGGAAGGGGTTCTAGTTCCAGCACCTCTGCCACAGGCAGGGACACCTTCCACTAGATCAGGTTGCTCAGAGTCCCATCAAACATGGCCTTGAACAATTCCAGGGATGGGGCATCCACACCTTCTCTAGGGGACTTGTTCCAGTCCCTCACCATCCCCAGAGTAAAGAATTTCTTCCTAGTGTCTAATATAAACCTACCCTCTTTCAGTTTAAAGCCATGTCCCCTTGTTCTATTGCTACAGGCCCTTGTAAAAAAATCCCTCTGCAGCTCTCTTGCAGCCCCTTTTAGGTACTGAATGGCTGCAGGTAAGGTCTCCCCAGAACCTTCTCCTAACTGAAAAAACCAATCCTCCCAGCCTGTCTTGATAGGAGAGGTGCTCCAGTCCTCTGAGCTTGTCCATGGTCCTCCTCTGGACTCGCTCCAACAGTTCCACACCCTTCTAATGCTGGGGACCCCAGAGCTGATGCAGCACTGCAGGTGGGCTCTCACCAGAGCAGAGCAGAGGGGCAGAATTGCCTCCTTTGCCCTGATGGCTATGCTGCTTTTGAGTTCCCAGCCTGGATAAGCTTTTTAGTCGAAGGAAAAAAAAAAAAATCGAATTTGAATTTGCTACACACTTGCTTATTCTTCTCACAACCTTCCCATTATTTCTTTACAAGCATTTCAAATATTTCTTCATGTCTGCTAGAGCATTTCCGAGGAAGAGCAATGGAATATGAGAAAACACTCTTTGTATATGGTCACATTTCAGAAATATACACAATTACTGCGGCAGTACGCACGTACCGAGGGCATAGTTCAGCAACTTCTTCTGGCAGCACAACCAGTTGTGGGATGTGCCCTCCAGCCTGTGAGGCTGTGGGATGTGCCCCCCAAACTGTGCGGCTGAGGGGCAGCCGCACAGTTTGGGGGGCACACAGGTTGGTGTCCCCTCCATCCCTCAGCCACACAGGTTGGTGTCCCCTCCAACCTGTGGGGCTGAGGGGTGTCCCCCCAAACTTTTTGGTGTGGCGAGATCCCTCCAGCCTGTGTGGCTTGGCATGTCCCCTTCAATCTGTGTGGCTGTGGCATGTCCCTTCCAAACCCCTATGGCTGTGGGGTGTCCCCTCCGACCTCTGCGGGACTCCTGCGGCCAGCGTGACGTGCAGTGTCCCTTTCCTACCCCCACATCTATTCTCCGGGCTGCTACCTCACTATGAAAAACATGGACCCGTCAGGAACACGCTTAGAAACGTTTCGCGTTGAGGTCCCTGAGGTGGAGCGGGGCACTCCGGCCAGGCGGCACCGCCGAGGGAAGCGGGGGCACACGACAGCTCCCGCCCCTCGCTGGGACCTGCTGGGTGAGGGGAAGGAAAGGTTCCTCGGCTGTACCACTGTGAGCCTTGCGGGTGAGGACGACATGAGGCGACTGCCGCTCGCCTCGGCACCATCCGGCTCCCCCGAGCCGACCAGGGCCGGATCCCAGCGCAGCATCCCAGCGCTACACCCCGCTCGCTGCCCCGGCATCCGGGCGCGCTCCCCACCCGCCTTCTCCCCTCCTTCGGCGCCCCCCCGCGCGGCGAATGGTGCGAGCCGCAGGTGTGGCCGGCGGGACAAACCAACAGCGGGCGGGGGGGGATCGGCGCGGCGGGAGGGCGGGACGGGACGGGACGGGGCTGGCAGCGGGCGCATCACCGGGAGCGAAGCGGGCGGAGCGGCCGCCGCGGGAGATTGAAGTGCCGGGACCGCGGCGGGGCGAGGAGCGTGAGGCGTTTGCCGCCACTGCCAGCGTCGCCCGTGGGGAGGAGAATAGGAGGAGGGGGCCGGTAAGTGCCATGGGCCGGCGGCAGCGGGAGTGCGGCCCCGGCGGCGGCGGTGCCGGTGCCGGGGGGGCGGGCAGGGCACGGCGGGGCAGCGGCCGCGGCTCCGGGAGGCCGGGGGTCCACCCCTGCCCGGGTGTCTGTCCCCGGCCTGCCCCGCCGAGCCGCCCGTGCCCGACCTGCGGGTGGGAGAAGGCGCGTGGCGAACCGGGAAAGGGCGCGCGAGGTGGGGGGAACGCCGGGCTGCTCTGCCCAAGGTTGCTGGCCCAGGTGTTGGGACAGGCAGGCCCTGACCTGGATCACAAAACCAATCTTGGTTTAAAGATAAAGTTAGATTTTTTTTTTCCCCCTGAAAAAATTTTTTCAGCTTGAGTCAGCTTCCTGGGCTGATTCAGGGTAGGGGCAGCGAGAGGAGAAACTCGTGGCTGGAGCTGATGCACGTGGTATAAGTGCTGGTCGAAAGTGCTCATAA
The DNA here is from genome assembly GCF_022539315.1 of Serinus canaria. Taxonomy (NCBI): domain Eukaryota; kingdom Metazoa; phylum Chordata; class Aves; order Passeriformes; family Fringillidae; genus Serinus; species Serinus canaria. The sequence goes on from NC_066317.1 coordinate 14,888,070, forward strand.
AGCTGCTGATTAATTAGAACTTCTGTATTAACTCTAATTAGAGCATGTGCAGGAACTCTAGTTAGAACATCTGTAATGACTCGAGTTATAATTTGGTCATTCTTATCTTGATGGAGCATTTATTTTAATGATGAGGTGTTTTAGGTGCCTTTGGGTGGGTGCATTTCTCCTTGAGCCTTAGCAAATATGTGTATGGAGTAGATTTCTTCATCGAGAACTAAACCTCTTTAGAAATTGATTGATTCTTGTATAGCAGCACTTGGAAAAAACTGTGGGTCATCATCACTTGATCAGCTTCAGGGCTGATTGCAGGAAGAACAGGATTTTAGAACACTGACAACTAGACGACTTTAATGCTCTAATTTTCTGTGTATTCACTTATCAGAACCACATTTACATCCTGTCACATACTGAATGGCCTGGTATGTATAGGCATTCTTGAGTCTAACAGATGTGATGAAAGGCATTTGCCCTTCCCCTCAGCAGCCTATAGAATCACAATGACAAAAGGCTGAAATATATGAGAAGATAGATTTGTTAAATATTAGAGCATAGTACTGCCTATAAACATGATAAATTGAGTGAGTAAAAAATTGGATATTCCTGAGAAAGTCTGGAACTGGACACCGGTTTGATAGGTCTCAAAAGAATCTTTCCAAATTACTTTTATCAACAGAAGAAGCTGTTCTCACATGCAGGGCTCTGCTACCCCAAGTTCCTTGAGTGAATGTGGTAGCTGAGTCAGTGGCAGCAACTGTTTATAGTTCAGTCTTATTAGATGATGTTTCCCATCTTCTGGGGGGAAGTTGGAGCTTTCCCTCCAGCCCCTTGCTGGTATTTTTATCCCCTTCCTTGTCTAAAACATCCATCCCCGTGCTGCCTCACTGTGTCTTGGAGGCTTGGCTGCGGGTAGAGCTTTGCTTTCACTTCTTTCACTTTCTGTTCTCCTTGTCTACAGATACAGAGATATCAGGAACTGGCATTTATTTCTTGTTCCTTTCTGGCAAACCTGAGCGTCTGTTAGGAAAGATGGCGTGATGCTGCTGGAGCACAAGACTTAGGCTGCCTTGTAACTTGTGTTTATTTAATAAGTTATTTTTTATTGTTATTACCTAGGGATCTCAAGTCACCACCCTCCCTAGGCTTATTACTGTCAGCTGAAAGTAAAAATCAGGGTTTCCATTCAAGTTACATTACAAGTTTGAAGAGCATCTTTTCTTGTCACATTTTGTGCATCAAAACCTTCTAAATCCCGTTTACAATACCAAGCAAAATTTAATCATGCAATTGTGATATGAATGTTTGGGCTTCTTACAACTAGGAGTGGCATCCAAGAAAAGTAATATATTAAAAGTATTGAATGGCTGTGGCTTTTTAAAATCCCATTTTCAATCAAGCCCTCTTTTACTATCTCTGTTTTATTTTCATCTTCTTTCCTGCAAGTGTATGGAGTTAAAAAATAATCTTACAGTCTCATCTGTGGGGGGAAACCCCATCCAAGCAAAGCCTAACTAAACACACATACCCCACATACTGTGGATTAGGTTTCAGACAAAATCATAGAACATGAAGTGGTTGGAATGGACCTTAAAGATCATCTAGTCCCAGCTCCACTTCCCTATGCAGGGATACCTCCCTCTAGACCAGGTTGCCCAAGGCCTTATCCAGCCTGGCCTTGAACGCTTCCAGGGATGGGGCATTCACAGCTTCTCTGGCCAACCTGCTCCAGTGTCTCACCATTCTTACAGTGGCGAATTTCTTTCTAATATCCAACCTAAATTTCCACCATGTGAGTTTGAACCTGTTATTTTTTGTCCCATTGATACAGTTCCGAGTCCCTCTTCTGCTTCCTGTTAGGTCTCTTTCAGATACTGGAAGTTTGTTGTCTGATTTCCATGCAGCCTTCTCTTCTCCAGACTGAGCAGCCCAAAGTTTCTCAGCCTGTCTTTGTAGGGGAGGTGCCCCAGTCCCATTATCAACTTCGTGGCCTCCTCTGGACTTGCTCCAACAGTTCCGTGTTCTCCTTGTGCTGGGAGCACCAGAGTTGGACACAATATTCCAAGTGGACTTTCAGCCTAGGGGAATAGAGGAGGAGACAATCCCCCCCCCCCCCCTCCCCGCTTGCCCTGCTGCCCACGCTGCTCTGGATTCAGCCCAGGATACATCTGGCTTTGTGGGCTGCGAGGGCACACTACCGGGTTAATGTTGTTTTTCACCAGCCACCCCCCCCCGGTGCTGGTTTATAAACTAAGAAGCACTGGAATGATCCTGGCCGGGAGCAAGGCTGACAGCCCGGCCCCGGGCGCTGTGTCCGCCTCCTCCTGCTTCCTCCTCCTCCTCCGGGACTACGGCTCCCAGCAGCGCCCGGGCTGAAAGTGAAAATAAGCGCCAGGTTACGCTCCTGTTTGCGCCCTCCGCCTCTCTCCCTCCCTCCCTCCCGGCGGGCCGCACGTGTCCTTCCTTTCCCTTTTGTTTTCCGCCCGCAGGCCGGCTGCGCGCCCGGGACGCGCCCGCTCCCCCCGGCACCGGGACCCGCCGGAGCTGCCCCCGGCCCTCCGCAGCAGCCGGGAAGCCGCGGCAGTGACGGAGCTGCGAGTCCGGGCTGCGCAGGAAACTTTGCCGCTTCTCTCCGCGCTCCCCACATGCGAGTGGACGCCGTGAAGCCGGCTGCTGCTCTTCCTGCCGCTCCCGTTCCTGCTCGTGCAGCGCTGCCCCCCGCTCCGGCCGCTGCACCTGTGCCCGGCCCCGGCGCTGCGCCGCGGCTTCTCCTCGCCATGTGGGACTAGGAGGGGTGCGGCGTTCTCCTCGGTGAACATGGATGCGGCGGACAGGGCCGGCGGAGGGGAGCAAAGCCATCCCGGCGGCGGCAGGGACGCCCCCGGGGACACGTCCATGGACCGCTACCTGCGATCTCAGGGCTTGTACAGGAAGAAAGTGGCCAAGGATGGCTCCTGCCTTTTCAGGGCTGTGGCCGAGCAGGTAACTGATTACATAAACAAAGCTCCTTCTCACGAAAGCATGGGAAGTGGATCTCATTAGTGGGTGGCAATTAGTGTTAAAACGCAGACAGGTATAGGTTAAGGTTATGCGGTCATGTGCCAGTGAAAAACTTGAATTTTTAAAAATAGTTTCCACCTTGCGAGGTGAGAGAAGTTATGTGTGTTCAGCTGCCTTCTGCCACCAAGAAATCCTTATCTGTTTTGACCTTCCACCTCCTCCTCAGAGCTTTTTTCAGTGTAAGATCTCAACACCGAAATACAGCTGCTGGGTATGAGATTGTCTAGGAAAAGGAATTTAGAGCTGAAAAGCCATGTTCTTGGTTTTGTTAATCAGTTGACTGTAAAATTAGAGAAAGTGAGTAATTTATTTTCTCTTCTTCCTGTTGAATTCCCCTCCCCCATTTCAGTGTTAGTGTTAAAGGAAAAAAGCGACAGCGTCATCTTGTCTTAAGTACAAGCAAACAGCAGTGGGAGCTCTGGTGCTTCTGATTGTGGGAACCCAGATTCCTGTGCTAATTATACACAGATCACTTTTTTTAAAAAAATTCCTTTCCCCACTGAATTGATAAGTTCAGGCAAACAAACACTATTGATTGGAAGTGGGTGGGGTTTTTTATCTCAAGGGAATAGATATATACATAATATATATTGCTATTCTGACTTTTTCATTAATACATTGAAAGTTTCTCTCACACTTCAGTGTTGGATAGAACTTTTTTTCAGCTGTTATGTTTTTAACATCCCATTTTTATTGTGGAATCATTTAGGTTGGAAATGACCTCTAAGAAAGTAAGGTCTTTAATTCAGAGTTACTAAGTGTTTATCTGCAAATTTGGTCTCATTTGTGTACTCTTCATTCAGAAAAACTGAATTTGGAAGTGATTTATTTTGAGGGTGGTTTGTAAGGACTGCAAGAGACACTGCAACTTAAATTGTCTGGGACTTCCCTACCTTGCACTGAGATAACTTGTAACATGTGATGAAAGTAATAGTTTTCCAGTAAAGATTTGAACAGGAGATAGAATTCAGGTGTCATATTTAGGGAACTGAATTCCTGGCTTCCAAAAAGGTGTTTGGCCAACAGGCCTCTCTAAGAGAAGGTAAACATGCGCTGTGAGGCTTGGTTGGATTTCGTTTGAATGAATGTGTGTTGGTAGGTGGCTTCCTCATCCATTCCTGCTGTAACTTCCTTCAATTAACTGAAGTCCTTTACAAAGGAGGCAGTTAAAGATTAACAATAAATGCTATTCATTTGCTTCGTAAATCCTCATAAAATTGGAGGCTTAAATTTAGCAAACCAGTGAATTCTGCAGTTACTTAATTTTTTATTAAGTAATTGAGGTTTGACTTGCCTGAAGATGTTGCTGCTGAATGAGTATGCATATTAAATATTCTTAAAAATAAAACTAGAGTATTTCCAAGCCTGTATTTAGACAGCAGTCATTAATTATTTGTGGCCTGTCATCAAAACTCCTGAGATCCAATGTCACCTTGTTGTCTTTCTCCCTTTGTAGGTGTTGCACTCTCAGTCTCGGCACATTGATGTTAGGATGGCTTGTGTAGACTATCTTCGGAAAAATAGGGAGAAATTTGAAGCAGTAAGTATTTTTGTTTTCTTTGCCAGCATTTAAGAAAAGTTACTTTATTCCTTCCACTTTGGTATAATCTGCACTTCCCTATGTTTGTGGCAATATTCATCATAGCTAAATGCCAGTTGGTGCTATTTAAGTTAATTAGCACATATGTGGTAGTAACTCATTTTCAGAAGCCTGGTGAGACTTATGTATTCCTTGCACTGGAGTGATGTGGTGTGGGAGAAGTTTTTAATGCTCATGAAGAAAGAAAAGCAAACTTAGTCTTCAACAGTCTATAGTGAAGCTACTATAATTGGTATTTTAGTTTAATATAATGCCTACTTTAATAAAAGTTGTAAAATGTTCTTGTTGTGCTAATTAATTGCTTTTCCAGTATATAAGGGATTTGACTGATCAGATTAGTGAATTTTTTCTTCAGGGTCTGCTGGTTATTATTATGCATTGGCACTCTAGGTTTTTTTCCCTAAGCATCTGTAACTAAGCTTTTCATCCACCACAGATGTAAAATATTTTGATATTCATTTTACTTGGTCAGTGCTGTCGGTGTAACATTACAAATTCCTTTTTTTTCTTCCTTCAAAAAGATCATTACTCAATAATGGTGCTTATGTTTGTATGGCTTCTAGTGTACATACCATTACCTGATTTCCAGGACAGGCAGAAGGGGAGTGAGTATGTGTAAGGATTTGCTACTAGAAGATTATTACTCTCTTTCTGTTCTAAATTTACCCAGACCCAAATTTACCCAAATATAAAGACTGTTGTAGATATGCCCTGGCATAGGGAAGAGAAGGAAAGCAGGAATGAGGGTGTGTCTTTGTGCTCTAATTTCTGACATAGTACCCTCAGCTGTAATGTGATTGATCACATAAATATGGAAGTTACTAGAAATTAATGATATAAAATACAGCATATCTCTCTGGGTCAATGCTGCTCTGACTCGACTCCTTCTGGTTGTTTCTAACTCTTGGATGTCTCTCTTCTTACTTCATTTTTTCACTGCTGACTTTTTAATCCCTTTCTTTCCAGAATTACCCTGCTCATTCCAATATCTACTTCTCTACTTCTGTTCTCTTTTTCTATTGTGCGGTGTTTTGAAATTCCATGCCCTTTTTGACTCTTAAGTGTGTGTTGTTCCCATATTGCTGTTTCCCATCACTGCTTTATTAGCCCTAGCTGGTTTTAGTATGGTTTTAGTATTGCTTTGGTCTCTCTCATCCAAACTCCTGGTCCCAGTGTTCTTTTTTCCCTCTCAGACATTATCCCAAGCTATGACCTGTCCTCTGTCCATCTTTGCTGTCCTTCTGAAAAGTCTCCTTTTTAAAAGTTTCTTGTGAGCGTAGGTGTTTCATATTTGTTCTCATTTCCCAGTGTTCTTCCTCCCATGGGTACCTCACATCAGCTCTGCTGATCTCCTTTGCTGCCTCTGTCTCTCACTCTGCTTTGTGTTTTCTGTCTGGAATATACCAGTTATCTCTCTTTAAAAAACCCAAACAGCATAAACAACAAATGCCTCTTTCCCTAATCTCCTGGTTCAGCTGTTTACTTGCTGCCTCCTCAGTAGTTATGTTTATTGACATGGTGGTGCTTCCTGGAGTTTCTCTTCTCTCTGCCTATTGTTATAATTTCAGCTTAAATTTCTGTCTTTCTTTCCACTGATACTGTTATAACCAAGATTTCAGGAGTGTAGCCACCATCTTCATTTCCATCCTCAGCCTTTTGTGCAGTGTTATCTTGAATTGCTGCTGTGCTACATTCATTCTCTAACTCTTCAGTTTCCTATGAGAACTTCCTGGTGTCCTTCCTTTTTTCCTCTGTGCGTTGTCTTCATGTCATTTTATTTTGACGCAAAAAGTAACTGCTGTCTGCGATCATATTTGGCTGATCCACCTTTTTTAACTTCAAACTAAAAATTTGAGCCAGGCTTGTTAGTTCTTCTCACTTCCAAATGGCTAAAGCAGAACTTTGAATCTCACTACTCCACTCAGTTCTCCTTATAATCTTGTTTCCTAATCACTGCGGGTAGAGGCCATCCAGCTTGTAGCTCACATTCATGAAGAGATTTCCTTCTTGGTTTGCCCCTCTGTGGATCTTTATTTCAGGTAAATCAAGCAGATGGAGACTAAAGAGCAGTTTTTAAAAGCAGCCTTTCTGTGGCCTGTGTGGCTGAAATACTTTGAATTTAAGATGTCTCAACTACTGCAACATCTTTCTCTGCTCTTGGCAGATGTGAATTTGGCCTCATGTGTGTTAGGGAGTGCAGTTGAAGGATCACTTTCTTGGGCTGGCACTTGAAATGTAGCCTGATTGTTTACATCCTTTGCTGAAAGTAAAAGCAGTTTGAGGTGATACAGAACAGAGGAAAAAGTGCTGTATGAGGTGGCTGTACTAGATCTTACCACTGCTTCTATACTACAGAAATGGGGCTCCTATTTCTGATTGTCCATTGCTGTTTATCTAACAAGATGTTTGAGTTCAGGTCCACAATTCTCTCCTCAGTGATGCTGTGCATGCCTTAGATGAATTGCCTATAAACATCTACATCACATCATCTCTGCTTTCTTCCAGATTCCCCATTTGACTGCCGAGTGTGTTTTTGGGGGTTTTGTTTGGTTTATTTTACTTGTGTGATGATTTTGAAATCTGTTTATGTGGTTATTTTCTGCAAGGCTGTTCATTGTTTGACTGTTCATTCCTTTATCTCAACACCCCATTATATTTACATTGTGAGCTTTGAGAGGGCAGGGGAGACTTCCATTTCCAGTGGTACATTCCCAATGGTACAGTGGGTCACAGGTTGGGGATTCTGTATGCTGCACTATTAAAATCACTAATTACTGCTGGTTGTTTTCTGTTTTTTTTTTTTTTAATACAGTTCATAGAGGGGCCGTTTGAAGATTATTTAAAAAGTTTGGAAAATCCACAGGTATGTCAGACCTGATTTATGATAGAAAGCAAGTACTTTTGTTGAAATTGATGGCTAATTGGATTTTTTTCCTCTGAAGTGTTTTTGATTGAGCTTAGGTCTTTGAATTATGTGAATATATAGTTTTATGTATGTACTCTCTACTGTAAAATGAGTTGTGGAATTGTGTTTTTATGTCTTGCTGAACTCCAGATTCAGTGTTCGTATATTTATTTTCAACAATGATTTCTTGCATCTCTTGATCTGCTTATGAGGAGGTATAATTGTGTATTTGTTTAAACTTAATTTTCTTTTGCTTTTAATACAGGAATGGGTTGGACAAGTAGAAATAAGTGCCCTTTCTCTTATGTACAAGTAAGAAAACCTTTCAATATGTTTTACTGAGATAATTTCTGTTGTTTTGTTAGTAAATCAGTTGGAACAGCAAAGATAGAATTATGTTATACCATACCATAATCTTCTGTAAAATTATAAATATATTTGAGAATTGCAGCTGTCAATAGATTAAATAAAAATAGAAGAGTGAGTTTGCAGTAATGCCATGTATCTCACCTGCACAGCCAGTTGTGGGTAATTTCATACAATTGTACTTTGTTAATTTCGATATCTTGTTTTTTCTGTTAACATTGCTTTTTTTCCTGTTACTCACCAAGGCTTTAGTACTAACCCTATTGCTCATATGTGAGCTGTACCCATTTCTTATATACTAAATCTTTCTTCACAAAATAGTGAGAAACAATGTGCTGAGTGTTTGTAACTGCTTTCTAATTACTGTGCAAGGGAGTGAGTAATCCACAGCATCTTCACTGTCTGCTATTTATAAACTCATTAAAAATTCAGAATTTCAAAATGTTTACTGTAAATTAATGGCTTTGTCTATTGATTAGACAGCTGATAAGAGGAAAGAATCAGACTAGATAAATATTACCTTTGGGCCCTTTGAGTGCTATGTGTGGGAAATTGTATGGAATTCTATCTTTGCATTTTGTGAGGTGAATGGGCCAGCTCAGAGTTGCGTGTCCTGCGTGGATGGGGGAGGACTGAGCTGAAAGTCAGAGCAAAGCTTGGCTCAAGAGGCTTAGTGAGAAGGTTTTATGGTTACACTGAGCCAGGTTGTACAGGGATATAACTCAATTTAAGTCAGCAGAATTGGATGCTTAATCACATCAGAAACTGGATGGTCATGATCTGTTGTATTTCTGGCCATGAGAAATGTATTTTCATAAGCAGGACTAGTTTATTTTGCAGTTTTGCCACGCTGGTATCCAGGGCACAGCTGATAAATGAGTAGACAAATCCTGGATAATAACAGCGGGTTTTTAAAATATCTATTGAAAGCATCAGGAGGGTTTTGTGGCACAGATGCAACTGTTATGTAGTATTTCACTGCAGAGGTGCACACACAAGAGTAGTTATTGCTGTGCTTGTTTTGGGAAGACAGGCTTCTATTGAAAAGGCAATTTAGAGTCTCAGGGAAAGTAGGAATAGTGGTGGAGGTAGAGGGAAAGAGCTGCTCCCTCTCCTGTGTGCTGGCAGACTTAAGGGAAGTAAGAATTTCCTGTTCTGTTCCAGTAAGTGACTTTCAGACTTTTCAGGCATAGGATAGAAATTCAGTACAAATAAATTTGATTTCCCTTTCACGCCTCAGACCTCTCACAAATATAGTTGGTTATCTAGTAAATTTTTCTTTGCTTCCTGTAGTGGGTGGGTCTTCCTTTCAGAATTGCTTTTTCTGAGTAGTTGTACAAATTTTAATTTTTTTTTAAATCCAGAAACTGTGAATATACTCAATTATTTTGCAAGACTGATAACATTTTCGCCTGTATGAGAAAGAATTTGAAGGAGGTGACAGGCTGTTAAGCAAAGAGTTTCAAGAGAACATTATGGATGAAAGGGAGAGAGAGAAAATATTTAAGTTTAAAATCACAATAGAGATTAATTATAGCAGAGAAACCACTAGGTGTTTTCTCTGGTTATGTATCTCCTTTGAATTTGACTTCAATGCTCAAATTTTGATTGATATTATTTTTAAAATAAATTCTTCTGTTACTTTTTTGTTTTCCAGGAAAGATTTCATAATATACCAGGAGCCAAATGCTTCTCCTTCACGTGTAACTGAAAATGGCTTTTCTGATAAGGTAAAAAAAAAATTAAAATCATGGCTATTGTGACAGGCTGAAGTAAAACTACTTCATAAACAGCAAGTAGTTGTGTGTGACTGTGACTTTCAGTATTCAACACAATGAAAAGTTCTGAGAATTCAGTTTTAGCAGTTAATTTTGTACATGTTTAAGGCAGTTGTGCTGTTAATATATGTGACGCTTCTTTTTAAATAGATGGGATATTTATATCCCATCTGTTTAGGGTGTGGCATCTTCCTAGTAATATAAAATCCTGTAAAATCAATTTTCATGCACTAATCTCTATTTTATTTATTTTTTTTTTTGCTTTTGTTCAAATTCTATTTGGTTTAAAGGACATCCACCAAACATTTTGATTGTTTTATTGATACATTGAGATCCTGAAAGATGACAAAGCACATGGGTGGCTTAAATTGAATTTAAAGGTAGCGCTTATGAAAAATTGAGATGCAAAGCCGAAAATATCTGTGTGATTTTTTTAATAGGTGTTGCTGTGCTTCTCAAATGGAAACCACTATGATATTGTGTATCCCATAGAATATGCAGAGAAGGCTGCTCTGTGCCAGTGTAAGTATCCAGCTGTTAGTTAAAAACATATTTTTACCAAAAATATTGAAGCTATCATTGTTAGGTTTCAGGAAAAGGCTCTGTATGGAAGTTTATTGTAGTCATTATCAGTGGCTTGGCTTTCAGTTTGACTTGTCAATGACTGTATGATTAGCATCTGAAATGGGGGAATGAAAACTGATTTAGCTGGTAACTGATATTGCACTTCCACTTTCTCCTTCTCTTCCCCAGCTCTGCTGTATGAGTTGCTCTATGAGAAAGTGTTTGATATGGATGTAAAGAAAATCATGGCAGAACTTAGTGCTGTTGGTGTGACAGAGGAAAGTAATGGGAGCAGTGAAGTGTCTGCTTCAGATTCGGAAGATGACAACTACAGGTAAATGAAATTGAAAAGCTGCCCGTGAACACACATTAAATGAATTTTCTGAATTTCTGGTGGGTAGTAGAATCCAATAGTCAGTGTTGAAAACATTCAGAAATTACTAAGAAAGGAAGCAAGAAGAGGTAGGGTTAGAAGTGTGAAAGAATGCAATGTGTTGTCTTCACTTACCTAAGGACAGGCTTCTCCCCTTCCTCTGTTCTTCCTGCAGTCTAGCTTTGAGTCTCTTTACATAATGGATTATTGCCATTGCAACATGTGCCTCTTCCTGTTTAGAGTAGCAAAATTCCCTGGGAGAACTGTCAGTGTGCCAGCCTCTCTGAGAATGACTTGGCTTACTCTGCAGCTGAGTAGAGTTACAGGAATCTGATCCAACTTGTGTGGCTTCCACATCTGGGGGCTGGAATGCCTGCTTGAGGTGAAGCTGATGGAGACATACAGATACAGCTTGCTCCATTTTGATTAGGATCATAAAGAAGCATCCATCTTTTTGTTGGATGCTCTAGCAAGCTTTGAGACTTCGACCTGACTCCTTTTGCACAGTCAGTCATTCACAGTGCCATTTTTGCACTTACATATTGGCAGTTTTTCTTCTGTTTAATAAGGTTCTTAACTCTGGCTTGTATGAAATTCCACTGAATCTGCAGAGTTGATGCTGCATCAGTGGATGTCTCCTCCTCCTACTGATTGTCACAGTTTTTCCCTAGGGCTCTGATGTGTGGCATGTGGCAGAAGAAGTTTTTTGAGCTGTTGGGAGCTGATTTCTCCAACAGGTTGAAAACAACAGAAAGGAAGATAAGGGAAATCATCACAGAAAAAAAAAGTTCCGGGAAATGGATTAGCTTATTTTCGTGTTTGGAAAAAAAATGCTAGGGAATGTTGCCAATTAAAATACAAAGTATTTCTGCCCAAGGAAACAATTATAGCTAAATGTCAGCTAATGGAAATCTTTATTCCTTTCTGTTCTTGGAGCTTTCCTAGGATTCAAATGCAGTAGCCTTACCTTGTATCTTTGGGATTACTAAGAAAATATCCTGCTAACCTCCTTAGCACCTTTGGAAATAAGGTCATGTGCTCACTGGAGACTGTGGAACCCAATGTTTTTGATTGAAACCATATGTCCTATAATGCAGAGGCTGGCGTGTGTGTGTGTGACTCTTGACCCAGTTAACACAAATTACAGACATTTTGCTGAGTTTATGAAGGCCTAAATCTTTCACTTGTCTTAAAGTTGATTTCAGCATGTTTCATAAGCTAGTTTTCCAGAAGATTCTTTTCATTTTATAAATATAAACTTTTCAGTTATGTTGTTATTAAGTGCAATAGTTTTGGGAGAAGTTAATGCTGACGGTTGCCTACCACTGTTGTAGGAAAACTACTTGGAACTTTCTGTGTGGAAAGTTTTTTTTCCAGTGATGTCAGGTGTAGAAAATAAGAGTAAATTAGAATGCCTGATGGAAGTTAACTAATGGAGTTGGTTTTGGTTTTGAGGGGTTTTTTATGTCTACTTTTGCAAGGTTTTCCTCATGTAGTTGCAAAAATTTTAAGAGGACTTTTGTTTCCCTGGTATTCCACCCGTTTTTTTTTTTTTCCTAAGTGACAGCAAAGCACACATAAGATAGACTTCCTAAAATGTGCACTTAAACCCAGAATCTTACTTCTTTATCAAAGAAAGCTACAGTTTCTGTTTTAGACAGCTTTTTCACTTCAAGAGATGAAGATATTCTGTGATATGCTTATTGCCAGGAAAATATATAGAGAATGGTAGTGTCACTATTTTTATCCTCTTTAGCTGATTTTCAGGGCTTAGTAAAGCTGTAATTCATTATGAAAACATAACATGCCTCTGTCCTATTACAGAAGTAAAGCTACAACAGTTAGTGATATGAATGGAATGAAGTCTCTTTCTGGCAACAAGGTATTTATCCATCGAGATTTATTTTCTTTCTAATAACTTGTACTCGGCTATATTTTTGGTATTTAATGTTCATGAGAGACTCTTGAGTTAATAGCTTTCCTAACATGTAATATCCTAAAAACTGCCTGTTTCTTTGGAAAGTAATGGATATTTTTGGTATGCTCAGAGGTGGGTAAGTGTCCTTTTCGTGCTGCTTAGTTTTTAGATTTGTTCTGGCATGGTTAAAATAATACAATTTTTTTTTCAAAGCTTTTTATGCTCTATATATTTTCAGCATTTCTGTGTGTCAGTACAAGGCTTGAGCACTGTGGTGGAAATATGCAAAGCTGGACTAGTCTGTGTAGTTGACCATTTAGCACTTTGTTCTGTTCCATGCAGCACCTTGAGAGCAATGGGAATCCCACCTCGTTGGTGTTACCTAAAAAGGTTCTGAAATCACTTGATCCCTTGGTTTACAGAAACATTGAATACGATGTTTGGCTCCAATCCAAATGGGGTGAGTAACAGAATACTTCAAAGCTGCAGCTTTTGCAAGCTGTGTGAAGTGAAGCCCTCCTGAAGAACTGATGCAAATGGCAGTTTGGGTTTTTAGTTTGGTTTTCCTCACATGGGTCACTGGGCAGATTTGGGGCCTGAACACCTGGTTTGCATTTTGACCACATCAAGAAAGGAATCATTTTGGTATTTTAAACTAAAAGTATATTACTGCTTCTGTATTTACAGATCAACAAAAACAAGATTTTTCTATTGCTGCTGGCATGCAATACTCCATTGGAGATAAATGTAAAGTAAGTAATATTGAATTGTAGTTTATAGACACATTAATTCAAGATGTCCATTTTCCCTCTTTGTTAACTATTTTGATATTGCTACTTTATAAAGTACAGTACTGTATACTCTTGGCTTGTGTCTTCAGCTGAGGATGTGCTTGTTATTTAATTGTTGGCAGTGTTCATGACTTACAGCATAATGTACAACTGAGCAGTGCAATTTTGCTCCATTAAAAAATCACAAGGTTAACTCTGAGAGTACATGTAGTAAGGTGACTGGGAGCCTCAATGTTAAGCATGGAACTCTATATCCATGTGTTTGTTTGAGACTGGAAATAGTGATTACTCTGTGTATATTGGCTTTGATAAAAATCTCAGCACTTCCAAGTAATGAAGTACAGCTTGCTTTACTTCAGTTACTGCAGATCCTGAAGTTTTGGGCAGTTCTTCCTGTCAGGGTGTGGCAAGGGTGTTACACAATTGGTCTTCAAATTCTCTTAAGATTTGTATTAAGTGTTGCTGCTTAAGAACAATCAAGGTTTGCTATTAAATTCTGAATTTGTAGATTAGTCTCCTTATTAAGCCTGTTAATTAAACTGTTGGTACTCAGCTGAACTTGTTTCTTTCTAGGACATTTGACCATCTATAAAAGTTATTAATGACAAAATATTTAGTTGGGTTAATCATGCAGCACAGGGGCTCTTTCAGTTTGTACTTTTTTATTTGTGTCATGGAATCAATCATAGTGACTAAACTGCAGGGAAAACACATCTCCAAACCTAAAAAATAACCCCAGCCACAAAATACTCCACAAAGCCACAAGCCCTCAACCCCCCTGGCCCCCAGACCAACCTAATGCTGAGTTGATTGTTTATTGCTTAAAAGTACAGGTTTAAAATGTGCATTTACGACCCTAAGGCTGTCTTGTGTGGTTTTTATTTACAGATATTATTAGGAGAAAACACTCTGGTAATGACATACTCTATCTGTCAAATTTTCTGTGCATGTGGCAAGACAGTAAATATATAGTATAAAAACATGGGAAGAAAACATGAAGTGAATAGTGAAAATTAGAGTTGACCAAATTAATACAACTGTAAAGCCAAATACTATAGTGAAACATTAGAAATTTATTTTTTATTCAACAGAAGAATTTAAGAACATAGAATGTCAGTCAGACAGCTAACACTGTGATCATATCTAAAGAACTTTTTTGATTGTTCTTAAAAAAACCTTCTGAAGAATAACTCCTGAAGTAATAGGTGTTCATCATGTTCCTAATTAGACTACATTTCACTGAAGTGAAGTGGATTTTAATAGGGAAAAGCTTTGAGTTTTATTGTGAGAGAGAGTGTTTTTAGTAAAGCTGAAAAGCCTGGCTGCACTGATTGCTTTTAACTTTCTCATGTGGTTTTGAAAAGCATATTTCATTAAGTAGGGTTCCTCAGCAAGCTGTTTGTTTGTGGGCTGTTTGTTTAGTGTTGTGTGTGTTTGTTTTAATAGTATTCTTATTTTGTTTTGAAGAAGCAGTAGGGATTGAAGATTGGCTTTTGATTCATTTACTGAATTGTGATGTGTATTTCTCAAGTCTTCTGTTGCCCAGAGGAAAATTTCTGTTTCTTCTTGTTTATATTTTAAAGAGTTAGCTCCTCTCACAGTTGTCTTTACAGCTAATCCACTTTTTTTTTTCTTACTCTTGTTCTTTACAGGTGCGCTTAGACCATAATGGGAAATTTTATAATGCCCATATTCAAGAAGTTTTTTCAGAGAATGGGCCAGTTGTTGTATTTGTAGAAGAGCTTGGAGCAAAGTGAGTGCTTAATCTCTTTTGGAAGGGAGCACCAAACTGAAGAAAGCATTACTTTGGTTCAGAGTTCACTTCAGCCCCTGAAATGTATCTGTTTCTTTACTTGGAGCAGTACTACCACAAATTTGTTAAGAAAGCAGCATACTATTTAAAAAAGGAAAAAAATTATTATAATTTCATACTTCTTTCTGTAGTGCCAAGTAGTCTGGGTATTACTTGCAGAGTAGAATAGTAATTACATCAATAGTATTTTAATTTTTGTGCACAAGATTCATTCCTAAACAGATTGACTCTGGGCTAATAAGGTGTTGCTTGGACTTAATTAAATGCTAGATTTGTGACAAGCTTTTCATATTGAAAAATCCATTAGAGCTCATCTGGTGGTTGAGTAGCTTTGCCTGATTTCATACAGAGTGCCAAGTTGCTCTTTAGATCAGCATCATCTTTGCCCTACCTGGGACAAAAAAGTGTTTGAAGTTGTTCTGGTGGGTTGTGGATTTGATGGTTTTGGTTGTGTGGGGTGGGGATTTTTGTTTGTTGGGGTGTTTTGGTGGGGAGGGGTAGGGAGAGGGCAATTTAAGACATCTTGAGCTCTGCTGTAAGTCCTGTGACTTCTGGGTCAAAAAACCCCACACAGATTGTAGTTTGGGAAGAGGAAACGCTTTCAGTCAAGGTAAATGAGAAAGATGCTAATTTATCTCATATGGTCACTATTAAAAAGAATTATGAGATCTGAAGAGTATCTTGCAGTTTGAATACTTTTTAAATTGGAATTTAACCTGTTTGAACAATGTAAATATATAACTAATATATTTATACTAGTTATATATTTACATTATTAATATAGAATATATTACATTATAGTTATATATTATATAACTGTATAATAAATCTATAAATAAATAACCTTTCAAATAATATGAACAGTTGCTTGGACCATCTCTAGCATCCTCAATTAAAAAGGCAGTAATTGTTCTGGGATATACACCATCAATGTAACATCTTTCAATCTTGGCACCTATTGCAGCATTGGTAGTAAGTTTATCTAAGTATAGCTTTTTTATCTAAGTATATTGCTTTTTGGGATCATTCTCTTTTTCTGTCTTCCCTGAAGGCACTTCACAAATGGCTGACCATTCTTTACTAAGTTTGTGTCAGCTTGCTAGTTTTATGTAAAAAGGAATAAAAAAGGGTTTGCTGTTCTACACATTGTTTGAGTGTAATCATAAAGGTAAAGAACTTTGAGAACAATGTTCTTAACAATGGAAAGATCTGTCAGTATTAGTAAACATGTGGTATTAATTTATGCAAACCCCTGTCTGGTCTTTTAAGATATTATTCCCTCCATAATTCCTTGTTTTGTAGGCATGCTGTCTCACTGAAGAGCCTTAAACCTCTTCCACAGACCTCTCCTATGGAGGGCTGGAACACTGTGCCAGGGAAGAAGATAAAAAAGTTTTACCCAACGTGGGGGCAGAATGCTCAGCCTGGTAGGACTGTACCTGTCTGTGTGACAAAATCTTCTTTGTCAGATGTTTTGTCCCAAAGAGCTTAAAAAAATGATTAAAACAAAAGTCTTACCTGTTTTTACCTTGTTATCACAGATGCAGAGTGCAGAGGGCCAAAGAATCAGAGCAAGTCAATCAAACCCCAGTCAGCACTACCTCCTCGACTTCAGCATACTGTGGGAACCAGGCAGCACCAGTTCTTGTGTTCTGGGCCCCAGCCTCATCAGACCTCAACTGAGCAAAAAGCTCCGGGCAGGAATCCTCCACAGTCTGCAAGGTAAAACTGCAAACAGCATCTTTCCTGGCTTGAACTCTTAACTGAGCTTCTGGAAGCCCAGGTATCTGCTTCAGATGTTTCCAGCATACTCTTTTGAAATACATTGCCACTGAATGCTTAGGAATTGTCCCAAGTCTTTAAGAATACACACTGGCACAGGAACAATAATATTTTTTTTTTTTGTGCATGGCAGAAACTGCCTACAAAGCCACATTTTTTTCTTGGAAAGTGGATGTTAGTGTGGATTATGTTATAGTTGTTTTTCTTTTTGGTTGGGGCTGAAATAATGCTGTAAGTGCTTCTTGGGCATGGCTAAGATCTTCCCTCAGCTTTTGCTGAACCTGTCATAGGGGACTGCTTTGTGTTCTGACTTAACCTTTGAAAGGAGCATTAAAAGAGTGTTTTGCCTGCATTTGTTGGTAGTGACTTTTTGATTCCTTTGGCTGCTTCAGCAGAGTTTCTATTTCCATACTTGCACCTTCTTCCTTTCTCCTAAGCCAGGAGTTTGTGTTGGGTTCGATGCAGAGTTTCTCAGTCCGAGCAATCCTCTTTGTCTTTGCGTGCGCAGGAAGGCGGAGCGCGAGCGCGGCGAGGAGCTGAGCCACGGCAGCAGGGACTGTAACTACTTTGGGCTGTCTCCGGAGGAGCGCAGGGAGAAGCAGGCCATAGAGGAGTCTCGGTCCCTGTATGAGATCCAGCAGCGGGATGAACAAGCTTTTCCTGCTCTTTGCAATGTATGTTGGATTCCTTGTAATTAACAGTGCACTTTCCATACTTGCCTGTGAACCTTTCATTAGCCATTGGTTTGCTGTCCTTGAATCACACCGCAATTCAAAAATTAGGGATATTCATTTTGCACTCGCTTTGTAATTAGAAGTACAGGTATCTACAATGCTTTATATGTTAAAGATAAGAAAATACACCTAATAGTTTATCCTGGGAATAATTGAATGGCCGCCACACAATGCTTTAGGTGTGTAAATATGGGAGACGTGTGAGCATCTGTATTTGTAGGATTTTGTAGAGATCATTCTACTGATGCAATTTTAATGAAAGCGGGTGGGAGTCCTAGTACATACAGAGAAGTGAGCAGATCCTGTGGGTAAAGAGCTACTACTCTCCACATAAGTTTCTTCCAGAGATGTGTGGGACTTTTTGGGTTTAACTCCTATGGCAAACAGAAACAAGAAGAAGGCTGGAAGAATGACTAGGAGAAAGACTGAAGCCTAAGGAACAGAGGTTGCTCTCTCCTGGGTAATAAGTTTGCTGTATTTGCTCACCTGCAGGAGGAGGATGTGATTTATCGTCTGAGTGAAACAGATTTTGTCATGTCAGCTAGTGACACGAATGCTCTTAAAGGGCACTTGGCAAAATGTAGCAATGAATGAGAAAGAGGAGATGAATCTGCGGGATACTGAGCCAGACTCCCCCCCTTCCCCTTTCTGCCTATCACGGACATAAATATTATCATGAAGGCATAATAGTATCATAGCAGATGATGGTAAAGTGTCACTGGACTGATTACATAAAGTGGTATTTCTGCTTTTGTCAACTTCTTCAGAACCAGTTAGTCTGTCAGGCTGCTACACAGACTGTGGATAATGTAAACCAGAAAAAGTTCTCCAATAGTGAAAGAAGAAACAGCAAGTGGACAGCAGAGGTGGAAGAGCAGAAGGAGAAAGGTAAAACTGAATGGGTTTAGATAATGGCTGTTTTTTTTTTTTTAATTTGCTTGGTTTTGTTACCAGCCTCTGAATTTATTCAAGATGGGGCAATTGTTTAGGCAATGAGGGGAAAGTTATCCTGAGTAGCAGTGCCAAACTAAAATGGGCTGGAGGTAGCAAGGGTGTGGTTTGTGAAGAAAGTACATTTCCCTGCTTTATGAATGTGGCTGAGAGAGTAGACTCCTGTCTGGAATTTTTGTAGTAAATGGGAAGAGAAATGAGAAAAACTGAAAGACTCACCAGAGCTACCCTAAATTAGATCCTTTTGAAATTCTAGAGTGTGTGGCACAAAGTGCCAGTGGGAAGAGCCTTAAGAGTAATTTATGAAGCAGTTAAAAGTACTCACTGTAGTGTGGTTAAGAATTAGCATACCTTGGTACAGGAGGGGGAGAAGAAGGGTACAGAAGGGTTGGAAAAACAAACCTGTTTACAGTAGAAAGCTTTGTCACATGGTCAAAATTTTGTTTGGGTTTTCTCTCTCCCCCCAGTCGCTTACAACACTGCAGCTTCTCTTCATGGATTTAAAGCTTTTCCTCCTCTGTGAGGAAGTGGAACATGGCAGTAATAGAAGAAAGCTGTAGGTGCCAGGAGGAGGTAGTTAGTAAATCTCTGCTAATTGCAAAGGAATTTTTTAAGGAACGTTCACATTTTTTTAATGAATGTTCATGTAGAGAAAGCTGGAGAGAAAGTAAAGACTCCACTGTCATGATGAATTTGGCTGAAGGTCATGGCATGTCCAGCTTTCTCTGCTTTTTGTGACACTCAGATTTGCATTGCCTCTTGTGAAACTAGGTTAACAATCCTATGGGAATCAAGTATACTTCCTTCTGAGTGTTTAGGGATTCTTACTGCTGCTCGGGGATTTGGCAGTAATTCTCAAAATCAATACTGTTTCCATTTATACTGCTGTCAGTTGTGACAGAGTATATAACAAGCTTTTAAAAGTCTATATATACTACTGATAATCTGGGCATGAGTTTGATTGACAAGCTGTGATAGCCAGATCTGAACATAAGCCAGAATGTGAAGAATTTGTTCAGATCTTATTATGCCACGATTTTTTTTTAACGCTGTCTTCCCCACCAAAGTATTTGCTGGTGCTTGAGGAATGAAACTTTGTGCAGCAGTCTGAAAACTTTTTTAGATCTTTTAATCCACTGCAACATTTTAAACTTTTTTTTTAATCAGTCAAAAGTAGACAAGACTTTGAGCTTCTTTTATCTAACACCTGAATATGAAAATGCCAATCAGAGCACTTTCCCTTTAAGAAAAGTCCAAACTTGTTTCATTAGGAGCAATTTAGGATGAATATATTTAAAGGGACAGCTGCGTTTCATTCCTGCTTTCCCCAAGCATCACTGAAATGGTTTCCAAACATCACTAAAGAATACCTGTAGAGTTACAGAACCCAGGTTGAAGTAGCTGCTCTGTTACTGCCCAAATAAATACCTGTTTGTTTTAGGATTTGATCTTTGGTAAAAATAGAAATTTAAGTTTTCTGAAGTAATTATATATAAGCTATAGGTTTAGTTTTGAAAGTTTAATTTTGGAAAGACAAACTAACTGGCTTAAGTTGTGATAGCCATAAGTGGTGTAATGGTTCATTTACTAGGTTATGTCTTGGTGTTGCAGAGTCAAATTCCAGGCAGATCCACTTAAGTCAGAAGCTTGAGCCAAATTCATCTGAGGTAATCTTAAAGAAAAGACCAAAATTTTTTTTAATGTTATTGCTTCTCTGATACATGATTAGCAGAGCAGTAGCTGCCTTTAGAGCTGTGATTGCTGCTGCTGCTTTACAGCTTTTAGTGAAATACTCCTAAGGCTGGAGGCTTGTATTTCTGTCAGCTTTCCTCAGCCCTGTAACCTATACTTAGTCTTTCTCTGCAATCAGAGCCCTCAAACCTGGGCTATTGAGAGCACTTACAAATCTGGATTTGTAATTGCTTAGCACAGTCTGTACTTCCAGTATAATGGGACCACAGAAGATTTGATGTTTGCTAATAGCTATTGTGCTAACAGACCATGAGCTCTGAAGTTCAGTGAAGATTTATGGCCTCTTTTTGGCTTTTAACCTTTGCTGTCCTTTCAATGAGCAAATTGTCACACTAGTTTAATATATGATGGGTGCTTAGCCCACTTTGTACGGAGTGTGGTTTACTGTTTGTGAATAACTCTTTGTAAAGTTAATCTTACTATTAGACTAGCTGTGTATGTTGTTTCTAACTTTGCTTTAGAAGAATAGTCAAGATGAGAGTTATCCAAAAGCTTCATCTCCTTTGGAACAAGTAAAAACAGATTCTCCGATTCTTGCTGAGCAAGTAAGAAATGTTTGTTTGATTTCAAAGTTTTCCAGTCAGGAGACTTCAGACAAAGGGGAGCTTCATCACAGCCACGTATGTATTACAATACTGGCTTTTAATTACACAGTCATTTCTATGGTGATAATGCTAAAATTTCATATGTACCGTTAGGAATCTGTTATGTCCAGCATATAGATTGTAAAAGGACAACCCTTGATAGAAAAGTAAATCTATTATTTTCTGAGAGAGGAGTTATTTCATGTCTTTCTACCAAGGTAGAAATTTAAATTCTTTAGCTTTTCTTTTTCAGGTCTCTCTGAGGTTATTGGTAATTGCTTGTGAGGGTGGCTTTTATTTTGGGTGGGAGATACTTAAATGTAAAGCTTGAGGAGGTGGTTCTAGCACTAATGGCTCTGTGGTACAGGCATGGCTGGACAGAGCTCAGAGCAGATCTCTCCACACAGTGATGCAGCTCAGGTCTCTTTGGGTATGTTCCTAGTTAGTACTTCCCTGCAGGGATGGTGGTAGTCCAGATAAGGCTGAGTCATCAGGGTCACCAACCATGACAGGATTCAGATTTGTTTGTTTTTCCAGAACCTGACCGAGTGCTTGCCGAGCGTAACTCCGACACCCTCTCCAGTCTTCTCTGAGGTGCATTTACCTCCAGCAGTGCCTTCTGTACCAGCCATTGTGCCAGCTTGGCCAAGTGAGCCAGCAACATATGGACCAGCAGGTTTGCAGAAATACTAACATAAATCAGAAATTACTAACCCTGGAAAATACTTTAACTCTTTTAACTCTCTTACTAACTTGAAGATAGTCCCAGGAGACACTGTCTCGTATAATTTCACATTCCAAAGGCAGGCATTCATAGGAATGTAGTTTCTCACTGCTGAAAGCTAGTGAGAGTTCTAACAGATCTTTGCCTGTACAGTTTGCTTGACTCCCAACCTGAAGGTACAAGAGGGTTGTGTACTTAAATGGCCGTTTTTCCTCTTGAGTGGGGTAGCATTGAGTTTTGAGGATCTGCTTAAGGTAGAACATACTGTCAGCATGTTGAAACCTGGTAAGTGTTTGTTCTCTGTGTCCCATGTAACAATAGGCTCCTTGGTTTACTCCTGAGGACAAGCTTGGGACTTTTATGTCTGAATTTAATGAGATCCATTTGGACTTGAGCTGCAAAGCCAGTGTAATGGGTTTTGATGTGCTGTGCATATCTTGTGGTCTGTGAAGTTAGCTTAGAATCCATAGTGCTCATTTGATCAGGTGCTGCATTTGCTCTCACACTGCTGTTTCTGTACAAGAACCAGCTTTCAGATCAGCCTGCTTTGTTCACATGAGACAGTCACAATCCTATCTCACTTGACTGTGTCTGTGACAGAAGATGTGCAGCCCAGTTGATCTAAGCTCAGATTCAGAGTTAACTCTAAATGACTAGTCAGAATGAGAACTTCAGGGATTCACATGAAAGTTTGAGTTCCCCCATTTTTTTAATTCCTTCCTATTTCCTTCTGGCATTCATAATTTTAAAAAAGAAACATGGGATCAGTTCAGTTTTTGGAAAGCTTAGATAAATTGTTTCAATCTTTCTGAAAACTATTCTCTGCATTTTGAATCCTGCTTTTCTGATGTCTTTTGGTTTGTGATTATTTATCTCTATATATACATATCTATAGATATGCATTGATACCTGTTCTATTTCTATACGTATAATTGTATCTCTTTTGGGGTTTTTTCCCTCTAGGTATTCCAACCCAAATACCTGCTTCTTCACTGATGCCAGGACCAGCCACGGGACCTGACTCTATAGTATCACAGGCTCAGGTAACATCTGCTTCAGGTGCTGGAGTTCCTGTGTGGCTACAAGCAGTTAACCAGCCTTTAATGCCTTTGCCTCAGACTCTGAATCCCTACCAGGATCCACTATACCCCGGATTCCCTTTTAATGAAAAGGGAGAAAGAGCCGTTGCACCTCCTTACTCCCTCTGCAGTACTGGGGATGACTTACCTAAAGGTGAGAAGTCTGAATTTGACACCATTTTTTCTAATAGGTCTTCTTTTCTTAAAACACAGATAAACAAAACTTTTTTTGGTCCTGTTGTCATTCTTTGTCCGAAGATCCAATAGTTGTCATTCCGTGATTTAAGACGTGGGAGGGAATATTGAATAGAGTTGTAACTCTTTAGTTTGCATTGCCGACATTGTGACTGTTTCAAGTGGTTACACCTGGAAATCTGGTAGAATCATTTTGTAGTTCTTAGCTTGTCCCATCACAGCTTGAGGTTTTGTGCATGTAAAGAATTATATTTGGAGAACTGCTCCTGTCAGAGTAATAGGTTTACTCATGTCATTTAAAAGCTTGGAAGCTGTTGAGCATTTCCTTACTGATCTGGGAAAATACAGGTTTTGGCATACTATGAATGCAAGGTATGTCCATAAAAAACATCTCATGTCTGACTGCACTGTGGTGTTTGTTTTGTGAACTGTTTCTTTAACAACTAGAAGTTCACAGACTGTTAAAACTGAAATTTAAACTGCTGTTGTGTTCTAGATACCTTACTGTGGCAAAAAACCCCAACTTAATCAGTTGAAGACATGCAAGTAGTAACTTAATATTGGTGTTCTCTACTGAAATGGAACTTCATGCAGTTTTTGCATCAGATGAAATATTTTAGGTCCTTATAAATACTCTTCCTTTCTTTTTTTTTTTTAGATAAGAATATTCTTAGATTTTTCTTCAATCTTGGTGTGAAGGTAATTCTTCAAACTTCCTTATGTTTTCATTTTTGTTACAAAAATTGCTTGTGAATAATTGTTGGTACTTAAAATGCAGAAAATTTGTTGCTGCAGGTGTACATTTTAAGTCCATCTTTCAGATTGAAATACTTCCTTATTTTGTGTTCTGTTAACTGGGATTCCAGCAGTTGTCCACAGTGCACTTCAAGTCAGCAGAAATCAAATTCCTGTCAGTAGCATAGTGAGACCTATTGGCTTCCAACTGTGGCTGGACAGCTGGCAAATTGTGCTTTACAAAGTCACAGATAAATTGTGAATGTGAAGATGGTTCTTTTTGGATGACATGCATAGGGAGTGAGAAAATGCCCTCAGACTTCAACCTTGGCTGTGTACTGGCAATGCCACTGCAGTGCAGATCCCAAAATATTTCCCTGGGGCCACTCCCTGAAGTACTCTACATGTCTGTTCTTTCTGCTCAGGTTAATGATAATAGTATTCTACCTTTTTGATAATTATAGTAGTGCGTATGTGTAAATGTGCAAATCTGTGGTGTGGTTGGGGAAGAGGCTTAGCCAAAACCCAATATTTTCCATTGCTTGGCAAGGCAAAGTTGTTTGCTTTTTCTCCCTTCTGCACAAAATGTTTCTTTTTTACCTTCTTTTACTCCTTCTGTCAGGCAAACTACTTTGGGCAAGGTGCTCAGAGCTCTTGGGCTTATTTGATGGGACTTTGGCCATAGCAACGATATTGTTTCCTGTCTGGGCATGGAAAGGGAATATTCAGCACAGTTTCCAATGTAAATTTGATACCTCTGCCTAATATAAGTCTCTGTGCTTAATAAGAAATCCATTAAGTCATTAATTAGCAAGTTGTCCCTACATTGCATTTAAACAGCCTGAGTTTCCTAAGCTGACATGCTTGGGACTTTCCTTACTGCTACAGCGGATTATTTAGGTTCTAGCCTGTTGTTTGGTGCTTCAGCACCATCTGCTGCTCCCAGCCCACGTTGTAGTGGCTGTGCTGCTTCGCTGGTGTCACAGGGTACAGCAGGGTACCTGTGCATTGTCTGGCTGCTGCTCTGCTCCAGACCCTGCCCTGCCCACATCCTTCCACTGCCCACTGAGAGGAAAGGGGCTCCTGCAGAGGAGGTCTGCATAGGCTTTCCAGGATGGTTTGCTCCAGCAACTGTTTCTACAGAGTCCAGTTCATTAACGTGGAGGTCGAGAAAAGGGAAAGGGTCACCACCTGAGGTGGACAACTTTAGTGTAGTGGCCTTTGCAAACTAAGGTCTCGTAGAAGAAATTGCCAATTAGTAACTGGGATTCTGGAAAATGAGTTTGAAATGTTTCTCTTCAAACAAACAGCTAGAGCATGACTTACTAAGTCAAGCTTTATGTCGTTAACCATATAGAAATTGTTACTAAATTTTCTTATTGGTCATAACTGTTGCCCATTTCAACTGCACTTGGAAAGGAAACAAAAATTAAGAACGCCATCCTAGAGTCATATGATTTAGAATGGAGGGCAGTCACTGTAAAGAAAATTCACTTTTATCTCCTGTAATTGTTTTGAAATGGTGAATGACTGATGTGCTTTTATGTCTCTCTGAACATTCAAAAGATCAAATAACTGATTTAATTGTTTTTTTTCTCCTGCTGTGTTGCAGGCATATAGTTGTCCCATGTGGGCACCCCATTCTTACCTGTACCCCCTGCACCAGGCCTATTTAGCTGCTTGTAGAATGTACCCAAACGTGTCCCTTCCTGTGTATCCGCACAACCCCTGGTTCCAGGAGGCTGCTCCTGCTCAGAACGAAAATGAAACTGCACGACCAAACAGGCACTTTGCTGTCCAGACCGAGGTCAGGTCCAATGGTCAGATTCCACAGGTTGACAGATCTCCATCACTGCCTCTGATCATACCTTCAGCTCAGGTGACGGAAAGTCAAGGACAGGTCTGTGTCGAACCGGAGAATCCAGCGCAAGCTCTTCACGCTAACTACGAGGAGTCCCTGAGAGGGAAAAATATGTTCCCGCAGCCACCCTTTGGACACAATCACTTTCTAGGAGCTGTTCCAATAGCGCCTCCTTTCTTTCCTCACTTCTGGTATGGGTACCCAGTTCAGGGTTTCATTGAGAATTCAGTAGCGAGACCTAATCTTGTCTTGTCTCCTGAGGACAAAGAGGCAGCAGCTGGCACCTCTGCCAGCATGTACGTGGGCAAAGAATGCAGCCCTCCAGTTCCTGGAGTGAACTGTGCAGAGCAGCTCCAGAAGACAAGCAGTGGCAGTGGCTCCAATACCGTCCCATTCCCAGTGGCTGCTGCAGGGACCCTGAAAGACACTTCAGCCAGGGCACCTCAGCTGGAGCAAGCCTGTCCTTCGGCCGCTCCTAAGCAGAAAGCAGCCGGGCAGCAGCATCGCCCTCCACAGACACAGGGCCCAGAGAGGCCGACGGCAGGGCCAAGCACGCAGCCACTGCTGGCAGAACCTCCCAAAAATGAACTGAAACCCAGCACTCCCGGCCGGAAGGAGAGGCCTGCTAAAGGGAGAGAGTCCAAGGGCACTGGGAACGTGCAGACGGAAAGCAGGGCCCAGAGAACCAGGGAGGAGAGCTCTGAAGATGACACTGAGGTTTCCGACATGCTGAGGAGTGGCAGATCCAAGCAGTTCTATAACCAGACTTACGGAGGAGGCAGAAGGCCCAGACCCGACAGGGGTTATTCCAGCAGGGGAGGATACCAGTTCCAAAGAAATGAGGAGGCCTGGAAAGGACCACCCAGCAGAAGCAGAGATGACGGCTACCAGTATCAGAGAAACTTTAGAGGGCAGCCATATAGGAATGACAGGAGAAGGGCAACACTGGGAGATAATCAGAGGGGGCAGCAAGCATAAAATGAGTGGATAATTGGGAAATTTAAGCAAAAAGTAATTTGAAGTAGCAGTTTAAAATCTTAATTTCTTTTTAGTGAAGTTCAATGATGTTTAATTTTGGGCTAATTTTTGGCAAGTAAAGACTAGGAGGATGTCAAGTCCTACCATAGGGTTCTTTGGGGGGATTCTAGATTTGTTTGGCTTAGCAGTTTTTCTTCAATGTCAAATTAGGAAAAAAAATAGGTATAGTGTTTGATAATTTTTTTCCCCACAGAGGTTTCTGTTTGTGATAGAAGATGGGTATGTGCGTTTACTAGAGTGACAAATGACAGCATTTGATGTGATCTAGATTCTAAAATTGACAGTAACATTGCACCAAATATAAATGTATATTTTATCATACAATGCCTTAGTTCTGAACTGAGCTAAAGGAATTCTCAGCCTACTGCACTGTTGTCTCTGATATGCTTCCAACCCAAAGGCCTTTCATCTCAAAAAGAAAAAATATCTGTCAAACTTGAATGTTTCTCTTGTGTGTTACACGTATGGCAGCCAGCTAACCCTGTGTCTTAGGTATGTTGTATATAGTTCTTTTCATAATCATAGGGTATATTTTTGAATTTTAAAAAGCATTTATTTGTTGAAATCAAAATCAAGACAAGCGGTCAAGAATACCTGTGTATGAACTGATAAGAATGGCTGTTTCCACCATGAATTCTTCTTAATGCTGGTGTGACTAGAATGGTGCCTATGCCAACTGAATAATTACAAAGACAATAAAAATGTAGATGCTATGCATTTCCAAAATAATTCTGCATCTGTTATAATAGCAGAAGTTTTTTAAATGCCACTTTAACACTAATGCACTGACAAATCCTAGATATTTTGTGAGGAGATGCATAAAGTACATGTTACATTTTTTTAAGTTTGTACGATTGAGCTACTGTTCAGTATTCTTTTGTTGTTGCACTGTTGATGTTTTGCATGTACAACTCCTTGCTGGAACTACTTTTAAAAGCAAGAATGGAGAGTCTCAGTGTGCTCTGCTCTTCCCTACAATTCAGAAGAAAGTGGCTTCTGCCTTATATTTTTACACTGTGTCAGAGTTCTGATGCTGTTTCTTCTGAGCCCAATTACGATCTCTGCAGTGTTCCTGTTGCCTTTGCAGTCTGGATGTTCAGCTGTCCAGGCTCGGAGAGTGCAGTGTGCACAGTATTCACTCAGCTCTGTTGCTCTGTAAAATGGAACTGTTGTGTATATTTTTATATCTCTGTATACAGTAGTGTAGGTGACGGTACCCATTCATTGTGTCTGAGATTGTACACCCTTGGTGCAGATACCAGAGTGATAGTTACATGATAAAGAGTTTGTTTTCAGATGCATGCTATGTATAAAACCCTAATTAAAATAAATGTTTTGTCTTTTCACTTGTTTTCTAAATTATATGTATGTATTTAAACCTGTTGCAATGGCATTAAATGAAATGGTGTTCTTACAGGGCCAGTTGTAGTAAGTAGTAGAATGATGACCAGCGTATGGCAGGCAGCAAACAAAAAGAAGCCATGAACTGAATTTGGAGGTTTTGTTTGTAGGGGTCATGCTGGAGGCTTTTTGGTTTTTCTTTTTTTAATCTAAATACTTCAGGATTTCAAAAGAGGCAATCTTCACTTTTTCAGGTTGAGAACGAAGCAAGCACTGACGCATTTAACTGTTGTTACCACTGGGATTCTCTGTTTATTTCAACTCCTTTAAAAAATCATAAAGAGGGCTGCTTGTTGAGTTTACTGGTGAATTTTAAACTCTTAGCTCTACTCCACATTTGTGCAGCAGTCACTGAACTAATCATTCTGTCCTAGAGCAGATAGTACATGAAACCAGTAACACTTCCTTACAGAAATCTCTTCGGAAACACTGGGGAAGAGAGGTGTGGCAGTAACTGGGAGGGATGTGCTTTCAGAATTTGCATTTAAGAAATAGCTTCTTTCACCTGGGCCTATACTGCCTTGCTACTCTAGGACAGTGAAGGGTGGGAAGGTGTAGGTAAATTTTCTCTGATGCTGATCAAGTAAGTCTGGTTTCCTCTCTTGCCGAAGTAGTAGTAGACTGATTGGCCCAACCTCTGGCCTGTGGCAAGATGTTTTAGATGGCAGGATCCTCCTGTTAATCTATGTAATATTCAGCTGTGTGTCACACAGCTGAACCACATCTTTATCCTTATCACAACTGATTCAGAGAAGATTGCACAACTCAAGTCCAAAGGGAGTTAAGCTGTGCAGAGAAGGACAAGTTTAGTCAGCCTTTTGTCTGACCAGCACAGTTGGGTAGGGCTGCACTCAGTACCTGCACTTCTTCTGAGTCCCTCTGCTGGTGTGTAGTACAGGTGTATTGCTGTTACAGAGGCAGTGTATATATAATGCTCAGTACTGCCAAAGCTGTGAAATAACCACGTTACTAACACACAGAATGGCAAAAACCCACACATTACCCCCACTCCCTTCTGTAGCTTTACAGGCAAAAATGTAAACAAGGAACAAAGCCATGTTTTCTCATGTTTTTCACGTGCCAGTGAAGGCAGAGAACTGTTGAATGGAAAATACCCTTCCTTCCTTTTAAGACAGATAGCTGAAAGTTGTTTTTTACATGTCTGCTTAAGTAAGCAGGAATATTTAAATTTTCCTTCTGGTTCCCTGAAGGACCTTATTGCATAGGGAAGTAAGTTTTTAACAAGGTTTCTTTATTTTTTTTTCCTTTTTGTCATAGTAAGATGAAAGCTTTTTACTTTAGGGAAAAGTAATTCCTGCATCTTAGCCTTATAAAAACTTCATGGAAGAGTGAGTTGGATAGATGGAAAGAATGTTTATATTCTTTAGGATTATTTCACTGATGATTTTCATCTCACTAGGTCTGAGAACATGCACAGGGACAGATGATTAAAAAAAGGTGTAGCTACCTTCAGTGTTAGAGTGTGAGAAAAGACATTATGTATACACACTTCTGAATTAGTAATTGAAGAAATTCTGCAGTGTCACAAGTTATGTGGGTATTTTATTTTTTAAACCCTCAGCCAGAGAGATTCAACCTTTTTAAAAGAGGAGTCGCTCTTGTAGCACGACATTCTTAGTAAACTTTGCTCTTATACAGAAAACAGCTTCAAAGATTTATTTTAAAATGAGGAAGTTCAGTCAGTACTTGGTACATGAGTAGGATATATTGGATTGAAAACCTCCCTTAAATTTTGAAAAATCAAGAGACCCATTTGCACAATTTCAAGGTGGTCTATTTTGAAATTATTACACTGAAAATAGGGCTGTGTCACCAAAATATAGAAAGTGGCAGTTTTACTCAGACTAGGATGTTTACTGCTACTATCTCAGATGTTAAATGCAGCAAAAGATTTTAAGCTCCAAAAGATTAATTGTTCTAAAACCTGATCTGAGCCATCTCATCACAGCTGTTTAGATTCCAATACGCATGTCTATATGCCAGTTAAAAATATGCTGGGATTCAATATTTAGTCATCCAGGAAGAAGTAGTTTCCACTCTTCTTCTGTTCCACATCCTTGGGAAGAGAAAAAAGATCACCATTACTTGAAGTCTTTGGCAGACTTGAACACAACTGAAATAAAAGACACTTATCTAAACTCCTTTCTGCTTCCCTTATTACTCTTACTAGTTTCACATGCTGTTTTTCCAGCACAGCAGAACTACCCTCTCAATCTTAATTTTGTTCCATATTTTAAAATCTAGCTTTGTATCAAACAATCACAGCTCCTGTACTGCAAAGGTGCTCCACTCTTACCTTGATGGAATTGAGTTTATTTATTCTTGGTCTGTAATTGTTGGGGTCTCTTCTAAAAGTGATTTCAAGCTGAGATAAAAACTTATTCATTCCAGCCAAGAGAGTCTGTGGACTGTTGAGACAGAAGAATATTTTAGCTATATTTTCAGGAGTTTTATATCATATGATTACAGGCAGGTTGATCTCCATCCTGAGCTCACTCAGGTCAGGAAATGCAAATGTGAGCTGTATTTGACATACCATGACATGCTACATTTTTAGTCAAACCCTATCTCAGATGCTGCTGAAAGATGAGAGTAGTGTCTCATTGTGGATTCCAGCTGTGACCTTTCTTTTTATTTTGTATCTACATGTGTGTACTGGCACACTTTCATTCAAAGAAACAAAAACCCAACACTTGCACCATAAGTAAAATCTAGCAAAGATCATAACATAACTTTATCAATACTCATGAAAGATTGTGATTTTTGAATTTCAACATGTGTGTTCTTGGAAGGAATACCACCAAACCCAGGGAAGCAGGGGATTGCCATGGCAGGTCAGTGTTTTACTGAAGTGTTTACTTCATCTAGCTTGTGCCTAGTACTCACTGTTCTAAAAGCCTGTTTTCTGATAAGGCTGCTCATCAAAAAGTCTCCATAATCTACATTAAATTATTTACAGGAACAAAAGTAGACATCAAAAGGGATAGCTCTGAAAGAGTAAAGCAATGCACGCTGCATGCTGGCATCAAGACTTGCCCTTCACTACATCTGCATACAGGTACCATTAATACACTGCTTTCTTCTAATGCATCTGAAAGTTATTTTCAGAAGGGTAGTTTACAGTTGGTACATTTTCCATTCCTCGGTCTTTTTTGATTGTTATTTAGCCATCATGCAATTGCTTAAGGCTGGTCTAGTTTTTGAGGGTTTGGTTATGTTCCTCAACCATGCCCCAACTCCGGTTTAGGCAGCCTGTAGGTAAGGATCAATCCCACTTTCTGTTCCATGATTCAAAACAAAAGTCAGACCCCTCAGGACAGTCCTAGATGCAGCTTTAATTTCCGCAGGCAGGGATGACAATCTTGCTTAGTAACTCCCAACGAATCTCTTACCTGTTTGCCAGTGTGTTCTTGGAAGGAATGCCATCAAAAACAATCACACGATCAGCAAGATATGTAGCCATGATAAAATCATGTTCTACCACAAAAGCTGTTTTTTTAGCATGGAGAATGAAACTGAAATGAGGGGAAAGAAGAAAAGAGAGAGTAATGTGAACTCATTGTCATACTACTGCAAATTTCAGCTCCTTGTCCAGCATGTGCACTCACCGTTTAATGACTCTGGCAGCCATCAGACGCTGTTCAGAGTCCAGATAAGCTGAGGGCTCATCAATCAGATACACATCTGCAGGTTTACCCAGACAAAGAGCTAACGCCACACGCTGCAACTCACCACCAGACAGCGTCTGAACCTGGTGGGGTTGGGGGAAACAAGGTCATGCTTAGTTCAGGTACAGGTTGAGAGTTAAGACAATGAGGATATTGATTCAAGCAATTAATACCTCCTGGTCAATGATGTTTTCTATCTGAAGAGGTTTCATCACGTCAGTTACAAACTGGGGGTGTGTATAGGCATCTCTGATCTTCTCGTGCAGCAGCTGACGGACACTTCCCTAGCAAAAGGAAAATGTTGCCATTTATTTTTATGCACCACAAGAAAACAAGCAGAAACAGAATAATAATAATAAAAAATTACCTAAATAAATACAGATACAAAATAGACATAAAATAGCTGTGCATTTTGTAGCAAACACTATAATAACTAACTAACTAACTAACTAAATAAATAAATAAGGCTGAAATGTACCGTAGATTTAGGGCTGATTTTCTGTGGTTTGTAGCTGACATTTAGGACTGGGACCTCACCTATAAAAAGACAAAATTAATAATGTAAACAAGAGAATTTCCAGTATCCTTAAAACAGGTTTCACCTTGGGTGTAACACATTACCTCCTTCATCAGGCGTAAGTCTTCCTGCAAGCATTCGGATAAATGTTGTTTTGCCAGTTCCTAAAATAAAATATAAGTTACATATTAATCACTTTTTAGTAATTTAGACCTCTAACAAGTCACTGATACAACAACAAAAAAGACTATTTAATAAAGAAAACATTTTAAAATTAGACTGCTTTAAGAATTCCTGTATTATCTTCCAGCACTAGATAGCACTAAGAGACATCTTAAAACTACCACCTAAGTTTTTAAAACAGGACAGATAACAAACACAACACGGCGGCACTGTTAGCACTCAGTAACTTCACATTCCTCCTAGTCAGGGGGCTCATGCTGTGATATCTTCACCAAGAAACAAGCAGCTCAACCTGACTCAAATCCAGTAATTTTGGAGCCTGGCTCCCAAAGTGAAGAAGGGCTTTAGGAGCATATTCAGGGCTGGAGAAGTAGTTTCCAACATAAACTGCACTTACCATTTTCCCCTAACATCACCATAATTTCAGAATCGGTGAATTCTCCAGCTACTATGGATAGTTCAAATTCTCCCATCTTCTTTTTCATTCCTGGATATTTGTACATACACATCTTTTTGACCTCTTCTTCATTAGCTGTCTCGGCTACTTTAAATACCAGAGATGCATCGCGAAACCTTAGATTTTCTGTTGGAACATAGCCATCTAGGAAAATATTTATGCCTATGATGGGAGGAAAAAAGATCATTACAAGAGGTCTGCAACTAAGTAAAACAAGATGAATTTCAATCCCTGGCTGCAAATTCCATTCTGATAATGAGAATGCTGGATTTTTAATGCTATGATAAAAGAAACAACAAGACCTCCTCTTTTAAGGTGTGCATATTGCAAACTGAATGAAGAAGAGCCTTACTAAGCTACAGAATGGCTGGAGCAGCTCTTCCTGAAAACCCATTGTTAGTAATGTGTGTGGGGTTTAAAGGAACTCCTGCTGTTGGGCCCACTCTCTCAAGGCCAGTTTTTACTGAGTCTCAGTACTACAAGTGGGGTCAATTCAGGTGAACACTACATACCTCTGTACTGTGCAACCTCTCTCCTGCCCTTTCTCTATTACTTACAGGGTCTTTTGTGTAACTCCACTGTTTACAAAACGCCTGCAAGTATCAAAATTATGTCCATAGCAAGTGAAAATGAAGGCTTTTGGGTTGAGTTACAAATTAAGTATCATGTAACACAGAAATTCTGCAAAAAATCAAACAGTTTTTTCATTGCTGAACTGTGACGGGATGGGGACATGTTTATATAGCAGACAACTGGCATTTGCTGTCTTTTTTGGGAAAGTTTAAAAAGAAATATGGCAAGAATTACCTTCTCTTACGCTGAAAGGCATGGTAACAACACCATAAGCACTTGGCACACCATACAGGCAGCAGATAAAGTCAGAGAGATAATCTAACACACTTAGATCATGCTCTACAACAATAATGTACCTGAAAAACAAAGCCAGAGAGATGCTTTGTTACCTCAATGCAAAACATTTTTCTTTCTTTTTTTCTTACTCTGGTCTTGCATAAACAAGAGCTATCAAGATGATTTTTAGTTAATATGGTTTCTTCACTTTATACTAAAAAAGGAAAAGAGTTCAAATCTCTCACAAGCATTTTTTAAACTGTCTGTAAACAGTTTAAAAATTAATGATAAATTCCAATTCAAAGTCCATCTTCGTGACTGAATGATAAATTTAAAGTCCATCTTCAGCATGAACTGGCAGCTTCTTTATGTACATTAAGTGGAAGGATGTTGATTGATTTGAGTGAAAAATATTTAGCACATTTTAAGAAAATAAAAATCTTTGTGAGAAAGGGATGAAACAGCAATATTCAGGTGAAAAGTAACCACCAATGTTTTCCCATCCTTATTACAAAATTTTGAAACAGGACAAGAAATTACAGGAAATAAGTTTCCAAAATGCAAAAGAATAGAATATTACTGACTTGGAATATCTGAAATATTGGTTAGTGTACCATACTGAGGAGTAAGCACTTCTGAGGGGATGGGCTGGATGTTTCTTCCCTCTGTAAGCAGTCATGCATTATTAGGGTCTGGTGAAACATCTGAAGCTTGTATTTACCTGTCAGGGTTTATGAGGGACCGAATTGTAATGGCAGCCTTCAAGCGCTGCTTGACATCCAAGTAGCTGGAAGGTTCATCAAACATGAAGCTAATCCCAAAAGGAAGAGTGAAGTCTTAGTGAATGCAAGCTTTCTACTTATTCAAAGATAATACTAACATTACAATAATTAAGCAAATGCAAATAAAAAAGAATCATTATTTGTACTGAGAAAGGGAGACAGAAAATGAGAATTGCGCACACCTGCCTTTATTCTTTGTAGACTGCCCCGTGAAAGTGAGTTAAGCATTACTTTCCCAAAAGTTCTGACAAAGTTATCAAAAGTTACAAGAATCAGCAGTTAGGATCCCCATGCACTCACTCTGAGTTAGCTTATATTTAACATGAACTGAAAAGTACAAAATTACTTTAGAAGACTGGAAGAAGGACATTTTCCAAAAAGAGAAAACTGAACAAGGAAACCCACTTGAAATTCACACCAACCAAACAAAAAACAGCAGCCCAAGCAGAACAAAAGCAACCAACTAAAAATTCATGAAAGCAAAAAAACCACCAAACCCTAAAACTCTTCTGAGCTTGCTTTCTTGGTCCCAGGGAGTCAGGAAACAACAAAGATAAGACAGTAATTTCCTGCTTGCAAGACAGGAGAGGAGGAACTCAAGTTCTAAGAGGTAGGGAAGCAGCTGTACCTTTCTCATTCAGAGAGGCTAAGGGAGGTGTGCTGTCCAACAGGATACATTTAGGTGGGATAAGGGAGAGGTTATGAGGTTGAGATACTGAAATCTAACACTGGCTTCTAAAATCAGCTATTTCCACTTGGATACATAAAAACACACAGAATCCAGAGATTACACATGAAGTAAAAATGGTTTTCAGCTGATGAGCTGGCAAAAATGTCTAACAATAATTCTTATACATTATTTAATAGTTTTTAAAAATTCTTCAATATTTCATAAAAATATTATTGTTAACAATAAGTGTAAATTTGAGGACCATATTCTGAGACAGATTATTAGAAGCAATGTGTAACAGAAGTAAATTTAACATACATATCAGCCTTCTGAATGCAAACAACTGCACAAGCAAATCTCTGAAGTTCTCCTCCTGAAAGGTCCTCTACATTTCTTTCTTTCAGATGTGTTAAGTCTGCAAATAAGTGATTAATTTTAGGTATGTGATAACCAACAGAACAATCCATATTTTTATTACCTACAGAAACATGTATAAACATAGCAAACATTCTACAGAGAGGGAAATAGAAGGAGAATAAGTTTTCACTTTATACAGCATCATTATCATACTGCTAATACTAAGCCATAGCAAGCTATGGCTTCTCTGCAGCATTAGTTTCATGGCTGCTTCCTATCGTGCAGAATATATTTCTATTCCTTTTTCCACCAAACTGGTGAAGAGTTCTGGCCCTAAAATAAACTATACCAGTTTGAAAAGTGCTTCTTGTCAGACTTGGCTGGAGAGTTCTGATTTTCAGGAAAATCAAGTCCCTCAAACCATACAGGAGATGGTTGAAGCAGGTATTTTCTAAGCAGCTTAACGAACACATTACAATAAAAGGTTGTGTCATTAATAAATTAAGTGGGACTCACAGACCACATTCTTGGTGGCACAATGGCAGCCCCACCTTCATCACCCAGTTCGACCAAAGACAATCCCATTGTGAATTTAGCAACAACTAAATTTAGTAACAAGTAAATACAAAACACCTACAAGACATTACTAGGCCTGGACTATGCAGATGTTTTTATTAATTGTATTAATCTCAGAAGTCAGTGTTACTCCCACTAAAATTAGACACATACAAGCTTTGGGGTACATTAAGATAACATTTTTTACATGCAGTGTAGAAAGGGGGATGCTCAGATTTTGCTACATTTGTAAGCAAGCAAGAGCAGCAGATGTTTAGTGGAGTTTTTCCAGATTTCAAAATAAGTACTTTCTACTATGAAACAGAAACTGCATTAGATTCTGTTAACTAGAATCTATCAACTAGTTTGCCACCAGAAAGTATTATGTGCGTTATTTATATTACAGCATGCCCCGGGGTTTACACTAAAGCACCTTCACTTTTTCTCTCTTTGAGTTGGTATAATTCACATGTTCTATCATATTATTGTAACTTGGTTGTTTCAGTAAATATGAACTTCTCAAATGCTTTAAAATTTGACTTACAAAATTACTTACCAAGCTGCTGACACACAACAGTTTGTGTCTTAGTTTCATCCTTCCTATCCAGAATTGATCCCACTGTTCCCTGCGTGATAAATAATAAAAAAGCTCAACCAACATTAAAAATTTCAAATAGTTCTGAATTATGCTGCTAAATAAAACCTTTAAACACATAAGAAGTACTACAGAAGAAGCTCACAGCTTTCTATTAACTCATGAAATGTCTCACCTTTGCAGCTTTAGGGATCTGGTCCACATACTGAGGTTTAATGATAGCTTTAAGGTCATCTTCCAGGATCTTGGTAAAATAATTCTGTAATTCAGATCCTCGGAAGTAAGTCAAAATTTCTTGCCAGTCAGGTGGATCCTGTGACAAAATTAAAGCCTTGGTTTACTTATCCCACTTAAAAACATAGTAAGGAACCCTAATTTCAAATTCCAATCAGTAAGGCAAATACAATATGCTTGTAAGAGAACACACCAAAAAAATCTGCAAATGCATTCTAAAAACAAAGTTTAGAGACCTGCTTTTTCCAGGTTTTACTAATCTTAAAAAAAAATTAAATTTGCACAGCTAAGAAGCTACTGAACTGAAACAACTTCATGGAGAAAATGACAGCACGGATTAGTGTAACCACACTTACTAGCTATCTGATACAGCTAATCCAAAGGAAAAGGACTGGAATGATAAAAGCACAAACTAGCACAGAAGATGCAACAAATCTGGTAATATTCTCTGCTTCTAGCAAACACTTCCAAGGAAACAGAGGAAAAAAAAAAAAAAAAGAAAGGAAAAATAACGAATTGAAAATAAAAGGAACTGTTCAGAGCAATCACCCAGGAAAAAGTTCCCCCTTGCACACTGTACTACTCTGAGGGGTGCTGAGTTAATTACTTTGATGATAAACAGTATGGATCAGACTGACACAGTCGTATTTCCAAACCAAGCAAATACACAGAGGAAATGCTTCATCAGTTTTAAAGCAGAAGCAACATGGAAGATTCAATTCATACCACGTGTTTCTGTGGTCATACTGATATGGCTCCTTCACAGCAAAGTCTGATTTTGGAAGCATGGTAATTCAATTAAGTACACATTCAGAAAGTCAAAAGTTTTGCTATTTCTGCAATACTACCACCTGAAACAAGAAGTCCACAAAATAAAATAAACCAAACTTGAAAGAGAATGTAAAATGTAGCTGGGAAATTACTATTTCTTTGCAGCTTTATGTAGCAGCCATGAATGAACAATATATAAAAGCATTACTCTTTCAGGTAAAGAAACTGAAGAAAGTTTCAACACACTTGTTCTTACAAGTGCTTCTAGAAAGAAGAGTGTGCAGCAGCATTCAATTGTCCCCATGCAATCTGAAGGTAAGAAAGTAACATCTGAAATACTGATAAGAGGAGTCATAATAGTTATTATTTATGCCTTTTCTCTAATGTATTTACTCTTTGGAGTAGTGCTAGGTAAAGAAGCCCTTGTAAAATATTTTGCTCACTGGCTGCAGTTTGACTTGGAGTAAACACATAGGAAGATGGATTATGGAATTCCCATGAATACCAGCAGATTAAAAGTTTTTTTAAGTCTGGTTCTCAAAAAGTCTTATTTCTAAGTAACTAGCAACATGAAGAAACTAAGGATTTTTCAGAGCTCAGTATTCAAGTGTACAGTGGGAAATACCTTCAACAACTTACAGTAACAACATACTTTATGAGAAATCTTCCTCAAAAGAATCAAAGATAAAAATGCCTAAGAGATCCCAAGGATACACGTTAAGTGCTCATATACACTTGAGTTGTTCACATAAAAACAAAGGTAACTTTGAAGAAACTCCAATACTTGGGCTACGGAAATCCCTGATGGGAACAGGTAAATTATGCAGGGAGAAAGACATGATGTTTTTTAAAGACTGGTATTAAAAAAACCCCAAGCCCATAAGTGTGACTTCAAAACCTACCTCTTTTTTATCTTTTGTGAGTTATAATTACAATTAGTACCCATATCTTTCTTGAGAGATATACACAATTTGCAAGAAAGCCCTCATTAGCAACAACCTTCTATTACTGGTCCTGTGAGGAGTAGGTCACTGGCTGTCAATAGCTGAAGTGCCAACATCCCCACAAATCTATCACATTCACAGAGACAAACGTTCAGTCCAAAAAAATAAAAAGCTATCTAAAATGCTAACTCTTTTTTATTGCTGATACATACATCATATTTTCCAAGATTTGGCTTTTGTTTTCCTGCTAAAATTTTCAAGGCAGTTGATTTTCCAATACCATTGGTTCCAACCAATCCCAGTACTTCACCTGGACGAGGGATAGGCAACCTGTACAGAACATTGATAAGTTTGTGTTATATTTATGCCATCACACACCAACATTTGGTACGCAAGTAAATGCTGCAACCCATTCTCAGACCTTCTGATTATTACAGCCTTTGTTAACTTGTAAATATTTAACCCAAATGATATCAAATTCCTGAAAAACAGAAGAGCATAAGAAATACTTAAGGGCAGTCTGTTTTTAAATAGAGGCTCTGTAAAATAATCCCTAATACTAGTTTATTTCATTATAATACTTTTTAATAAGAAAAATGTAATTAACATTCTAAAAGGAGCTACTTGGGTAAGAACCAAGAACACTTTGATGTGCACCATGTTTACACTATCAAAATCTTGGATTTTTTTGTCTCTTTGATATTTGAAAAATAAAATACCTGTGAAGTTTGAAGGCATTGGCACAGTATCTATGTGTTGTTTCTTTCTCCAGGTTGCTAGGTAAGTTAACAATTGACAAGGCTCCAAAAGGACATTTCTGGAATTCAAATAAATTATAGATTATTAGTGCACACAATTTATTAACAAAGGCCTATGTTTTATTCTGCACCCAGCTGTGCATTTACATTTTTAAATGGACTGCTACCAAATTTCCTTTACATCGTCAACCTGCCAAGGAAGTTCTGTACCACAATTTTCAAATTAATAGTCTGCAATTTAGACTGTCAGTCCACAATACAAATAAGGCACACTGCATATATTCTCCACCTTTCACAAAAGACATCTTTCAACTGCTGTCTACAGACATGAACAAAAAGCCCAAACAAAGCCAAGCAAAAACAAACCACAAACAAAACCCACACCTTGCAATCCAACCAGTTCAGTCAAGTGACACAGTTATTCACCTTCTATAAACAGTAAGTTAACTTGGTCTGATTAATCCAGGAAAGAAAACTGCTTTTTGAAGTTACAGTATGCATTACTAAATATAATAGCAAAATAAGGGAAATTTAGCACTTTAAAAAGAGCAGTTTAATTTTTACCTTGATGCAAATACCACAACCAATACAAAGTGTTTCTGAAATCCATGCTATTTTGCTCTGTGATGTGACTTCTATGCAAAGTTTTCCTGGTAAAAAAAGATTAAGATAAGATCAGTAAAGTTTCTGGCGAATCAGAATTCCTGCCTACTAAATTCCACAGAGGAACTTGTAACTGATGAATGTTCACTGAAGCTTCAGATTATCCAAAGGTGACACTTTTTATGAAAGGTGTCATTATTACTAAGAATTGTTCACGTTTTTTGTGATATTTCTAAAGGCTTTATGTAAAAAAAGCTTGAATGATACACAAAAATCTATCAGTTATAAAAAGCTCATTCTTTGGAGTAGAACTGATTTAAAAGGTCTCCAATTACTTCAGTACTTTGTTACATTGTATCTCTTACCCATGCGAACCACAGGACAACTCTTCTTGCATTCCTGACGACATTTCTTTGGCTTACATTTGTCATGGTTGACTATAGCAATTCTTGTTAATTTGTCGGCCATAATGCACAATTTAGGGTTAAACACATACACCAATTATAAGAAGGAGTAGTGGGAGTCTTCCAGACCTTAAAGGAAAAAAAAAACCAAAAAAACCACTGTATGAGACCAGGTAACTGACAGCACAGAGAACAAACTCTAACCTAAGTTATTGCTAGCGGTGTGCAGAGATGAAAAATGCAAAATTATTTTATTTCTTTTCCTTTAAGCAACATGGCAAACAACAAAGTTAGAGACACAAATAACAAGGGTACTGATGTGTAGGTAACTGCACAAATTTTTAACATTATCTTTCCATTCCATTACTATTTTTACAGTGTAAAATTAAAATTGTGACTTATCTGAAAATAGATTTATTTCCAAAAAAGCACGCTGTAGTAAAAACATAAGAATGTATACAACTCCAAATTTTAGTTTTACAAATTGCCTGGTATAAAGCACCCTTGTTCACATTGACAAATTGTGACTACAAATATTACTCCAAGGATATGATTGAATATACATTTACAAACTGTATGCCAATATTCTGTATTAAAGGATTAAAAGAGCATAAAATGTAAAGCAGTTTTCAAAGTGAAAATTTGTAACTGAGTATAAAAAGTAAACCAGACAATGTGAGCAGACATTCATGATGATGCTTGATTCTTTAATCTTGACTTTCATTAGTATCTGAATAACTACAGCTACCTTCTGCATTTCCTAATATGGTATCAATGCCTATAACAGATTCAAATAAGTAAAATTCTTTATAAAGAACATAGAAAGGCTCTGCAAAGAGATCTGGCCAAGCTGGATCAGGAGGATCAGTAAGGCCAAGTGCTTGGGACATAACCACCCCAGGTACTGCCACAGGCTGAGGAAGAGTGTAAGGAAAATTACCGGGTGGAAAAGGACCTGGGTGTGGCTGGTGACAGTGACTGAGCATGAGCCAGCAGTGCCCAGGGGGCCAAGAAGGCAAATGGCATCCTGGCCTGGATCAGCAGTAGTGTGGCCAGCAGGACCAGGGGCAGTAGTGTGGCCAGCAGGACCAGGGCAGGGATTGTCCCCCTGTACTTGGGGGTGGCACACCTTGAGTGCTGTGTCCTGCTCTGGGCCCCTCACTTAAGAATTACTGAGGGGCTGGGAGTGAGCCCAGGAAGGGCAGTGGAGCCTGGGGAAGGGTCTGGAGCACTGGTCTGAGGAACAGCTGGGAGAGCTGTGGATGTTTAGTCCAGAAAGGGAGGCTCAAGAGAGCCCTTCTCACTCTCTACAACTGTCCAAAAGGAAGGTACAGACAGGACAAGAGGAAACAGCCTCAGATTTCACCAGGGGTGGTTTAGATTGGATGTCAGGAAATCTATCTTCACCAAAAGGTGGACAAGCATTGCCACAGGCAGCTCAGGGAAGTGGTTGAGTCACCATCGCTGGAGGATTTAAAAGACATGCAGATGTGGCCCTCAGGGACACAAGGTAGGAGCCAGCGCTGGGTTAATGGCTGGACTCAATACTCTTGGAGGTCTTTTCCAACCTAAAAAACTCTATAATTCTGTGTAGTACAAGATGATTAAATATTCATGAAATCACAAATAAATGCATACAAAGAAGTGAAATTATGACTTGTATTCCTCTCTATACACCCCTCTTTGCTCTTTGTAATGTACATTGACAAGTACTGGATTGTAATGGGACTTTGTACAGCTGCAGCAAATGGAGGGAAGG
This sequence comes from Serinus canaria, assembly GCF_022539315.1. Taxonomy (NCBI): domain Eukaryota; kingdom Metazoa; phylum Chordata; class Aves; order Passeriformes; family Fringillidae; genus Serinus; species Serinus canaria. The sequence goes on from NC_066317.1 coordinate 14,930,198, forward strand.
GCGGAGAATTTTAAATTTAATTCTTGATAGACAAAAAAAGTGTGTTTTAAAGTATATTTCTATTTCCTTTACTATATTCACTCATAATAATGAAAATAGCAATACTAATGACTTTTATCTTCCTATGAACAAGGCACACCTAAGGACAACAAAGACAACTGACTTAGGAGGCCCTTGGAAGATTTTAAGATATTTTAAGATAAGATTACTTTTTTTTTTTTGTAGAAATAAATGCCATAAAGTACTAAGCATTTCCATCTCACTAAATAAAGGGATGGCAGCCCTTCAGATGATGCATGTTCAAACTTATTTCAATGCAGTATCAGTAGTTCAATGATATAACTGAGAAGGAGTCTGGAAATAGTTCAGGTTTCCACACAGTGCAAAGGTGCAGCTGCATCCAAAGGATTCCAACATTTTTAATTAAGGGAGAGGTTTTTTTATGTCCAGCTCATCTTTGCTTCACCAAACCAAAGCATTCTGCAGTGGTTTACAGACAATATTTACTACATATGGCTATTGGATGAAGAACAGTTGTGCAGACTCATGAAGGAACCAAAAATAAAATGGGTGTATGACACATTTATCATGTTAAATTCACCTTCTATAAACTTCAGTTGGAAGGAATCCTCCAGCTACTACTGCAATATCTGGAAGTTGGACATCCAACAGCAAAGGTCAGAAAAGCTGATGTTGTTGTATCCTTAAATCCATTACTACCATAGGTATCAATATTTTAAGTGCCTCCTTTAAAAAGTGGTATTCAGTTTATTTTGCCTCCTTTATTCAGTTTCCAAAGTATTTGTAAATTAAATGTCAAAAGATATTCTTCATCACCTACAAATTAATTACTCACACTGCCAACCATATTGTGCCAGTTTCTGCTTACGTTTCTTTTTTTTCCTTTACTATTTTAAATTTCCTAAGCCAGAAAGTCCTATTAACACAGCTGATGTTTCCAAATAAATGACTGAATATAAGAAAAAAATTGAAAGTGATTCAACAGTTCTGTGTTGTCAGACCAGACTGACAAAGTAGGGCTGAACATTGAAATTGCATCTGTTGACCAGGAAAACAGGCATGGAATAATGAGTCTACAGTTCTCACTTTAATACATCAGGAAACAACAATCTAAAAGGCTTATTTTTGAAGACTATAAAGGTGCTTTAGTCTGGGTAATTTTCTTGGGGACAGATACTAGATGTTGTCATTACTTAAATAAAGATACATTCTTTGGGAAGACATCCCAGTGCCTTTCACTAAAATCCTACAGTTTACAAAGAGTATTTGGGGGTGAATCATTCCTCTCTGTTTTCCCAAGGGAAGTGCCTAACGTGGGTCAGCCCTTTGTCCTAGACCTGAGCAGACAGGGCACTGGGGATCTCCCACCTGAGTTGTAGGCAGCAGTGAACCAGTTCTGTGGGTTGCCCCAGAACCAAACCTGCTGTGGCTCAGCAGGCTGCCCTCCCCAGCACCCCAAACCCTGCTCGAAGTTCAGCCCGGACATTTCCCCTCAGCCATCCACCTTCCAGCAGGGGTTTAGCCTGCAGCTCCACAACAGGAGAATGGGATGGGGCTGCTCGCAGACACCAAGGCAAACATGGCTTGAAACAAGCAATTCTTGCCAAGTTCCTCAGCAAGCTTTCCACAGTCTTGGCGGGATAATCAGACTGAAGCTTACACTCATTGCTGAATCAGACTGTGGTTGGTAAGCATTGGAACAGCCCAAGTCGGGGTATTTTTCTAATTCTAACTTACTTGGGAAAATGCCCATGTAAGTTCCATTTTAACTGACAGGAAAATGTCCAATCTCTGGTGAATAGTTTTGGAGGGGTCAGTCAATTAAGTATGTACACTAAGCATTTATTAGAGTACATGGTGGGGGGAATAGAAGTAGTGAAGCAGCATGAAGACACACACTCTTCCCACTCTGCTCCCATCTATGTGACAGAAGCGTCAGTTTATCCAAAACTCTCTAGTGGTCTTAACCATTTTCAGAAAAAAAAAAAAAAAAAAATTGTGACTCCTGGAACTTCTGTAATATTTCCAGACTGTGCTGATATCTACAATGACAATGGTCCACAAAAGAAAATAATATCTACTTAGAACTCAGAAACAAATAAACAAACTGTCCAAAACCAGACTGAACTCAACTTACATATTTACATTCAGTTAGCTGAGTGGCATTTAAATTAACATATGGAATAGGATGGTTTGACTCCAAGGAACAGATGTAGAACTCTCAGGAGACTGAACACAGATCAGCAATGTTACAGTACAGCATACCAGTAATCAAGCAGTGCAGTCAGCACTTTAGGGGCAGGAGGAACTGGTACTCAGAAGCATCTGACTTCATGACTGTGCTTTTCCTTTCCATATCAAGAAGAACAGAATATGAAAATACTAATTTCTACTAACTTCTAGGATAAAGAGCTATTTTGAGTTACTGAATGATGTTGGTGTGGCAGCAGAAAATCTTCCCAGAATGGACTGACAACACAAGTGAAGGAAGGAGAGAATGACTAAAAACTGCTGGCTAGAGAAAAAAGAAAATGCTGTAAAAACCCTGTTAGTATCATCCATTAAAGCCAAAACTGTCCATTATGTTCAACTATGTAATTTAAGACAAAAAATAAAACATGTCTAAAAATAAGACAAAAAACATGTTATCACAAGCATTTTAAGTCAGCATCCTTAGGCTGTCTGACCAGCTGCTGCACACCCTGACACACCAGATAACAAAAAAAAAAAAAGAAAAGTTGCCCATGTGCAGACCTTGCTATCTGTCACAGAAGGCAACAGCAATGTACAATCTGTAGAACATGTTCCATGTGCTTGCATTAACAATATTTATTTCCTTCTCATGCATTAGATAAAAATGACAATTTACTAAGTCATGGCAATTATGACTGAGAAGAATTTGTAATTGCACTGAATTATTCACGCCTAAACAAAGAAAATTTAAACATTAAAAGTTAACAAAGACTGAAACAGAACCAGAGACCATTCAATGAAAGATGTGAAGGCAAGGCTTGGGTTCAGAATTGTGCCATGCTTTGGTTACTTTGCACAAAACGAGTGAACACTTTATAAAGTTACACTGCATCAGACCTCAGAGAGAAACGCTGTGGAAAGAAGTGAGGATGCGCAGCATTTCCAGCTGCCATTGAAAGCAAGCTCAAGAACTGCCTTCCAATTCCACTGCTAATGGACTACATATAGTCACACCATAACAAGAATAATAAAGCCAAGAACTAGAATACCCAAAGAAAATTGAAATTAAAGGTAAAACAGATTTTCAAACTGCACCAACTGGGAGTTTGGTGGGAGATCACTGCATCTGGAAGTATCAAAGCAGAAACAATAGTAAATGATACAAGAACTAGTCTATGGTTAAGGTTTTCACATTTCTTTTAGAAACTGAGGCAATGTAAAAAAGAAGTTTAGACATGCCCCAGATTTCCCTACAGTATTAAATTATTATGTTACTCATAAGACACGACATGAATAAGAAAATATGTTAACATGAAAGCATATGGTCAAGTATACTGACGCTGCAGAACGTGTGGGTGTGTTTAGCTTGTGCTGAGCACTATTAATTATCACTCAATCTTTAAGATTTCCCCTTAACATGAAATGAAATGCATGAGAACGAACCCATAATTTAGCAATCTAATGAAACTAATGAAAGTATTTCATGACCACTGGTTTAGGACTGCAGTTTATGGAAGGAACCACAGCACAGAAATTTAAATTAGGGCATGAATACTGTCACAGGAACTTGCAGGTGAAGTATCCAAGTGCATTCCAGGCAGGAAGCACCACCATAGTCCTTGAGAAAAGCCCTGCCGACTTCTTGTTTTTACACATACCTCGCAGAAAACAGTCTTACCCCGCTATCTTATCGCACCTGCAGGAAGGCTTCATCTCCTCACCGCCCCACAAGCACCCACGTGGATATCAGCTTCCCTCAAAACAAGGCAAAATACGGCCTTTCTCCCCAGCCCGAGAAGGAAGTTCCCCGTTTTTTTAGGAGCAAAATGCCGGCGTTCCCTTTCCCAGAGCCAGGCCACGACCGCCAGGCGAGGATCCCGCTCTGCATCCACAGCGAAGCCATACCCGCGGCCGAGAGCAGCAGCAGGGCCGGCGCCCTCTGACCCCGGCTGCCACAAAACCCGAGGCGTCGGGGATGACGTACCGCATGTGCAGGCAGTGCCGGCCCGGGCCGTGCCCACGCCGGCAGCGATCCCCGATCCCCGGGAGCCTCCGGCCCCTGAGGCCCGGGCAGGGCGCGGTCGAGCCGACCCTTTTCCCACGGTGCTACGGGCGAGGCCGCCGCCCAGGCCGAGACCGGCGGCGGCGGCCGGGCCGGCAGCACACCATGAGGAGCTGGGCTCCTTCCCTACCGCCTCCATTCCTTGCGGAAAGGTGGGGATTCCCCCCCGGCGTTACTTACCGGGAGCTGTGAGGGGGGGCCGGGGGAGGAGGGGTGGGAGCGCGCGCGGCGCCCTCGCGCCGCGGCGGGGAAACGGCGTCCGGTGATCCCGCGCGCGGGCCCGCGCGCGCAACGTGCTCGCGCCGCCGCCGCCACCCGGCCAAGATGGCCGTCGGGCCCGGGGGGCGGGACCTGGCGCGCGCCACGGAGAGGAGGGGAGGGAAGGAAGGGAAGGAAGGGCGGCCCTCGCCAGAGACAGCAGGGGAGGGACGGGCAGCCCTCCTCACCATGGAGACCAGGAGGGCGGCCGCGCGTAGGGAGCGCAGCCTCCCGGGGCGGGTTGGGGCGCCTGAGCTCCCCGAACCCGCCCTGCGAGCGGAGGGCCCGCTCTGAGGGGAGCTCCCGGGTCTGCTCGGCGCTTTCCCGGGACAGAAGGGTCTCGCTGGCCTCTGCCGGGTGGGTGGTGACGGGCAGCAGCAACAGTTAGACCGAGTGCTTCTCTTCTCAAGGAAAAGTGTTCCATACCCTTTCAGGACCGCCGTTTCGGCATTAGGAACCAAGCTCCAATATCGGATACGCGATTGGATTGATTGATACAACGCGAAAGGTACCAAGACAGAATGGTCTTGCTAGCCTTTACCTGTCCGGGGCACCGTGTCTTCTGCACCTGGAACATTGGGGCTACGTGCTTTCATTCCCATCGGGATCAACTGTCATTCTCTTTCGGGAGTCCATCACCTCTCTAAGGATACCACCCCCAATAGTGATCGTGCCCACGGATCGCTCCCATACAAGGCGTGCCACAACACCCAGGTCTTGCTGGCCTTTACCTGCCCTGGGCAGCGCGTCATCTGCATCTGAAACACTGGGACTACACGCTTTCCTTCCCGTGGGGATGCATTTCCAGGAGTCACCTCAGGAACTCAGGTTCCATGCCCAGCACGCCGGAGGAGCAGGGACGCGGCGCTCCCGCCGGCCCCGCCCCGCCCATGGCGTCGTGTGAGGGGCGGCCCCGGCGCCTGAGGGGGAGCGGGCGGGGCGGCGCGCGCGCACTGCGGTGCCTCCGCTGCGGCGGCTGTGGCGGCTCCCGGCGGGATCAGGTGGGAAAGGTGGGAGCTGCGGCACTACCGGGGCCGTGAGAGGAGGAGGAGGAGGAGGAAGAGGAAGGTCCAGCCAGCTGAGCTGGCTGAGGCGGCGTGTTCGCGCCCGCTGTGGGGGCTGCCCAGCTGGGTGCCTCTTGCCGTGCGTGCGGGGCTCTCGCGTCGCCCCCGCGGCCGGGGAGCGGAGCCGGGCTGGGGATCCGCGGGGCCCGTGCCGTGAGTAGGTGCTGCTGCTTTATTTCCGATATCAAAGCGGTTTGTAGGCCTGGGGGCCACGGCCCCGGTATAGTGTTGTAAACCTGGTTACTTTTCATTATGTTTATTCGTAATTGTTACAATTATAACTAATATAATTCATATTGGTTGAAAGCCCTACAAACAAGTCGTGGGGGGATGGCTACCGGTTGGTTTTTCAAAGCGGCTTCATCCTCTGGTCGCTCTTGGTTTTCGCGACAGCTTCCACCCAATATTTATACTGTACACTGCTTGTAAAGATGTGCTTGCCTCCTTTAAGGAACATCTTGTAGCCTTACCAAGTAACTTTGGAAAGTCTGGGCTTTCACAAAAACATATTTTTTTTTTTTTTAAGATTGATTAGAAATATATGTATAAAACTGCTAATAGAATTCTTTTAATTATCTTTTCTTTTAATGAATTTTTTTTGACAATGAAAGTCTGGTAATTTTCATGAATAGGCTTAAAGCTATGCACTGGAGGCAGGGTAAAAATACTAAGTTTATTAAAGTTGGATTGAGAGAATAATCTAGGGATCAAATGTGTGGGTGAGCTAGTTAAAATGGGTGCTGCTGAACACTTGCTATCATTATTAAATATTAATTTAAGCATTAGTAATTTTAATATTTAATGTTTAATCTTCCATCTAATTAAAAAAAATAGGAAGCATTGTGAGAGGCTGGTTTTCAGATATATCTTGAGATCTTTAAAGGCCTTAGAAGGGCAAGGGTCCAGCCAAAGAAAATGAGAGCAGGGACAAGAGCTTGTAAATGAGTAGTAAAATGAGTAGTGCAGTTAAGAAAATCAGGGAATCTTAGATATGAAATTCTCTTCTGTTAAGAACAAGAAAAACAGTCTTATGGATGTTATAAAAGTGCTGAAGTAGTCAGTGCAGCCTTTGTTCAGTTTTCCTGGAAAGGCTGTAGTCAGATATTTGCTAAAATTGAATAAAATTGTATGATTGGAATGCAATCAAAGTACTACTTCTTAAAAGAATAAAAAAAGAGAGAAAAGCCAGATTATCTCTGATCTCCTGAATGATTCTGAGGAGGAGGTTTGGGAAGGGAATTTGTCAGTAAGTAGAGGACAATTAAAATCAGCATGCACAAAGGAAATATTCTAGTGTGGCTTGTTGAGAGTAGTCTGATTAAACTTTTTTTTTTTTTTCAGTAGACAATGCACTTAATAAGGGGGAAATATGAGGAGTCTGCCTTGAGTTTTATAGGATTTCTGCCATTGTTCAAGCTACTGAAGGATGCTCTGAAAATAATTCTTTTTGAAGATCTTTTTTTAAGAGCTTTTGAATCTGACTTGTAAATGACTCACTTTTAAACTGTGGAGTCATGAAACAGTCTCCTGCAGAGTTCAGTTTTGAGTGTATTTTCAATGTTCCCTGGAATGTGGAATACAAAGTCAAAAGAATTGCAAGCACTGTACAGCTAAGGGTTGGAATTAAAAGCCACCTTGAAAAGCTTGGTTGCAGGTTGGAATCAGTGTAACCAAGCTCAGTTCACAGGAACTGGGGGAGGAAGAGAACACAGGAATAAAAAAATCCAAGTCCTGGTTAATGGAAAGGGTGTCAATGAACAGCAAACAGTATCCTAAAAAATACTGGGCACTTATACTGCATTTGAGCACTATAATGCACAGTAAAACCAATATTAATTGAGAATTATGTTGTTTCAACTACCCAGGTGTTGCTTTGTCACGTTAACAAGTATGGGTAAATATAAAGACAAGGGAAGTGATTACTCTGATGATAAAGGGCCTTAGCTAAAATGGTCTGGTTATTTTTTAAAACAACAGTGCTGGATAGTTAGATTCTGCAAGAATATTAGGTTTATTAAACTTTATGAGGGGAACTTGAAAGGCATAGACGTTCTAGAAAAGAGGAAACTAAGATCAAATTTGATGAGTGCCTTCACATCCATAGAAGGGTTGCTGAAGGCCAGTGATTAAAAAATCTTTGAGTTCTTTGTAGATCAAGAGATGCTTGGTTTTAGGTGGTGATACTTGATTTGGATGCTAAAGTAAAATCTTTAGCTTTTAGGTTGATGAAACCTGAAGCTGGGTGTCAACAGATCTCTTGCTGGAGAAGTAAATGTCTGGACTGACATCTCTCAGGCACAGTCAGGTCTCTCAAGGGCCCTTACAGGTGTGTATTTAAATAGTTCTGTGCATACAGCATGGTGGAATTGCAAGCTTTAATAGGGGAAAACTGCTTTGGAGTCTGCAAGTTTCCTTGAGCCTGGATTTTTAGGAAGCTTTAGTAGGAAAGGCCCATGATGAATCCTTCAGTATCTCCTCTTGGGAGTGTTGTGTGCTTACACAAGGGTTTGCTTTCAAGCTCCTGAAGGTGTCTCCTGCTGGTACCCTGAGAACAACCTGGCTGGTGGTTGGAGAAGGCAGACCAACCATTCCAGAAGGAAGTCCAACCATTTAAATCCATTTCCCTCTCTTAGTAAACTGTGCTTGCTAAAACATCTTCAATTGGCTGTTACAGGGCTGGAATGTTTTCTGGAAAAGAAAGAACTTCTGTGAGAAAGATGAGGGATTGAGGGATAAAGAGTTCTAGAAGGGGGAAAAAGCTGCTGCTTTATATTGAGCAAAGGATGTGCAAAACACAGAGGGGAAAATGGAAAAATGAAAGTGTGGCCTTGATTATGTAGTGAAGACATTCTTATTTTTGTGCTGTTAATAAGGAAACAGCAGCCTGTTAATGATCTTCTGGAATAACTGAATGGAATGTTTCCAGCCAATGCTTAAAGGTGCAGTGTGTCTTTCCATTTTTCAGCACATCTAGGAGAAGGCCTTCTAAATAAATTACCTGTTTTTACACAGCCTAAAAAAATAAAGAAAAATTTTATTAGGTGACTTAAATTCCTTTTAGAGCTAAGTATTTATGTCTCATTTAAAATGAGGTACTTTTACTTCTGCTAGTAAAATGTCCAGGAGTGTTGCTAGAGTGACCTGGCCTGTTGCTACATTATTTTTCCTCAGTACTTCTGTCAGCTTTCAGGTTTTAAAGTTCTGAGTATTGGGGAGCTACATTCTGTCCAGAATGTATTGTTCTTGAGCAGAACTTCCCTCATGGAAATCTGACTCATTTAGTTCAACCATTGAAAATTTTCAGTCTTTTTCATCCCTAGTACACAATATATGGCTGATTTATTTGCTAGCAGTGGTTTGGACTTGAAATTTTGGGGGTTGAGAATCTTTTACTGTTAGATAAAAAGAAATACGCTCAGTTTAAAACCACAGGGAACTGGAATGGTGTTTCTTGCTGTGTATTTCAGACCCCCAAAATGTAATGCTCCAATTTTTGAGAACCAGAGCAATACAGTTCTTGCATTATTAAGCTCTTTAGAACTTTGCTCTGTGTGCTGAAGCTTGTAAAAAAGCTCAACATCTTTATCTTAGGGTATTCTGCATACTTTGAAAATTCCAGTAATTTTTTTCTAAAAGCATATATAATCAAGTTTGTGATGTAATCTGATTGAGCAATGTAATTTCTGTGATTTACCTTGTTTTGATGGGATGTTTGCATAGTCTTTGTGTCTTAAGGTTGGGATTTGGAGTTTTTAATTCATTTTCTCTTTAAGTCAAAAGAGTGCCAAGTCTTGCTGGTGATAATATTCAAAAGATGTTTTTTATGATGTTTTTGAGATGTGATCACCTGAATTACAAGTGAACAATTAAGCTTTACTTTGGAAAGTTGAAATTTCTATGCATATTTTTAGAGATTGGAAGAGAAGTATATTTGGTGTCTGGGTAAATTTGAGAATTAAAATGAATCCAACTCAACCTCTCTTAGTTCACTGTCACAAAAGTAAAAAAAAATTGCTCAGAGGTTGGATTAGAAGGTCATTTGAGCTTTAAAATTCACAAATCCAGGATAACAGTCTCCTCAATGCTTAATAATCATAGTTTGAATTTTGGTGCAGCATGGGGGGTGGGCTCATTGATTTTTTGAAGGTCACTTCCACCATTCCAAACCATTTTGTGAAAAATGTTTGTTTTCCAAGTAGCTGTGAACAAAATGTTTTAAAATTTTGTTTCCAATTTTTTTTTTATTTAGATGGCATTCGAATTAGTATGTCCGTGAATATGTATATGACATCTGTAGGATTAGCTGTGTAGTATCCAACATCTCTTCTGAGAGGATGGTGTTTGATTTTGTCTGAAGCCTTTTGTGACACTTGCTGTAGTCAATATTTAGATTTTTCTACACATGCATTTATTTAATCAGATTTTGTTTATGGTAGTTAGGACTGAAGTCTTGTATATGAGAAAGCAGGTAAAATATCTGTGTCAAGCCTTATGTTTGCAAAATTAAAAGAAAATACTCAAGGGCCAATAGAAAGTGTTTGGTGCACTAGAGAATTCAGATTTCCTCTAGCTGCAGATTCACTGGTACATAGAAAATGTTGTCTCTGCCTGGTATCAGTTCTGTTGTGGGTAAGGCGTGGGTCTTGTGGGTCCCAACCCAACTCAGTCCCTTTTTTGCTATCTGGAAGAGGCACTGGAAGACTTTCTGAGATTAGCAGAGCATGATGTGATGTCATGCATGTAAGCAAAGGATGGGAGGTCAGCTCTAATTTTCTGACTCTCTAGTTCTCTATGTTCAATTTTAGGCTTTCATGTAGCTCTTTTCATGGAACTTATGTTTCTTTGGAATTTTTTAAAAAATGTTTTAAGCTACTTCCTAGGAAATAGTCAAGTGCTCTGTACTTTACAAAACCCAGCTTAATTAAGTTGTAGTATATGTGGTGATGTCTGGGTGCTGAGGCTGAGTGTGATTACCTGAACAATGCAAGTCACAAGGTAAGGATTCCAGATGAAGTTGTTAAGTTCAGGAAATGGTCTGTGAATAAATGTGGCTGTAACCAATTGCTACAAATTATACAATTTGTTTAAACTCCCATTTCCTTTTTTGGAGGAGAAGTATCTCTTGCTCTAGTTTCTCTTAATCTACAAATTCAGAACTTTTAAGTGTATCTGTGGGAGAGAATGAAGTTTACTGCTAGCCTGTAAAAACCAAATTCTGAAACCCTAACTCTATATGTATAAATTAGAATGACACAAGTAAAGTATGTCTCATGAATGTTGCAGGCATGTATTGAGTTCTTAAGGACACAAAATTTACACATATATGGAGCCTCTTACATATATTGTACATATATATTCTATATATTTATACATATTACTTTATATATATAAATGAAATGTTCAACAGACATGCAAAAATGTATGTGTGTATATGTATTAACTACAGATTCTGTAGGCTGTTAAAAAAGTGTGAGGCCAAAGAATTAAACTGACTATGTGAACAAACAAAATCCTTTAATTTTCCCATCAAGCTAAAAATATGCCAACTAACTCCCTTGTTTTCTCTCACTAGAAATGACCACCCCAAACAAGACCCCACCTGGTGCTGATCCAAAGCAGTTAGAGAGGACTGGTACTGTTAGAGAAATAGGCTCACAAGCAGTTTGGTCTCTTTCATCCTGTAAGCCAGGTAAATCACAACAGTGATGTAAAAAGTTGAATGTACATTTATATTTTGGGAGGAAGACATGCACAACAGTAAAACTGCTGTGTTGTAGCCTGTAGTTACTACAAATAATGTTGGCCTTCTCTATATGTGATACAATATGAAAGTTATAACTGTATCAGAAATCCTTCTATGAGGAACTATCTGATTTGAACCAAACAGAACTCTTACATGTGGCATTGTGTGTTTTTAGAATCAGTTATTCCTTTTGTAACTCAATAATGGTTCGGTCCTCGGTTCCCCCCAGGTACTTCCCTCACAATGGTTTCTCCCTATTGGAGCTGCCCCCCCTCCCCTGCCTGTCATGGTAACCTCCCCCCTTCTCTTGAGAATTCTCTGTGTCAGTCATTCCTTAATTCGATGTATGATTTGCCCCTGGGTTTTTTCCCCTCCCCTGTGTGATCCTCAGTTGCTTAGCTGTAACCCATGCTCCTCCCTGGGTCCTTGTTATTGGTAAGCTTTGTGTCTCCTCCTATCACACCCACTCCCTTTATCAGCGTCTCCCCGGTACCCTGTCTTTGTCGCCTGTCCCTGAATCCACCGGAAAAGAAGATTAAAAGATCCTTGGTACTTATACAGGTGTCCCTCCTCCTTCCTTTGCTTTGGTACCTCGTAGCCGAGATCCCGCCTGTGCCACCCATGCCACAGACGGTAACCACTGCCCAGGGTTCCGGACGGAATCCAGGAGTGGCACTTCGTGTGGCATCTTCAGCCGGGCTGGGGCACCCTAGCCGGGCACCCGCACAGCCCCGTGGCCGCGGGAGAGAGGCTACACTTACATATTTTATATTAATTTTTTTTTCATTTACATGGTGAACAAACTAAGCCATGTAAGCAGAATCACACCCAGCACAGTGAAATTGTTTCTGTGCTTTGACATGTTGTCTGGGTGTCTTCCATTTTTAACTGAGGATGACCATGCAGCTGGGAGACCTAAATGTTCTGCCTGAACTTTGTAACTTTGTGTGGGCTTAGCTGTTAGAGGGTGGCCCTAAATCCCTGCAAGTAAAATGAACCTGTGGTCCTGAGGGGCAGTTAGTGATACCTGCTCAGAGTATCTGAAAATCTGTGTTCTTTCCCTTTGGGGTGGTTGAGTTGCTATTTCAGAAATATTTATTGGGAATTGATCAGCTGTCTTGCTGCAGCCTAGGGTTAGTGATCCCTTTATGTCACAATATTTTGCTCAGGCTGAATGACTATGGTCTGAAATCCTGGAATATTGGAGAAAAAATGTCTCGTGGTCTTGTTGCTTAAACAGGCTGAAGGATCTTTTTTATTGCAGTTTAAACTTCAGCTGCTATATTGGAACTGTAGCTAGTGTGGACAATCAATAAAAGGATGTGATTAGTAAAAGGATTAGGGAATAGAAAATACAAAGCTGGAATTGCTTCTTCAAATATGATGGCATTAACCTTTAGGAATACTGGTTTTGCCATCTATTGCCTGTTCTAGGTAGTACTTGAAAAAAAGTACCTGAAAAATATTTCAGGACATGACTTGAAAAGAAAATGTTACATTTGGCTAAAATTTTGTAGTGAATGGTCTCTGCTAATGGTTTTTCTTTAGTTCAGAAGTTAAGTTACAGAAGATGTGGAGAAGTCTAACTGTTAATTATTGCTTTGGCAACCAATATGAATTACTACTTAACCACTTGAAATTCCAGGACATGTTGACATGGATTCGCACCCCACAGACCTCAACAGTATTGAACCTCTGCAGATTCACCTATTCCACTTTTGTGTCGGAAAAACATAGGTGCACCTTGGATATCTAGATGTATTTTCTAATATGTTATAGCTTGGGAAACATTAATTTGTAACAGCTGAAGAAGAGCTACATTTGCATCACAGAAATGGGATGTTCAAGATTATCATATTTTCTTAGGGTTTGGAGTGGACCAGTTACGAGATGATAATCTAGAAACTTACTGGCAGTCAGATGGATCACAGCCTCATTTGGTGAACATCCAATTTAGGTATGGAAATATACTCCCTGTGGGTTAGGGTGCTTTGTACCATTCAGTAAGATAGGAATTCTGGAAGTGCAAGAACTCCTGGGTTCTCTTACCCAACTGGTAAGAAGTCAGATAGCATTTCTAAAAATGAGATTTTCAAATGTTATGATCACTAAATGTCTAAATAAGCAATGAAAATGGATGTGTAATGGTATATCAGTTGTGACAGCATCACATTTACTCATGTAAGGTGACTTATGTCCTGATTTTGTGTCTTTGAGTGTCATTTAGCGGGTAGATGGCTCCTATGTAACCTAACAAATGAGTTTGAGAAACCTTTTTTTATTCCGTCCTGCATAAGATACTTTCAGTACGTTTTCTTTAACCAAACTTGAGATGTTTGTCCCCCTTTTTAATTTACTTTCTTGAGAAGGCCTTGGTCTAATAAGAGAGCCCATATTTGAAAAGCCTAACTTAAGCTTCGTTATGTACAAGTGTTTATTTGGCATCTGTTGTTTTTTGGTATACTGATCTTTCTGAAGGCAAGCAAAGGAGAATGGTGAAAATCAACTGAGTGCATAATGTAATGTGGAAAATCACCTATTTCTTCAACAGCAAGTTTCTTATAAATCACTAGGCACACTTATATTCATTTTCAGAACACCTAAATCCTTAGTTATTGCAATCTAGCAACAAGCTCATCCTGATTATTTTTCTTTATGATGCTTACATAGCTTGTGTTGCTTCTTGCAGAAGAAAAACAACAGTGAAGACCTTATGTATTTATGCAGACTACAAATCTGATGAAAGTTACACTCCAAGCAAGATCTCTGTCAGAGTAGGAAATAATTTTCATAATCTCCAGGAAATCCGGGTAGGTCAATGATGCTTTGCATTCTGTCTTAAAACAGTTCTCTCTTGTTAGGACATCTGATGTAATAAAGTGGTTTTTGGAGGTAAAATATGGCATTGTGTTGAAGGGGAAAATGGCTGGGTTTATTTTAATATTTGCTTTTAGCTTTTATCTTGTAAATTTAGTAGATTGGTTTCTGTTATTTTTTATCAGACTCTTTTTACCAAATATCATTATAATTGAATATGTTCATAAATTAAGTTTTACTTTTGAGTATTGTTTCTATTTTTTTTTCTTTTTAATACTTGACAGTTATTGAGATGGAAAAATTTTAACAATATGAAGCAAAATCCAATTTTCTGTTCTTCAGATCATTTTAAAATTTTAAATGAGACGGAGTTGTAGTGTTTTGTTAGTGTTTTATTTATTAAAGTATTAAAGTATAGTATTTTTAATGGTGATGCTTCTAGTCAGAACTGTGATAAGACGTGAATTGCTTTAAGTGCTTAGTTTTTGCCTACCTTTTGGTTAACAGTAAAAGCAGATTTGCAATAATCCATGATCTTGGTAGACATCCACCTTGGAAACTAATCGGGTTACTTATAAGCAGGTATCTTTGTTCATTCTTAGTCAGAGTAGCCTCATGTTTCAAATTCCTCTTCTCTGGAGCTCAGCAGTTACTGGCTGGTATTATAGGAAGGTTGAACTTAGCAGCCTTATATGGCAAGTATTTCAATAACAGAAGGATTGGTATGATGAGAAAAGGGTGGTGCTAAATGGTGTCTTGAAGTTTTACTTCTGGGGTTTTTATTTTTTTTCACTTTGTATTGTTGGGACTGAAAACCAAAGTCCCAAGAGGAAGTTGTAAGTACAAAGCTGTAGATGCTGTGGGAGTAGAAAACAGTGTAGCTGAGATCTGTTAGCATTATGTATTTATCTATATCCTTTCAATGATTTGTGATGTTCTCTCAAGTTTTGATTTACACTTTTATCCTAAATATTAAATGGAAGGCTCTTAACATATTTTATTTTTCTTTAATTATTTAAATATTCTTTTGGAATAAATAAATCATCACATTATTTTGACTTTCATCAGCTGTAAATTCTTTCCATCTTCCTAAATTTTATTGTAGCAATTTGGGAGCTGCGCAGTATCTGAGGAAGGGCAGCTGGATCCTTTCACCTGTTAGGCTGTGGGTCAGTTTCCCGAGTATCCACTAGATGTCATTGTTGTCCTTAATGATCACTTTGATTTTTGCACTTTTATCTGCCCTTTCAATAACTAAATGATTATTGTCCTTTTTGTAGTCATGCTTAGTACAGCACTGTACATCTCGCTGCTTAACTTAAGTTTTCCATACAGTGGTAAACTCCTGCTCTTGAGGGTATGTGTGTGATTAATGTATTAAAGATCTGTAAAGCAATAAAATGTATAACAAGTGTATTAGTTTTTTCCAGTGTCTCAGGCAGTATTTCTTTAGCTCTTTTCTTGCCAAACACGGGATTCTATGCATAATGTATGTAGTTAAAAATGGTGCTTCTATATGAAACAAGTTACTAGCATTTTTTATGGTATATATGAATGTGACTATAATATGATGCATGACAAAGTAATTCTTATGCATACCACATGCTCCTGTGCTTTTTTTACTTCCAAACTGAGGATAAGATATGGTCACGCTTCTTATTAATGAGATACAATATTCTGATGCTGTAAAATGCTTGTGACTGTCATCACCATGATGTTACATGTTGCTATCAATTTTCTTATTTTCTAAACTGCTTGATACTGTTTCTTGAATCTTCCTTCAGTCTTGAAACTTTCTTCAGCTTCTCTGACACATGGGGAGGTTATTAAAGCAGTGTGAACTGTTATGAGCTCTTTACAGAAATCTGCTTAATTATAGAGTGATTCCATTGGCTTCAGTACTGATTAAGTGGGTGGAAAATCAGGCTAAAGCATTTTATATTTTTCCATGGATGCTTGCCCAGCTCATAGTGTGTAATGAATGTGTTTTCTTTCCTAATGGTCTAATTTTCAACACAATGCAATATGCTGTTGAGCTAAACTTTGTAACAAATATAAGATCAGCTTTAGTTTGTATTCTAGTATGTAGGCATATCTTGTTTGGAACCTAAAATGAATTTATTTTCAGAATAAAAGGTTTCTTCCCCCTTGTTTGTACCCCATTATAAGAGTGAGAACAGAACAGCCCTTGAAATCCGGCAGGATTATTCCCTTGCTCACTGCAGTTAAGGTGTGTGCACCCAGCCTTCTCTCATGGCATTTAAGTGCCATTGTATCACAGCTGTCAAGCTTGGAGAGCAAATATTTTCTCATTTGCAGTCATGGAGGTTTCCCACATGATGGTACAAACAGTCTGGATGGACCAGATAGTCTGTAGAGGCATTTTTGGGACATCATCCAGACTCCTCAGGATATGATTTAAGTTATTACACTTTTTCATTGTATGAAAATAACTCGCTGCAAAGGATATGAGTGAAATGCTGTCTGTGAGAGATCTCTGGTCTTGTCAAGTGATGCTCACCTGTTTATTGCATTTTACCTCTCCAAAACATTTAGATTTTTTGCTGTAAGGAGATTAAGTGTTTTGATGCTAAGTGCAGGCGATATTTCAGGGTATAATCTCAATCCATTTATAATATATATACACACGTTGTATCTGCTGTCAGTCTATAAAGTAGGATTTTTACATAGACTCAGGTGAAAGCCCTTTACTCTTAATACACCTTTGTTGCCAAAAGTATGAGGCCTTTGTTTTAGGTTTTTGTTGGAGTTTTTTGTTTGTTTGTTTGCTTTTCCTTTGGACTGCTGTCTGGTTTGTTTTCAGTTTTCTTCTATCCCTTTTGGCCTTGCCTGGTGTTCTGTAACCAGGTGCAAGCACAGCAACCTCCCTGGTGGCATGGAGTTGTGGCTGAGCACCACGGACAGGGCTCCTTCTTCACTGTTTGAAGAGATTCTGCACTGGAGAGGGGAATTACCAACTGGAGGAATGCCCAAGCTGGGAGGCTTTTCCAAGAGGTAGTTTAGGAAGTGACCCCAGTGTAATGCCTTTACTACTCTGGTGTCCAGTGACTGTAGTGAAGAGGTTGGACTTAACCAGGCATTTTCTGAAATCCAGCACTGAGCAATCTTTACCAGTTTTCTGAATGTGGAATAGACTTAGATCCTGAGGAGTGAGGACATGCTGGCTCATCATAGGGCTGCTGCAAGGTAATCAACCAAGAAAATGTGATTTCTTGTGAGTCTCTATTCAAACACCTCTATGGTGCATTTTAAACTGCTTTCCACTGAAGGTGAGACAACTCTAAAGGAGTTGTTACTCCATTAGATTCCTGACTAAGCCTCAGGTACTTTGGGTAGAAACCATTCCTCTGTGTTCTATGTTACATTCAAGAAAAGAGGCATTTCTGACCCCTGATTATTCCTTGGGTTCAGGATGTCAATTAAAAATAGTCAGACTGCTTTCTGCAAACTACTCTTGATGCTAAGAAAAGACTGAGTAAACTTTAGTTTTATAGAATTTCTATCTTTCCTGTCTGTCTCTAGGATGTTCTGTAAGCACAATAATCACACCAGTTGTTCATTTTGATAGTTATCTTGCTGTTAATGCTGGCTGAGTATAGATTTGTTTCATCAGAATGCACACAGATGCACTGTTCTGTACATCTAAAGTTTACTGGTGGTGGAAATCTGCAAAGCAGGGGAGTAGAATGCTCCACTGGTATTGGTTACTTATTAAGCCTTGCCATGGGTAGGAATCAAATTTGAGAAAAAATGTTATTTCCATTTGTACTCTGTGCAAATTTCCACCTTCCAGCAGAGGATATTTTGTGAATCCCCAGCTGAGATGTTCATATGAACTCATCTTTACAAAAAAGAAGGCAAATTAAATGGTGTAACATCACTGTTCCCTGCCAATATCATCATCACTGTAGGTGATATGACCTTTTCATCATGCATGGGTTTATGGAAATAACTAATATATGCTTCAAACTGTGGAAATTATAAACAGGATTAGAATTTACCTGCCCTTTGATACTGTGGAATGGTAAGACATCAGAGCAGAGCTTACTGTGCAGTCATGAAAAGTGCAAGTATTGAAATAGCCTGTTATGCATATGAGGTGTGTGTATACAAATAGGGAGGCCCACATTAGAGCTGGTAGAACACTGGATGATTATTTTGGCCCACACACTATAAGATTGTTAAGCATTTTTATCTTACCTTGTTATGAAGTAGTATTTTAAGAGAAATAAGCATCTCTTCTATAGAGGAAAACAAAACATGTTTTTTATGCTGTGGTACATATAAAAGATATTTTTTCTTTTGTGTCTGAGTGTTCAGAAACAAATCTATGAAGGAACATTTTCTTGCCCCAGAAGGGCTCAATTAGGCAAGGGTACCTTAAAGAGGCCCTGTATTTTCAATTCTGTCAGTCTGACTTTACTCTCTGAAGCAGAGGAAAAGCCATGTGAAACAATGTGGCAACAGCTCTATGGAAGGCAGGAAGTTGATGAAGTACAGAGCTTTCCTCAGGGGAACTCAAGTACAGAGGGCCTAGGAGCTGATGGAAGCCTTGAGTGTTACATATGTGTGAAAACCTCTCCTGCACTTACAACCTTTTTCGTGATTCTTCGTTTAAATTCCACTATGGAAAAGAAATTGGAAAATCTACACCCTCACAGTAAAGAATTTCTTGCTAACATCTAATCTAAACCTTAGTTTAAGGCCATTTCCCCTTGTCCTATCATTACATGCCCTTGTAAAATGTCTCTGTTCTTCTTTTTTGTAGGCTTCCTTAGGTAGTGGAAGGCCACAATTAGGTCACATTGCTACCTTCTTTTCCTGTAGCAAGTGTTTGATTACCTTGTTCCATCTCATTTCTGTAAATCCTCCTACAAGAACTTCATGCACAAAGATTTCCCCCAAATCTTTGTTTTTTAAATATTTTACTTCCGTAAAAATCTTTCTGGTACTAGTGGCTTAAAAATTCAGATTTTTAAAACTGTGTGTTATCAGTGCAGGTAAACTGTCCTCCAGCATGATGGGGGAATTTTTCATTGGCTTTGCAAGCTTTCACTATTGTATTCTAATTACAATTCTTAAAACAAATTCTCTAGTGGACATGAACAGGTTGCACATAGTGCTCTGTGTGTGAGGGGACGGAGCCAGATGCTTGAACTTTTTATATTGAAAGCCAGCTGCAAATTTTGGTGAACACATTCTCTAGCACTCTTTTGAAGTATGTAGTATAATAATACTGTTGTAGAGTAGTAATTGTATTAGGGGAAAAATTGCTGGTTTTTCTTGATAGTTTCTTACCTTCTCTTATATACCTGAAAGATTTATGCAGGGAAGTCTTCAGTAATGGAGATCAGTGTACCAATAGACCAACCCCTTTACCATTTCTAATTAGTATAAATGAAGGATCTCTTTTTCACAAGAAGATATTGTTATGAAGGGAGTACCTGTATGGCAAATGGAACTCATGTATATGTTAATAAAAGTTCTGTGAGAGGAGGGATTCTGGCATTTTTTCTCTTTGCACATTTTGCCAGTGGCACGGCCATGCTGTTCATGTACAAAAACTCTAGCTAGAGCTGTGGAATAGTCCTATTTTTTTTTCCTAATTTTAACTCTACCAACTTCTGCAGCTGATTTACACACACGCACATGCATACACATGCATACATTGTGCTTCTGGCTTTTGTGAAAACTCTTCTTGTAGCCTTTAGCCCTTAGTGCTACATATAGCTTTGTTTCTTTTAAACCATGGCTTTTTCTTTTTAATGCCTGGATACAGCAGAGATGCTGATCTTTCTCCCTTTGATAGCATTACCAAATTTTTAGAGCTCTTAGAGTGATCAGTCAAATTTCTATGTTCTTTAGCTTCTAGGAATTGGTCCATATATGTATATTGATGATATGTAGATATGATATTTAAAACAGTAGCCCCCATGCCCTTCACTGCCTGAAATTTCCAAGTTGTAATCAAACTTATGTGCTATCAGGCTGAGGGAAGAAAAGCATGATTTTCTTTTACATGCTCAAAATGTAGTGAAAATCCCAGTGGACAGTCGTGTTTACAAGGGTAACTGTCTGCATTCAATTGTGGGTTATAAAAGTGCTTGCTTGAATAAATACACAGAGCTATCAGACAGAACAACCAATAGTTCGTTGGACTAATTGACCTTGTCAGTAGAATAGAAACACTTGCAAATAAAATTCCCATTGCCAGCAAAGTTGCAACTGAAAACCCCTGAAGAAACTGTGTATATCCTCTAACTATCTTGGAATGCAATGATTCAGGCAACAGACATGTGCAGTGGGAGGGGGCAGGAGGGGGGAATCATTAACCAAGAAAGTTGTACATACCAGCAGTTTTCAGTGGACTCCTTTTGCAGCATGAGGCTGTATGCATTCCTCAAGTCATTAAGTAGCTCACTTTCTATATTCAGAGTTATGCTTTCTACCAGTTGTTACTACTTTTACCATCCCTTGGGTCCCCCTGTATGATTTGTTTTGCTGGTCTGCTTTTATTATAATGTAGCCTTTTCAGAAAAGGCAAAGGTGTTTGGCTGGTAACCACAGCATGTTGTAATGAGGGTGGAGTGTGTTTGTCATTCTGCAGCAATGGTTGACTTCCATGAATGCCAGTGTCTATAACCACACAGGCTGTGGCAGTTTATCTTTTTGAATATATTCAGATTGCATAACAGTGGAAAAGAATCATAGTAAATATCAGAATATCTGATCTTCCAATAAAAAGCACGATGGAACCATTTTTTTACTTTACCCAGTGATGAGTCATGTATCTTCCCATTAAAAAAAGGAAAATATTTCTCTCCAGAAATAAGTCTTCACAAGTGAATTAGTCATATATCAAACATTTCCTTTTAAAAGTTTGGATAATGTCACACAGGTGGAAGTAGTATGGAAAAGAAAAAAAACAACAGTGAAAGACACAACAGACTTCACTGTGTACTATAAAAACATGATTTTATTTTGGTTAGAAAACAAAACAGGAAAAATGGCATTTGGAAAATAAAGTCTGAAAAATGGTCCAGTTAGCTGCTAAATAAACTTCAGAGATGAAGGTTTAAAAAAAACCTCCACGATTTGTAAAAGAGGTGGGGGGAATAGTGTATTTCACCTTAAGTAAGGGACAATGTGTAATAAGGGATTTTGTGGTTTTACAGCTCGGTGCATGTGTTTGAAAGCTGTTCTCTCAGCAACGTGGGTGGCAGGTTATGCTACCATATAATGTATTGTAGTTGGCTCTCCACACTTGTCAGGGTTAGCGTTCAACCATTCGGAAAATTTTCCCATTGTTCTATCATGTGAACCAAGGCTAGTGTTGAATTCCCAATAACCTTCTGCAGGAAAAAGAGGTTTAATTAGAAAGTTTGAAATTTGATTACTTCTCTTATTGTCTTAATGCACTTCTCTCTAATTTAGGTGCTTATCTGCAAAAGCAATCAATTTTTGCTCAGGAAGATGAAAAACAAACTTAACTTTGTACTGCAGTTGCTTCTACAATTTAAAAAGAAAACTTGTATACTCAATTCTGTCTTTCTTCAGCATTAACACTCTATTTCCATCTTAAACATGTTTGCTTTAGATGGATCATAGCTTTTGGCAGCTACTGCATTTTTAGCAAATAATACTGTTTCTAGTAAGAGTTGCAAAAAAAAAAAAAAAACTTTGTGTGAGGTCCTTGTAAACTGAACCTTGGGAACGTTATGTTATTTCTGTATTTTCCCTTCTTTTGTGCTTCTTCTCTATTTGTGTCATGGTTATAAATTACATCGTTTGAACTAGAGAATTAAAAACATTTCATTTTGTGATTCCTGTAATTTTAAAAAAGAGAATGTTTGTTTAATGTGTATTTCTTTCTCTTTTTACCTGTTATTTCAGAGGCTGGCACACAGAGAAATAAGCAGTTATGGTATTGAAATTCCATTGTGCCAGCACCTCTGGGGCATAATCAAAAAAACCCAGAAAAATCGCCTGCTGGGTTGTATGCAGTAAGCTTGTGTGAACATCAGTGTCTGCTGTTCACACATCATTTTTTACTGGAAGTTCCTGTTGGAATAAAGGTTCTGTGTTTGGAGAGTGCACAGGGATACTTGTTGGTCAATGGTTTTTCAAAGTTTGTAGGGATTTCTAATTAGAGTTTACCAGTGTAGGCTCACTAGATACTTCTTGCAGATAATCATTAATGTTTCAGAAGAAAGAGAAGCAAGCAGGGATTTGGCAACATAAAAATTGTAACAAGAAAGATCTGG
Source organism: Serinus canaria (assembly GCF_022539315.1). Taxonomy (NCBI): domain Eukaryota; kingdom Metazoa; phylum Chordata; class Aves; order Passeriformes; family Fringillidae; genus Serinus; species Serinus canaria. The sequence goes on from NC_066317.1 coordinate 14,952,641, forward strand.
GTGCTCTTCTATTCTTTTAAGCTCTTGAGACTGAACATGGGAGTGAGTAATAAGGTGGGTGGTTGGAGGGGGAGGTGACAGCATGACAGGAGACACTCACATACTTGGTATCCCTACTTCAATATTTAACCCTTACCCTTCCTTCCCCTCCTTTTTTAATGCAAGTGTGATGTCTAGTTGACATTTTAAAACATCCAAGTGCCTCCAGCACTACAGCTTATGGTGGGTGTCTGATGCTCATCTAGAACATCTTCATGGTGCTCAGTCAGGTGAACCCCCTCAGCTGATCAGAATTAATTTGAACTGTGGTTTACAAAACATGTGATACTGTGCACTTGCAAACTGGAGCATGTAGCAACATCTACTTTATCTCTTGTGTTTGATTTCTCTGCACTTGGAAAGAAGGATGGAGACCCTGCTAGGCAAACTGTTTAATGCAGCTTTTTACTTGGGTGTTTGAAGGAGTTCCTTCAAGCAGTTCCTTCATAAGGTTTCAAGGTTTGAACTAGAGAAAATGAAAATCTTTGTTGGCTGGCTGTATCAGTTATTGGCTTTTGGGGAAGTGGACTCTAGACATCTGACCTTGCAGTTACTTAGCAGAGCAAGGAGGTAGGTACTATTGAAGAAACTGTGTGAAACAAGGGATGCTTCTTTGATCTCAAGAAGGCAGCATGTTAGGAAGGAGATCTTGGAAAAGTGCAGCAGACCTGTATTTGGAAGGGAAATTATATTTTTCTGTAGTAAAGGGCCCTGCATTGGAATTGTTAAATAAAGAGCTGTTTCTTGATCTAATTTTTCTTCTTCTTCTACCATACCACATTCTATAGTCAGGCTCTTTCCCATTCTATAAGTTCCCTAGGCCTGAGTAATCCAAAATTATCTCCTAGTTTTGGATTCCAAATGTGAAAACACTGTGGGAGTCACGCCACCATCTTTTGCTTAAAGAATGTAAAAATCATCCTTAAATTTGTGTCAAAGCTGACAGTGAGATGCTGCTCGCTCACTCCTGCTTTCCTCTTTCTGGAGGGGTTGCTCACCCCTGGGGAACTTCTTACACTTTAAGCAATTTTTTCTATACTGTGAAATAGGATTGGGAGGATAAAGTCAGTGAATTATAAACAATCATGTTTGATTTACCTGATTGCCTTCATATACTTAACTGTGGAGAGTAATCTTGGAGGGAGCACTAGATATTTTCAAAAATTAAGAAGTGCTAAATACATGCAGTAAGGTCAAATCCAAGACTGATTCTGATCTCTCTGGGTGCTCCTACTAACATAGTATTAAAATCCTCCAAAGAGTAAAGCCAGCTGTCAACATTAGTTTGGTTTAAGCATAAGAAAAGATATGAAAGAAATGGGAATTTTCTTGGATACATTAAGAAAGTTTTATCCTGTCATCTCAACTGATGCTGGTCAGCTGACACAGCACACCTCATTTTCTGTTTCAATTGAACAACTTGTAGGCACCAGCAGCTGGAAACCTCCTGTGACTGTGTTCATCACCCTTTGCCAAACCAGCAGTTTGGCAGCAGGGTGGAGGGAGGAAGTGGCCCCAATTTAAAAGAATATAGGAGCCAATTTGCCCACCACTTATTATTCTCTGTATGTGTGGCTTCCATGTTCTAATACCTTTATTTGCACCCGTACAAATGCAGTCACACTTGGCTTTTTATAGTACATACTGCCTTGTGGCAAAGCTATCAGGTATTGCTATTAATTAGGATTAAAAAAAAAATCCAAACCAAATCCATTAAATGCACTGGATGTGCCATGCTTTGTCAGGTCAGCACTAAAAAGAAACAACCAAAAATTTCCATAAATTCAGGTAGAAATAAAGGAACAAATGTATTCTGTGTAGGTATATGGGGCATTTTTATAATTACCATCAGCCTATTTTTTTTTTTCTTTTCATTCTGAAGCCTAGCATTCTAATGGAAAGCTGAGATTATTCACAGTGTCACTAGGAAAGTAGTGCTGAAAGGAATTCTGTTGATGTGGTAAATAAAAACAATCCTCAGTGTTCAGGAGAAAATGCTACCTGGCAGATGGTAGAGATCTAGGACAAATCCAGGGTTCTGGACCATAAGGCTCAGCTGCTTCAGAACTGCCACCATGGCAGTTCTTTCCAGAGGGAGGTCTTGCTCCTGTGATTACTGAAATGTTATTTTGGTCAGAGATCACATGTCTGTGTGCAGCTTTGATGAGAACACTGCTACACAGGGTCTACATTCAATTCTTTGCTGAGTTTTATTGGGTGGGAAGGGATTGAATGTGGTGTTATCCTGTTCCTTATCTCAAGTAGTGCATGGAAATGTTTCTAGAGATATGAAGTATAAATTTATTTCTTTCTGAGGGCTGTTCTCTGTCTTAATCTGTCATAAGATAACCAAGATCATGTGTTTGAATCGGAAAAACCTTTCCCAGGCTTTTTCCATTTTCCGTGCAAACACGCAGGAGAGGGTGGAGTGAGAATAGTAATGTATCATATGTGTCTGGCTTGAGGGCCTGTGCTCTCTATCTGCCTTCATCCAGTTCCTAAAGTAGGTTTATCTAACAGTCCTATTTTATTTCAGAATGAATTCTGGAGTGTTTTATGTCTCATGTCAAAGGAATGTTATCAAATTCTGTTTTTATTGAAGCTTTTTATGAATGCTGTTTTCAGTCACAGTTTTTGAGTGAATCATGTGGCATAGCCCCTAATATGTCTTTTTAAATTATTATTTTTCCCCCCTCTGTATTTGTCAGAGATCAAATTCAACTGAGTATGAAGAATATTTTGGATTATTTCTACTAGCAAATGCAGATAACTCTAATTTGTTTCTCTTAGTTGAGATTAGTCTATTACTTAGTAAGATGATGTTGATGCACATCATTTTTACCTTAGTAAGGTAAAAATCAAATCATGTTTATTTTTTCATTGTTTCAAAAAGAGTTGCAATTCAGTATCAGAAGAAATGATGTAGGAAAAATTTGAAGTAGGCTTCCCTCTCCTTGACCAGGTCTGTGTTGTGATTATGATGGTCACCATTTGTAACAGAGGGTTTCATAAATCAGCTCTTGGTAAATCTGGCACTGGTAGGGTAGGAACTTCTATTGTGGAATTACTGGGCTTTCTTCTATTTCTTTATACTGTCATGAGGAGTTTAAAGATTTACTTTCATAGCAGAAATAAATTAAGCAGATGAGCATATGTAGCCACAGTAGATGTACAGTAAGTCACATAGATTTGCAATCCAATTCCATCTGCTTGTTGTTGACTGCACTTTGCTAAGCAGTAAGATGACACCCCACAGTAGCTCTAGAGGACATAGCAGGCCTGCTGGTAAACAAGTTTTTAATTAACTCATTCTCATGCTTTGTTTTCCACTGCTCCCTCATTTTTCTGGAGCCTACTTAGGATGCAATTTTATTTTGATTCTTACAGAAGTCATGGTGAAGAGCTCATGTTCTCGGTCTGTAGGATGTAGCACTAAGGCTATTCCAGATGCTGTTGCAGCAAGGGACAGTGCACAGCACCTCTGAATACCCTTTTAAATTGTATATTTTTTGAGTGAATGGTGACTTGAGGGACCTTTGACTCCCAGAAAGAAGTCAAGAAATAAAATTCACATAGATTGAAAGAAGCAGAGTCTCAAGTCTGACCTCCACATAAAATAACAGATAAAAGCCTTGTGGGTTTTTTTTGGACATGCCTTCTTATTGATTTGTAAGAAAACACAAGCAAAAATAAAAGCTCCCCTGCATTTGTTACAGTACATTAAAGAAATTCTGTTTAGATGTAAAATTAAATGCTTCCATTGGGCAACAGTTCTGATTCCAGCTTTGCAAATTTATGGAAGTGTATTCTGGCTCACATAAAACTATCCAACTGAACCTCTGACAGATATATTTCTTCTCTTTTAAAGTTCATTTGTATGAAAATATATCTCCAGTGAGACATGTTTATGAATTTGGGATCTTTCTGAGATGAGACTCTGCGTTGCATTTTAAATTTGCACAAAATAGTTTTCACAACAGTCTTTTGGATTTGTTTCCAGTGAGTAAATATTCCTTGAGCTGAGCATTACACTCTGGATCCTGTGAAATGCTACTCTGCATTTGCTTATGGTGTGCACACTTGAGTAATCTCGAAGTTCATCAGGTTTTGCCCCACTTGCCTTTACTGAGCATCCACGGACTCTTTATCCAGACACAGAAATGTTTGCATATTGTACTTCTGCCAGATTTGGGGATTATTTACAGAGGTTTAGGATCTTTAAATTCCTTGATTTTTGGGAGAGGTAACCCTCTGTAATTCTCAGAAACAAGCCACTTCTTTGAAACCAGGAGATACTTTCTCTTAACCCCAGTGCTTTTTGTCTCTTAAATCAACAACTTCTCCTCTTGCTGGTAAAGAATGAGTAGGGTTTTTTTTAATTTGGTAGCACTCAGGTATAATTTGTTCCAGTCTTTTCCTGACAAATGAAGTAGCTCAGGAACTACAGTCTTGTGTAACAGGTAAAAAGTTAGAGCCATGCAGTTTTATGGGCCTATCTTCTAGTAGAAGATAAGAAATCTGGTTCTCTTCAGTGTGTAGTAATAGCCCTTCTCAATGAGTGGAATGAGGGTTTTTTTTGTTTTGGTGTACTTTCTTCCCCTCACCTATAAAGAGTGCTTGAGATCTAGCAGCTGGCTGCTACTACTATGGGCTTTCTTTAAATATCATGATATTCCCTTTTTTTCTACATTTGTTCATTTCCCATATTAATTTTCTGCATTCTCTGGGAAGCAAAGTGCATGGCATGAAATGTGGTCACTAGGTTATTGCCACTAAGTTATTTGAGATGGTTTGATAGAGAATTAACTCAGTGTGGCCGGTTTTCAAGCACTTAAATCTTTAATATTCCTTGCACAATTTTTTTTTCAAATACTTTCTTTGTATAATTTAACTGTAGCTATGTCTAGACATATTTCCTGGATATGGCTAAACAATTTTCAAGGTAAATTATGACCTGGGTTTTTTTTTTTTTTGCACTTTCACACAAACATAGTATCATTCCATTATGTATGTAGGAGAAATGGGAACTGCAGACATCTGCAATACACTTTTCACTGAATTTGCAAACTTCTGCCCCTTTTTGAAATTAATTATTTCCCAGAAATGTTTTCCAGCCTTTACTTCCATTTTCAAACAATTTGTGCAGTGTACTCATAGAATACATTAATATTGTTCCTGCTTGTCCCCAGCAGTTCTAGTTTGAAAAAAAATCATAGGACTTCTCCCTTTATGCTTTGCTATCTTCTAGGTTTTAATGTGTTCATTCTATTTGCCTTAAGGTCCTCTTGTATAAGGCCATTGTTCAAAGCACTTGTTTCTTGCTCATAGAAAATTCTGTCTATGCACCCTTTCTTGGAAGATTCTGTGGTGTTAACCATAGAATCATTTAAGTTGGAAAAGACCTCTAAGATCATCAAGTTCAGCCTGTTCTCTTGCCTTTCATAAAAGACAGCTGCTTTGTCCCATTCTTCAGTCAGCAGTTCCATTTGTAATGCAAATTCACCTGAGCTTCAGAATGGTTTTTTAAATATATGTTCAGACTTTGCAGTAGAATGTTCCACTACTCCAGTTCAATCTGATTCTATTCTCTTAGTGCAGTTGTCTTCTCTTTCATTGCTGGTTTCCCCTGCCTCTCCTCAATAGATGGTTGAAGTGCTACTCTTCCCTGAGAGCAGCCTGACTCACCTGGAAGTTGTAGGAGATAGTCTTTGCTTTGGGTGGGTGCTGCTCTGAAGCGAGGGACTAAGATTTTGCCATCTCAGTACAGGGAAATCTTAGGGCTTTTTAGTGCTTGGGGGTGAGAATTCAAATTTATGACTAAGATACAAACTTAAATAAAAGTGTTAGTAATGTAGTGTCTTAAGTAATTTTTAAGAACTGTGTGCCCTATTTCTGTTGTTATGAAAACCTTAGTCCACATACCTAACCAGATGGGTTTTTTTTGATACTTTTCTCACTATTTTGTATTATGAGTAAAAGCTTTTGAATGCAGATGGTACTATTTGTTTGAGTGAACATGGGAAGTTGTAGTGGCTTTTGTTATGTTTGACACTTGTTTTTTTTCCAAAGCTTCTGATCAGGTAAAAGTTACTGAGGGTTTTCAAAAGCAGGTTGGTCATGATCTGCCAGGTTTCTACTTAGAAGTATCCCTACACAGTTACCTTATACACATGGGGACTTCTCCTTAGTTACTTAGCTGTCCATAAAATGAAGAAATATTGCAGTGAGATAAACTTTGATTTGAAGTGCTTCCCTAAAGGTATAAAACATTTGTTTTTACTAAAGGAGATTTGCAGTTCTTTTTAAATGTGCAATGTGCAGCATTGGCTATTTATCTTATAGTAACTTTTTGGTTGTTTTTTGCTTTTTTAAAAGTACTGTTTCTTTTTTCACATCTGCATGTATAATACTCTAAGCTACTGATAATTTGAGTTGTAAAGTACCCTGGTTTAAAAAAATATTTTAAAAGTCCCTCATTCTTCTTTCAAAATGCTGTAATTCTGAAAAGACTTGTAGCAAACCATGAATTTTCTGCCATCATTTTTAAGGCCAGACTGTCCAAATGCAGTCTGTTCCGGTATGTCTACAACTAAGATTTTATCCAATTTAGGTACCAGAAATAGACAAACTGAGGCAGAAAGCTTGTTTTGGGCTGCATTACCTGTTTTTTGATACTGTCAGCCAAGTGTCTGCCAAGCTCAGGGGAAGTAACAGGTTCACACTGGGGTCACGTTCGTGTGAAGGATTTTCCCTGATACCAGGAATCTTCTCAGAGGTGCAGTGCCCTTGCAAAGGCATGGCATTCCTGTGGGTTGTGACAGCTGTGCAGTGAGATTAGGTCCCTGTAGGAGTGTAGTACTGCACTTGGGGTGTATTTGCCTTCCCTTCCTCCACTCTTGACTGCTTCTTAAATAAGTTATGAAATGCGTTTTTCTTTAAATCAGAGATCCAAAATTTCACGCCTGTTATGGCTGATTTCAATTGTATTCCTTCTGGAGCAAGAGATTTCTGTTAAGATGGAATCTCTTAGCTGATACCAAACTAAACTTAGCTTCCTGCTGTAGGTAGAAGTTTTCCTTTGGAGTTTTAGGCCTTAATCCCATACTTGCATATATGAAATTCCATTCTAGACTGCATTGTCATTCTGTATTTGCTAGTTGGATCATTCTGCTTTTCAAAGGGACAGGGACAAGATTTTTTATTTTTATCTGAAGTTTCGGTGGATGGTTGCCACTTAAGGCATACACAGCATAGCAATCCTTCTCTGACGAGTTTTAATTTATGGATGTGTCCAGCATGAAGTGTTACGTGAAAGTTCACATGACCTCACTTAACAATAGGACTTCAAAAATGGGAGACTGAAAAGCAAACTGTCCAAGACTATTCAACATTTTTGTCCTTCTCTGAAGCAGTATATACCTCTCGAAGTATGTATTTTTGTAATGAATGTTGAGCTGTCTGTCTCTCGTTCTTCACAGAACATACTAAAAAAAAAGTGCATATGGCACAGCAATGGGAGAACAGTGTCCAGAGAGACTTTCCTAGTAAACAGTCTGTGACAAATTCCTGATGGTTTCTGCAGGTAAATTTTCTAGAATGAAGAGCTGTTTTTAGCCCCGTTCTAGAGAATGAAGTATTCAAAGACTGTTGTAAATTTTTTTCCCCTTTCCTTTTGCTTTTTTTTCCTGCCACCCAGAGTTAAGCAGACAATATTTTCTGAAATTAAAATTGAGTCAGACAGTTGTGGCTGACAATTTCACAGAGGTTGAGCATTTGGCAGGTTATTTATTTGTCTGTCAGGCTGGATGTACCTGACTATGCAAGTGCCATGAGCAGATGCAGAGGTGGGACTGATGGGCAGGGTGGTGGTTGTTTAAGTACCACGGACAGGGGCCCCTCCATATGTGTCCAGACCATCCATGACTTCATCTGTCCAGAGTTTTGTATGTGGGCAGTTCAGCACAGCCTTCACCCTTTTGCAGTCATCATTGTTTGGGATTCTTTGTCACTTGGTGCTTTTAAAAGAGCTGTTTTTCTGTGAAATCATGTCTTAAAGCTCTTTGTATTCCACAGGGTGTGCCACTGTGGAATACCAAGATACCCCATTTCCTCCATTGGACAGGAGGATTATGTGCGTGCTTCTTCACCAGAGGCTTCCCATTGTGTCTAAGACTTAACTGTTGTCCTCTTATGTGTTCATCTGACTTCAGCAGAATTCAAAGACAGACTATAAGGGCATTCGTAAAGCTGACTTTCCCTGTTAACCATTCCATGGATTAAATTTCAGCTCTTCCTAACATTATTCCTGCTGTAATATTGAAATTCTGCTTGTATCAACTGTGTGCATCTTAAAAGATATTGCATTGGTTTCTCAGCAGACCCAAATAAAAGGGTTCCTTTTTAACTGTATGGGGAAATTATAATCAGGGCACCCAATTCTAAAGAATATCAAAATGGATCAGTCACTGAGACCATTTCATGAATTTGCTGGTGAATCATTCTGCCAAATGAAGTTTAGGTTGCATCATACATGGCTCAATTGGCATCATCTGCTCCCTTCAGAAAGCACCAATTGGACACAACGCACTGATGTTGACCAGTATATTTGTGCTGCTCAGGTAATCCAAACAGGAAATTTAGAAAGCTACTATAACAATCTGTATTTGAGCATTGTGAATACTAATCCATGGCCCACCAAGGATTTGCTTTTCTTTATTTACTTTTCTTCTTTCCTGCATATTCTTTATAGCTTGATTTGAGTGTTTAGTTGTCTTTCTTTTTATTGCATACAGCTTTCCAACACCTGGGCATTGATTAATTTTTAGTGTTTTAATCTGGAGCAAAATAGTCTGAAGGAGGTTCTATAAAACTTCTTGCAAGGATCTTTTGGACCTCTTTTCAATCTTCCCAGTCTTCCCAAACGTCATTTCTTTCACTTTATTTGAACAAAGATACTTATAGGATACCAAAAGATAGAAACTTCTAGTGTTTAGAGGTTTCACTCTCTAATATAGCTTATTCTGCAACTGAACTTGTGTCTACCCATATCCACAGCTGACTCTTCCTGAGGGGATGGACTGTGTTCCTTTAGACTCTTCAGGAACTGCTGTTTAAAAGGATGGAAAACTTCTCTTGCCTAATGGACTGAAGTGAGATTTCTTGACCATTTAAGGAGGTGGCTGATTAAGACCACAGAGGCACCTCCTTAGGTGGTCATTGCTTCATCCGCAAGTGTGCTGTTCACAGTGGGTCCTTTGAGCCTGTTGCTGTGTAACCTGTTAAGTTGCTAATGTGGTGTCCCTCCTTTGGCTCACTTGGAATTCACCAAGTTTCTTTTGGATATGCTTCATTTTTTCTGCTGGAACTGGTGCATCACTGCTATTAACTGGTTCTCTTCCTTCCTAAGTGAAGTGATGGCTGAAGCCCAAGCTCTGCTACTTCATGTGTTGACAGTTCCAATACTTGGAATTATGCAGAAGCACACAGATTCTCAGTCCTGGTAACTAAATGGTAGGACATGGCTGTCATGGAAACAGGATTTTGGAAGTTAAGCTAGCCTTCTTTCTCCTTGCCAGTTGTTGTGAAAACTTATTTGGATAGCTGTAAAAAACAATGGCTAAACAGGAAAAAGCCTTTTCCTGCATGGGAAAGTTAGCGTGCTGACAAATATTTAATTTCTGAACGTAGTATTTCTTTTCCCTGAAACTTAGTTTTATAATCTGCTGCTTGGAAGAATACATTATTTATTGAGAACACCAGCTTTGAAAAGCTTAGGTTTTTATAATTAACTGTATTGTAAGAACTAGCTATGCACATAGACAAAATTATATGTGTGAAGAAGAGTCTAGCCACTACTTTGCATTTCATAGTTGGCTGAATCATTAAAACAAAAAGCAGCTTTAACAGTTTCATGAGAAAAGTAGAAGGAGTAAAATTAAATGGTGTTTGATTTCACAGCCATTTGAATCTAGTAGTAAAGTTGATGAAATGGAAATTTGATGAGGTACAAACATCTCAGAATAATGTTTCATGCTGAAGCTGTGATGGCAGCAAGAATTCTCAGCTTTCTGTCAGTACATAGGTCCTCTTCTGCACACACTTCCCAGGGGGAAACAATGAGCTGATTTTTCTTCCTATATATATTTATTCCCCTGAACTGGGAGCCCTGTCTAGAGTACATCTGGGATATGTTTGTAATTACACTAAATGTGAAACTACTTACAATGAGTTTTTTCCTCTTTATATCTTCACAAAAGATACCTTTAAAGGGCAGGAAAAATCAAGTCTTATTTCAAGGAAGAATCAAATTTTATTTCAAGGATGTTAGCCTGTTTTAAATATAGCCAAAAACTTGGGTTGCATTTGTAACTCTAGTAGGAGTAGCAGTTGGAGTTATATGCCATTTGGAGATACCACAGAATGTAAACAGAATATCACTGTGTATGGAAAAGAGGTCAATAATCAATTTAGGTAGGATTAATACTATAGAAAAGTATTCTTTGGGTAAATAACTTCCTAGCCTATAAGGGGGCTGGTGACTGTAGAAGAAAGCTCTAGTCCTGTGTTCAGTCATCTCTCTGAAGTGTAGCCTCAATTGCCTTGGTCTTATTTCCTTTTTTTTTTTAATTTTTTTTTGTTGTTGTTGTGCCGTTTGCATCTTCTATGGTAGGACACCCATTAGTTGCAATAGTAGCCTTGCCAAATATGTATGGAATTCTGTAGAACCTCTGGACTGTACAATAAAGTGAAGAAAAAGGGCTGTTAAAGAGGCTGGAGAGGAGAATTCCAATGAGAACATTAATTTTCCTTCGGCTTTCCAAATAATGTGGATTCCTGGAGTTGGGAGTATATGTCCATAGGTAAAGCTGTAGCATGGAGAGGACAGGAAAAATAAGAACGCAACGAAGAGAAAGCAGGAGAAGAGCTAGAGTATAACAGCAGCAAGGACAAGTGAGTGATTTTTCCATTTCAATTTTTATCCCTTTGTTCTTTTATTTTGACTTTCATGGTCTTCTTGTTTTCCAATTGTCACAAAATTTATAGTATTTGAAGCAAATATAAAAAAGCCACAAACCCTGGGCTTTTAGCGTATTGTACAGTAAGATTAGTCTAGAGCTGCAGGAACTGTCCTGAGTTACCAATACTTAGCTTGCACTGATTCATTCCTATGTTTTCATTTTTTTTTGAAAAAGACTTCTAGAAAAACACATAACAGAAAGAAATTTTGAATTTTTAATTTCACTCAGATGATTAGTAATAAAGCTAATTTTTTAAATTTTCTTGGAAGACTGTTTTTTTACTATGACTGAATCTTAATGATCTGCATAAGATTAAAAATATGGGAGGCAACTTAATCTGGTATTTGCTTGTAGTGGACTGATGCTATAGAGTTGAGGTGAAATAGAAATATATCTGTATATGTGTGTATCTGTATGTATATACAGTGGTCTGTGCTTTTAAAGAACGAGCTTGACTTTGAGCAAAGTCAACTGAAATGGATTTCAAGTGTAGTACTTTATTATGGATGGAGCTGCCAGTGCCATCTGTACTTAAGGCTGTGTGACCCTTTCCATTTAAAGGCTTAACTCTTGGTTACTTTGACTTTTGCCAAAGTTCAGTTCAGACAGATTTTTCCATGCAGGATATCTGCTTTGGGTTGAATTTTTTGAAAGTTTCAGCCAAAGCAGTTCTGTTCCAAGAACAAGGCTAGTGAAAAGTATGCTGTTTTGCTTGTGTGAGAATATTCTGGTGTCCTTCTTTGATGCTCCAGTGCCCCCAAGCTCTAAAGCAAGGATTTGAAATTTGGCATTAGTTCAGCCTTTGTGTTGAGGATGTGCCTTTTGCCTCCCTGTAAAAATCCACCCAAATTTCCAGACCAGTTTACAAGGCTTTGAAAGATTGCCATTTGCATGGGCTTAATAGGAATTTCTTAAAACTTCACAGTAAGCTTCCTTTAGATTCTGTTCACACTGGGAATGCTGCAGGCAGAGTAGAGCCACATATTTCATCCCACTTCTGCTTGGAGTTGTGACGGTTGGGTCTGGGTGCTGACATTGAGCTAGGAGTGGGTAGCATTGTGTCTTTTATCACCCCTGCCTCTTCCCATGTCCTGTTCCTTCTCCCTGGTGACGGACCTGGGCCCTCTGGAAACAGAAAATGTTTCACTCATCTGAAAGAGCATGACAGATGTGGAGGAGAAGAATCTGGGAGAGTGTGTGTGTCTGGTTTATACCATTCCTTTGGTCACAGAAAATGTGTGTATCATACTGGCAAAACAATACTTCCTTTTCTACTGAGTGTTCGGTTTGGTTGTGTTGCGTTTAAACCTCAGTAGTTGAGTGGGTATCGAAGTTTTAATGAAACATGTGAGCATCAATTTCAAAAAAAAAAAAGGTTAGTCTCAAATGTCAGTACAGGAATGTTAGAGAGTAGAACTCAAGAGCTTACTTTTTTCAAACATTGAAGTCTGACATTTGCATTTATTAAACTAGCCTCCAACTTCATCACAAGTGTTGTGTGTTTTATCCAAGAGGCAACTATTTGACTGGAATGGGGAAAGGGGCATATTTTGAGGATGAGTCCAGGATTTGTACGAGTAAAGGTTGTGTATTCATCTGTTAGGGAAGTTGAGAAATGTAGAGTGAGGGAAGCTGAGATTTGGGAAAATAAAGAAAAGTCTTTGTGGCTAAGACAGCTCAGTGGTGCTTAATGAATTGTGTGCTGTCTCTCCTCAGTTTCTACAAGAGGCACTCAAGTGGCTGTTCCTAGGTGGCTGCTCAGACTCTGTGTTGTGGCTGGCTTGAAAACTTGTATCCATTTGCAGAAATGCAGAACTGCAAGTGAACTCAGTGGGAGCCAAACCTCCTGTAAAATCCTGTATTGCCCTTAGGACAGTAAAAACTGGCTCAGAGTATGTGAAGTTTGACATCTGGAGCCAGGGAACCTTTTCGTCTGATTAGCCTAATGCCTCAGTTGCCAGTTTTACAGGTGAAGGAATGACTTGTCCCACCCCTGTGGAAACGCTCAGGAACAAACTGGTTGCCTTTGTAGCAGGACTGGAAAATAACATGCTGTAAATAGAACATAGAACCACCTCCTTTGATCAGGGATGAAACAGAGCCTTGGGAAATGTGCCATACTTTTATCTTTCCTACCTTTTTTTTCCCAAAGTTACTTAGTGTTAACTGTTTCATACTGATCTAAGCATAAAAATCTCAGTATCTTAGCTCTGGAACTCAAATTTTCCACTTTGAATTATCTGTCAAAATGTGTAAATGCTGAGGATAATGTTAAAATGCAAGTTTAATTAGCAATAGCCTTATAATTCTCTTCAAAACCAAAGTCACTTGACCTTAGTAGTAGTTGAATAAAATGTTAGGAGGATCCTCCTCCTCTGTTTACTATGAAGATGGAAAGCATCCTTGTTTAAGCTGTTTACTGCCACCTCACCATGATAAATTTCCCCTTTGTAAAGTTACTTCAACAAGACAGCTATTTTTTATCCACTTGTGAAGTCAGCCATGACCTGAAGTTTTCTATGGAAAAAAAAAAAAATTCAAGTTTTTTGAAAGGGACAGTGCTACAACAAATAAGTGACTGTGTGTTTGTGGAAATGTCTAGCTCCCAAAGTGAAATGATTTGCTGCTTAAGTTTAGTGAATTTAATGCTTTGGAAATAATTTGTTGGAGTGTCTGCAGCAGTGGAGAGTTTTGGGTTGTGGTTATTTGCTGTTTTTTTCTTGCTCTTTCTTTTAAGGTGGAGGTGTAAAAGATTTTTTTGTCTGCTACTTTAAGCTGAAGTAGTCATCAAACTTTTTTACTTGTTTCTTGGGTTGTTTTATCAGGGTGTCTGCTCTAAACCAGTAGCTCTCAGATGGGTCTTTTAAAAGCTTCAGCATAAACAAGGCATTTGACAGCATGTGCCATGCAGCATTTTTGGGAGAAAGATGGGAACTTTGAGCTGCTCAAAGCACATACATCTTCCTTAGGGGAACTCAGCTGCTAAGAACACCACTCTTATTTGCTTAGCTGTGTGACTTCACTTGCTAGTGGACATTGTTTTGTGTTTTGTTTTCTTTCCCCCCCCAGAATTTTTATTTATTTGTGTGCTCTTCCATGTGTGTTTTGAGCTGTGCTTTGAAGTTGGGCAGCTAGTTTTAAACAAAAGCTGTTACCATGCTCTGCATAGCATCCAGTTTGATTTCAGCAATCTGTTGTGTCAGTGATGTGGTTTAGAGTTAAAAAAATTGCTGTTCTTTGCTTGCCTTGACATTGGTTTGTGTAGGATTAAAATTGAAAAAGAAAAAATTAACATGTCACACTGGGTATGTTATATAAAAGACAAGTCAAATGTGATTAGAATGTGATTTAATGGCTGTGCAGCAATTATTAATTTGTCATGATACATTAGATGAAGTTTGAGGTATCCTCTATTTTTTCCCCTGTTACCTTCCATTTCCTCTTCCTCAGTCCCCCTAATAATCTAAGGAATTTCTGAAAATCCAGAACTTTGTGTGCATTTAGTTTCCTACATTAGTCACTCTAGTATATTGTACTTCAGAGTGCCTAGATAAAACAATTTAAAATGCATATTTTGTCATGTTTGAGCATTTTTCTTCAGTAAGAAGGTCCACTTTTACTTTCTTAAATTTATACTAAAGTCTCTATCCTTTGATATTGATTTTTATTTCAAGATTAGGGCACAAAATGAGCAATAAATTCTGAAAGGCAAAAGCAAACACAACTGCAGACAACCAAATTAATTTCCATACATTTACATGAGCAGTAAATCAGCTATGAGTATTCAACTCTGTTATTTCAAATTATTTTGAAAAAGTAACTAAAATGTGATTAACAAGACTGCTTTATTAAATGGGTTTAATATGTGATGATTTATATGAAGTATGTGAACTGTTTCTGAATGTTTTGCTCTTCTGTCTTGTTTTTGGCAGCAACTGGAATTAGTGGAACCCAGTGGATGGATCCATGTTCCTCTAACAGATACCCACAAGAAGCCCATTCGCACCTTTATGATCCAGATTGCTGTTCTAGCAAATCACCAAAATGGAAGAGACACTCACATGAGGCAAATCAAAGTGTACACCCCTGTGGAGGAGAGCTCCATTGGTAAATTCCCCAGATGTACAACAATTGATTTCATGATGTATCGCTCCATCAGATAAAATTTCCTCATGAGGAAAAATAAAGGTATTTTTTCGTGACCATATCATTGCTAAAGTATTCAGATACTTAAAGAGCAGGGTTTACTTCAGTGTAATTATATCTTTATGTTTATACTTTGTACAATTTTGAAATAAAGATAATCTTGTGTTACAGTATGTTGTAGTGTAATTTGGTTTCTTTTTCTAGGAGTCGGAGTTCTATTGTACTCTCTGAGAGAGAAAAAACAATCCAGGCACTCTTAAAATAATGTATTTGACTGGGTGGGAATCAATAATTTATTTGATATAATACAGATATTTTGGGGGAGGATTTCTTCCCCTAGTGATCATGCATGGAAATAGTTCATTCCTTTACATAAAAATGTCTCTTTAAAAAGTTGCTCTTGTTCTTGAACAGACATGATCTAAAGACATTATCAGTAGTATTTTCCTATTGCTTATGCTAATATGTTGTGTCCTTTTCTCTAGAGGGTTGTTTCTGCTCAGTGTCTGTGTGCATGGATTTAGCCTTCTGTGTAACTACAAAGTAAATAATAGAATTGCAGAATAACTCCAGTTGGAAAGGACATGGGAAGATCATAGAGTCCAATTTGCTGCTTCTTGCAGGACTACCTAAAACAAATCCATATGACTAAATGTTATCCAGATAGGATATCTGGATATCCATGTAACAGGCTTGGTATCATAACCGTTTTCCTGGGGAGCCTGTTCTAGTGACTGATAATGCAGTGAAGATGACAATGACATGGAGAAAATCAAACCTTTCCAAATTATTCAACTTAGTATATGCATTAATATAGATGCATTGAGTGTAGGTCATCTAGAACATGATAGCTGTTGAAAATAGGTGACGTAGGAATGCTCTGGCATCCTACAGCCATGTAGGAATGAATGTGGAGTCCAATGCACTTCTAAAGTACTGGGAACTCAAGTATAATACAAGTAATCTCATGGTTAGAGCACAGAATTCTTTTAATGTGTGTTTTAAATAAAGGGCATTGCAAGGAAAATGTGTGCTAGGTCTGTGTGCTGTGAGTAGGAATATTTAACACCTCTACTAATGTCTCATAATCTAATCACTTGTTATTTAAACTTTAAAAAAATTTAGTAGATTCTATTTAGAAAGAGATGTTGTTGAAGTACAAAGGTTTCTTTTCAAGTGTTTGGTACTGATCAAACCCATTCTTCCTCAAACCCATTCTTCCTCTTCTGCACCAGGAAAGTTGATGGTCAATCTAGGCTAATCTCAGCCAAGGAAAACTTTTGTCACTCTTCTTATTTGTGAGCAAGGAAAGGCTAATAATAGTGGAGGCTCATCAAACAATTGTGCATTATCCTGCAGAGGAGAAAGGAGGTGAAATAGAGGAAAATGGGAAGGTTGTTGAAGAGGGAGGAAGATTTAACTGTTGAAATTTGTTTTATATACTTGATTAAGTTGTTGTTTACTGAAAACAACAACTTTTATCTGTGGCTGAATTCCACAGTATTTAGGAGGGTCATTAAACAGGGCGTTTCCTGATAAAGAACCTTGTAGAGAAGTACATGACTAGTTTGGGGTTTCTATTTAAATATGGTTTCAATAATTTCAGGAGGACCTTAATGGAACTTTACCTTTCTCTGTAGAGGATGGATCAAGTGCAGAATTCCTGTTCAGCAGAAGCTGGCTGAACTTTTGCCTTTCGCCAAGTCTGTCACTTCTCTGGATTTTCTTATCTGGTGTTAGAGAGTTGTGCATTCCTATTCACTTAATTAAAGCAAATTCTGTACTTTTAATGTCCACTTCATAGTCTTCTGTTTACAAAAACAACAATATACCTCTCCTGGATTTATCCAGTTACTTTTGCTAAGTTATGGATTGTTTTTTAAAAGGGAAATTATTAGGCATGGAATTTCCCTGGTTTTCTCCTAGAAGTTAAGATGGCAGTTATCCATCCTACCTTTGCATCATCAAGCCACTGTTTCCTACTTAAGGATTCTACCACAGACAATTCTCTGTTAATTTTGTGCTTTAGTCAGTAACATTTATTTTTTCATTCATGTCACTCTGCAAGTGTTATATCTAGACTAATACTCTGTGCCAAACACTATCCAGTAAGCTAGGAACAAGCCAGTCAGCACAGTCTTATTTCTGTCCTTCCATCAGTAGGCATAATTTTTGGATCTTTAGAGAGCTATTCTAGCTTTTATTGATTTTTTTTTTCAGAACATTGATGCTCATACAGGATAGTGGCCCGCAATTTTGTCAAAAATGTGAAATTGTTATTTCTGGCAGTGTCATTGAATAAGCTGAAATGTAGCTTGACTACTTATCTTGCTCTTCTAAAATTACAGATTGTGTTCAAGTGATTTTAAGAATCCATGATACCCACGGTAAGCTGGATTATGTCAAGCTTTACTCTTGGGGAAGTTTCTGTACTTACTTGAAAACAAGTGCAGTGGACATTCTAAATCCATATGAAATCTTTTCTGTGTTTTGTAGCAATTGTAGATACATTGCATTGCATTGGTTTTTAACACTTTTGGCACTTGGTCACATAAGGCTGCTGATTTTAAGTGATGAGATCCTAGGTAAGTGTGTCTGAAAATAAAGCAAGTTGCTGCCTTTGTGTATGAATATGGTACTTAGTGTTTGAATTGGGATAAACAAGCTGGGCTGCCAAGTCATTCAGGAAGTTACACAAATGTTGTGTTTAGCTGCTGCTTCTTTTCCTTGTTCATTGTTTTCAGACACACAGTTGCCTGGAATCTTATCACTTTCTCCTTTTCTTTTGTATAAGAAGCACCTTATAAATATCGAGTAGCACAAGTAATGCTGGAATAAATGACAGACAAAATGGAAGATGTATTTGTCCTGAAAACTCATGACTTGTGTCTTGGTTTGGAAAGACGGGTGCCTGCTAAAGGGAGAATGAAAAACCCTCCCCACCCCTCTGAATTGCTATAAATTTTAAATTAAGGGGCTCTCAGGCAAAAAATATGGGTGCAGGAAATAACAGTTCTTTAATAGTGAAGGAAAAGAATAAAAGGATAAAATAAAACAATGCAATACGCTAGAACAACACTGACAGAGTCAGAACTCAACCTGACACCCTGTTGGTCAGGATGTTGGTAGCAGTCCAGTTGGAAAAGTGGCTGCAGTCCTCCTGAAGTGTCAGATGTTGTTCTGTTGGAGCAGGGGAGTCTTGTAGAAAAGGGTGTATTCTTCCTCCACAGATCCATGGAAGTAGAAGCAGCTGCTGTTCCTCTGGGGAATCCAGTGATGTGTCACAATCTCCAGATTATATCCGGGTAGCAATGCTTGGCTCCTCCCTCTGGCGGAGCATCTCACAATGGGATGTTCTAGTTCTTATCAGCCATGCAGTGACATTCAATAGCTTGTTATCAGCAGATGTCCCCTGTTGAGGGGGGAGTGATTATGATCACTCAGGGAGAGAGATAAGGAGAATTGCCCACTTGACGCCAGACAACTGCCATACAGATGGTAATAGAATACATCTTGCCTTGCAATCTGGAACAACTTGGTAATGATCTGACTCATCACTTCAAATAGTAGTAATTTAAGGGTTTTACAAACCTTTTCTTGGAAGGGCACCAGGCCTTTCTGCCTCACAGAAAAGAAATTTGGTTCCCAGTGTAAGTGTAAAAGCTTTCCTTTTAATTCAACTTTAGCATATTTCCTTTGCAGATGCTAAGAGGGAGGTCACTGAGTCACCAGGATCTTGAACTCCTGTTGAAATAAAGGACTGTACCTGTGTTTTGACTAAGTCATGTCTGTGTGTCTTCTTAGCACCACTGTGTAAATAAAAAAGGCAGATGGCAGGAGAGGGAGAAAAGAGGTATTTGCTGCTCCTGGTTTCTAAAATGAAGAACAGCAAAACATTTATGTTTTGTTTAAATTCACATAGGGAATCTCTGACAGAGCTGGGTGTTAAAGGCATATCATCACTGTCTATCTTCTGTTTTCACTGTGAAGCTGATTTTCAGATAATCATTCTGTTTTCAAGACAAATTTTTCAGTAATGCAATTTCTGTATGTAATTTCATTTAAAAGTTTAAACTGTATTTTGAGTTTTGCTCTTCTGGTTTAGTCTGTAGGGGAGATCCTTTTGCCAGCACTCTGACTATAGATGCACCACTGAAACTCTTCAGCTGAGCCTTGGTGCTTGTTCTTACCTCCCTGAAGTGAGTCTTACTGTTGGTAGTTGTTTTTCTTTGCCCGTGTTAAAACAGTTTAAGGGAAGTAACTGAAACATTATTTAGGCTTGAAATCTGTTTATATGTTAGAGAGAGACAGATACTGAGATTGCCAGTACTGATTAGCAAAACCTCATGAATTTGGGCATAATGGATGAAGTGATAGAAGAAACTGAAGGACCATGGAGAGCTACTGGGTATTGGGAAGGCAAATTGTTGCCTCATCTAATAGGGCAAGCCACAGCTCTGGGCATTAGGTCATTGCTTGAAAAATCCCCACCTTTCACACAGCAGTAGCCAGCAGTAATTATAATTGCCTGGACTCAAAAACTGCAAGTGGAACAGGTGCTCAGGCAATTCATGTCACCTGAAGTGAGTCAGGGTGATAAGACTGGACCTCGTAATTAGAGCTGAATTGTAGTACACCCTGCAAAGAAAGAAGGAGAGTCAGAAGCTCCTCTAGTAAACTTCTCAGGAAGCTCCAAACGCTTCAGCCATTTGCCAACCATAAATATGTGTCTTTGCTTCAAAAAGGGTGAGTGTTTTTTTCTATAAACTGTATTTTCAGGATGGGTCTGCTTAGTAATACACAAAAGAAGAGTTCATTGCTCTGCCAGGCCTAAATGAAAGCATAAATGGTCATCATAGTGTTACTGTGTTTTGCTGTATCAATGAATTATGGAGGTGAGAATCTATCTGAATTCTTTGGGATCACTGGATCACCCAGACTGACCTCAGCATGTGCTTGCCTCCATGGGGAAAATAGAGGTTTGGGCTCTGAAGAAACCGTGGTTATAACAAGCAGTGCAGTGCTGTGCTTTCAGAGCCTGACTTGTTTAATGCCTGGTAACCTTTGTGCTCTCATTCCTAAGTTTTGTCATTCTGTGTTAATGGTCATTTAACATTGATGCATTGATTACAAGAATGCTTTGCATTCCTTTGCATGTATACACAAAAACAGCTGTTTATTTGATATTTAACTACCACATTACTTCTCTAATTAAATGCAATAGTTTTTTTCTGGAGCATGAGATAAAAATCGAAATGCAATTAAAATGTTCGTAATATTAAGAGTCTGTCCCTCTAAAGATGGGATTGCTGAGGCTTCCAGGCAAAGGTATTGGGTGGTCTGCTGGTGGTTTGGAATACTTAAGTGTTCTGGTTTAGATCAGAAAGGTGTTAAGGTGCTTTTATAAAGCTGCATAAAGCATCATTAAACATTGTTCATGGAAGCAAATTGAAAGTCATCCTTCACGTGACATACTTGCCGTAACTCCAGGCTGACATTTCAACGAGCTGTTTTACGTCAGCCTAACAATTGCCTGTGACAGTTTCTCCATTTGCACCAAAGAATAAACCTCTCTTGCAGCAGTCAACAGTATTAGCATGGTTTAGTTTAATGGAAGAATGGAAAAAAAAAAGCCCCAGCCCCAAAGCCCGGGTAATGAAAATTATGCTAATACTTGATGCAGCTAGAAGATATAATCCAGATGTAATTATAAATGAAGTGAGAAAGTAAGTTTGGGATTGTTGGAAACATTAAATACCTGAACTCTGATCCCAATGAAGTGAATTACTGCTGTTAATTATAAATAACTATATGATTATAATAATAATTATAAATAACTGTAGGGGAACAGTTTAGCCAATATTTAATACTCTAATTTAAGGAAATTAAGTGGGATCGCTGACTCCCCAGTTATATAGATAAAAAGAGGCAAACCTGGAGCAGTTTTGGAAGTTTCTTTCTCAGATACTTCTTTCAATATACAAAATTAGGAGTAAATTCCATACACATGCAGTGTAGTATGAACATGTAATTTGTTGAAATCTTTTACAATTAGAAGGTAAAAAAATCCTTGTATTAAGATGAAAGCATCAGTGTTGCTCTGCAACACTTGACTTTTGGAATATTTAATATTCTTGAGTGTATGGCTGATGTTGTGTAGGTGACAATGTCTAGCTTGTAGAATGATCTAAACAAAATTCCCAATGGCTGTTGCATTTCAGTATTTACCAGGTTTTTGTACTGGCATATAATCTGTAATGTGAAGCAACAGAGAGGAAAGGTTCGAGAAACAAATCTCATTCACCCTAGAAGAACACTACCAGGACAAGTAAATAATTTATGACAAAGTAATGTCTGGGCATTTTAATTAGAAAACACCTCAGGACAGGAATTGTCTTGTTCTCTGTATTTGTGCATTTCTTTTAAAAATGCTTTTCTCTCTTTGCTTAATCTGATTAGAAATTTCAAAAAGAAGGTGATTTTACTGATCTCTTGCAAAGGTTTTACCTGTTTTTCTACACAACTGCTTCAGGTTGCTCTCCTGTTGCCATTGAAAATTGGTATAAAATAAAGAGGTGTTCATTCTGGTGCTTCAGAGTAGACTCTTTAATGTGGGCCGTACATCTCTGAAGAAAGTTTCTATTAGGAACAAATAAACGCATACAATATAATCTTTCAATTGTATTTAATTGAATCCTCATGTTTTGTTTGGTGTGATTTTTGATATTTTTACAATGTTCTTATTTTTATCAGTGCGATTTTTAATATAAGACTTACTTTAGGCCAGGATCTTGTGACCTCTTGTACTCAGTATTAAAGCTTATTCTACTTTTCCTTGAGACTAGTCTTAAATATTTCAGATGTTATGCTTCTTTATCTGTTCCATCTGCTACTATTTCCCATTATTTGGCAGTTGACAGGAGAGAATTACAGCACTTTCTAAAGGTGCATATTTCCTTTGAAAAACCAGTGGGAATGCTAGTGAAATCTTACTGAAAGCTTCCAGGCTATTGTTTATCTTCTTTCAGAGATAGCTCATCTCTCAGTACAAGTTATGTATATCTTTGTTCTGTCTGATTTTCTATCAATAATTTATTGAGAAACCAGCAGTCTTTATATTCTTGTCTCTTCTCAACTAGATCTCAAGTTATTCTAAACCTTCCTCATAGGTAGAGATGTAAAATCTCAGTGGGAGTACATGTGCTCAGATGTTGCTGTAAACCATATTCTCAATCCTACTGTATTTCCATGCTCTGATTATTCAGTGTAGTTTTTTAAGACCTTACAATAAAGCAGTGAGGTAGGTAATAAAAAAAATATTTTCTTTTAGTTTTCTGGTCTTTTGTTTTTTTTAATTCTTCCCTAACCTAATTTTTGTATCTGCAGTAACAATTTGCTTTTAGTTCTTCCTTGTTTGTGATGGGTTTCTTTTTGTTTATTTCCTTCATTTTCATATTTTATGAAGGCTTTTATCAAGTAGCCTTACTTCTAAAAGGAGATAAGTTCATCTGGATATACCTGAAAAAACAGGAAATTATTTGTCTGTTATATTTACCAACAAAGTGTTTGTGTCATTCCTAGATATCTCAAAAATATTTTTGAGTATATAAATGGCTGTAAAGACTTTCCTCCAGATAGTGCAGTTTTCAATTCTTCCAGATAGAAGAATTAACTGTTCTCTTGTTAACATATGGCAAAGGCAACCTCATTAAACCAGCGGAACAGTGCAAGCCAGGAGAGAGTCAGTTCTTGCATTCTAAATGGAAAAAGATTGATACACATGTCTTGGGAAGTTTGCAATGATAGGTTTGTCTATATTAATAGTTTGTACTACACTGCCTTTTTTATATGACTGTGTTCTTTATTTCCCACCTTATTTTAGCAGTGAATCAAAATAACATACTGGAAGGACTCTATTACTTCTGGAAATTTGAAAAGTATAGAGTGAATGAGGTGAAGTCTTGCAGAAAGGAAGGATGTGGTTTTTTGATTAAGACAGATTGCTGTTTGGAAAGTTGAACTCCATCTTCATTTTCCCACACAATGACTCTAGCAAAGTCACTTGAATATTTTCATAGGTGATCACTCATTGTCTGTTTCTAGGAGGATTTACTCTGAGAGCTCTGGTTCAGATTTTCCAAAGTATTAGTGGAAGTACCTGGCATTCTCAGATGTTGCTGAGGGCAGAGGCTTGCTTGCATCATTCATTCTATTCATCTCAAGAGATAACCTGAAAAAAAAAATCTTCCCATTAAAAACAATGTCATTCACTTACTGTGGACAAAAGTTTGCATTCAATTAGTTGATTTCTCTGGCTTCTGATGGCTCTTTTTTTTTTTTCCCTCTAAAAGTCATTGTGTCTGGACCCTGCTTTTTTCACTTACAGTGCTTGCTTCCTACCCAGTCTTCAAACTGGCCCCAGTCTCATCTCCAAGTCTGAGTGCTTTTCCACCCTAGGCTTTAGTTTTCCCCCCACCCCTATTTTCCTTCTCCAGAACTCTTTGTCTGTCCCTTTCCCAGTCACTGTGGCAGCATTTTGTATCCTATTTAGTCATACATTTTCTCACCCATTTTCTACTCATTTTCCCAATATCCCTCCGAATCCCCTAACTTTCCATTTTCCCTACACTACTCCTGCAGATTTTCCTTTCTTTCCCAGCTAGTCCCAACTAATACCACATGCTTCCTCCCCACATTGCATAATACATATTCTGCCTGTCAGCTCTCTTCCCATCCTGCTGAAGTCACAGATGATGAGATTGCTGAGAGCACGGGGAGAGATTTTTCTGCTTTTGGTTATAATACTCAACCCAGCCCAAGGATACAGTACCTGAAAGCAGCTATTACAGCAAAAGGTTGACTTTGCCCTGCAGCTTCACACCAGATCATGTTCAGGATTGTTCTGTGGGGTGTGCATTTTTAGGCTTGGCCAAATTGAGCAGACTTTCATTAATGGTCCTGTGTATATCTCCTACTCTCTCTCTCTCTGTTCCCATCTAGTTTCAGAATGTCTAAAGCATTTGAGTGCTAAAAGTTTCCAAATAAAAGATTGTGAGAGCATTTCTCTGAAATGGCTGAATAGTTTTGGCTGGAGTTTTCAAAAATAAATTCAGCCTGAGGCAGACAGCTGGTATGGGAAATTTCAGCTAACAGAGTTGCAATTTGGCTAAGTTTTGAGAAACTCGGAAGAGATTTGTGAGGGAGTGAACCCTGGGTAATGTTTCACATTTCACCAAATAGCATCTTCTGGGCAGTGTGTTTTGTGACTTTGTGTGGACTTGGTATAAAATTCTCTACAGAAACTAGCTAAGCTTCAGTATATTAGAATACCTATTTTTATTTGGGGTTTATAGACTCAGAGTTTTTAAAATTATTTGCCTCCCCAGTCTAGTTGAAGTATCTTTCTGTATAGGTACAGCCTGCCAAGGGTATTTGTACTGAAAATACCTCTGTTCTTTCATCCTTTTTCATAGCTTCTAGGGGGGATTTGTTCTGGAGTAGCAGTGTCCCAGTATGAGAGAGTTTTAACCTAGCACTGTCTGCAGCACCCTGCTGTGAATGTCTTCCCCAGCGTGCAGTCTGTATGGTAACAAAAGGAGCAGAGTAACTCCTCCTGCCCAGTTCTCCTGAACTGTTCCTGTGAGCCAGGCTTATTCACACCCTTGTTTTTCAAGCTCAATCATTATTAAACTTTTCTTTCTTCTTTCTTGCTCCCTTCCTCTTAGATTTGCACTGGGTTTCAACCTGGACATACCTTCATTACTGCAGGCCTTTTTTGGGGCTGTTTGATGGCTCTTGATTTCTGGGGCGAGGCTGTAACACACCCAATCTATTAAAAAGTGTTCAAAAGCCAGTATTTTCAAAATACAAGCAAGCTCCTCTTTGCTAGATAGACTTTTCAACCATCTTTACTGTCTCAAAGTACTGGCCTTCAAATACCAGGGCACATCTGGGTTACCAGGAGTTTCTAATCTTGACCTCCTAAATGCAAAAGCTCTGCTGAGGGCAAGAAAGTACTTGACAAAGACAATTTGGATCATATGGAGCCTTTTTGTGCTCTGGTGGTCCTGAAGCACTCAACCCAAAATAAGAGCAGCCAAAGGAAAAAACAACCCAAGCCAAAGAATAACACAACCCAAGCCAATCTGTTCATCCTGGTAGATAATTAAGGCATAGGAAATCTTTCCCCACTTAATTCATGGTAGCTCCTATTACCATCAGGGTGGGTGAATTGGGGTAGAAAGGAGTGCTGCTACCTCAAGACAAATCCATTCTCTGACTGTAATTCTTTGTTTCACACACCTGTTCTAAAGTAGCCTGGTAAAAACTGAGTACTGTCCAATGAACTGATTAAAATCATGAATACTGTGGAGTGAGTAAAGATTGATTTGATTCCTCCTCCCTGTGTCTTTTCAGTACATAAATGAGAGGATATCAGGTTATGTCAGCAGAAGTTCAAATTAAATAAAAGTATATTGTTCTTAAAGCTGTATTTAAGCTGTTTAGCTTAAATTTAGCTGAAGCGGGTTGGAGACATTTTAAGCTTTTTTATAGTTTCTAGACAGGACTGAACAAATTTGTGGAAGAAGACTTCTTTGAAGATTATGAAATCCAAAAGAAAGGCCATAAATTGTTGGAGATGTCTGTAGTACTGCGAGAAATACCATTACATGCTTGTCCTCTTACACTGTTCCCTTGGGAATTGCTTGCTGGCACTGGTCTACACCAGTGCCTTTCTAAGAGCAGGATGGTGTCAAGTCCTAACAAGAACAAACAACTTTTGCTTGGAAAAGGATAAGGGAAACAAGAATTTGGAGAAACAAAGTGACAACAGGGGACAACAAATGTGGGAAAAGGAATGTGTGTGTTAGGTTCAAAGGTGAAGATTTTTTTCTGCTGTTCAGAGTACCCTTCAAAGCACTAGAAAGTGCCTGAAAATTTCAAATAACCCAGTGGATACTTCCCTGGGCTCCTGTCAGAGACAGGTTGTTGAACTAAATGGACCTTATGGATTTATTTGTTGCTGCCATTTGTACATTTTTCAGTGATTAAGTTCTTCAGCATTTCGCTGTTGGCAAAACTTGTGTAGAATGTAAAGCCAACTGAGAGTAGAAACATTATGATTTGATAATTAAATATTGCATTTCAGTAACACCAAAAAGCAAAATTTTGAGGAGTATGTTTAAGAAAGGAGGAGGGGAAAAGACCCTAACTGTTTTCTCATCACAGTACACTGAGAAAATGTTTAGACTGATACATAACCTTCGTAGTGTTATGTACTATAAAATTGGCAAGAGCTTAGTTCTTAGTCTGAATGCTAGGCTTGTTTTGAAATTTAAATAATAAACAATTTATATATGTATATATTTTAGCTTAAAATCACGTCTTGTCGGATTTGGCTGTTAATAAAAGCTTATGGTGGAATCAGCACTCTGTCCATCCAGTGAAAATATGAACAGGACCACACAAAACGCTTCCACTGTGTCATTCCTTTTACTGCTGTTCCATTAAAATAAACTCCTTGCCACAGAACTTGTCATTTCCCGCTTCTCAAAAATATCACAAGTAATGTAGTTTCTAAAGCTTTTCCACTTCTAGCTCTGGTATCTACTTAATTGTGTTTGCAGGAGATCTCTTTGTATTCCTCCCTGCTGTTCCTTTTCAAACACATGCAGAACTGGATCTTAGCTATACTCTATTAGATGCACTTCTTGGTCAACACTGCTTACAAGTAAACCTAGGCCAGTCAGATAGTGTCATATTCATCTTGGTTTCTGTCATCACAGATTCCAGAGAGAAAGTGCTTTAGCTTCTAATGTATGTGTTCTTTTGTCCATGTCTACTTTAGAATTTATTGAGATAAATTCTTTTTGAATTGGTATCTGCTTCTCATTAGAGCATGCTTTTGTTTTTCTTCTGGATTTCATAGCTTACTGAGCTCCAATGAAGTTAAGAAGAAAAAGATTTTATGGGCATTTGTCAGATTGGATTATTAGCTCATCCTGCTTATATGTTTATGCTATCACCTATACTGTTGTCCTGTGTCATTATTAGGTCTGCGGAGCTTTCTCAGATCAGAAGAACCACGTGTTCATTCTTATTCAACTTCACTGATTCAGAACTATTTTTGTCTCATCTGACAATGTGATTTTCCTCTGGTTTTTGCAAAGCATGATAATAATTCTTTAATATGTGTGTGTGTGTGTGTGTGTGTGTGTGTGTGTGTGTGTGTGTGAATTCTTTAATTCTTTTCACTTCATGAACTTTTTCGAACTTACTTTTCTGAAGGCACGTGCGTAACTAGGATTTGTTTAAAAATCAGAGGAACCTGTTTACCAGAGAGATATTTTGGTGTTTCCTCTTCATATGTGCAGATGAAAATTCATAAAATTTCTTTGAATGTCATCTTAAAACTCAAATCATAGGTAGTGATACCTTCAAGTCACTAATGCCCAGCTTGTAGTGAACTGGGACTCTGGAGATTTAAAATGAGTTGTTGCCATACAAATTTATTATTCAGTACCACCAACTTTACTGTTTCCTTTGGCATTGTATCACCTAGATAGACTCTATCAACATATAAAATTATTAAGGTGCTCTCCCTAAGACTCAACTACAGTGTTGTGATCCAGTGGTGTTCTCATAAATTATAAGAATAAATCAGATTGGTGTCCTAATAGGGCTATAATTCTGTTCTGGCAACAAACCCCAGTAAAACACGACAGGTGCTGTAAATATCCTTAGCAGGTTTTGTTTTAAGCATGATAGCAAATTTTACTTTGCAAATCAACTTTACCTCTTAAAATCCTGGGCTCAAATAACCTCACCCACTTGCTCATACAATTGATGAATATTTAAAACATTTTCCTGTGTTTCTCTGTGCAGTTATTTTCCAACAACTTCTCTTAATTTACAGGGGTGTGGATAATCTGCATTTGCATGCACTGGCAGCAGTGTTCCCAAGCTGGCAGGTAGGGAATGCTAACTCACAGGGCTGTGCTTGAATGCCTCACTTCTGCTGTGCTCTTCCCCTCCCCTGTGCCAGCAGCTGAGAGAGCTGTGAGTTTTCCCTACACTCAGCATCTTTCTGGCTCATTGTCAGTCAAGCCATGCCAACTGCACCAGCCAGTAAAAGCATATAGGAAAATAAATTTGTCATAGGAAAAGTACAGAAAAATTATTATTTTTCATGCAAGACTACAGTAAAGGCACTGTTAGGCTATACTTTGCTAACGAGAGAAAAATAGCTTTCAAAATCAGGGGGTTTTGTCAATGACATTCTGCTCCAAGGCACTTCCACTCAAAGGGTTAGGACCAAAACTTGGGGTTTTTTAAAACTGCTATAACATAAATGTTTTATTAACTCTATGAGTGGATGAGGCAGCATGATACCATTGTGCTCTATCATTCACAAAAAATTCCCTGTGAATAAGAATAAAGGGATATGCTGGCTGAGACACAGGAAGTTACAAGAGATGTGTGTAGTGAAAATTATGAACAGCATAAAATTTCACAGTATGAAATGATGAACAGCACTTTCTACAGTGGTTTATTCATTGAAACTGCAAACACAGTGGTTTTTTATGTTACTTATAATGTAACATAAAATAATAGAAAGTTGAAATACCTTTGTGACTGGTGAAGAAACTCAGCAGACCTTTAGTTTCTAATCTTCCCTAAACACACACATTTCCTCTTACTGTAGGGAGGCAAAATCAAACAGACTCCTGTTTTTGAGCACCTTGCTTCTAATCACAAATTACAACTTTGGGATTTGTGTGATTATTTTATGTCTAATTCTTCCAAAGAACTTTGCAGGACCATGCAGAAAGCATTGTGATACTGAATGCTTCAGCTTATGCTTAAAACGGCTTAGTCTTGGCACACTAATCTAAATAATGACAGTTTGCATTTTTTGTTACTCATATATGTTGAACAGATTCAGTCTCCTAAAAGTCAGTAGTGCAACAAAAATTAACATTGAATAATACACACAATATTTGTCAGAGCTGTCTCAAAGGACTGTTGCATCAATTATTTAACTTAAAGAGTAAGATCAAGCTCATTAATCTCTACTTAATATATTGTATTGACATATCAGCAGACCTAATTTTGCTCAAGGCTTATTCCATGCGTCAGAGGTGGCTATTGAGTATAAAATTCTTTTTATTGCTCTGAAAATAACTATTACATGTCATAAAATGGTGTCAGATTTTCTGAAGTCAAAACATTCAGAGTATAAAATATGCAGAACGTTGCAGGTGCTTAGTTTTGACATTTATGGACAATCAAAACTGATGTACAGTCAAAACTTGAAGAAACTAATCTGTACCAAAACCTGAGGCTGTATTTTCCATCCTGCTGAGGAGGTTTTCAGTATCAAGAGCACTTAGGAGTAGGAGTTTTCATGGGGAAAAAAATATTCCCTGTGTGGCAGAAAGCTAACAAATGATACCTTCTCTTATAGCTGCTGTATCTCCCAGATCCCAGTACAAGGTGAGGCAGGGACTATGATGGCAAACTCCAAGTAAGACGAGATTGGTGCTGGCAAATTGCACTAAATCAACTCCTCTCCTGACATGAAATGCTGAATCTGTCCTAGTCTAGTGACAGAAAAGGAGAGAGTCACACACTTTCTGTTGGTTAGCACATATGAAGCTTATAACTTAAAGATAAGTTAGTTATGGCAAAGAAGAACCTGAGAGAAAAATAAAACATCTGCAATATAAAAATATAATTAATGAAAAAAGCAATATTGACATATTTAACATAAATACTTAAATGTTTATACTCTGAAGGCCAAGCTATTGCCAGTCTATGACAGCTTGTCTTGAAGAGAGGGGACAATGCTTTTTTGCCTCCAGAAGATGGGAGAAAGCTGAGTTTCTATTAATGTCACATTGATTTTATTCAATTGATCAGAGATGCTTTTTCAGATGTACTTGTGCATGCGAGGTGAACCTGAGAACTCCAGAAAAATGCTCTGTTTTACTAGATTTTTGATGGCCCTTCAGGCACTTTAGTTAAAGCTTTCTCTTCCCTGTGATAGTTTAAAACTTGACAGAAATGTTGTATAAAAGAGATGTAACAACAAAGATAAATTTCTCCATCTTTTGGGATGGACTTTAGCTGTGCAAAATTCCAAGAGATACCTGTACCAGAAAACTTGCAGTGGTCTTTCCCTGGGCTCCTCTGAGTCCTGAGAAGCCCCAGGAATTTCATGTATTCCTGTATCTATGTGAGCTCTGGCCTAGGTCACAAAGTCAACTTTTAAAGGCTTAAATAAAAGCCATCTTTCATTTCTTAATGCAGTTTTTAAATCTCCAAGTGCCCACTCTGTTATCTGACTATGCCAGAAAACCACAGGACCGGTGTTTTCACTGGTTCATTTCCTCTGGCTATCTATGGAATCACCCACATCTGATTTTAATTAGCAGTTATGAGTCACTGGTGTGTGTGTTTATGAACCAGCAGAGGAAAATACTCTAGTCTGGTTGTTTGGGCATGTCTCTAGGAATTAGGAAAAATTGTGTTCTCTTCCCTCTGCTGGCCTGACGAACATTTCCTTCAGCTTAACATGAAAAATCAATAAACTATTTTCCTCCTTTTACTTTCCTCTTTCTTGCATCCTTTCTGAAGATGTGGGTTGAAACCACTGAGTCAGAAAGGCTGGTGAGCTCTGGCCCTGCACATGGGTAGTGGGTGGGTGAGGGAGAGGAAATTCCACTTTCCTCCATAGTCCAGAGGGAGGTGTTTAGGAGCACATCTGCATCACCATCTCGGACTCTGGGCTGGCTGTATCTGCACCCCAGTCCTGAGGCATCCCTGCTGGAAATCACAGCACACACACTGCTGGTGTAGGTTTACTGGCTGCAATTCTGTTTGTGTTGTGTTAACATATTCCAGTTTCAGGTGTAAAGCAAATCCATTTGCTGTAGAGGAGTCTTACACAGCTCCGTGCTCAACTTGTTCTCTTTGAGGACTCTCCTGAAGTCTCTCACCAAACACTGCTAAGGGAACTGAGCCAGCCTGGAACTCTGGTTTCCACTGGCTGGTAGAACAACAAACCTTTGGGAGCTGTTTTGGGGAATACTTTCTGTAATATAGTTCTGATTCTCTGTGACAACATATTTATGTTTATTGAGACTCAAGCTCGATGCTGTTGTCTTGAAAGCTTTAGGAAAGGGAGAACAAATTTGAATTTTTAGACCCTTTCTTTTTTTAGAGCCATGATGTTATTAAAGTGACAGGTGAGACATGATCAATAAATGAACAGAAGCCTAAGCACAGAAAACCCTTCTCAAGGATGGATCCTGGGGATGGCGCCCACAGCCCTCCTTTGTAGGAGAAAGAAATGTTCAAAGGGAAGAAGGAAAGCCCCATTGTGTGGCTCTGTACAAAATTGCACTGTGCAGTGGTAATTCCTGGGCTGTGCTACTGAAATGTGTTTTAACAGAGTTCATATATTCGTGGGATTACAGTAAGTATGGCTGCTTCTCCTGAAAAGTAAACAAATACATTCCTCAACATGAAATCCCACACAAATGGTCTAAACACAGATTGTGACTTTCACTTAAACTCCCTGTTTTTGGAAAGAATTCTAACTTTTCTTTTGAATTGGCATAAACTGTTCTTAAGTAACTAACTTCTTTTCAGCTTACTCCACCCTCTTTTCCTGGATTTCTCATGCTTCTAAAGGGCAATGGGAATACAGTTAGCTATTTAATCCACAACTAAGAGTTTCAAAGTCCCTTGTTAGAAGAGTTTTTTGTGCAGATGGGTTTTTCTTGGACCAAATGGGCTAAATAAGCCTGTACTTACCAACTTATCATCTGTCCTTTATCTTTTATGTACAAATAGAACAAGTCTCTCAATAATTAAAAAAATCCCACTTTCTTGCTGCAGGAGACCAGGCTGACTGAGATGATGAGGCTGGAGTCAGTGGGGATTTAGCTACATCACTCACTCAATATTTGGTGTGTTGATACTTCTTAGTCTAATTGACAGGAATGAAGAAGTCAGAACGTGGACTTATATTTTCTTCATTTATGAGTGTATCTAATATCAATGATGTTTGAAGCATAATTTTTACTTGGATAAGCTTCTGTGGTTGCAGACTTTCCTCACGTCCACTTTCAAGAGAATTGTTCCAAATCTTTAGTCAGGCCTCCTCTGACAGAGGAGTAATATGAATAGCTGGAGAATTTCCAGGTGTTACTTTCCTTACACACTCAGGAGGCACTAGGCCTGCTGATAAGCTGCCAGGCGCTACCGTGGCATATTTGTGCAGGCATAAACGCCAGGTAGAAGTTAATTCCTCCTGTGTGTGTACCAGTGTGGCCCCTGCGTCACCTCTGCTTGAATTCCAGTAAGATTTGTGAAAACTGAGATGGTGTGGGCACACGGGCACAGCAGCCACCAGCTGCTGTGCGAGACAGCTCCAGTTACTGCTGGCACATGGGCTGAGACTGAAGACTTTGTATTTAAAACTGAATTTTCATCTCCTCCTCAGTTGTGTGATGTGCTGTTCTCTGGCAGGTCAGAATTCAGGATCTGGATGAACTGGAGTAATGAGCACTTGTTGAAAGTGTAAGACTTAGCTGGTGATGCCTTCAGAACTCATTTTCTCCCAAGAGGGCATGTCCTCTGACATACTGTCATTAAGTCTAGAATTTCTAATGTTTCTATGTGGAAAACGAAGGAAGAAAGTGATTAAAAAAAAATTCAACCATTTCAATAGAAATGTCTAGTATTTTAAAGTTTTTTCAAGCTGTAAAATTTGATAGACTAGTGTATTATTCTATGGGATACTTACTTTCCTTCCATATTCTGTGAAGGAATATCAGTCTCCAAA
The DNA here is from genome assembly GCF_022539315.1 of Serinus canaria. Classification (NCBI taxonomy): domain Eukaryota; kingdom Metazoa; phylum Chordata; class Aves; order Passeriformes; family Fringillidae; genus Serinus; species Serinus canaria. Next base: position 14,985,698 of record NC_066317.1, read on the forward strand.
TAAATTAAAAAATATTTTTGTAGCATCCTTCCAATTGCCTAGTTCTCAAACAAGCAGACAGACCAAAAATTAGAATTCATAACTAAGTTTGTTCCTATTTTTCATCAATACTGCTGATTCACAAATAAACCAACATTGTCACATTTCATTTGACAGTCACAGTCATGAAAACTTTTTTTTTTTTGTGGGGTAATGATAGAGATACAGGATTGAGGACCCTTTTTAAGTCATCAACATGTGCTTGCTGATGTCCTTTTTATACATGCCTATAGAAGTATATTAATTTTATATGTATTAATTCAGTTATCAATTCATACGTAGTTGAAGGAATATTAAGCTAGACTAAACTTCTCATAGTTGATACTAGATTTACACTGTTATATCAGTTGAAGAGTTCTCATTGACTGACCCAGAATTGCTGTAATTTGCAACAGCCAAGGACATCAGGTACAGCAGTCTTGCATTGTTCTGCTGCTTATTGCACATCACTGGAATAAGACTGGTTACTGAGAACAGTGATTTATTTCCTCCAAGAATACTGTAAAATAGCCTTTAAACTACATTGTGTGATTTCTACACTTGGTAAAACACAGTCTTGTAAATGGCATTTGCTTTAACAGTAAGACACTGTTATTTGAGCTTGGGCTCTCTCTGTTCTTGAGTGCACAATAAAAACCATGGCTGACCAATTTTCTATATGCAGCTTGTGTTATTTAGTTTAAAAGAAAGCTGCAGCTAGTCTGTGCTCTGCATTTAGGAGTTCTGCAGTCTTAATAAGCTGCAAAATCCCCCACTTAATGGAGATTAAGCTCCTTAAAGAAAACTGCATTTTCCTTGAATATCTATGCATTTTTTTTATCTGTGTTGTCATTTTACTTCTCAGGGTTGGGTTTTTTTTTTTTTTCATTCTGGCAGTTCCACCAATGTTTCATGATTAACAAATGCTATTTATACATTCCTCAATACTGCTCTACTGCGAAACTTTGGATTGTGCATTACTCTAAGATGCAACTCCATGCCCTAGAAAAACAAACTCAATTTTTATAGATAAATATTTGTTAATCATATTTTAGAATGTACACAAAAACATCAAATGACTTGTACTTTTGCACTCTTGGGAGTATGTTAAGTTAGGGTTTGTTTCTGTATCAGAAAAATATAGAAACAATTCCATCAGGTGAGCTTTGGTAAAGATGCTATTTTACTTGGGATATGAAGAATTTGCTGAGCTTGCACTGAAAGTTTTACAAAGTCCCCTTTCCAACAGAAAGTGGAAGTCAAGGAGCAGTTAACTTCATTTTAATGAAATATGAGTTTATCTGTTGATAAGAAACACAGCATGATTGTTGTCTATTAGGAATGTTAGCAATTCTTTGAGATAACTTGAACATACATTACTGTAGAATTAATTAAGCTGTAATATCTCTGTTGTGCGTTGGCTACCCAAACCTTTAGAGCCTGGTCTGTCTCACACTGAAGCTAAACACACTTCTGGACAGTAGATTCTAAATTAAGTTGTGGATTGAAAGTTTGGAACTATGCTTCTCTTTTTTTTTTAAACTTTAATTAATTTGAATGTGTTTTCTTTTTGGGGTCATCATAAATTCATGATCTCTGCTGAATTCAGAGGATGAAGGATAACATGAATAGCCCAGAAACTCTCTTAAGTCACACATGGCTAGATGTGGGACAATGTGTCCAGGAAATGTCATTTATACTATGCCTGTTTCTTATTTTTGTTTCCCCATAAACATTCATCATGACTACTTTCTGATACTGAGCTATAGAATGTGCATCTATATACATGTTTAAAGTTTTCAGTTCAAAAATTACATGGACCCTAGAATGTATCTAAGTCATCGCTGACATTCCAGATCTTTTCGTGTCAGCAAAGGTAATTTAAAGCTTTTGTTTTGTACACATGGCCTTCCTTTTGGACAGAAGCCTAATTCGGAACTGCAGGACTGCTGAGAGACAGTCATAAAATACTGACACAAAGCACTCTCTTAGCAGCCATACCAAGAGATGGTTAGGAAAGATAGCAACAGTAGTACTGAGCTTTTGTACTCCCAAACCAGCACAGTGGTTCCTTGAATGCCCTTATAAACTATGACTAGTCCTGAACTATTTTAAATTCTTGTGGAAACCCTGCTGGCAGTGGTCTGCCTAAAGGATTAAGCAGAGATAACACATTCCCTACAGAGTCCAGCTAGGCTAGCTCCCAAAATTGTAAGACCAGGAGCTTATTTTATGAGGTCTTATATGGTAATTTTGAAGTGCATGTTGATCTTTCAAAACCACTGAAGGAGAATTTGAGCTTTACCAATCACAGACATTAAAAAGTCTTCAGTCAGAAGTCCAAAAGTAGATTGGGTGAATGCCTCTCCTGCTTAAACACTGTTGCACCCACCACTCTGTGGTGTCATGGAGGCATTATATCCCTAATATCCCCTGTAGATTGCTTTTCCCAAAGCCAAGTGGGTTCTGTGCTTCACTGAACAGCTTTCCATCACACTGTATGGGATTGCACAAGATGGGATTTAAGAGGAAGAGTCTCATAGGAGAGCTAAGCTGGTTTCACTAGATAAGCTGATAAAGCTGGAACTCTTTTCAAGGTCCCTCCCAAAATATTAAAAAGTTCAAAACTTCTCCAATCCATGATCACAGCATGATTTTATGGTAGGTTGGTAAACAAGAGACACTGTGTAAATTTACCCTTTGATATATTATTCAAATAATATATGGGAGAGACGTAGGTAAGTTATTTAGAGTTTAGATGAATTTGGCAGCCTTTTTTGCAATATGTTTTATCTCATGATAGATCTGAAAAATGTTTTTAAAATTGGGGAGAGTTTGTTGTGTTTGAGTTGTTCTTTGGGAACAATTTAGCAGCCTAGAAATCATCATTGTGGATAGAATTTTTTTCACTTATTCATCCTTTCTCTTTATCCTGTGTTGGAATATTCTTACTAATGACACACTGCTACCAGAGGAAGATAAAGCATATAATGCTACTTAGAGTGGTTTTACTGCTAACAGTTTGGGTTATAGATGCATAAAGCATATAATGCACTTAGAGTGGTTTTACTGCTAACAGTTTGGGTTATAGATGCTGTTGGTCTGCACCTTTATACGTGAAAATATGATTTTTTTAAAGTTAGAAAATAAAAGCTGAAAAGAAACAAGTTAACAACAAAGTGGATGGAAGTTTTCAGTACTCTAAGATAATATCTGTTCACATAAACCACCAGGCTACAAAGGATTTCAGCATTTTACAAAGCTTCTGCTCAGCTTCCAGCTGGCAAAAGAATGCTATTTTCAATAGTAGGAAAGGTGGTGGTTATGCTGTTTTGCATTGCAGAGTGTTCTTATCCCATGTTGTGTCATGTCTCAGAGTAGGTCAGTACAAAATCAAGAATGAAAGAAATGAAACTTTGAAGATATTTGTTTTTTCCAGCTCAGTAACTTAATATTTCATCAAGGGTCTTTGGGGAGCTGATCTGAATATGTTGCAGTGAAGAGAGCAGCCAGGGAGGAACTCTAATGAGAACTCAGTATACATTCCTGACTGCCTTCAAACAATTTGGCGGCCATAATTTTTTAAAACATTCCAAGCACTCATCTCTCATTGTCTTTTGTGGTTTGGATGGAGTATTGTTGATTGTTGGACTGGTTTTGAGGTAGTCCCCTGAGTGAAATTGTGGATCCTACCTCACACATTATCATCTGCATTTGCATATAATTGAGACATAAGCTCTCTGGCAATCTGCAAAAGGAATGCTGTAGAGCTCTTGTTAAATTTTCTAAGAACAAACACAATAGGAATGCCAGCCTAGGAAGTAGGTCAAGAATTTGTCCATGGAATATTCTTCATTAAATCTAGTGAAATCCTCTGGAGGCTGTTAGATATGAGTTAAAGGAAAGACCTGTATCCAAGACCTCCTTAGTACAGGGATTAAGATGAACTGAGATTTGGATCTCCTTTGCCTCTACACTTGTTTGTTTTAAACTAAAATAATTCCAGATTTTTTCAGTTTTTATTTTCAACTTTTTTCTTTTTTAATTTAATGTTTTTGAAAAACCCAGCGTGTTGTTTTTGTAAATAACATCCATGCAGAAGAGTGTTTGAGTGTGTTTTGGGGGTTGGAGAGAGTGAGACAGAGTGAGAAACCACAGAGGTACTTTATACTGAACATTGCTCCTGCAGCAGCTCATAGGGTGAGAGGTGACTTTAGCAATGACTTGCATTACATAATACCTCCCATCTCTCTGCAGATGTGTGAGTTTGTTTAAATGTTTTATGAGGTTTTTATTGCACTGTAATATAGTCCCAACCCCTCTGCAGTTGCCAGTTTGGTCACAAAATATAATAAATTTTAAAATACCTAATGCTTCAGCTATTCAATAATTTTCTGACAGGCCCCCTGATGCAATTATGGTACCACTGTGTCACTGAACTACTTTTGTTTGGATGTGTAGAACAGCAGGTTTAGTTCACTAATCCTGTTCTACAAAATCCCTGTGTTTAAGCAGATTTGGAAGTTCTGTACACTTGTTAAGAATTACTGTTCTCTGTCCCTATCTCCCACAGCAGGCTATGGGATGATGACCAGTGCTTCCATACTCTTTTGGGGTTACCTCCTTGATTTGTGGTGAAAGTAGCAACTTCTTGAAAATCACTGTGGCGTTTTTTAGGGCTCTAAAGCAAACTGAATTCTTGGGCAGCATCTCTGCTGTGTGCTGATGTGCTACTTTTCACCCATACAATAAAGTTTCTATTGGAGGCCACTGAATATCAAACACAAACTCATGAGAGACATGAGTACAGGCCAGTGGAGTCTTCCCTGTATGTTAAGGCAGTGCTTAAGTGGCCCATTCCTTCAAAAAAAATTCTAGTATTTTAAAATGGAGGAAATTAAATTTGTGAAAGAAAAAACCTCAACCCTATACTTAAAAATAATCTTACTGTGTAAACAGATGGCAATTTTAAGTTAAGTAACTCAAAGAGAACTAAGGGAAGAGATGCACACATAAAGAAAATTATTCCCTCTTTACAGTTTCCAATTTTCAGTTCCAGCAAGGCAATTTCCCACCATGCTCTGAACACTGTATGGAGGGTTCAGTCATCAGATCTTGACTGAAAAAAAATTTCCATTTTGAAATTCCTCTCAGAAGGAAATGGCTCCTGAGATGCAGAAGCAGATGAGAAAATAGAGCTTGAGTGTTTGAGTGGAGTTATGCTCCTAATGAACTTGTGCTGCTGAGAGGGAGATAAACATGGAGATAGGATCTTAAAAAAGAGCAGTCTTAACTTCTGAGTGAAGTCTTGCAATTTAGGAAGATGGAAAGTGGCAGCATTTACAGAAATTGGAGGAATATAAAAATTCATTACTTTTTTTTTTTTTTAATGGTTACTTCTTTGGGAATGTCAGTAGGAAAAGGAACATTTGGTTTCTGGCATTTAGGCCCAAATGGAACCCCAGAATTCTAGAAAAGGAAAGGTGTACCATACTAAACTAAATTCTTCATGGTTCCCTGTAAGACAACTTCTACTAAAAGCACACTGACAAGATGCAATTCAAAATTCCGTATTGAAGTGCATTTAAATTTGAAGTGTCCAGTTGTCAAAGACATTGGTCATAAAAAACAAATGGTCTTACTTTGGCCTCCAGCTTCCTGAGGGATAATTAGAGAAGGGATTTGGGCCTCAATATATCTCATCTATATCTTCTATATTAATACCTGTCTATAGTTTGGAAATATAAAAGTTGTTTTCCTGACTTAGCCCTGTCAGTTTTAAAACTTATTTTTAAATTCCTCATGTCACCTAAGCAATGGCAATATCTTATATATCATTCAGAGATCACAAAAGGTAGTTTTTTACCTGCAGGGATTACTACAGAGATTAATAGACTTTGCTGATTTCACACAATTAGCCAATGACTCAGGAGGGCTAAGAACCTAAGTCCCTACCTCAGGCTGTATCTTCTGCGCTGTAAAAAATGATAAAATAGCCAGCTATGGTGTCTACTTTGTATGTCAGATACTCAAATTCAACTCAGTAATGTCAGATGGGTAGCAGGATGGAATGTTCCAAAGAACTGCAAGAGTTCACTTGAAACAAAGCAGTGCTGCTTTTTCCTCTGGATAATTGCATAATTATTTGCCTGCCTGTGCCCTCCAAATTATCTGCAAGATATGAAAGCATTGCTCACACATTTCAAACACTTTATAAATATTGTGTGTATATATCTGTGCCAGCTGAAATTATAATTTGAATAATTAAATTATCCTTGTGATAACCTAATATTACACCTAATATATAGGTGTAATATATTTCCATTTTTATTCGGCTCCTTTGTGAGTTGTTTTGTGTGTGTGCAAATAGTCCTTTTCACTTGGTATGTAGCTAGCTGTGTTGGTTGAATACCTGCATAATTGTACAAAGCTCAACTTCTGGGGTAAAAGATGACACAATAAAAAAAGATGGAAAGGAGTGAATGAGACATTCAGTTCAATGGAGAGCGTAACCTAATATGGAACACTTTGGTAATTTGATGGGTTTTTACCCCCTCTGGAGATGAAATGTTAGAAATATCAATATAAACTGAGAAGAAATAATTTTAATTTAATTTTAGCCAGAGGAAAAGAGTTTATAAGCAAGGGTGAAATGGGAGAGATTTTTCTATGCTTATGGCTTTTGTGACTTCATTGAAATGCAAGTGTCCTATCTACAAGGAAAAGGGCTAAAGCCAACATTTCTCACTTCCAAGGTGCCAGGATTGAAGGTACTGAAAAAAGATTGTGAAGGCACAGTCTGTACCTCAGGGGGGACACTGGCTCGTGGAACAGATGTGAACAGAGTGAGATATTCCCCTCCTTAGCTGGAATATAGCTCAGTGGGAGTTAACTCCAATTGACATTGGGGTTCAAAGAAAGTGAGGGCAGAGATTTTTGGCTGTTGCCTTATTTTCTTCTGTGTAGCTTTGAGGAGAAAGGAGCCTAATTTTGCTAGAAGCTTTCCTCAATTCAGGAGGAGCCAGCCATCTCCTGTGCTGCTTTCCACCATCTGAATAGGAATGGGCAGAGGGCCCAGGGCCACATTCTCCACCTTAACCCAGTGACGCCTGAAGAAGCCAAGAGTCCTTCCAAGCAGTTGCAGTGGGAAAGGGCCAACAGCTACTTAAGAGTGCCCCTTACTCACATCACAGATACTTTGGGGGCTAGAAGGGAAGTAGTAGAAGGCAGCTGGGAGAGCTGCCAAGTGTCACACTTTTGGCAGCTTTGTCACACATTCCTTCAATTCTGGGCTTGGCTCCGCCGCGGGAAGACCTGCAGGTTCCTGCTTGAAGTTTTCCTTCCTTACCACTTGGGGCCACTGTGGCCCTCTTGAGCAGGAAACATGGGGCATCTCCTCCCTGTTGGATCCCAGGCGGGAAGGAGCTCTTGGGACGTCGAGGTTGCAGCAGCACACAGGCAGGACATTCCCTATTGTCCCCACTGCCTTTGCTTTGCTCCAGGTGGCTGAAACAACCTCGAGCATCCCAGGAGCTTCCTATCACTCCTCAAGTGAGCAGGTCCCTAGCAGCCCTGGGCTGGTGCTGATGGATCCCCATCGCAGCTCCCTGTTCATTGGGAGCACCTATTCCAGGTGCTGGGGTTTTGTAGTTTTTTGCTTTGCCCTTACTCTCTTCGGGGCAGGTGTGTTGACAACAGGATTAGGCACTTGGTCATCAAAAATTGCACAAAGGGGCAAGCAGAAGGTGAGACGATAGAGAATTGCTAAACAGTGAAAGCCTGGACAGCAGTGCAAGTGAGAGAAGTCATATAATCACTGTTGAAGATACACACATATCCTGAGGTAGTTAAGTTCTCTCATGGTGGCAGAAACACTGGAATTTTTGGTTTAAAATATCATTGGAACACACGTTAACTCTTTCTTTGCTAGGCAAATACTTTGCTATTGAATCCTACCCAGCTGAACTATTGTTTTCTCAACAGCAGTACCTGACAGAACACAGCTCTTTACTTCTGCCATACTACATTACTCTTTCAATCTGTAGTTAGGACCATAATTTTCTTGTCCACTTGCATTTGAAATACTGTGGAGTTCAGGCTAAATAACGTTCCTTTTTCTACTTGGATGGACTCTGGTTAAGATGGTTATTTAATTTTATACATTTTTAGGGTAGCACTAAGTTGGAGTGCTGGGGTGGGTGTTTATACTGTCCCCTATATATTTCCTGCAAGTTATAAAATATTTTGAATACCTTCACACTGACTTTTGTCCCAAGCATTAAGTAACTTCTCTCAGAAAGAATAGCCAGTGGAGGTCACTTCTCTGAAGGGGTTGGAGGGAAAGAGAAACTTGCTGTCCTCTCCCATTTCAGTGATATTGAGTGACCTGCTCAGCCTGGAGCAGAAAATCCCTGGGGCCCAGACACCCCCTGGAAGCAGAGCTGACCACAGTGACCCACCACAGCTCGGCTGCAGGGGTGTGGGTTGGTGTTGGTTTTCAATTTAGACAAGATGTTGTGTGAGTCACCCTGCCCCCTGCCCTCCCACCAGTGCTATGAATAATAAACTCAGGCAGAAGCTGGGAGCCAACTGATGTGCTGCCAGGGCACAGCTCCTTCTCCCTGTGCTCCTTTCCCTCTCTGCACTTTGCTGGACCTGCAGGGCCTGCTGTGGGCGGAGGTGAAGCACATCTGGAAGGGACTGATTCAAATGGCACTCGTAAGTGAAGAAGGAGGTTCTAAATCCGACCCACCCTGGGGAAAAGGGGCTGAGGTCATAGGAGGGCAGAATGCAGAGTATTATTATAGTGAAAAAGTGAAAAAAAATTACATCAAATGTTTGCTTAAGGATCAGGAGTCCTGACCCAGCCCGTTTGGTTTGCCAAATATTACATGAAGCTACATAAAAAACCAACTCTAACCTCTTACAGCTCTCCCATTAGGTCACATTAAGCTTTGGCAGGGAGGATGGCCCTACTTGGTGGTTTTTTTGATTTGTGGTTTGCATTTGGCCAACCTGACTTATTTAAATTTATTTTATTTTGTAAATGCTCAATGATAGAGTAAAACTCTAGAGTAAACTTGTTCTGGCCAACATTTATTGTGGAAAAATTCTCTATTATCAAGAGACCTTTGCAGAACAGCTAACAAATTAAAACAAAGCGTTTCAAGCACATATTGAAGTCCTTTTTTTAAATGAAAGAAATGTACTGATGGCTTCAAGCCATTACTTTTGGTTGTTATCCACTTTTAGCCCTCTGGGTTTTTATAAGCCTGGTGTCTTTTGACTCTCCCCATGAGGACAGCAGTGCCTTTGGCTGTGGTGCAGCCAGGGGAATGAATCAGAATATGTTCTCATCCTCATAACTTTGTTAACCTTTTAACAAGTTTGTCTTTCCTGCCTTTATTAATAACTTGGTGAGCCTGATTGCTCCCATGGAGGCTCAGTTTGACTGTTGCAGTTGTACTAGGAAGACCTTATTCCAAGGAGGGACTTTCCTAATCTAAAAGAATATTAAGTACGCTCTATATAAACTAATTTTTTGCCCACTAAAAACAGAATTTAAAATAATGTGGAGAATGAGATACTCTTTATATCTTGTGAATGAAAATTGTTTTTTCTCTATACTTATTTTTTTTTCTTTACAGAAAATACCCTAACAAGAAAGTTTTAAAAAAATCAGTTGCAGTGGGCCATTTTTGATTTGTTCAAAATAACAGAAATACTTTATTTTGCAATCAGATTGGTAGTTGTCTGCTTATGGTAGAAAATAGTCCCATTCCTTCTGACGGCTACAATCTTGTGACATATATTCTTATCTTTATAGTTTTTTCTTGGGCAATTGCCAGGCTTTATCATTGAAATACAATCTTGTCAGAGATAAAAATTTGTACTACATGGAACCCAAGTAGCTGGAGCTAGGAAGCACTTGAAGAAGCCTTCAAGTGAACCTATTGCCTTCTAACTTTTGCAATTTTTGTATGTTGAAAATTTCATTTAGATGAAAAACATGCAAAGAAACCATTTGATATGTTTGTAATATTTTTCAGAACTTTTCCAATCAGCTGTTTTAAAAATAAGTGACAATAATGCAGGGAGAGCAATTACTTAATTACGATTTTAGCTATAAGCTATGTATCAGCAATATATCTCCTAAATGGTTTTAAAAAGTATTATAGGGGGTTACAGTATGGGTAAATGAAGGTGGTATAGAAGGTAATCTTATCCCCCAGGGAGTTGCAGCTGGACCAATCACTAAAGATTAGAAGCAGGCCTGATCTTAACAGGCCACACCTGTAGCCAAAAAGAACAAGTGGTGTAAAAGAGTGGATTGGTGGGATCTGGAGTTAGATGGCTACTGCAAGGACCAGGAACAATCAGTGCTTAGAGGAGCTGCTTGCCAGAAACATTGAGGAGGTATGGAGCTCTGGGAATATGAGATCTTTGCTCTATAAAGGTATTAGAACTCGTGGTAACTAAGACAACAATTGGTCACCCCGACGTGATTTGGGACTAAATTATATAACCCTGTGGAAGACAACAAGTGTATGAGTACAGGTTTGATTCAACAATTGAATTATGTCCTTCATTTCATTATTTTGTTCTGTGCACATATCTTGTGTAGACCAGCTTTTCCACCATTTGGCATATGAATTTAGGCTCTTGTGGTGGGTTGACCCTGGCTGGATGCCAGATGCCCACCAAAGCCACTCCATCAGCAGGACAGGGGACAGAAAATATAGCAAAAGGTTGGTGAGTGGGGCTCAGGACAGGGAGAGGTCACTCAACCCACTACTGTCACAGACAAAGCAGACAAGGCCTGGGTTAATTAATTCAATTTATTGCCAAGAAAATCAGAGTAGGATAAATAAAATAAAATCCTAGAAACACCTTCAACCCAACATCCTTCTGTCTTGGGCTTAGCTTTATTCCTGATTCTCAACTTCCCCTCCATCCAGCAGCGTAGAGGGACAGGACAGGGGCATTGCAGACTGTTCATAGAACATTGTCTCTGCCACTCCTTCCTGTTCAGGGATGAACTCCATCCAGTCTGCTTCAGTGTGGGGTCCCTCCCACAGGGGAGTTTTCCAGCTTGAATCCTTCCTACAAGCTGCAGTTCTTCAATAACTGCTCCAGTGTGGGTCCCCAAGGAGGGACCTGCCAGCCAACCTACTCCAGCATGGCCTCCTCTCTGCACTGGTCCCGCCAGGAGCCTGCTCCAGTGTAGCCTTCACACAGGGTCACATCTTCCTTCAGGCACCCACCTGCTCCAGTTGGGTTTCTCCATGGGTTGTGGGTGGATCAGTCCATGGCTGTGGACCTCCATGGCTGCGGGGGCACAGCTGCCTCACCATGGGCTGTGCCACGGGCTGCAGGGCAACCTCAGCTCTGGCACCTGGAGCACCTCCTGCCCCTCCTTCTGCACTGGCCTGGCTGTCAGCAGGGCTGCTCCTCTCACTTATTCTCACTCCTCTCTTCTCTGGCTGCATTTGCTTCTGCTCAATGGCTCTTTCCCCTTCTTAAATACATTCTCCCAGAGGCATTACCACCATGGCAGCCTTGGCCAGTAGCTGGTTCATCCCAAAGCCAGGCTGGTGCCAGCTTCATCACACAGCAGCTCCTCACAGAAGCTCCCCCTGTACCAAAGCCTTGCCACCCAAACCCAGTTCAGCCCTGCAATCTGGTGACCGTACGGCACAGACTCAGCACACGTAGCAGTGTTTGTACAATGTTCCCTACATTTGGCACTTAGCTAAGCTAATCACTTGGCTTTTTGGCAGGATAATTAACCAAATACCATGCTCGCTGATACCACCACAGAATTGTTTCTCCTCCTGGAGGTAGCTTGTTGAAACTAGTTTGAATGTTCTTATCCTTAAGCTGTAGTGCTGTCAGCAGGAAGATTTAAAATAAATTATGAAAGTAATTTGAAAAAAATACAAATGTCTGGTAGGTTTTTAATGCCCATGTGGTTTTTGAACTCTTGATTGGCTTCTTCTCAGAAGCTGGCAACTATTGCAGTAATTCTACTGATATGTCTGATTATCTGAGAGTTACTGTTAAAACACCAATCTGTTCTATGGGAGTCACTGTCACACCAGCTAGGGATGGCCTGGCTGGAAGTCACACATGATCTAAAGGTGAAAAATTCCTGCATTGTTTGATATTCTTGAACCATTTTTTTCCACTGTGCACTTTTGATAGCAAAACCATGCCAAAGCCATATTGTCATAGCTGTCACTGACTCTATAATACAGAGTTGTGAGATACATTTTGCAAAGAGATGTGTCAGTGACATTTTTATTGTTGGTGGAGAATGATGCTGAATTATTGAAAAATTACAAAGCTGAAGATAGTTGCAGGGAAAGTTTTTCAAATCTGTGTGTATGCTGTACAAATTGGCAGCTATATGACAACATTGTTTCCATTTGTTTTTAAATTATTCAGAGAAAAACTGGCAATGAAAAGACCTGCAAAAATCTCAATAATTTGTTGGATGGAAAGGCTCTTTCTTGTTCACTAACAGTAATCTCCTATTATAGTTTATGACTTTGCATTTATGAGTTTACAGATTTTCAGAAGTGACAGAAGAGGTAAAACACAATGTTTCTTTTTGCAGGGTCAGCCTGTTCCTCAGTTCCTCCAGTCTGTGATTAGCAATGCTTATTAGCTTGCCAGAGGTTTGGATTAAATGCTTAATCACCATTATGCTAAAACTGAGAAGAGGTCATTACTTCCAGTTGTATAAATAAGTAAAACCAAGACATCTGAAGAGAGGTTGTTTGTTTCAGTACTCATTAGTAGTGGTGACTGTTCCCCAAAACTGCTCCCCAAAATAAGTATCTTGACAATCTGTTCATATGTGATGTACTTTTGGCATAGAAAGCTGGATACTTAGCTCCCTCAAATATTGAAATATAAATCAACTACACAAGTGCATAGGTTTTCCTCACAAACTGCACTATGTGTTTGCATTATTATGCTGTATTTTGATTTCTCAACAAGCTTCTATGATAATAGCATTTACACACATCTTGGCTATTATTGTGCACTGGCCAGATTTGGGTACTCTATTTATATAGACTAGTTGATGTCACAAACAACTAGCACAGTTTGAATAATGTCAGCATCCTGAATTTAGATTTACTGTCACTCCTCATCTGTGATACTTCTCAGTTATGAAGAGATGCTATGTCTGTGCCTGGTCCCTTAAAATTCTCAGCCTCTGTGTTACAGTTGCTTCTGGGTGTATAGGGATATAAGAAATGTTTTGTAGTGGTAAGTTACAATGCCTGGGCTCCCTTTTCTTATTTGTCTCCAGATTGATTAACAGTACTCAAGTTATATTGATAAAAACATGTAGTTTGTATGTTTAAGTTCATGGTGCTGAACTCAGTATAAATAATTCACTGAAAGAAACTAACAGAAGAAGAAGAAAAGAAGAAGTGAGCATTCCTGCAGGAAAGGATCTGGGATTCCTGATGGATGACAAGCTCACCACGAGCTGGCAGTGTGTCCTTGCAGCCAGGAGGGACAAGGCTATCCTGGGGAGCATCAGGAAGAGCATGGCCAGCAGGCTGGGGGAGGTGATCCTGCCCCTCTCCTCAGCCCTAGTGCAGTCACACCTGGAGTGCTGTTTCTCTGCTCCTCAGCACAAGAAAGGCAAGGGGCTCCTGCAGAGGGTCCAGTGAAGGGCCACAAAGATGATGATGGGAGCTGGAGCTTCTCTCTCACAAGGAGAGACTGTGGGAGCTGGGCCTGTTTGGTCTGGAGAAGACTGAAGGGGATCTCACCATGCTCATCAATATCTCAAAGGCAGGTGCCAAGAGGATGGTGCCAGACACTTTTCAGTGCTGCCCAGAGACAGGACAAGGAGCAATGATCACAAACCAAAACACAAGTTCCACCTAAACCTGAGGAAGAACTTCATTACCTTGACTGTGGCAGGCCACTGGAACAGCTGCCCAGAGAGATTGTGGAGTCTCTTTCTCTGGAGTCGTTCCAAACCTACCTGGATGGGTTCCTGTGTCACCTGCTCCAGGTGCCTCTGCCTTGGCAGGGGGTTGGACGGGAGGATCTCCAGAGGTCCCTTCCAACTCCCATTAATGTGAAAAATACAAAAGAATAGTGATTGGTAGACAGGTATAATGGATTTGGGAAGAAGGGACTTGAAAAGTTTGCAAAAAAAATTTTAAGTGCCATATATTCATTCCAAATTTTGCATTTGCATTAAGATAGGCACAGAAGTATTAAATCCATTGCCTGGATATGTTGCTGTGATGATAAATATTTTTTATTTTAAGATGATCATAATAGATACTGTTTTGTTTCCCCTGGAACACTTTTCCATGCTTTTAAGCCTCAGGTACATGTTTATTACAGATCATGCATGTGCTTTTGAAACAAACCTCACTGTAGTCTCCACTTGCTGCATTTTTGGTTTGTGTCACAGTGAAGTTCCAGAGGACAAAAACTGGATTCCTTCCAAGAGAAACTTCTACTCCAGGAGTGCACGCTCCGTACTCTACTGCTGTTCCATCCACAACCCCAAGCTAAACCAATTCTGAAAGTCTCAAGAAACATATTTGTACAAGGATGTCAGGTTCTCCAGGCTGCCTTGTGTAATTCCTGCTCTGTCAGTAGGGCAGTGACTTTAGTAACACTGCTTGCTGATGTAGATGCAGTTATTGTGTCTCCTACCTTCTCCTTGTGGTGTATCTACTTTATTCAGGGTGTGCTCAGTGAGGCAGATAAGGTGGCAAATGCACTTTTCTGGGTTAATAGTATTTATTCTATGTCTGCAGTCATTCTCAAGCAACAATGAGATACCAGCACAATGCTGAGAAACAGCTTGAAATTCTACTGAGAAACATTCTACTCTTACACGAGTTTTGTGTGGTAGTATTTGCTTTTTTCTTTGAATGTCAGAGCTACCACTTTTCCCTTTTAAGACTCCCCTGTGGTGACAGTAAGCATTGCCAGTCACATGGCTGAGATTCAGAGCTGGGAGAACTGCCATAGTAAACTGAATTTGAACTCTGGTCTTCCCATGCCTCCACTGGGATCTATAACTGTCTGAAAGGCAGGTCTGGCCAGAAAATTTTTGTGTTGCAAAATTACTTTTGATGTGCGGCTGGCTATGTAAAATGGTTCTTATTTGTTTGTCCAAATTCCATAGCTGATTTAGACCACACAGCCCAATCGATAGTGCAAGTTTGTTTTTAAAAATAAAAATATTTATATTTTTTATTAGTTGATTGGATGATAATTGAACCCAAGTGGTTTTGAACCCTGGGTACAGCTGAAGCTCTCTTAATTCATTATAGATTGGCCAGCAGGCTGGTGAATCACTGTAAAGCCATTTTGGGGCACTGACAAACCTCAGATAAATTTGGCTTGTCAGGGTTTTGTATATAATCCTAAAAAATGCATGTAATTTCTGTATTATTACATGTTAATTTAATTGTAACAGAGTTACTTTTGGAGAACATTATTTTGTGCACAGCATCACCAGACCTGCTGGTCTAATGCTGTGGAACTTCACTGCACTCAAATATTCATCAATTTAAACCCGGAGCAAGCTCCTTGTTTTCAGAAACTCCGTGTTAGAAACCTGGCAGCACAGCAAGATACAGAAAAAATGTGTAGGAAAATTTAAATCAGTGACATGTGTACTTGTTTTGATAGTGTATTTGTAGGCCTAATATAATAATGTACATTCTTGGAGGAAATGTGAACAAAATCTGTTGTTAAAACAGGTGAAAACAAATAAGATTAACTTATTTTATTTTGCAGGAATTTTAGTATTCATCTGTAAATTGGTCAGTATGCTGCCATTCAAAAGTTGCCAATAGTCTCACAGCTCAAAGAACTGTAGTATTGGAGTAAGTGGCATCATTCTTCTACTAGACATGAAAAGAAAGCTGTTTGTCAACCTCTTCACCCTCCAATGTCCAGTACAGCCAACAGAAATTGAAACGCAGCCAGAAAGTATTTGAAATTTATTTTTCTATACATGAAGACAGGCATTACTTACTACATTTTTCACTCTATTCACAATTTGACAAGTGATATTTTTTTAAAACACTGACTAGTTTAAAATCTGTTTGACAGAAGGAGAGAGATTTGAGGGGTACCTTGTTCCTCCAATCTTTGGGGAGTTTGGCAACTGCATGGAGACCACCATTAGTGCTCTTCTTGAAGGAACAGCATTTGTTTGAGCTCAATTGTCATTTGTATTATTTGGGTGAGAAGAAAGTGATGAAGGAAAGAGGGGAAAGGAGAGTACAGGAGAAAGCCAAAGTACTACAGAGTATAGGGAAAGGGCAGCAGGGACAGGGACACAGAGCTGGGAATGAGCAGGGCTTCATTTGCATCACTGAACAGGGGAGGACACATCACTGCTGGGGCTCAGATATGTCTGATGGAGGCAATTTTAGTTTCCCTGTGTGACTCCTGTGTGTCTTGGATTTGCAATCAAGATTTGAGGCTGGTCAACTCTACTGGGGAAGAGGTGTTGAAGGTCAGAGTAAATGTGTCTTCTGCAGACAACCTTACTGGTTACAGGTATTCTGCCACAGTGGCTTTGAGCTTTCTGATGCAGATATATCTATAAATCACATTTATAGATAGCACTTTTTCATTTTGCAACAAAGCTAGGAGATTTTTTTCCTAGTTTTAAGTGGAAAAGTCACAATAATATCTGAACTCAAATGTGTTTCCCTCTAATTTTCTCTTCCTAGTTACTTTTTCTTTGCTGATTTTCTAGTGCATATGCAAAGAAACAGTACCTTTTCTGGAATGATTTTGCTAGGACTCAAAGATATTGGACAGATTCAGGGTTTTATTTTGGCATACTACAGAGCTGTGGTCTGACTTGTAGGTTTTATTCATATTTTCTTTGAGCAATTTCAGGATTTTGTTTTTAATTTATGAGGCCATATTATAAAATGAACTGTGGAAATTAATACTGTAATTTTAAGGTAACCTAAATTATTTTCTAAATAATTATTTTCTAAGCTATGTGAGTTAAAATTATTCTAAATAAAAATAGAAACTTTCATTATTAGCAGGGCTAATAAAACTCTTTGCCATACTCATGCAGCCTCACTTTTTTACCAGGGAACCTCATAACTCATATTTTTTAAGCTCTTTATTCATTAAAGCATTTGTGCACTTAGCACATAGGAAAAAATAGATGAGCTACCTAAGATAACATGAAGTATTCAAGTCTGTTCTGCATATTCCAGTTTTCCTTATAAGTTTCTGATACAACTCTCTCCCATTTGAATACTGAACAAAATAATTATAAACCTGTCCCTGCTAGGACCCCCTGAAAGGTACCAGCATGATTATTCAGATGGTGCTGGAACCAGGTGCAATTTGTTTTAGTATAAAATGTGTCCAAAAAAGGTAAAAAAGAACCACCCCCCCAAGCCCTGTAAGTTTGTGGTCTTAAGAAATGCACACAGCTGCAGGAAAGGACTGCCAATTAATGTAATTTACAACATGTTTCAAAATCTTGACTTAGATTGTGAGTTGAATAGTGGGGGGAAACACAGATGGGAATGGTGGAGAAGTTCAGGCAAAGGATGCTGTGTGGCAGGGAAAAATTGGGTAAGCAACATCTGGAAACCTAACTTGAAAGAGGAAACAACCAAAACTGCAATGACTAAGAGAGAATCCAGACTGCAGTAGATTGGAAAAGAACAGAAGAAGCCAAGAAGAGACTTTTGTGGTAATGTGTCACACAGCAGGAAGCAAACATGATTGTTCCTTTTGACTTGGAAAGTTCTGTCACTTTAAGTAGGATACCTGTGTCACTAGTCTGGCATGTTGTGCTGGTTACAAGGTGTGAGATTATTTAATAGGGATTTGTTTCTAAAAGCAGGGATAGAGTAAAATCCACTACTTTCTTCACAGCTCTGATACCTGTGATTGTCTTGTGGCTGCAAAAGTTCTTTGCTTACATGAGTATTGAGGTGATTATAAAATCACCTCACTAAATTGTGTGTTTAACTACTGTGTGATGTGCCTCTAGAGGAGCATCTTTCCTCCTGCACACCTCATATGTTGCAAGATAAATACTTTTCGTGGCAGGTTGCTCATAAGTCATGTTATCATCACCTTTGCCAGTCATATGGAGCCAATCACAGCTTTCCCTGTTCATTGCAAAAGAATGCAGAGCAACCCATTCAAAACAGCCTGTGAACACTTGCTTTAACTGTTACCAGTTGCTTTTCTCATCCCTTGTTAATTCCTGATGGATGCTCTGGTCCAGGCTCGCCGCACTGGAACTCTGTGTCACAGCACAGGCTGGCTGTGGGCATGGACAGTGCTGGACAACACAGGGAATATGTCTGTGGGGAAACCATTAGAGGTGTGATGACTAATTTGCTTATTCTTTCTCGTTAAAATAGGCTCTTCATTTTAGATTAGATTTTTTTTTCCCCAGCTGACACAAACTTGAGGAATCTGTAATTTCTCATGAGAGAAAATTGAGTTGCACAAAAGTCTGAAATACTATGGCTCTGCTTATACTTTGACCAGAACACCAAATATTCTTACAAGAAGAGGAAATCACCATTTGACAATGTGGGAGCAAAGGAAATTAATCTTCACTGGACTAGATGGGTAATTTGCAGCTGCCATGATATTGTAGAATAACTTATTAATCTTTGCACATGCCTAAGATGGAAGCATTTTACCTTTACAATCTACAAGCTAGGGTCCTGGCAGCAGAAACACAGAGGCTTTGGGGACAGGAGGGGAAAAAAAATAACGACCTGAACTTATTTTTTACAAGAAATGACAAATATAGCCTATTTTTGTTCCCCAGAACATGCTGTATCTTGGACTGAGGATGTGTGTCTTTGTGTCTCACCTAAGAAAACCAAACTTCTTTTCCAGAGGTTTTCTTCTTATTTCAGTGCGAAAGCATTCTGTAGCTTCTGGTCCAACTGAGTCTTTCAGACTGGATCCATGGCAAGAATTTACCTTTGGTTGGCTTTTTGTTTGCTCAAATAAAGCAGCTGCAACTCGAGTGGAGCATTTGGGCCTTACCATAGTATAGAGGGCAACATGATAAAAATCTAGCTGATGTTCATTTTCCTGAGCAGATGCTTAATATCCATCTGTGTGATCTTAACACGTGGATGTTTTCTGAAATGCCTGCATTCCCCTGTTATCACCGAACCCAGTCTGTTTTCTCTGGACTGCTCCTTCTCCAAGCACAAACAGAGAGTTTAACAGAGCACTGGCTGGATCTGTGTTAGAAACCTGTGCACTGCCATAAACTCCTGACTGGTAAAGCAATGCCTATACTTACACATTTTTCAGAAATACACAATTGTGCTTGTCGTGTGTTGGACTAGAGTCCCAGTGGTTCCATGCAGAGCTGTCTGGGGGGTGGGTTATGTTCCTTTGCTTCTTCACTGTTGTATTTACTTACAACTAATTTTGAAGAGGAGAGGGAAAATGGTCTATAGGTGATTCTTCTAAGGTCTGTATGGGTCTGGTCTTGTTAGAAATGCACATTGGTGCATTACACTCACTGTGTATTTCATATTTCTCTGGACATTTTTCTACTTCTGTTGAAATTTCTTACGTTTATTGCCTACTGTACCTTCCACTAGATGAAGCAAAGATCCCTAAACTCAGAAAATTTCATGCAAAAGACAAATGTACAGTGAAATGACACCTCACTGTCAGTTATTTTAGTACCCTCATGTTTTCCTGCAATTAGAAAAGAGGTAAGGGCACTAAACAACTTTCAGAGTATTTTAGGATCTATGAACACATCTAGTATTATTTTTCCATGAGAGATTCGGCACTGAGAACTTCATAGATTTAACTGAATGTTGTATACAACTCCTAACTTGCATATTTTTGAAGTAATGTAATTTTTGTTTCCATGATATTATAGAATAATTTATTAATCTTTGCACCTGTCTAAGGTGTAAGCATTTTACCTTTCCAATCTACAAGCTAGGGTCCTGGCATAGTGCCTTCTGTCATGGACTATTCCTATAACTAATACAATTATGGTTAATAAAAAAAATAATTCCACCCTTTAATTATAACAGAAGGTTGAAATAATCTACATATTTGTGTATTCAAATTCAGGAAAAAAAACCAATTCATTTTTGGTGAAAGGTAAAGGTGATTGGGTTTGTGCTATAAATTTATAGGAGCAATTATAGTATTGCCATCAGAAGTGCTTGGGATCTTTGGAAAGTATGGTCATCCTGTGGAAAATTGCATATTAATGTAGAATTTACACTCAGAAGTTACTCTCTTCTAGGTAGCTGAAGATGGATGTTATTTGGTCTCATCTGCCTTCTTCAGTCTCCAGATAAATTTTCCCAGCTGTTTCCCAAGGCATGTGAGTTATGTGTGTGTCTGTCTTCCTGTTTAGCAGTGAAAAGCTCTTTCCTCATCATCTCAATCCTTTACTTCTGGTTAGGGGAAAAGAATCAGGAATATCTTATACTGAAAAAAATTTCTTATACTGAAATAATGTCTCATGCAAGTTCCACTCTTAGGCAGACAGCAGAGGAAGTGCTGCGTTTGATTTTTCCTCTTTGCACATTTTCTGTGCTCCGCTAATTTTGGTATTGGTCCAGGGTTTATTTAGGAGTTTTCAGTCATGAGGAGTAGATATCCTAGAAATCTTCTGGTATAATTGTAAGCAGAGGAAGTTTTGCCGGGAAGGCAGAGGAGGGTGGCTGGTTTGCAGTGAGAGGAACGGAAAGAACGGAACAGTTCTCCCAGGCAAGGTAGCAAGAGGCGCCGGAGCAGATCTGGCTGCTCCTGGATTGCAGGACGTGGGCACAGGCTCCACTAGGTGGCACGTTTTCGGGACTTGGTGACATGGTGTTGACAACACATCAATGAAACTGGATGGACCTTTTTTTCTTTAATCAATACATAGCATGTGTTCTGTGCTTTTACAAGTCGTAAATCCTGCTCTGGGAGCAAACATTATTAATCCCATATTTCCTTCCCTGCAACCGAGGTGCACTTCCAAAGCAGCCATGCATTCAGAATGTGTTCCTATGCTTTGGACTGTAATATGCTCTCCAAATGGAAAAGTCAGCTGTTTTAATATCTGTAATGCAAACCTCCTTTTCTTTACAATATTCTGAGGCTTCATAGAACTCTAGCAATGCTCCATTTTAGCTTTCCTTCATTTAGAATCTGTTTGAAACAAATGGCATATGCAATATAGGATAAAGAGATAAAGCAATGGTTCTTGGTTTGTTTTCCCCTTAGAGTTTTAAAAAATATAATCATGGAACCGTTTAGATTGGAAAGGATCCTTAAGATCATCAAGCTCAAACATCAACACTACCAAGTCCACCACAAACAGTCCTCTCATTCTCCTTTAACTTTAGGTCATTCAGTAAATCTTGTATATTGCACAGGAATTATTTTTATATCACATCAAGTTAAGTTTTCAAAATTTAAAGTGTTTTTTTTTTTTTTTACTAAGTTCTAAAGGTAAGAAATTTGGGGCTTACTACTTACAAACTAATCTGAGTAGAACTACTTGGCTATAAGTGTTTTGTTGAATCAAATCCCAGTGCTAAAGTGTCCCACCATCTTAAATATCAACCTATATCCACTACATTGTTTTGAATATTTAGATAAAAAAATAAATTGAATGATCCACGATATAAGAATGTAATTAAATAATTACCTTATGCATCTTTTTAGGGAGTTCTGCCTCACTGCAATTGTTGATCAGATAACTGGGCAGTAAGTTTTGTTAAGCAGGTTAGCTGATGGGTGGTCTCAAGGATATTAATATTAAAAGATAAAATCAAAGAATAGAAGCAGATAGAATGAAATCAGTTAACCTCCCACTCTGTTTAGAGAAGGATTCTGTTTCAGGAGAGGCTGACTTTTTAAAGACCATGACAGCTTTTGGATATCTCAACGGGCAAATAGTTTGCGGGCATGGGTATGACAGACTCCCACAGATGTTTAGAAAAGCCTTCTGCTTCACCTGGGGTTTTGTATTAAACTTACTGAGAAGTATGGTCAGGTATGCCAGCACAAATGAATAAATATCTCAAATTTTTTTCTGTAAGTCATGCATTTGTGCTCTGGGGAATCTGCAGAGTGGAACGGGACAGGCTTCTGCAAGGAGCAGGGTTTATTTTCAGGTAAAGAGAGGTTGTTCTACAAAATATGTCTGTGAGTGGTGGATGTTCATACAGAACTGAGGACAGAGTAATGATTGAGACAATGCAGAGAAAAAAAGTAGCTGTTGGATAATACCAATCATGTTTTTTCCACATCTGTTGAGCACTATATAAGTGTATATTTTTCAAACCTAGTGGGTGTTATTCAGAATCTTTATTCATAGTCTTCCAGTAACAGAAATGTTTGTTTCCAGACCTTAGGGTAGTCAGCATTAAAAATCAGATTCAGATTCATTGTGCCAGCTTTATTTTTGCTTTCTTTGCTGTAAGATATAGCTAATATTCATTATACATTTAGAGAATTAGTGGCCCTTTTGAAGTTATCCAAAACTTTGGGTAGAAGGTGACATAAAGATAAACATTTTGAGTATCAATATTTAATTTTAGAACATAAAATTTGGCCCAGAACTTTTAGCCAAATACCAAGAAGAAAAAGAAGAGAGACAGAATAATTTTGATGTCAATACTCTTAGGGAATATTGTTTATTTCTGGTAATAACAGCAGATTCCATGTGCGGAAAGGCAGTGTTGACTTGCTATTAATTTATCTGAATAGAGCATCTGTACAACAGCTCTAGTAGCTATTGAAAGGTAATTAGTTAAAGCTTAATTTCCTTCTGCAGCTGAGATTTAGCTTTGTTGGCCAATGATACTGGAAACACTGTAGCATTGGAAGGATTTTGAGAACTCTTGTCACTTACTCTTGCAAGAGACCTGGAATTCACAGAGGTTTTATCTTTTTGCTTCTAGAATCTGGAATAACAGTTGCATTTTTAAGTGATGAAGGGTATTTCTGACAGTCTCCAAGATCATCAAGTGTGAATCCCTTTCCTGCCTAGTAACCTGAATTGTTACAAGAATTGGTTGTATTCTGAGTTATTGCCTAGTTATTTATTTTAAGATGATTTTGATACACTGTTGTCAGAATGTTATTTTGCTGCAGGGAAAGCATAAAGACTGTGGAAAGACAAAATTCCAGCTGTAGATTTCATTCTCCATGTATCAGTGAACTTTTGAAAGGAAAACCTGGCTCAGAGTAGCTCTTGCATTATTTCTTATGTGAGTAATTTGATAAGTGCCTCAAAAAGCATATAAATTTTAATTTGTAAAAACATTAAAAGGAATCTAAGTCTTCAAAATCCTTCGGTATCATTTGGAATGGAATAGAATACAGAATCAACCATAGAATGTTTTGGATTGGAAAGGACCTTAAAGATCATCTGGTTCCAACCCCCTGCCATGGGCAGGGACACCTTTCACTAGACCAGGTTGCTCAGAGCCCCATCCAACTTGGCCTTGAACACTTCCAGGGATAGGGCAGCCACAGCTTCTCTGGGCAATCTGATCCAGTGCCTCACCACCCTCACAGTCAAAAATGTTTTCCTAATATCCAATCTAAACCTGCTCTCTCTTTCAGCTTGAAACCATCAATGGTTCCTGATTTGCAAGGCTAAGGCTGCAGCCAGTTCCTGTAATTGTCATTCTTGTGGACAAAATTTTTGCTTTAATGTTTTCCTGAAGTGTGTTTATTCTTGATATGTTCTACCAGTTGTAGAACATACAACTGGTAGAACATATCATGATGGATCCAAGTTTTTACAGAGCCTGGGATTAAGTAACTAATTCACTAGTGGGTTTGGGTCCACCTTTAGCTGAAATGATTGACCACAGATGTACCATCATGCTTGGGTCTAATGAATTTTTCAAAAAATGTAGCTTTAGTACAGAAAGAGGCCTACAGGGTTCAGCAGTTTAGTGAAGATTGTTAGCCAGGCATCAAGAGAATCTGAATTTTGAAATGTGATAAATCTGGATATTGCTGGGGGGAAAAAGGCATCCAAGTAAGGTGAATATTGTGTGAGGTTTGGAGTACTTTTTTTCACAATTATTGCTTTCTTAAATATTTATTTAACAAGAAACATTTCTTGCTTTGCCAAATGCCTTTCCTGCAATAGAGAACAGTCTGGAAGGGCTGAGACTGATCGGGATAAAGCATTGATGGCACACGTCTAGCAAAAACAAGAACTCTCGTGTCAAATTAGCTTACAAGGCAGGAATTGATCCAGAATTGATGTAATGTTAACTCAGGGCAGGAATGCAATCTTAACTGAGGAAGTTGCAACATACCTTGACCGTTGCTAAATTAATTCTTCTTGTGGGATATTTAATTTGGTGTGCATCACCCTTTCTCTCTTTGTGAGTGAGTTCAAAGTAATTCTGAAGATTTAAGATATTCTCGAGTGGTTGGAGTGAGTCATTAAATATTTTTATATGTTTAATTCAATTAATGTAGTTAAATAAGAGATATATAGTTAAATTAATGGTAAGAGCTATTCACCCTGGAGAAGAGAAGGCTCTGGAGGGGCCTGAGAGCAGCTTCCAACACCTAAAGGAGGCTGCAAGAGAGCTGGAGAAGGACTTTTCAAAAGGGCATGGAATGGCAGGGAGAGGAGGAATGGCTTCAAACTGAAATGGGGCAGGTTTAGATTAGATAATAGGAAGAAATTATTTGCTGTGAGTGTGGTGAGGCACTGGCACAGGTTGCCCAGAGAAGCTGTGGCTGCCCCATCCTTGGAGTGTTCAAGGCCAGGTTGGATGGGGCTCTGAGCACCTTGGTCTAGTGGAAGGTGTCCCTGCCCATGGCATGCGGGTTGGAACTGGATGATTTTTAAGGTCTCTTCCAACACAAGCTGTTCTGGGATTCTGTGATAATCAACCAACTAATCAGCTGTACTTATTTGATGTCGTATTCAAACTTAGCTTGATAGATAACATAGCCAAAAGAGAATTTTCCAATCTAACGGATGAATGCAATTCTAAAAATCTGGTTTCTTGTTAAATACATGATTCACTTTCTGGAAATGCTCATGAGTATCTGCTTAATCAGTTCTGAATGTAAATTGCCAGAATATTTGCCAAAAATAGTTGAATGTCATGAGCATAAATACAGTAAATCCTTTAGACATTTAAAATTTTAGGTCTAATATTTTTCTGCAGACAAATCCCACTGTATTCCTGTCTCTTTACTGATGTAATTTTTCTTCTAAAGACAGTGCTCAGTGACTTGGGCTGTGCATGTTAGGATAGCAATCCCGGCTATCCAGTCTATCTGTTTCCAGTTCTACAATCTTTTTTACTATTCTGTTCTGTGTTTTTCACTTTGTCCATGGATGAGGAGGTCAGGAAGAGCTAGGAAGAATCTCTTCTGAAATAGAGAGGAAAGAATTGAATACAGTAATAATAACAACAATTACAAAAAAAAAAGACAACTTGGAGAGACAAGTCGAAAAAGGAGCCTTCTTCTCATATCTTTTCCGTGGTCAGAAGAAAATGCAGGGCTAGTCTTGCTCTGCATTCTTTCCTAGAAGTTTCAAAAGGTAGTGCAAAGGTTGCCCAAATTCTTATGCTTCTGAGAAGATCTGTCTTTTGTTTCCTGGGTAGATATAGTAGGGATTATCTTTCTTCTCAGAATTTATCTTTGTAGCTGGAAAAAATTAATCAAATCAAGTAAACTCTGAAAATCGACCAGATTGCACTGCTGCAATAACCAACTTGGTTATGATTTGCAAAGAGCAAATCTGCTTAATGGCCTAACTTGTTTTAGAATGTGGACTTCAAAGTTTCATGGATGCAAAATGCTAAGTCATGGACTGTATAGAAACCCATTGTCACATTTTCTTTCCATATTAAAAACCCACATCTGTTTGTTTTTCAACTCAGGAATATGAAAAAAATTGAGAAGTCTCTTCTCTTGCCATGACAGGGATGAGTTTCAAAGTCTTACTTTTACTCAATATATGTTCCCTATATGCTGTTAATGGAGTAAAATTGGATGATAACATTTATCAATTTATTTTGAGATTGGAATTAGTGATGTGGAAATGTTGAGCTTTTCCTTATATTTTCTCTGGTTTGATTTTACCCTTTTTTGTGTTGAAATGATGCAATTATTAATTTTTTAAAAAAAAGGGTAAATTGTCACAACCAAATTAAAGCCTTGTTTTGATTAAGATAGAATGTGTGTGTAAATTGTAGCACTTGCTGCTCTGTGTTCCGAGCCTGCCGTTGCTTTCTCCACTAGCTGAGACTCCAGTATTTGAAATGCTCCTTATTTTTTCATACATAAAAATGTACCTCCAGCCCATCAAACCATTTCCTTCGGAAGTTGTGGTTCATGACAGCATGACCAAGTTAGTGTTCTAACCTGGAAATGAAAGGAAAGCAGAAGCTGAGCTGTTTGAGAAGCACTGGCACGGCAAGAGATTACCTTGTCTCATTTTCCCCAAACCACATTTTTCTGGAATTACGCTTCCAGAAGAGTCCCCACCCAGGCAGCTCTTCTCCCAGATGAGGTAAAGGAAGCTACCACCAAGCTGAGCTGGGAGCTGTGCTGGGCTTCTCTGAGCAGGAACCCTCCCCTCATTACATCACACCTGGCTGTATTTCAGAGATTAATGAGCGGCATCTTGTCAGGTTTAATACATCGCAGGGCTCGGGCTCACGTGGAAGATGGAATCATAAATTCCCTGAGCTGTGAACTACACCTTAAGGACTTGCAGGGAGTTCTAAGAAGGCAAGAAAAAGAAATGACTGTAAACTACAGTGTGCCAGTTTTGAGAGAAACCTGCAGATTTTCTAGGACATTAGGTTTCAAAAGAAGGATTACACACAGACTAAACAGAGTAGAAGTCATAAAAATTTAAAGACATCACAAAAATAAGATCCTTTTTAGGTATGACAGAATACTAAAAGAAATTTATACTGAATTATACCACCCAAGCAGACCCATTAATTAATGTAATGAGAAAATATGTTCCATTTCCAAGGACCCAAGCGTGTCAGGAAGCATTTGACACTTTTAAAAGGGGGAGAGGTGAAAGCATGCACTTCACTGCTCTTGAAATTCCCAGGTTTTAGCTTATCTATTCACATTCATGTTTGGGCTGCTGAGGCATTAGGATATGTACTAATCAAAAGACAGAAAGAAAAAACTACTGCAAGTGACTGATACGCCTAAAAAAATGTAAACACATTTCTGCTGAATAACTCAGGATACTCTTGCATCCTGAACATTGGAGAGGTTGTCATGTCATATCATAGGAAGGCAGGAATGAAAAGAATCTTTTTATTGTCAAGATATGATTCTGAAAATATTATATATGTGAAATTTAAAAATCCATGATGCTCTGTGTTCATTCCAATGGCTTATACTTGTAAAACTGGCAAGTAGGGCAATTTGCAGGATCAGAAAATAAAAGCCAGACATTCTTGGTTGTTCAGACATCATTTTTCTGTGCAAAGGATTTAAAAAATCAGGTTCTAATTCCTTTTCTTGGAGTTTTATCTCATTCCTGTTATCCAAGTATTCCCCTGTATATTGCTTGGAAATTCTTACAGTCAGTCCTTGATAGAAGCAAATTGAAAACTTAGTTTGAGCCTTAATCTTTTTTTTTAGGATGTGAAACCCCCTGGTCCATGTTTTTTCATTTCTTATCTGGGATGTAATGGCTGGTTGATGTTGAGGATGGGACGTTGCAGGTAGCATCTTCTGCAATGTGTCTTGTAATTTTTCAGTTTGAATAGCAACTCACAGATGTTTTCACACATATTTAGTTTTTGATAGGTGGGATTACCCCCTCCAGATGTATTCTTAGACTTAATATGTCAAGCCATCTACATTTCTGAGGCATCACTTTAATATATATTAATAAATGTGTATTTTGTACTCATATAGCTGATGATTAAGGATTCTCTAGTTTACAATAAGTATCATTTTTGTGCATGCAACATTTTAAGAGTTAAATACACTGGTGTGCATAAGTGTGCACATCTGATACAGCACATGGTTGATTTTTGGGATTAAACTTCATTTCTTTTCACTTGGTGGCAGGATTTGGGCCAGCGGATCCCATTTCTCTTTTGTGCTAAGCAGCTTACACTCTGTGTGTGCAAAACTGTGCTGTAGCCAAAATAATACTTGAAGTATTTGGTCCCCAAGAAGCAGCAGAAAGAAGGCCAAACCTTATGTTTTTGTGACCACATAAAAAGCAGGAGGTAATAGCTAACATATCTGTATGGTTGAAATGCAATGTAGCAGCTATTTTATAATAGTATGGAACAGAGGCAGAAAATGCAGGAGAATTTTACAATTAATTGAAATCAGTAAAAATATTTTACATGGGCAAAATCCAGTTTATTTACTTCATACATTATCCTGTAGTGAGCTGTCATTTTATAGGAGTGCTGATCTGATTATGTTAATCTAAATATTTGCAACGCAGAGAATATTAGTTTGTTTAAAATTGCTTGTCTCTTACAGCTGCTGTGGAAAGTTTATCAGCATTATCTATTTCTGGTAAGATATCTATTACTGAGGAAAATGGGCTAATAATCCCATTACAGATAATTGAAAGAAAGCTCTTTCTGAGCAGGCAGCTTTCAAAACAGTCAGAGGACAGAATCTCATTTGCTTCTCTTTACTCTTTATAAAAAGGTTAATATGAATTATTAATTCATCCCTATTAATTTGAGTGATCATTTTCTGATCTCTGGAACGTTCTGCTTAACTGAGTAAGGATACTGAAGATGAGCCCTCTGCTGTGCCTGTGCTGCAGTCATCAGGGATTGCAGCAGCCAGAACACATTTCTGAATGAGGTGTCTGTAAGCACTTTAGGATACAGGTTGCAGTTCAAACAGTCCTGTAGAGCTTCACAGCCTTACCTGGAATGTCTCTTTGCTGCCCCAGACTTCCTGATGCCACCACTGGGCTCCTGCTCATACTCCAGCTGACTCAAAGCTGTGTCCCAGACCTCTGTTCAACTCAGTAGTCACTCAAGACTTCAGCAGAGACTTGTCTTCACTTTAATTTCCTTTTATAATATAGGAAATGATTCAGTGTTACTCGTTACTTATTCAGAAGATGCATGAAAGGATTAATATAATCCTATGGGGTTTTAGTGTCTCATTGCTATAATCTGGAAAAATCTTTTGTTTTAAACTTTTTCTTGGAGTATTTATTTGTCAGGGGACTGAAAACTCACAGATTGTCATGTGCTCCACTGAAGCCCATTGCTGTCTGAACTTGTCTTCCCGAAGTCTCTGTTCAGCTTCATCAGATTTTAATCTCATGGGTTGGTGTGCTGGCACCTCTGAAAGGACAGGCAGAGCTCCTGTGGACATCCACAGATCTGGATCTGCTCTGTGATTTTCCTCTGGCAGGTGGATTTTGAAAACCAAAAATTTGTAGCTCTCAGGTGGTAATTTTTATGTTGGCGCTGTTTTCTTAGCGGTGTGTGTGATGGCTTTGTGCTTTTTCTGTTTAGTCTTCTCTACTCTGTAAATCACAGAGTCACAGAATAGTCTGGGTTAGGAGAGACCTTTAAAGGCCAATTAGTCCAACCACTCTGCAATAAGCAGGGATGTCTTCAACGTCATCAGGCTGCTCAGAGCCCTGCCCAGCCTTGAATATTTCCAGGGACAAAGCATTCACAACTTCTCCAGGCAACCTGTGCCAGTGTTTTACCACCCTCTTTGTAAAAAAACTTCTTCCTCATATCTCATCTAAATCATCCTTCAGTTTGAAACCAGTGCCCCTTGTCCTGTCACAACAGCCCTGCTCAAGAGTTTGTTCCCATCTTTCTTACAAGTCCCCTTCAACAACTCAAAGACTCCAGTAGGGTCTTACCAGAGTCTTTCCTCTTCCAGCCTGAGCAACCCCAGCTCTCTCATCGTCTTCTCTTAGGAAAATCCTCCCTCCAATCATGTTTGTGTCCCTCCTCTGGACCTGCTCTGTGTCTTTCCTGTGCTGGGATCCCCAGAGCTGGATCCAGCACTGCACGTGGGCTCTTACCAGAGTGAAGGAGATGCTCTGCCTGTGCTGTGAAATGGGGCTTTTATAATTTGTGAAATAGTAATAATTTTAAAAATCCCTGATTATTCCATATAAACAAACACTTTGGGCTTTGTCTCTTTATTCTTTTACAAAACTTTTTGGAGATTTCAGAGATGCTCTGCCCCAGTGAGGGCTAAGTGAATAAGTGTGGAAGAGGCAGCATTGTCAGTGCTGCCTGCTGCAAACAGAACACTTGGGAACACAAAGCATAGAGGCAGAAAAGGGAGTTTGACCCACCTGGAAGGAGGCACTGGGGCACTTGGTCATGCTTCCTAGAGAGTGAATATCTAAATTGCTTAGCAGGACTCATTTAGTGGGCTAATTCACACTTTCAAATAAGCTTTCTAGGCCAGAAGATTCTGACTCTGCTCTTCCCTCTCTTCTTTTGATCCACTGCTTTTTATCACTTCTGGCTTCACTCTACCAGAAAGACTACAGTCAAAACAATTTCTTGGGAAGGAACCAGCAGTTAGATGCACCTCTTTGTGAATCCTAGTGGTGTTCTTATCATTAAACTGGCACCACCACCCATGAAGTTAATTGAGGTGCTGGCTATGACTAACTTTTCAGGATTCTCCAAGGTCTCAAGCAAGCTTTGGCAGTTGTATGTCTTATCCTGCAATGCTTTTAGAAGGAGATAATTATCTATCTCCATATTGTTCAGGTACTTCTGAGCATATATGCTAGCCAGAAAAAAAATTTAGCTGTAGTAAAAGAAAGTGAGTTCAGGTGCCAGGAGTGCTGGAAATTGGGTAGATGAAGTTCTTTGGGACTCAGAAGGGTTTACCCAGAAGGGTGAAGGCTTGGGCCACACTTTGGGTAGACGTTAATAGCATGTAGCTTGAAAACTGCTGTCTTTTGGGGGAAAAAGTGGTCCTAAACATATCAAAACAACCAAACCAATCCTAATCTGTGTTTTGTCTAATCTGTGTTTAGGAGACATCAACACCAAGGCTGTAGGTTCAATCCCATATGGACCTTTTCCTGAAGAGTTAGACTTGATGACCCTTGTGGGTCCAAGTCAGAATACTCTGTGCATATTCAGAATGTTCCATCTGGGGTAATTTCGGGTGAATCTGCAGTTTCAGCAACTACTGCTGCCTGAGTATTATGTGAGGGATTTCATTTCCAGGCTAATAGAAGATGTGAAGAATTTGCAAGACAATAGGCTTAAAAAAAATTAAAATACAGTTTGTCTGTATACCTAAAATCTGATAATTCCCGAGAAGTTCCATCAGAAACAAAAAGCTGTAATTACAAATGCAAAGTAAAAATTATTCTAGTAATTTACAAGGGCCTCCTAGACATGAATTCATCTTACTACTAAGGTATTTAAATAAGAAACCTGAAAAAATGCCAGACAGCTGTATTTTTTGGAATAATTTTAATAAGACTAACATGGTAATGAGTTTACTGGTTGCATCCTGTTGCCCATACTGAAGTCTGTGCAACTCAGTCACTTCGCTGCAAATTTTTCTTGCAGAACCATGTTAAAAGCTGCCTATTGTTTTACCTTTTCACTGCTTGTTTGCATCTATCTAGAACCAAATAGCTCTGAGTAAGTGCAGAAATGATGCATGAGGTATTAACATGTGTGTGTGGCTGCAGGTTTGTGTTACAGATATAATAAGCAAGAGGCATATATATGTGTGTGTGTAGGCTGCACAGCTATACATCTTGGAAACCTCAGGGTTAGGCTGACATAAGTGCCTTCTGATGGCTTGCTAGCTAAGATCTAGCACAAGGCTCTCTGGGGATGAATTTCTTAAAAAAATAAAAGTGGGTTCGGCCACATTTATTTGATATTACATTCATAGGTGTAAAATAGCAGTTTATAGTTTCACTTGTCCATTTCCCTTGCTCTGGACCTGCTTCCCTGATCAAGAAATTCAATAGCTATTAAAAGCTGCAGCTGTACTAACAGTCTTATGCTTTATAGGAGGCATTTTGCAGCTATTACTTTAGAATAGGCGTTCTGTGCCAGTACAGATGTTAGGTCCACCTTTTTCATAAGCACTTTATCTGCACCATGGGCATTGCATTTCTAATGTTTGCCTGAAATTGCTAAACATGCTCTGTGGCTGTAATTTATTTGGGCTGGTGTAGTTTAAAGGCCTGAAAGCTGTGTCTGCACCTGTTCTATTCATCCAACCAGGAGAGCATGAATTCCACTGCAGGAGGGTTTGTGCAGTTTGGATCTCTTCTTTATAAATCTCCTGAACCAAAGGCAGCCATTTGCTTCACGTGTATGTTCCCCTTCCCTGAAGTGGAAATAGCTTGCATATATATCACAGAATCCCAATTTTCTTATAAGGAGAACACACCTCTTGTTGTAGTGAAGGACATTCACCTCCCTCAGCCCATCTCTGAGCAATCAAATGTGCACGGTGGAAGGTTAAACGTGCAGATGGTGGCTCCAGTGTACACAACTGGAGCAAACAGTGCTAGGATAATGACACCAGTTTCATTGTGGGACAATGTGACAGAGACTTCTGAGTTGACTGTATTTAAAGTGATATAAAATGAGTGAAAAGGAAAAGCCACTGCTGAGCCTGATTCGCCTCCTGACAATGCTGATATCAGTGAATTTGTGCTAATGGAAGAGAAGCAAGAGTGGAAGATGACTGAAACATTGTCAATATCTGGATTTTGAATATTGAATGCTGAACCAGTGTTAGAGCCATTCATTCAACTATTTAGGCCCAAAATTTTGGAATTCATGCAAAATCCAGGAGTACTCCTAGCTCTGAAAGAAAAAAAAAATAAACAAAAAAAAAAAGAACTTAAAAAAACCCCAGAAACCACCCCAAAACAAGCAAACAAGGAAGCCACTGTTGAGTGAGGTTTTCCAAACCAAAGCTATGTCCCTCTTTGCCCAGTTCTGCCAGAGACATATGTCATCTGTAGACATGTCATCAAACATGACTCAAACCAACCCTTCCCCCAAAATAAATAAATCCAACCACATAGACCGAAATGATTCTTGGCATCCTAAAGATTCTACCCTACTTACTTGTGGTGCATTTTTAATTTACAGTTAAACCAGGGGCTGATCTATTACTTAGTGTTTTCATTAAAGTAAAACAGAAAAAAAGCACTTGTGCCATGATCAGTCCCTTGAAACACTTGTAAATATGTACTGAATTTAGTGCAATAGAAGGGAGAAGCAACATATCTATAGGAAAACAAATAAAGAACCAAGGACTTAAGGAACAGAGCTGTATGTGGAAATGAAAAGAAGGCAATAAAAAGAAGATTGTTCAAAGTATATATTTTGGGAATAAAGTGATTAAATACTTACTCAAATATATTAGTAGTAACTGCATTACTAACATAAAATGCTCCTGAATTGTGCATTTAAGCTTTGAATCCCTTTTGAAAGTTCTAATGGCTTTTGGGAAACCACACAAGCCTTGTTCAAGAGGCCAAGGATACCTTCGGTAGATCCAAAAGCAGATTCAGAGTTTGGCCTTTCAGGTGTAGGATACCATCAGAAGCTCTAGGTAGAATTACAGTCCTGATGTACAGAGCTGAGTGTGTATAATTCTCTAAGTAAAATTCATGTCTTATGTGTTGTAAAAGGAATGAAAGGTAGCTGTTAATTCCAAGGATTATAAATATGTCAGTGGGTTTTCATGGTGTCTTAATAAATTACAAGAATAAACTCAGTGACTCATGATGTCACCAGAAGTACACGCTGCACTGTATTCATTGTAATTATGTACAAAACTCACAGAATTCTTTTTACTATCTACATGAATATATCGGTCCCACTAAAAAATCAAAACAATCCTCAGGGATTTCTTCATTATTTATTTGCCATCTTTTAGCTGTTTTCTTGTTCTGAGCACTTCTTCAAATGAAGAAAACTTTCAAGAAAGTATGTTTAAAAGGACATTGCTGCAACTGCTGTATTTATTCATAGAAAAGCTGAAATAAAATACAGTTTCCAAACATCCTCAAATTTGGGTGAAGTTCAAATTTTCCTTGGATCCTAGTTCTCTGGCTGGCCACCAGCCCGTATCACTAATGGTATAGCTAGCTGAAAAATGGAAAAACAATTTCACGAAAATTTCAAGGTTATTTTGGCTCCAATCTGAAACGCAGAGATAGCATCAATATCGAGGAGTTGGTAATGCTTCATTCTTTAGTTTAAGAAATAAACACAGGACAGGCTAAAGGCTTTAGGTAAGTTAAATGTGCAAGACTAATTCAACAGCATTTCACATTACCAAAGCAAACTTGGTGTGTGAAGAAGTCCTTGGCTCTTTAGAGCTCCCTGTCCCAAGTGGTTTTTGCTGTCCCAGATGCAAGTGTAATTTGCATGGAAGTGCTGTGATGATTAACTGTTCTCTTGTATCATAAACCACAGGGTTGATCTGTGGAGCTGGCCCTGCTCCCATGTGTGTGCTCAGGTGTTGAGTTCAATGGAACAGAACCTGTTACTTAGGATGGGGAGAAAGGAAAGAATTCCACACTGCATCCATGTTTTAT
The DNA here is from genome assembly GCF_022539315.1 of Serinus canaria. NCBI lineage: Eukaryota > Metazoa > Chordata > Aves > Passeriformes > Fringillidae > Serinus > Serinus canaria. The sequence goes on from NC_066317.1 coordinate 15,020,310, forward strand.
GGCACTCATTTAAACCACTGGAAATGGTACCTCTGAATTTAACACATGTTGATTTGATGCTCCTCTGAAGATGCTAAATAAAGAACAAAAACATGACCCCAGTGTTTCTCCCTCTGTTGCTGAAGTAATTCTCCAAGGTATCTGTACTTCCAAAGCCTGTCCCCTTGCTCCAGCTGCATGTCTACTCACATAGTGCTTGCCATGCAACAGGTATCTTTTCAACATGGGTGTCTTCATTTTCTGTCCAGGAAACACCATTCCAAACTTCCCATTCCAAAAATAATAGCAGTGTTCAGTCAAATTTTATGAAAGCATCTTAGAATTTATATAAATAAAACTAGTGTACATTTCAAAGAATATATAAAAGGCTGGCGTTTCTCTTTTACTGCAAAGATCAAAGAGTTGATTAAAATTAAAATTTCATGAACCTTAAATTATGCATTTAGTCATAAAAATATTAAAATAAAAAAATAATTAAAGCAGCAGGTGTACCTTATACAGTAAGATAAAGTTTAATATATTTTATTAGCTTAAGGGACACAGAATAACTATCTAATCAGAACTTCAGGCATGCATTTACATAAATATATTAAATTAAGAAAAGCAATTATACACTTAAACATCCTTTTGTCTAAAAAAATCATTAAATCCACAGATTAACAATAAATCCAACTCTATGTATTTATCACTTCCAGATACAACTGCTCCATTTCTCAGATATTACACAAATACATTTGTTAGAATTTATATGCATTATACATATATTATATATTACATAATAGTGTGTATACATACATGGTGTTCAATAATATAATAATAATTTGTAGTTTTTATAGCACTTTTCATTTGAAGAGCTCAAAGCGCTTTTACAAGGATTGATTTCACTAATTTTTGGATGGGAAGTGGAGGCACAAAGATGCAATTATTTCAGGTTATACAGAATTTGTAACAGACAGCAACTGAATTTTCTTGTTGGGAACTTCAGTCCTGCTGTCTCCCTAAAAAGAAATGCACATAATGCATAAAGAGACTGTGTAGGTAGACTTGCAAAGACTTGTAAGGTCTCAAACCAAGAAAACAATTATATTAATAATGTTAAGCACATGACTTCAGTGAGGTTCATATGCTTAAAATTACTTGTGTGCTCCCAGCTAGATCGGTGCCTGTATTTGCTTAGTAGTATAATTCAGTTTACAGAAGATGCTTAAACCTACTTGGAGTGATATTTTCTAAGCTATTTTTCCACATTTCAAATGTACATACAGTACCTGACAGCTACTATGAAATAAAGCTAGCTGAACAGGGGAATGCCACTACAGTAATGTTCTCAAGTGACAGAAGTTTGTTATTTCCTTTTCTGCTTGGCTCCCATTACAATCTAATTGTTCTCAAAAGGGAATTGAAGTTTTAATTCTGCAGTATATTTTGTGGGGGACAGCTAATAGCATTTCTGGATAATTCACAGGGTAGGGTTACTGCTCCTGGTACTAATGGAGACCACTACAAGCTGCATCTGGAGACAATACCAGGTGGTTTCTGGTCTCAGTATGTCTTGATATGAATTAAGGTCATTCTGCACACCAGTTTTGACTGCCTAGAACATTTTCTTTTTAGCAGCTCCTCCTAGGAAAATTCAGAAAATGGGCTTGTTTGTTACTGCTTTGTGATGCAAAACACCCTTTTGTCCTACTGTAAAATGTATCCTACATAAAAAAACCCCAACCCTGTCTCCAAAGCAGCCAACTCTCTCTGCCTTCTGTCCAAGAATACTGTGAGCACAGCCATTGTGTATATTCACCTGCTTTAGCTGATGTTGCCTTTCTGAAATTTCCTGGGAATTTAAGCAGTTTTTCACTTAAAATATTTTTTACTTCATCACACAATGAAAATAAATAAGAAAATCTCGTAGACCATAGGAGAACCTTTACTATATGATACATCAGACCCTCTTGGTAGTGTGTAATAGATGGAAAGTTGTGTTTTACAGTGGAAGTAAATCTCTTCTCCAGTAATGCAGCTTGCTGTCTGTGCAAGAATGTCTGACAATTTCATTTATGGAAGCCTGTCTGTGTGCAGTAGAGAATAGGCAAAGACACAAATTATTTGCATATAGGACAGAATATTAAATGTTTGTGAATGTCTGTAGCATAGAATGATCACTAGATGATGCTTTCTCAGTACTGAGAGCTCAGAGAAGCAGGAGACTCTCAGCTTCCACATCAGCTGATGGCTGGACATTTAAAAATCCAGATTTTAAGTAAATGCTGCTAACACCTATAATGAAACCCAGGACTGGAAAGCTCTGTAGGGCTTTCTGCAGGGCTGGGGCTGCACTCTTATTCCACAAAACATTGGTCTAATGCTGCAGATGCAGACATGGAGAGGTCATGTGAGCACTGATGTCTGAAGTTAAGATCTTCTGCCAGCTAAGTGGATATCTTTTAAGGACTTAATCCTATAACTAATGAAGTCAATAGGAGATTATCAGTTGACATCAATGGGCTTGCAGTCACGCCCTCAAAGATTAAAGTAATCCTGTACTAAGCTTTCAGGTGGCTTCTGCTGTTTCACACCTATATCCCAAAAGGTACGTGCCTTATTTCACTGAATTATTCTGTTGTTGAAAACAACAAACTTTTCAGTAAAACAGCCTTAATTTTTTTTTTCAGTGTTTCTGAAACATTTTGTCCTGAAACTACTTAGGGAAATCTTTATTTATCAGGGTTTTGTAGCCAGAACCCAGATTATTTGGCACAAATTTTCTGCAAATTTGAATTAAATTTAAAAGGTTGGCTGTATTTTTTATGAGTATGTTGCATTTCACTTTTTTTAATATTGCAAAATGAAAAGAATTAGTTTTTATTTACCACTTGGCTTCTTTCTGTTTTTTTCCAAGAGAAAGGACACCTTTTAAATTAAACAGAAGATCAAAATGGCAAAATTCCTAATTAAAGTGATACACAGATCACTTTATACAATCTAAAGGATAGTAAATTAAAATGCATTAGTATCTTTTAAGAATTTACATGATTAAGGAGAAAGTAGCAGAACAGGCTGTCCTTGGACTTGTTTTTTTCCATGTAGAACTAATCTTATAAATGCCTATTTCATGGATGCAATCTCATCTTATAAATGCCTTTTTCATGGATGCAATTAGAATTAGATGTATGAAAACTCATTTTCACCATAGTGCAACTTTACACCTGTGGAATTACTTGTTGATATTTTCAGCATCTCCATTTTGCATAATTTTACAGGAAAAGGTCCTTGTTTCTCAAGCCAAATTAGAGAAAATGTGTACTTAAAAGCTACATTTCATCATGCTGGGGATATCATTCTGGTTTTCAGTTAAGGCATCTGATCACTGGATTGCAGTGGGTAAATTTGTGATAAGCACAGTGACTGAAGTGATTTCTGCCTTCCTCCAGCTCCAGTCTGTTTGTGTTTGTTCTATGTAAGGCTGGTACTCCTGGACTGCAAGTGCCCAGCTAAGACACAGTGCTAGAAGTCACTATAAAATAGCAACATTCTGTGGAATGACCAAAAGATAAAAGCCTCAGCCTGCTGGGAAGATGTTGATGCACATCTGTCAGGGACTTTCAAAATTAATAAGCACCTGCTGCAACCAGGGATTGCTGATGTTTGCTGTGGGTCTAGAAAGGAAGAAGCTGCAAAAAAAATTGTGGACCAGTGAGTGAAAGAAGGAGATAAACAGAGGTGTCTTGTCACTTCATACAGAATTTATATTCTTATTTATACCTAACTTACAATTCATTTGCATGAAATAGAATAATGTGTGAGGATTTAAAGGTAAAAAGGGTTTGGATCTGAGTCCCTGTCTGTTAACAGAAGAAATTTATTCCCAGAGGGGGAGGCTTTGAGTTAGTATTTCTTATGGGGCTCAGTAGAAAAATGAGTTTACTGTTTTTTCTGAAATGGAGTGAAATGATTTGGAGCTGCTTTTGCATAACATCTTTTTGTCTTCCCATTTATCTATGGAGTAAATATGTTTTTCCTTATATTCCAGTAATATGCCTTCTTTCTGATCAGCAGCATGTAAAAGGAGAGTTTTCTGTCCTAAAATAATAAAGCAGTGGTTTAACACTAGCAGGGATCAGGCAGAGTCATGTTTCTTGCAACAGGTAGGTTTGTTCTCCTTCAGCAGCAGAAAGGCTGAAAGAATGCTTGAGATGTGCAATGTGTTGGGAACAGAGAGGCAGTATCTCCGAATAAAGGAAGAAATGAATGGAATAAAAGATTAGGAGAGAGAGACACTGAGACAGGGACAACTTGAACACATACATAAAATCCCTTCTGGAGGCCCTTATCTAATTGCCTCATTTATCTAGTTTCATTTATAAGCTCAGTTTTATTCTGGGACACTCTTGGAGGCTGTGTGAGAATGGCTGCAGAATGACCTAACTGGCAACAGGCTTTCTACAGACCTTTTTTTTTTTTTTTTTTTTTTTTGTATGCCAATTCTCAGGGCAATTACTGCAGTTGCCCTTTTTATATCAGCATCTTGGGTGGCTAGGCCTGGGGTTTGCTCACTCTTTTTAATAGTATAATTTCTTTTGATAAATAAGCAGCTAGGATTTTTTTTTCTTTCTGTTTTTTTTTTTTTTATGAGAATACTTTTCCACTGGGACTTCCTATGAACATGTGGGCTTAATGCAGATGCCTGCTTTCACACAATATAAAAGATTATTTAAAAATGAATCAAGACAGTTTCACAAAATATCTCCCCTTTCCTTTAAACCTTCACCTAGGTTAATTCCTAATTTTGAAGTTTTTATGGAATTACTCAGAGCAGATTTTTTTTTTTTTAATAAAACAAACTAAAGAATTTTGCGTAAATTTTGCTTAAATTTGAAAGCGGTTTTCTGGGTGCAGCACGGTTGATGTGAGTTTTTGCTGTTGAATGAGGCCTGGATTTAATTCTTACTTCTTACTGGATTTTTATTTTTGGATTTCACTAGTAAACTAAATTTTCATTATTATTAAGATCAAAACTCCAAGACCATTGTTTTCTGTTCTTTGCATGACTGTGGCATGTATATATTATTGTGAACCTCCAATTTAGGTGCCATCTGTGGTATTTTTTAAGGCACTAAGCAGTGAGAAAAGAGCTATCACATCTCCCCAGCTGGTTGTTGAAAACAACATGTCACAGTAGAGTTAAAGTTGGGTTTATTTTAAAATATATTTCATTGAAGAAAGTGTTAAAGATGTTATCTCTGTCAGATATTTAAACATTGCTAAAATCCTTCAGCGACTTTCTTGCCTTGCTGACTACGAAGAGTGTAATAAAACCGTGCTATGTGACAGATTTAGACAGCTGGCTCATTCATGAGAAGTTCACATTTTTGTCACCCATGTTGAATAAGGAAAGATTAGATGCTAAGGTCAATTTACAAAAATGGTTGTCAAGACATTTTTTAATTGTAGAACTTTTTGTGATGGAATTCAGGGAAAAGACTAAAGGCAGAAAGCAGCGGAGACAAAGAGCTGCTATTAACCTACAGATGCTACCACAGGGTTCATTTTACGATTGGTCACACTGCTTAGCCAATGAAGTGTTCGTGTGACTATAAGGGACCACCCTTTTCTGGGGTGAGAGGGCAATTTGGTCTTCATGCTCATTTAATCCCAAGATGTCTTTCAATGGACTGTCAGTTGAATCTACATTGTGCAAAATTATGCATGCACTTTTTAATGCAGACCATTGTTCTCTGAGCACTTAACCAAGATTTCTCAACCAATTTCCATTTGGCATGAGGTCACTTGAAACCCAGGCAAACATATATGGAAGGCAAATGTAATTGTCTGTTCCTCAGAGCTGGAATGTGTGAGACACAGAAATGCAAGTATCGGTTATGCTGTAATTTCAGATGTAATACTCACCAAATGAACACTGACAAATTTCTATAAAGGAAAATTTGTTGCATGCTGATGCCCTGGAGAGATGATTTTACTACTGGAATGTAACATGGGGAAAGTCTTTTAGATCTGTTTGGCTAAAGTGTTGTCAATCTTTGATGCATGAGCAGCTGCTGCTTCTAAGGGCCACAGGATGTGCACACTGGGGCTGCTCTGCTTTCATTTCTTAGGCAAGATTTTGTAAAAGCTGCAGTAGGTAGTTTGCAGGTAGTGCAAAGGAAACCTGATAGTTGGTAAGCAGTGAACAAAGAAATTGCCAGTAGAGCTGGGGATAAGAGAGCGCCAGTTCTGCAGATACATCTAATTAATTAATACTTTACAAAACCTGACTACAGCACGTACACCACATTTATTGATGCATTTACAAAGACTTGATTTTCTGTTGGCTCTCCAAGGATCACTTAGAACCACATTAGGCAAGAGCTGCTGTAGGTTTTGTCGAAGTGACACCGTGCACAGGCAGCCTGTGCTCATGCGAGCTCTCGCCCCGGGACGCCCCTTTCAGTGTGGCATGGGCAGAGTCTGCCTGTGTATCACCTCTGTCCTGCCACAGTGAAAATCACCTTATGGACACTTGAAAAACATATTCTATTTTATTATGGTTGGTGGGCATTTGCTTTTTTTTCCCCATCTGGTGGAAATGAACACAGGTTGACACAAGGGTACATTTCTAGATTAGAGCCACAACACATTGAAATGTGTGTGTGTTTGCTCTCTCTTTCCCAGTCTTTCCAATTACCTTGGTGAAAAATGTAACTTTAGTATTTTACAGGACATGGTAAAGCTGTCTCATCTAGGTGATGTCTATATTATAAAAATAAAATAAAATAATATAAATATGTAACATGAACCCAGTGCCCATCGTTAAATAAAATATATGATAAAAAGCAGACCTTCTAGGATGACTGGTTTTGAAATATGCGAATATAATTTAATTATTAAACACTTGAAACAATCTTGATATTAAGCTGCGATAACCAGATTTTTGCATCTATGCTAGATAAAGAAATAACATTCTGTAATAGAGTTACATTGATGAAAGTGAAGGTTACAGTCTTACAATGAATTGCCTAGATAGGAATGCATTAAGCAGTTCTGAAATATTGTCTCATGATGGAGTTCAGTTTACCTTAGAAACTGTTACAACTGGATTTTATTAAGTCCAGCAGTTTATCCAGCGATGTTTGGAAACTGCTTTCTCACTGCTATAATCAGATAGGTACAGGAATGAGATTTCTGGGATGTCAAAGAATCCATTAAGACATCAGGAAAGTCCTTTGACGAAAATGTGTTTTACAGTGGAATTGCTTCGTAAACTATTTCTCATGAAGAAATAAATATTAAAAAAGATTCCACTCTCTGCAAAACCGTATTTGTGGTAGCGGCTGCGTGTGTATGTGTGCACATATTGGATATCGGGATGCCTGTGGAGACGTGCAGGAATATTTCCACACATACGGGGGATTTTTCTGCACATTGGTGGATATTACACTTAAATTAATAAAGTAAATCAAATCACCGGTGTTGGCTGCAGGATAACAGTCTTTTAAGAACGACAGGATTCAAAACAAATGCCCGTTGAAAGTGGAGTTTCCAAATAGTCCCAGAAACTATACAATGTAGCTGGTTAGATCCAGCAAATAGGATGTCATGTCTAGGATCTGATCCAGAATACCTGCCCTTGTCACTCTTCGGATGTTTCTGTCCACTTGCTCACACTGGGGGCCGAGATAGCCTTTTTTACATAAGCATTTATTGGGCCTTACACAGACACCTCCATGTCGACAGGCTGGGTCACATTTTGCTGTGGGTGAAAAAAACAGCAATTTTCTAATTTGTTTAGATCATCACAAACAAAAAAAAGATACACTACACGCTCATTTAGAGCTTTTCTAACCTTCTAGTGGTAAAGCATATAAATTAAAAACAGCATAGAAAGGATGAAATATTAGGAGTGTTGAAAGCATATTTTCTAAAGTTTTAGAATATTAGGGGGAGGAAGTAATTTTGTATGTCTGTGAGAATGTTACCTGGGAAAGACTGATAAACTCAAACAACAGATTTTTAATTAAATGTCCAATTCCCATATTTAGGTTTCATTTAGCAATCTCAGGCAAACTCCTTTGTATACTCAAGAGTTCTGCTCTACACACGTGCCTTAGCAAAGCACACTACACCTGAGCAGTGTCCCCAGTGCACTCCTTTGGCTCTTGAATCACTTAATGCTGGCACTAAAATTGAATTCCAGTTGGAGAAAAAAGAGCCAGGGTGTTTTTTTCAACTATTTTTATCAGTTATATAAGTTTCAAAGTTTTCCCCTCTCTTTAGCAGATGCCTGATGATTTATCTATGGAATTCTAGGTTAATCAGCTTGCTTCAATCTTTCAAATATAGCTCCTATTTTAAATTGTAGCCAGTGTTAGCAAAATTAATAATCCATAACTTTAGTTGTGGAAGTATTTTCTTCTGGGGTAGTCACAGAACTGTGATATATATAATGTATATAACATATCTTTCTTTCTCTGCAGGTGTTATGCTGCTTAATGTTATCTATTGCCATATGAACTTTGATATGGATTTATGGATATTTATACTACACTATAGAAATGCAGGTTCTTGATTCTATCCAAGAGTTTCTTAACTACATGAAAAGGAAACTCGCACCTTGTAAGGTAAATTTTTTTATTTAAACTAGAATAGTAGCTTGAGGTTCAACTTAGACCATCCCTATTAATTGTCGTGTGGGATACAGGGAAGGAAGATCCTTAGTCTACATATTTTCTTGATCATCATGTCCAACAAATCATCTATCATAAAGCTGTGATTTTTAAAACCAAACAGGTTATTCAAGACCCATTTATGTTCATGGTGGAGGCATTTTTTACTTTTAAGTTCTACTTGGACCAAGGCTGTAGAATGGGCCTCATTCTCTAAAAGCAGGACAGCCCTGGAAAGTGAGAACAATTGAAGTTGGGGTATTTGGCCAGATTAGCTCATCCATTTCTCTAACCTGCCTTCATTGCTGGGTTGCAGATGGTCAGCTCATGAATCTTTGCCAGTAAGATACTTTATTAGTGGTATTTAATTTAATTCCAAAGTCACTTCTGCTCATCACTAAAAACCTGGAGGTTGCTGAAATTTACATTCCAGCCTATAAGGACTTCATAGCTGACCCTGCATCACCAGGGCTCTCCTAAGTGCCCTTCCAACCTGAATTATCCATGATCCATTGTGGGATCCTTGTCTTCCTTTAATCCTTGCTATCTCTTTGAGTTCTACTGCCACAATATTTACATCTCTTTGTATTAATCTCTCATCTGGTGAAACTTGCTGACCCAATACACCCTGCTAGGGGACTCTGCTGATGCTGAGGAATAAAATCTTTGTAATAACATCTCCTGGTACCCAGGCTGGCTCTGGAACAGCTGCACTGGCCAAAATGACACAGCTCAGACAGAACAACAGCCTCTGAGACAGTGATGGCACCGTTGTGACACTCTAGGCTCATTCACCTCATGCCTTGGCTGGCACACCCATCATCTCAGGTCACTCACAGTCACTTTTCCAAGTGACTTTTAAAAGCTAAAGCAACAAGATAGGACCTGATGAAAGCACTGGAATTATGGATCACAATAACGTTGATTATTTGCTGGTTTGTGATACGTTGTACAGAGAATTCTCTTCAACAAACTGGAGCCATTTTATTTGGTAGGACCAAGAGCAGGAATGAACCAAAACTAAAAAATATGCATTAAATTAGAGAAGTGCAAAAGATGCAATGGAGACCTGCAGTTCTTCTTTACCATCTTTCCTGACAAGTCACCTCTCTTTGACACTGACAGTGATAATACTGGAAGTGGAAGGTGAATGTCCAAACACAGGACATGTAGTGACTGCATCTCCTTTCATTTGAAAATCTTGTTGGAAAAAACAAGAATACTGTTGTCATGTTTATGCTATCAATTGCATTCTGCACTGGCTCCCAATGCATTAGATGTTTTAGCAGTTGCATTTATCTAAAGACTTATTGTTCTCCTGCAGCTCATGAAAACAGTATTTTCTAAGGTTGTCTTACAACTGAAGGCCAATATATTGCTCAACATATACTGAAAATTTCTCTGTGCAAATAATTAAATGCCAATTATGACATGTCACTGCTTTTTTCACTTGTTGCTGTGAATCTGTATACAAACCAGTTCTGCAGAACTCTCCTTCCCAGCCTTGATTACAGCAGCATTTTCCTGTGGGAGTGCAGTGCCCATTCCGACAGTGCCTTGAGCATTCAGATGTCAGTATCTGTGCAGGCTGAGCTGTTCTTTTGCATTCTTCAGGGACTAAAGGCCTGAAAAAAAACATACAAACCAAACAGAGTTAAAAGTTGGGATCAAGAAGAAAAATTTTGATTTTTAAATTAAAGGCCTGATTCTCTGCTGTAGTATTATCAGTGGGAAAAATAATGAGATTTCTTTTTTCCCTTAGAAGAAGAAGGAAAATGTTATGTTACAGGAAAATACAGTACAATTTGCTATTGTTTTATGTAACTGCCTTCAGAGATCTTCCACAAGATTAAGCAATATTCCTTGAGAATTCTTGAAGCATGAACCTGCCAAAACCAGCTTGCTGAAGGTTTATCTTCATAAAGCTGCCAGCTTGTCGCAGGCAGCGATGGTGGGTTCTTTTCATTTCTATCTGATCTAGATTTCCCCTAAGAAAGGGGGAAGAGTAAACTGAACAAGTTTCATGGCATTGTGATGTGTAATAATTTTTCAGAAGTATTTCCTCTGTCTGCGAATTCAGCTTTTTATTTCCATATTTCCATAGAATGATATTTGGATGATTATTTCAGCATCTGAACATCAGAAAAGACTTTTTCACTCCGAGAGACACCAAGCACTAGCACAGGTTGCCCAGAGAGTTGTGGAGTCTCCATCACTGGAGATACTCAGAAATTGTGTGGGAAATTGGCTGTGGGTGTCCCTGTTTGAGCAGGGGGGTTGGACCAGGTGCCCTCCAGAGGTGCCTTCCAAACTCACCCATCAGGTGATTCTGTGGAATGTATGCACAAAGGAAATTCTAGTTCAGATGATTTAAAATATTTCTGATACTGGGTGTTTTGGTTAGGATGATAGGACCATCCAAAGGCTACAGGTTCCCAGTAGAGGTACCATGTTTTGTCTCTGCTGTAGGTTTGGTTGCACAGGTACAAGTTTGGAAAAGAATGTCCCAAGTGATCTAATCAAGTAATTGAATAGGAGCATCATGGAAAATTAAGGTAATTAGCGACAAATACAAAATTACTCATTCCCTAGGAAATCATCTTAACTACTGCCATACATACCAAGCTTGAAATGAGCAGGAAAAAGATTCGAATTTAGTGAAGAGCTTAGACAAACCTTGGCTAAGTGTCCAGCTAGAATCCAAACAAACCAAAACAAAATTCGATGAGATGAATAGAATAGGATAGAATAGAATAGAATAGGAATTGTTCATTATACTGACATCATTAACATCCCAATTATGTGCAAATAGCTGGAATAGCAGCATGTGCACTGATTACTCTGTCACATATTAAATTCCTAGACTGATAGTCCTGTGCAGAGGAAAGGATAGCTTTTGGGGTCTGAGAAAGAATGGGTATGATGGAGGTGTAGAAAATGGTGACTGAAGAAAAAGTGGGAAAAAAATTGGCATTCTTGTTTATCTCCCATTTCAACATCAGAAGAAACATCAAGGAAAAAAATTAAGCTAAAGAAAATAAAATTAACTAGCTGAACTTGTGACTACTAAGATATCAGAAGATATCTGAAGCCCATGTTCCACTAGGATTTTAAATAGATATTTCTGTGCGCAATGGTGCCATTCAGAGTAATATTAGGTAGGCTAAAACTAATTTTTTAAAAAATAAGCCTTCATACCTAAGTCCCTCACCAGCTGACTGGGCTCACATTTCCCCCTCCCATTTTGACATGCATCTTGTTAATGGTTCACTACAGGATTTCTTGCATTTTTTCTTGAAACAGAGTAATAGAGTACAGGCCCACTGGTTTGTTTCAGCATAGCACTTTCTCTGCTCAGTCTTAATTACTTCCATGATTATTTAAACATCCACACACAAGTACTGGTTCCCCAAAGATGTTAAGGACAGAAAGAATGTGTAGGTGCTTCTTTAGCACAGCACCAAGTCCTGATTTCCAAAGCATTTCTGAGAATCAGACTGAAGGACCTGTATTATTTAAGGGCTTTGAAACATGTTTTGACACCTTTGGTGCAGCATATTTGAAACCCTTTCAGTTTTACTGTTTACATATTTCCACAGCTGTCTTTTAAATAGAATGCATTATTTTTTGACCTGTAAGGAATTCCAGTTCTGTAATGAGCAATGAGTGTATTACATATGTTCTGGTTAAGAAAGCTCCTATGCTTAAAAAATTATAAGCAATGTTCACATACAATGCTGTTTTGGGAATGGTTCTAGAAAATAATATGATTTTCAGTGGAGACTTGTTCAGATTTAAGGTAAAAAGATCTATCTTCTAATTCCTACATCTGGAAGAAAAATCTACATTTGAAATTATTTCTGTATAGACAACTGCACAGGATGCAACATTCTTTACCTGTCACTCCTTAAAGCTCATTTATTTCAAGTTACTTTAAATGGGAGGCTTTTCTTTCTCTTGCTAAAGCAGAATTATAGTACAGAGTTTAGCAGGAAACATAACCTCAGGGTCCTGGAGCATCTCTTGGAAAAGAGCTCCAGTGGCATATCTTTAGCAAAGAATGAACTCTTAAGTCACAAAGGTATTTTATTTGGGAAGGTAATGATTTATTTTAATAATAGATGTGAAGTATTTGTTTATGATAGTGCTATAATGCATGGTTCTTTTCGAATGCAATTAGGAAGGCAGAAGTCACCCTTCTTTGTATCCAGCTGAGCATGGCTGGTCACTTTTATGATTTAAAGTTTTCTACCACTCTTGGTACTTGTGAATATAACCTTGCCTTTTATTCTACCATCAATCAAGAACTTGCACTCATCAGCCGTGGATAATATTTATTAATGGTGGGGTGGAGTAGAAACAAAGATGGAAAAAATTCTGGTTGGCAAGGTGCCTTAGGAGAAGAGGAATACAAATGCAGCTGCAGCGGAATCCTCGCGTGCGAGAATCGCTGGTTTCCCTGAGCTGTGCGCTGGGAAAAGCCACACTTCTTTCTCAGGATTCGAGCACTGCTCTGGGACCAACGCGTGTCAAGAGAAAGCCTCTGCCCCACAGCGCTCACACTTTGCATTCTTAGGGCTTGGAAGGGCTGGAAATGTTCAGGCTGAGCACAAGTTGAAGTGAGTCTCACAAAGATAACGCAAGTCCTGAAACTGACTGTTGGGACTTGATCTCTCCTGCACTTAGACAGGACCATGATTTTGTTTATATAACCAGTGCTTCACTGTGTCTCCTGACGTGGAAAATGGAGGGGAATAGATGGAGCCACACTCCAGGCTGGAGAGAATTTTTTTCCTTGTATCCCTCAATCTATAAAACTCTAAAGGGTACAGCTTGATTACTCTTACAGTAAGCACTATTTGGTCCGCAGAAAGTCAGCCAAATATGTAGCTGATAATGACTATTTATATGGTCTGTACAATTCTAGTTATCTTAAAGAGCTGTTCATATATACAGTACAGTACAGTATATCTTGCTTGTTAAAACAGGCTTTCATGAAACTGTATAACAACTCTAAATGTATGGGACATGGAGGAAAAATTGTACTGGGGGCTGGGGCCTTGCTGAATCCCTTTGCTGACGTGTGCAGTGAGCCGGGAATTCTTGACTGTGCAATGTGTAAAATAATTTTTGCTGCCTTACCATAGCTAGTAGAAGAAAGCTGCCTCTACTGTTTAGAGGCATATAAAAGTCCAACACGCTTTAATAGATTAAAACTCATTCTGGCATAGCTAAGGACTTCATGCTTTCTTTAGCGCATCTCCTTTCGCAGCTCCACTGAACACACAGAGTGAGTTAGTTGCTGTATGTGCTGTTACTCAAATGTGCATAAATCAATGCAAATGGAGGGCCAAACTCTGCAGTAAAATAAAGGTACTGAACAGAAAACAATTCCTCCACCAGGCTTTTGACACAATATCACAAATCTCTACTTCCCTACTAAAGTGAAGGAAAAAAAAAAAGGCAGACAAAATTCCTGGACGTTCAGATTTCAAACAGGAGACACTGCTGCAGAAATCTTGATATAAAATAGATGGAATGTTATAATTCAATTACCTGCACATAAGTTTAGGTATTAGAATGATACTTAAGTATATCACCAACATTTGTGCATCAGTTGTTGAGGTTTTTTCCTTTATAAGGGAAAATGTCAAGAAAAAAAAATTGTTTCACTCCTTGTCATAACCTAAATTTACTGCTTGTCATAGAATAAATATAGCATCTCTTCAGGTACAGCTTCTAAAATTAAAAAGTATACCTTTAGTCCTGGGAGAGATGCCAAAAGCTCGTTACTTGACTCCAGATTTACTACAAGGGAATGATGTGGAAAAACTCATGGCTTTTAAGATTTAAACTCAGCAGCATTCTTATATTTATTCTTATATGGTATACTTGTTCATGACCTCTAGTCTTAAGAAATTCTGTCATGTTTGAAAACTAGTCCCTAGCGAAGCCTGTATCAATGTTAATAGCTAAGAGGTCAATGCAACTGCTAAACAGTTTGTATTACTGTCAGGGTGGTCATGAAAACAACACCTGCTGCATGAGCACTTGGCAGCTGGGTCAACAGGCACTGTGGGAATTTATCAATTTAGGGGGCCACTTGCATAACACTTTGACTGATGAATTGGGAACGACTGGCTTACTGGGCTAAAGCTGCTCTATTATGTGTGACTTTCTTTAGGATGGCAGAGGCTTCCTGCAGGCTCCAGAAAATAAGCAAAAGATAAACTGAGCTGTTTTTTTCCTTATAAAGTGATAAAAAGTGAGAACTCCTTAATAGCCAAAGCTAGAAAGACTTTAAGAAAAGGGGAAAAAATATAAAACCAAAACAAAAACTTTTACAGTCAGTGAGCTGTGATGTGATTGAAAAAAATCCTTAGGTTTTTCCATCGTGGTTACAAAGGAGTTTTTGTGAAGTACTTCTGTAAAGTGAAACTCTCTAAACTGGCATTTGTGAAAAGCTCTACTTTCTCTTTAGTGTCTCTTGTGGGAATAGTTACTGCATGTGGGTAGGTAAATGAGATAAGAATTTTGCATGCTCTGGCTAAACTAAACATAATTAGACATTAATTCTGGCTTTCCATTCCCTCAGATGACTTAAGGGATAGTAACTTTCTGAACAGAAAGAAATCATATGGCCCACCTGGGTTGGTGAGGCCATTCACCAACAAAATTGGCTCCTTCTACAGAGAGCTTCCAGTAGGAGCTTTGGAGTTTATCTATAACCATCAGAACTGGGTATCTTGATGCAGATGAGTCTGAAACTGTGTGTTTTCATTTCCACAGGAATTGAAGGCTCAAACAGAGCTTCACTTTCATAAATGCTTTTCTTCTGTCATGCCACCAAACAGTCCTGACTCACGTTAAAAAATCAAATCACTAATGGTTTTCTAAAGAGCCTGAACAGCGTCAAAATGAGGTATGACCTAGATACTGTCCCTTGGTGTCTGAAATCAGCCTGTTTGGAAATGCTCTCCGACAGCGGAAATCCCGGAAGGTGATGATGGAAAGGATGATAAGTGGAATTATATACTCTGGAGGGGCATGAAAGAGGAGTGAGATGGTTTGAATCAAGTTCAAGTTTCAGTCCGACGGGAAGCAGCTATTCCGGCTGTTGATATGAAACACATTGAAATCCAGATCTATAAGGTGTTACGAGGAGAGGAAGAGGAAATCTTCTTCTGTGTGCAGGAACACTTGCTCAGGCTATGCCCTCCTTCATAAAAATCACCTGCTGTTTTCAGAGAGCCATCCTGGTCAAAACAGTTACTCATCCTCTTTGGAATCACTGTATGGATGGTGGCAAACTCTTAAAGTTTCACACTTAAAACTTCACAGAACATCTTTTAAAAGGAAAACTTTTGCATTGTCTGTCACTTCCAGACTCTTCTCTGGATATCTTTCCTTTTATCTGTAATTTCCTTAGAAATTAAAGTGATCATATTATAAGTTCTCTAAAAGAAAACTTAAAGAGCCTCTTTATGGCTATTCCTCCACCATACAAAGTTTATTTTCTTACTACTTGGTCTACTAATAATGTTTAAATTACAGAGTGTATGGACCTATCAACAAATCTTACTTATTTAAATATTCATTTTCACAGTTGATTTTCTCCTCTCATCATGCTAGAAAAATGATTGCTTTTTCTTTTCTAATGGGTTTGTCTCCTATTTTCTCTGTTATTGACTAACTGGAATCTTTTGACCTCTCTACATTTTCTCCATCACTGTTTACTTAGTTGATTTTTCTTTTCACTTCATCAACACTTTTGTGATTGATATTAGTATGTATTTTTAGAAACAGAAAACATGATAGAAAAGTTATAAAACAGAAAGTAGAAAACTAGAAAATAAAGAGGGTTTGGTGTTTGGTCACAAAAACAACTGATAAAATGCTAGTATTTGCATTGACCTTCAGGATATCTGACTAACCCTACCTTTCAGTTCAAAAGAACTGAGTCTTTCTCCCTGTATTTCATCACGAGTTCCAATCCCTGGAAAGCAGTAGTAATAGGTTTTTTTGATAATTGAAAAACAGTGGAAATACTTTTCAGAGACAGTTTTAACTTCAGAATGTCTTTCAACTGACAGTTTAACTAACGTGCCCAATGTTGGTTTTATGTGCCTGTAATTTTTATTGTTTCCCACATCTCCTCCATCCTTAAAGCTAAATATGCTATTGGCTGTACCCATTTCTCTATGGGATTGTTGCTAATATGTAGTATACCTATATTTTGCAGCACTTCACATGCTTAGGGCTTTTATTTAACCACTTCATTGTCTGTGAGCTCTCAGGCACTAATGTATCATTATAATAACCTTTTTACAAAGAGAAGGATTACTTCACTCAGTGCTTTCAGTGGGGGTTTATTTAGTTATTGATATGAAATATTTGGAAGAACTGAACAAAAGTTTTACTGTGGTACCTGGAATTCTGTATTTCAAATGGCTTTGATAATTGTGGGATTCAGAACCTCTTTGTTGATCATGTTCACCAATCTGTCATATATCACCTCAACTGAGCACTTCATTTCTATTACACTTGAAGGATTGTTGTAGGATGGGACTTTCCCACTGCTGAGTGTTGAAGACTAATGCAGAGTTCTCTGGATTACCCTCATCATCTGATCTCCTAATGTTAACCTGCCCACCTAATTTGATTTTTTTCTATGTCCAAGTAATAGATTTCTGTCTAAAGCTACATTTGAGAGAAGAAAAATAGGAGTCATGGTTTTGTTTGATTATGCAGTAGTTTTCTATGAGACAAAAGGACATGGCCTCAAGCTGTGCCAGGGGAAGTTCAGGTTGGACATCAGGAAGTATTTTTTCCCTGAAAGGGTTTTTAAGTGTTGGAATGGACTGCCCAGGGAAGTGGTGGAATCACTATCCCTGGAGGTGTCCAAGAAACATGGCACTCAGTGCTCTGGTTTAGTTGACAAGGTTGTGATCTGTAAAAGGGTGGACTTGCTGATCTTGGAGGTCTTTTCCAACCTTAACGTTTCTATGATTCTAAAAAGATCAAAAGAAATAAAACTCTGCACCTTCATGTAATGTTTATTTTTTTAAATAAACAATTTTAATAATTTTGTAAGCTTGCAGCAGCTTACATATGACCACTAGGAGAAGAAGGTTGGGTTTGCATGGAACTGTTAATTTCTAGCAAGGGGCTACTGTAAGGCAGGATAATTTTGTTCTTCTACACTGCCCCAGGCATGGAAGATTCTCTTTGTAATTAACAGGTCTGCCAGGGACCACCTCTCACAGGGGTTTTTTAGGCAGTAATGAATTTCTAAGACATGACAAATCAATAGTTTCATTATTTTATTTTTACCTGCTACTCATAGTTCATCTGTAGCATCCTTACTTTATGTTCTACAAAGCTTAGTGTGGTAGGGTTTATGTGAATATTTGTTGTACTGGCATGGTGCATACAAGGAGAAGCAACAAAATATTAATATGGAAAAGAATATTATCTTGTCAATAACAATATTTTGTTACTAAAACTTTACACGAACATTTGCCAAAGCCATGGAATTTTTAAGTTGTTTACATGGTTGGTATGAAATCAGCATGGAATGGTAAGTACAATTGCAATGCTCCATTGTGGAAGTCACTCATTATCCTTCCCTTAAAAGCTGCAGTGGTGTGAGACTGAAAGACAGCAAAACTCAAAACTTTGCCTGAATGAAAATTATCCTGTGCTTCTGAGAAGTGTTACCAAAAACTGTATCCCTGTGCCACAGTCTGTTTAATTTCAACTATGTGCCAATTTACAAAAGTATTTTATAGTTTTCTGGTTACTTTCACCAGTAACCAAACACAGTCTTGACCCTTTTCCATGCATGAAAACAGCCAACCATGAGTGCAGCAATGGGAGGTCTGACCTTTCAGGTATGTCAGCTGAAGACCACCCTACTGGAAGAGGTAACAGGAACAAAAAGCTGAGGTCAAAAAAGGCAGCCCCATGTAATTAGATACTAATAGTGGATTTAGGGTGTAAAATTCACTTAAAACCATACACCAACAGACTAAACAATCCCAGGAAGAATGGCAAGTTTTGTTCTAAAAAAATGTTTTCAATACCAGAAAGCATAAATAAAACATACATAATAACCTTGACTGACAGACTGCACCAACCTGCAGTAACATCTGCTTCCAAATTATTTGTTGTTGGGGTAGTACAATTATAAAACACTTGAAGTCCACTACCCCTGAAACTCTAACTTACAGTACAGTGTGCAACCAGTGCCATGATTTTCTTGCTGTATTCCCTTGTTACCCCACCAACAATGTTTAGAATTTAAGTCTGACAAGAAAATAAATTCCTCCCTTAATAGCAAAGCCAAAAATGGAAGTCTGACTGATACCCATGGAAGAACATGCTGAAGTAGATGCTGAACAAATAGGCAGCTGCTTTTGTAGGGTATGATGGGGTGAAAGTATTATACAACAAACTTCACTTCTGATGGCTGCCTCCTTTTGTGTTGATTTCTGATACTTTTACAGGATGGATGCGCAACTTTTACACATCAGAACTTGGTCTGATGGAGCAGCAAGATCCATCATGAAGAACATGGTATTCCCCCAGCTAAAGTGAGTATCTATCTGCTAGTCATCAGCTCTTATTGCTGCTGGGGCCCCTGGGTCATGTTGGGAACTGGCTTTTTGCAGTCCTTCCAGATTCCTTAATCTTTTCATACATCCAGCTGCTCTGCAAAGATCATGCCTTGAGGAGCTTTGGCTTGATAATTTTCATTTAGCCTCATTTTACAACTGGTAAATTAGTCAAAATAATTAGAACAATCCTATTAATTCTATGTCTTATAAATCACTTGAGTGGGATTTATAAGCCCTTTGGAAGCAGTTCTTTAAGAATAGTTAAAGAATTCCCTGTATTTCTGGCACAGAGTCCAAGGACAGAGGATTTCTCTCCTTGGTGCTCCAAGCCTGCCAAGGGAGAGATATGCAATAGAAGGGGTATGGAAGGGGTATGTTCAATATTAGTAAGCAGTGACAACTCACACCTAATGAGAACTGAGGCCTCTCTGTTATTGTCCATTGGTGGTATCTCCTGTACAACAGAAGAGATATTTGGGAAAGACTGAACAAGGCCCTTAGAGCTTATGGCCAAACTGACCCTGGCTAGGATTCACTGGTTATTTTCTGTACTTGCTTCCTAGTACATAGCACAGGTTTTGTCACACAGTGCTGATCTTTGGAGGCAGCTCCTGTTGTGCCCTGTCACAGCACAGTGGCAGGTGAGGAAGCAGGAGTACTGGGGACAATTCCAGCATCTCCTTCCACTGATGCTGCATAACTTTCTGTGGTATTTAAAAATAATTTGGCTTCAGAACTATCCGGAAGGATCTTCTACCAGTCTATATGGTTCCATACTGAGTAGGTCTACTTCTCTATGAAAACATATTAAGAATATACATCTAGGTGGGAAAGTGGGCAGCTTTCAGCACAATGTCAAAGTGTAAAAATTCCCAGAAGTTAGTGCTGGTTACCCCTCTGCTGTTCTGACATTCGCTTCCTATGAGACAATGAATCTCTTCTGCTAGCTGCTGCTGGAACATTTGCTTTTAGGGAGCCCCCTGCATAGGAAATTTTCCTTTTTATTGAACAACAGTATTGCATAATTCAGCCACATGAACAGAACTGCAGTTACCTTCTGGTTTTTAACCTATTGAGAGAAAGGCTGATCCCAAAAGGAAGTGCAATACTAACCTTTTTGGGTCAACGATCTTGTAGAGTTTTCCACTGTGAGGCTGTGTCATACTTTTACTGCTTGATAATATGTAAATCTCACCTGTTAGGGAAAACAGTGCAATAAATTACTACTCCTTTCCTAAGATGTTAAATACATGACTTTTGTGATCTGGTTGTATTTGCCAAATGAGATTTTAAAAACTTCAGAAGACACACTGAAATAGACAAAAGAATCAATTGCTATTTGAAAATTTATACAAGCACTTTCCCCAAATTGATGCTAAAATGTGAAAAACATTCTATCATGAGTTCTTTTTTTCATAAAGTAGAGAATTGATTAAAAAAATTAAAATTGGTGAGGAAGGGAGAAGAGGGGTCAGTCTGCTCATGCAATATCTTTGCCCTTTAATTCCGTAATGCTGGAAATAAAAGCAAGTATTTTATACATTGTGTCATAGTGAGTGCCAAGTTCACAGCATGTGAGGCAAAATAAGGATTTTTGCCCCTTCCAGCAACGCATTCTCTTCTCAGTTCTTCCTACAAGGCTGCTGAGGTGTAGCTGAGAGCAGTGAGAGCAGCTTTGGCAAAGGACAGATAGCGTTCTTTTTAAACATTGACTATAATTATGAATACTGCTGCAGAAATTACTGATAAGCCTTATAATTTAAGACAAAATTCTTTTAGTATTTACCTAGTTCATCTTCTCCAAATCCCAAGACAGGGCCTGAAAAGAAACCTCTACATGAACCAGTGTTGCCAAGACAGAGGGGTTTCTCTTGCCATTGTTTGGTTGCAGGACTCTGTTGCAGTGTTAAAAAATTTCTACATTCACAAACACATAAAAAAAAAAAGAGTTATATTACATTTTGAACAGAGGATTTTCATTGTCCAGATAAATAAGTAAACACTTGCTGCAAGTCGCTTCATAGATACATCTGTGCAGTTCCTTGTTTTACGACTTCCAAGGATTAGGTATGTTCTGTATGTCACCATTCATTAGAAAGCTGTGCTATTTTATTCCCAGATCTAGAATCTAATCTGCATTACCACTCTGCTAAACTGGCCAAGTGACACAATATACAAGACTGTTGGTGTGGCTTTACACAGGCAGCTGAGTGACTAAATCCACTTGCCATGCATTTTTGTTTGGAGTGAGCTGTACAACACGTACCCATTGCGGTCTCCAAACACGTAACTTCCATAGAGCCTCTCCGACTGGCAGCCTCGATACACAAATCCACCAACCAGGGAGCCACTGCTGAAGGGTTTGAATTCTAGAAGGGAGGGTTCACTCTCTGAAAAGGAACTAGCATAGCATTAGATCATATGCATTTGCATATTGATGCACATTTAGGAAAATGTTCCTGCTTCAATTAAAGAGATTAATTCCATTTGAAGATTCCTCAGAATTCAAGATGCGTTGCCAGAAATTAGTTGTTTAAAAAAAAAAACAAACAGAAAATTACAACAAAGTCTGTGTGTGAAACAATCCATTAGAGATTTCAAAAGGTGAGGCTATAACTGCTTTCTTCCATGTGCACAAGCTGGGAGAATAAAACTTCATAAAGATTAGGCTGGACTTCCATTGAAACCAGTGTGATTACTGCTATTTATTTCTACATGTCAATCAGTCTGCAGACTGGATCTCCTGAACTTCAGGGACAAAATAACCCCCATTCACTGTAGAGTCCAGTGCAGAAATTCCAGTGATTTTTCAGTAGAATTAGTTTTGAAATCCTTTCAATAGTTTGAGAAACTTTCCAAGTCACAGTTTTAAACATGGTATGTGTGTTATATCCCATAAAACACTACTATTACTGGCTGTATCTTCTCATGGTAATTTATTTTATGCTGCTATAGTAGTTGCAATTCCTATACTTTTTTCCCCCTTTTTTATTTCATAAAACCACAGAGTTTAGTCCTATCAAACAATTCTTCAAGGAATCTCCAGTGTATATGTTCCTATTCATGCAACCAAATACCACTAAGGGTACAAGTAGTCTCCATTTGACATGCTAGCTGCATAATTTTAAAAAAGCCACAGCCAGTAAACCATTTTTAATAGGATTTTTTTTTTGTCAGAGGGCAAGTCTTTGATAAATGCATTTCCCAGATTGCTCTATATGAGTTAGAGCTGAAATTTTATGGGGGAGACAACGATGATGAACTCTTTTTATTGAAGCCCTTGACCCACAGCTCAGTATTAATATTGGCAAGCTGCTTGGGATAGACACGATATTGCTTAGTTTACTCTGCAATAAGGATGCAGTCAAAATTCCATTGGAGCAGTGGTTAACCAAATATTATTCTTTGGTTTGGCTTTTATAAAATGGACAGAGAAAATCCATGCAATAACCGAAGTAGTACAATTGCATTATGCCATTGTGTACTGTTGTGCCAGCCAGCACAGCTGCTTTGCTTTTAAGGGAAGTACAGGTGGGAGAACCTAAGGATGTGATTAGGAAGGGAAATGCTACACTCCACAGACAGGCCAGTTCTCAATGCCTTTACACACCGTTGGCATTTATCACGTGTTACCATCAGGAATTTACAAGCTGCTAAATGGGCAGTCCAGGCAGGTGATAGCTCAGAGGAAGTGTCACCTGGCTTGCCTGAACTTGCAAAGGACCTTGGTGAGCATCAGAGTTAAACATCAAACTGAAATTGTGACTGGTAATAATATTGATTCAGAGATAGCATGAAGCACTTTAATATTTGAAAGTCCCTAATGGAGTGTATTTATCTTTTTGTAATCTAATCTAAACTAGTAATTCATTATGAAGTAGCAGCATAGTGCCTTTTTCTAAGCTTTTTATTTTTAGTAACATTTAAACAGAGCTCAGTCATTTCCCTGTTTGGTTGTGGTCTGCTGTTGTCTATCTCACTTTTTCCATTATAAGAGGCACATTACATGAGGTTTCCATTCTCTCTCTCAAAAGGTTATTTGTGAAAGACTAAGAATACTAAGAAAACTAAGAATGCGTTTTCATCATTTCCTGATATTCCAAAATATTCTCTTTATGAGCCAAAATATGCAGCAACAGTGACATCTTTGACAGACTAGCAACTGTCAAATTTGTTAAATCTTATTTACATGATATTCTACACCAACAAGAACAAAGTTGAGTCATTTCAATTTGGTTTTGGCCGGCATCTTTTATCCGCTTCTACATCGAAGATTTCTTTTGAAAAGACAGAAATTTCACTTCTATCTCAGATAAGTTGTCTATCCTATCTATGTTGTAAGTTTCCTATATTCTCTTCTGCTGTTTATTATTCCATAGAAATAGAACCTGACTGTTGCCAGCAGCTTTATGCTGGATAGAACTTACCATAGTCTTTGCCCTTTATTATTTGTATGATCCTTGCTGAAGATCTGTTCTTTCCATTTGAATCTGAACAAAGTATAGTTAAATTGATGTTTACATCTGTTGGGTGCCGGTCCACAGCACACCTTTAAAACAACAAAAAAAGAGAAAATCCATGAGAGAGGTGAGTTCATATCATGTAACTATCAATATGAAGCATTACATTTTAAAGCATTATTGTTTCTTTGTGGTGCCTATTGTTTCATTTGAGGGACCTATTTCATGCTGAGCCAAAATATCTGAGAAATGCATTGGATTTATATAGAGGAGATAATACAACTTTCTCATTCCTACACATTTCTATGTAACGTGAAATAAAACTATTTTTACCTAGTGATATAATGTGGTCTGCAATATGGCACCTGAAAAGAATAGTGCCTTAAGCTAAATGAACTTATATGGTGTAGGAATTTTGGACCATTAAAAAGTCCAAGATTCAAGTCCTTATCTGAACAACTTGACTTTCTGATTTTTTTCAAACCAAGACCTTAAATGTTACTTCAGTACTACCACCCACCTAATTTGCTGAATTATGTGTTGTTTAGTTAAAGCATTGTTCTCCTCCATGCTATTGTTTAGATATCACCAGATGTTCTCATTTGTTTTCCACGTGCCTTTTTTTTCCCAGTCAAGATTTCCATTTCAGCTGTACTTTACCAGCTTTCTGCTTTAAGCTCTTTTCTTTCACAAAGGTAGTAATTTTATTACCAACTAAAGCTAAAAATTCTGTACTTTGTTTCTGTCATTTTGGTCTTGTAGTAGTTGTGCATGCTCTTCTCTTTCCCCTTTGCCAATGTACATTTGTTTCTAACTGTGACATATGTGTGGAGGTGGAGGAGTGGAAGATTCAAAAAGTTCATGAGTGCTTTTATTACTGAAATATTGCTGCCTGTCTGTATAAAAGCAAGCCAGGTTGAAAACAGTGCCTGCTCCAGAGCAATTTCAGTTTAGTTGAAACTTACTTACCGGCCTGGATTGTGGAGTCCATGTGCAAAAATCTCAGGAGGTTGGTTGGTGCTGTTGAAGTGCGGGTTGCTCCGTGGGATGGAATAAGGGACATTGCACAGGTCCGTATTGACATCGAGGCGCAATACAGAACCTGTAAAATCACTGAGAGAGTTGGAGGGTAAAATTATTGGGTTTTTAAAGGTGTTTCACTGATAAATTTAATCCATATAATACTAGAGTGAACCAGCAAAATAAATGACCCACTTTACTGATTAATCATGTAGAGATGGATATCATGGTGGATGCAAGTCCAAAGAAGTGTAGCAGAGCCTTTCAGAGATTCACTTTGGCAAATAGTTTGCCTTGTTATGTGCAGACTAAAATGCCTCTGATCATGTTGTTGGGAAGCAACTTGATCATAAGAACAACTTTCCAAACATCACAATTTTTTAGGGCCTCAAATACAAGGCTACTAACTCTTTTATACTGTGTGTCATCTAGAGGATCTATGGATATAATGTAATTACTTTGTAATTACAAAGTGCATTTTGCTCACAGTTTGGGTCCTACTCTTGAATTCAATGATTTCTAGTCACAATACAACCCAAAGATTAATTATATAGAAAACAAGTGAGAAAAAAATTGTATTGTTTGAATGGAGCTTACTTTTTTGTAAGTATTCAGAACTTTCTTGTTACATGAAACAGGAGAAACTAAAATGTTTTAACTTACATTTGTGATTGGGATGGAGGAAAGGAGAAGTAGAAGAGCACACTCTTACCATAAACATGAAACAATGTGATGTTGAAATTAATTCCATTCCATTAATTTAAAACCAGGTACTACAATTACCCTCTGGTCTGGGTTTTGAGTATACCCTTATGCTTTAAAAATATTTTAAAAACCACAGGAGCACCTGCAATTCTCCTGAGCCAAAGAGGCCTTTGAGCACAATAATAGAAGTCTATCCACTGGTAGTTTTTGTACCTTAAACCATCCATCTCCTCCATGTCATCTAGAGTGATCATGCCATCTCCAAGAAAAATGTATAGGAAACCATCTGGGCCAAACAGCAGCTGTCCTCCTAGATGTTTTCGGTGTAGTTCTGCTACTTCTAAAAACACTCTTGCTGTCCTCATGTCAACTTGGTGTGGATTTTTCCTGCAAGTTAAAGATATGAACAGTTTCCACAGTTCACTATCTTTGTTCCTCTTTCTGAAAATATACTTGATTCATTCAAATTATGCTTTGAGATGTGGATGTTGTAACTTGGTGGAAAAATGCCTGACAGTTATTTCCGAGAAATTTCAATTTTCTAGCATTCACAAACAATTACTTTGCTGCCTATATACAATAAGTAGGAAGTATTCATAATTTTAAAATGACAGAATAACTGAAAAAAAGTCTTAAAAAGAAAAAACCTATGCACTTACTGTCATTCCAAAATTACAATTCGAAATAAAATCCACAATAGTTTTTCTGCAGGTGCCCAAGTTTATACATTGTAATCCTCATATTTGTTTTAGAAATCAGAAATACTAAAGTGCAGAGGTTGCTGAGAAATAGAGTTTGTTAATTTTAGACTTCTACTGATACCTGGATACTGTGTACTCTACGACCCTAAGGATGTGGTCATGAGGTCCAATAGCCCACCGTTCTTGGTTGGTGGTATAAGACACATACAGCTTTCCATTTTTCTTGTAATTGGGGTGGAATGCAAGGCTTAACAGTCCTCTTTCATCTCCTCCCTGCAGTCAAATGAAAAACACAAAGAATTGTGAAGTTAATTATGTTCTTCATTGTGTTTCAGCTGGAACCCAAAAAAAAAAAAAAAAAAGTTTCTTTCTTGTGGATAATCTTTGCCCAAACTCTTTTATTTCTTTCCTGACTACTGCACAAAAAGGATTATAAAACATTTCACTTTGGGGAAGTCTTTAAGAGTTAGAACAAGACAATTGCCTTATGTAGTTATCTATGCACAAGTCTGTTACGCCACTTTTGTGGAGTGATTTGTGTTTGTAATCTTTGGGAAGCCATGAAGACAAGTTTAAGTGCTGTGAGGGATTCTTTGCTGGGTTACTAGGTTGCTTGTAATTCGTAGAAGACGAATAAAAAGGTCTATAATCAGCAGTCACTTCTAATCCAAGTATCCAAAACCTAAAACACAGTTCTGGCTGCCAACTCCCACTGTCTTGGCAATATGTTTAGAAAACAGTTAAATTGCTTGTGTAATATGTAAACCTTTGTTTTACCCTGGAGGCAGCAACATCAGTTGTCACAACTATGGTGGTCTGTTCATCATAGCTGGTGTACTGTAGGTAATAAGCAGCCTTGGTCTGCGTGCAGAGAAACCATAGTTTTACATGTGGTCCCTCACTGGAAAGGGGTTTTGTTTTTTTTTTTGTTTTTTTTTTTTTTAAATAGAAATAGAAAAATCTCAGAACAACTTGCTTTTGTTATTATGTTTGCCATGAAGATTAGTACAGTTATATGTTAAGCATCCAATCCATGTAATGTACTGTGACAATGCAAATACCCTGTCAACTTAAATAGAAGGCTATTTTCTTTTTGGCTACTAAAGAGCTTCTAAAAATGTATGTACTATTACTATGCCTAAAACTGTATTTGTATAAATGAAGAATAAAACTCAGATTCATTTGTTGCTTTTGAGGCAATACAGGGAGCGAAGCTGAGGCACCAAAATAAACACAGCACATAGTTAACAATTCAAATTCACTTAATATACGTGATTATTCACAAGGTGATAGATGTTTTGGGGTTTGACTCAGGACTTGCCAGCCCTTCAAAACTAGAACCAGTGATTCTGTTGTAGATTCAAGTGCTCCAGCTCTGCACCCATAAGGAGACAACATTTTGCAACTCTAACCACACCCAAGATAAGTAATTATGAAATTTGAAATTATAAGAGAGAATGAAGCTTTAAAATATATTTGCACTTCAGAGTGATGGATGGGCCTGTCTTCCTGTTGAAAGTCATCCCACAAAGGGCCTAATTGGGAAAGTGCACAGCTTTAATTTATTGTAATTCAACATGATTGCCGTACTTCCTTTTTAATCACAACCACCAAAGAGAAACCTGAGTCAGAAATGGAGATGTAAATAGGTCAAGAGATTTCCATACAAACAGATTTGTACAATGAAATCTGTATCCTGCTAATTTAGAGGCAGAGAAAATTTGCTATTTTGTTTGCTAGAAAAATTTAGTTTCAGGGGGTTATCAGAGAAAGTCTAGTTAGAGCTGCCAAATCAGTTGCAGTCATCATGGATGAAGGGACTGCCAATCCAGCCTTTTCTCCTTTATGAGCCAAAAATAATTCTGCAGCTGAGTCTGAACTGATTGTAGATATTATTGTTTGAGTTTCTAAGAGCTTTGACCAAGTTGCTCTGATAAACTCTGAAGCAAAGGGAGGCAAATCAGTTGCTTTGGGAACAGGAAGGCATATTTCAAAGATTCCTGAGGAATGATTCTATCTGTTGTGCCCAGACAAAGACAGTCCTATTTCTTCTCCTGAGAGATGAGTTCAACTCATTTGAGGGCCCAGGAATGTCAGTGAGTCACACTAGGCCTGCCATGCAAGGTGAGTTATTGAAAGTATTAGTAAGAAAAGATCTTTTTGTTACTGAGCTGAAGATTTTATTTAGTGCTTGATGCCATGGCAGCCGTCTCAGTGTGAAAGCGAAGTTGTTGAAAGCGTAAACAGGTGAAAATTAAATTAAGAGCTTTTAATGAAGTACACATGAAGCAAGAATTTGAAAAATGAATGAAACACTGGACCTGCAAGGTAGTAACTACGGCAAGTTGCATTCGTAGGATCAGGCCTTGACTTTTTCTTATTGCTGTCTTGCATGATTGTTAGATAGCAGTGTATCACTTTACAGATTGTTTCTATTGCTTCTTGAAAAGTCACACTGCTGTTTTTCAAAGTCAGTTGGACACATTTTGTTCTAAAAGATCTATTTACTACTTAATAAAAACTTTGTGAATATCCCTCCAAGATACTGAAATCAGTGCAGCATCAAGACATTAGTTGGCTCATGTTCAACCAGAAATCCAGATGAGTTTTTCCACATTTAGTTTTCCTGGTTTTGGAAATCGATTCCTTTTGTGTATTTTCAACTTTATCACTAACTGGAAAACCTGTTCTTCCCAACCAAATCCCTGCCACAACTTCCATAGCTTTTAAAATACCCTCTATTTGCCAGAAGGTATATAGTTTTCTGTAGTGTTGTGTCATATACTGTATGGTAAATGGAGAGGTACCCAGCAAAACCCCTTGGAGTAGTAATTTTAGTACTATCAAACCGAATAATTATGTACAAAATCTCAGACCTTCTCTATAGAATATTCTCTCTTTCATTTTTTTATCAATGGACTTTTGATGTGAAACCAGCATCCCAGGCTTTACAGTCTTTCTTGTGTATACCATGTGTCAAATAGCTGTATCTTTTTCTTGGCAGCTCAAAAGGTTATTGACATCCTTTTCTTTGAAAGTTTCCCTTTAGATGGAACGAGCACCAACAAACTGTAGATGACAAATCAGCTTGTATGAGATTCTGCACTGCACTACTTGATGGAATAACCATTAATGTTTGTCAGTTGTATAAGGAAGGGCAAGAAGAATGAGACAAATCTTTGTATTCCATTGGGATGTCTGTTGAAGACAAAGAATGATGGTTGGCTGAAATGAGTATTAATTACTTAAACATACTGTGGACTGGGGCCAATGTGAAATTTGTGTCGTAACTAAATCTGGCAGCTCCTGCTTTCGATGTCTGCCTGCACTGCTCTGTAGCTTGAAGGCTCCCCTCTCCTGTTCGTGGCTGTGACACCTTCTGTACCAATACTACACTTTTTTCCAAACCTGATTTCCTTGGGCCAGGGACCTTGGACCTTTAAACCCCAATTAGGTCTAGTTTTAAGACCACAGCCATGGAAATAATTTAATCAGAGTCAGTACAAAGTCAGTACAAAGCCAAGTAAACATTAAAACAAAGTGTTTCTATATTTTTCATTTTTAAAGGTCTGTTTAGCTACCTTATGTCAGTGCTGAAAGTATATTACAGCAGTATGTGTTCCCAGCTGAAGGATATTTTTGATACTTCTTTTTGCATTGTAATTTCTGCTAAAATATATTTACACTTGTAAAAATGTTAAACAAGTGCACAAAATTATCCACTTTGTATTTTGACCTAACTCAAAGAAAAGTAACTTGCCTGTGAATACAGGATGTGAAGCATGTGAATACTGGATTTTTATAGAATGGTGCTATTTTCATGTAACCACTCCTTAGTTAGGCTCTGCTTCCAATTTGTGTGCTTTCAAATGTACTCTGGTATACCTCTGGCATTATAGACAGAAGTTTTATTATATTATTAAGACATTATACTTTTTCTGTAATTCAGAAACATATGCTGCACTTATTTTTAAGACATGCTGCCATTTAATTATGTCAATATATGTATTATTCCATATAGTAAATACAGAGAAATACACAGGAATGCTTTAACTGGTATTTTAAATTATTTAATTTAAAATAGATCACATTGTAAGTATGACCCTTAATTACGTATCCTTAGTAGTAATTAATGCTAGTAAGCAAAACCAGACATGACCATTTATTTCCATTACTCTGTGTGGCTTAATAGTAAACAATGTAGGTAGCATAGTCCAAGTTTTCCTTTAAAACTGATTTTGGAAGGCACTCTTTATATAATACTTATAAAATAATGGTATTTATACTTAACAGTACAAATATTATGGGTATATATATATATGGTATATAATGGTATTTAAACTTGACTTTTTGTCTGGACAAACTCACTCTCATGTTGGAATGGAGTAACAACCTTTTTAAAAAGGGGTTGTGCTTAAAATATGCAAATTCAACACCCAATATTTTAACTCTAAGATCTTTATCTCTTTTTTTTCATCTATTTTTGTAGCAGAAATGTTGGGTAAGTTGTTGAAGTAATATAGTCACCTTTAATTTAGTTTATTTCCTATGTAATAAATAGCATAACCAATATGCCTTACCAAGTGTTTGATCTTAAGGAGTTTTATTTGTAAAAAAACATGGGTGAAGGGTAAAACCTCTTATCAGGCAGCACCATCTGAACTCTTCAGAACAAGATGCAGGAGGGCT
This sequence comes from Serinus canaria, assembly GCF_022539315.1. Taxonomy (NCBI): domain Eukaryota; kingdom Metazoa; phylum Chordata; class Aves; order Passeriformes; family Fringillidae; genus Serinus; species Serinus canaria. The sequence continues at coordinate 15,051,161 of NC_066317.1, forward strand.
GAAGGAAGATCAGTGTCAGGTATTCTTCTCAGTGGGAAGTGTTTGCTTAATTGCCATGTTTTGGAAATGTGGCCCCAGCACAGGACAGAAACGTGACTCCAGCAGAAGCAGAAGCCTGCCGAGGTCTGCTGCAGGGGTACACCCTGTCCTTCAAGCTGCACCACCTACTCTGAGCTCCACAAGAGGGAATTGCCCCTGCCTGGTGGAAATACAGCAAACACTGAATAAAAGGAGTAGAAGATGTCTGGGCTGTAGGAGCAGAGCTCCTGTGAGACCTCTTGGGTGTTGAGGACTCCAGTGCTTTGCTATCTGTGGGGCCTGAGGCCTCTGGCAAGGGAAGGATTTGTAACATAAGACATTTACCTTAGGGGAAGATAATTACACTGATGTCATGGCTCAGTATGGAATACATACTAGACCCTATCTCCAAAGCATTTCCTTTTTCCTCTTGTGTTGCAGAGCTTCACTTTTTTCCTTGTTTATAAAGGGCTTTGCAATTATCTAAGGATTTTTCAAAAATAATTTTCATTTTTTGTACTGATTTCAACAAATGCACTATTTTAATACTTGACTTTAAAATAACTTTAGGTACAGGAACATGTTACAATTAAATTTATACATGAGAAATACTTAAAGGACTGTACTCTGGCTTGGAACTTAAGCACAAAACCTACTGAGGTTAGAGATGCTTTTTATTCAGTTAGGTGAAGGGCAGGATTTAGCTGAAAATGGCCAAAGTGCATCCATCACAAAGTTTTCTGTTCTGATGTTTGATAGCACTAGAACTTAAAGCCTAATTCTTTTTTTTCTTCTTACTTCTGTTGCAGCAAAGACAAAATTTTGACATGGGGAGATAATTTTTTTCTTTTCCTTACCTTCACAGTCCTTTGAAGATACCAGTCACTAAATGCAGGACCTTTCACTTCTAGTCCTAGTCCTCTGTACTTATTTTTTTAATTCCTCAACTCCAGATTTTGCTGTTCTGCTGGGCAAGTCTTTAGTTTAATCCAAATGACAATCCTCGTCCCCTGATAATACAATTCTTTCTTCCCGTCCTCCTAAAGAAAGTACACGAAACTTATAAATGCAGATGCCAACCCAACACAAACCCACAGCTTGCCTCCTTCACACTCTGCTGGTACAACAGGAATCCTGCTTTCCCAACTCTCCCAGTTATTGGTTGGGAGCAGCTGAAAGCTTTGAGATTGCCCAGAGCCAGCCAATAATTGAGAGGTTTTGGGCAGAGTGACACAGGGCTGCGAGTGTGCTTGCAAGGAGGTGGCCATGAGCCCATGTGAGGTCTGCATCTGGACTGAGAAACTTTATGTACTGCACTGCTTTAGGAGAATTGGAATAACAGAAGACAGTGGAAATCAGTCCCGGAAGAGGGAGATTCAAATAAAGACCAGATGATTATTGCATTCAGTAAAGCTGGCTCAGGAAGGTGTGAATTACACACTTTCCTGCACCACAGAGGCCTCTTGAGCTGTAAGCAGCATTTATCCTCTGGGAACACAGGTGGTGATTCTACCTCTGTCCCCAGCTGGATTTATTTTCAAGGAAGCTTTACATTCCACCAGCAACTCAGTGAGTGGTTCACCAGCGGAGGCCACTATGGGAAGGTAAAAAATAAGTATGCTCCTTCTCAGTTCCCTGGCATGCCTCCACTTTCTGCTCTTTTATTTATTTATTTGGCATATCTGCTCTCCTACACTTTTCCTCTCCAGCATTCTTCCACAGCAGACTGTCTTTCACTGACAGGTTTTCTGCTGCATTGGTTTGAGGTCTATTGTGCTGCAGAACTGGCCTTCCAGGAAAGCAGAGAAAGCTTCCTTCCAGTGAATGAGAATGCAGTAAGTGTTCAGAAATTTATTGACCATGAAAATCCTTCATTAATAGGGGAGAATAGACTTGATGACCTTTGTATTTTTTCCTCTTCCTTTCTGTTGCTCTGAAGCTTTACCCACCTTTCCACACCACTTCTGTGATAAAGGCAAATTTTACAACTTTCTTTCAGTAGTCAGTCCAATAAAATTGGCTCAGATGATGCCCCACGGAGAACAGACTACGTTCCATTGACATTCACAAATACATGACATGATGACAAGACACCAATAATCCTTTTTCCCAGTCACCAAAACTGGGGCTTTGCCCCTTCCAATCAAGAATGACTTTTAAAACTTACACCCTATTTTGATGCTGACTTTATTTTTCTGTAAACACACAAACAATACAAATTAATCATCTTAGTGACTTGCTCTTCTACCAGTGCTCTAATTTGACTATGATTCTTTCAGCCATCTGTTCTGGTTTCTTCATGCTCTCCTTCCCTCACTATATATATAAAATTTATCTTTATTTTTCAGTAGCACCTTCAATACAATTTTTCATTTTGTTTAAAATACAGATTACTGGCAGAGAGTTGTCAAAATACTCTAAGAATTACAATTCAATACATAAGTTGCTTTTTTTATGGCATGACATTTCAGCCATATCAACCACTGCTGTCATTTTTGTCCTTCCTATGGATAAAAATATGTTATGGAAAAATAAAAATCCTACTACCATGCAAGGATCTTCTTCAGCTGCTAATTTTAATAAATGTCCACAAAAAAGTCTACAGCACTTTAAATGAGCTATAAGACTTTTCTGCTGAAAAAAAAAAAAAAAGGATGTATAGTGACACAGAGCAAATTTGACAGTATTTATGTAAAATGAACGAACCTACAACAAATTCTGTACTCTGATAATCGAAAACAAATTCATGCTGTTTTACCGTGACCACTTTATATGGAAATTAAGGGATATAATTCAGAACAGAATAACAGTAATTATCATACTCTCTGCATTAAATTAAAACCAGAAATGTTGATCTGTCTAATTGTAGGCATTAAAAATAACTACTTTCAAAAAAGAGGGATGCAAATGGGAATATGCCATGATGACATTACTCTTACAAACAATACTGCCTTTCTCCTTTGGCTCCCAGTGCTGAACTGTCACCTATTAGAGCAGGTATTTGCTTTTTCTGGTTGCAAAAGGAACGGTACATTCACATGAGCTATGTACTTAAATATTGTGGGGCTGGGAGAGAACACAGAAAACCACAGCCAGCTTGAAGAAAAAAAGCTTTAGATTTCCTCTTAGATTGGTCTCCATATCCTTACTCTTGTCTGCATGCTAATGGATATTAAAACTTGCTCAGCAAGTTGCTAGCAGTCTGCATCTTGCAAAAGAAATGGTAAAAAGAATTTTAAAAACCACCCCTTCATCAGGATACCTTGGGCTAGAGGCACTTCATTCAGTCCACACTATTTGTATTTCTTTGCCAAATATTACCATGATAATCAACATATCTTGGATTAAACTGTGGCCTTTATGAGTGAGCTCTGTCATTGCTGTGAGAAAAGAGTGAGTTCCTTGGCTTATCAAAATGATGCTCATTTTTGCTGTAAATATCAAGGTAATCTTCTCCATTGAAGGTTATTTCTTAAGCAAATTTCTGGGTTTAGTCACTAAGGCTCTGAAGGTACTTAGGAAAGGCTTTAAAGTGATTTCTGCAAGATATTTCAAATCTCCTTTTCTTCTTATTGTAAGAAACTGGAAAATAACATTATCTGAATGGATTTTAGTAGGGGAGTGGGAGACAATCTGAAGGATAGAAGTACAGGTAGCATAAAGAACACAGGAGAGAGACAGGAAGGATAAAAAAAGGTTCACTGCAATTTGGGCTTATATAGCACCTATGATCTTGTCTGAGATTCTCTCCTGGGGGCAGAGACCCCATGTAGAATGTAAGGCTTTGCCTGCAGGCCTGAAAGATGGGAACATGTCACTATTTTTCACTTGCCAAAAAGTGCGTGTGCAAATCCTAGAGATAAAGCAAATGCTATTCTGCTCTCTAATATCCAAAGAACTTTTGGACTCTGAAATGTGGATGCATGGAGAGGCATATTTCAGCCTTTATTTAGCATCAGCATTTAGCATAGTTTTGATAACAACATGTCATACCTTCAAAGCAAATGCTGGTTGCATGTGTTGCTGGTTTACTCAGTAATTATTAAGCTAAACATAATAGGCAAAATCAGACTTTGTATTTAGAAGCTCAATAAATGTTCTTCAAGATTTTACCCATAGATATACGGCAGCATTACTGGATGAAGGCTAGGCCACTCTGCTATATCTTCTTTCTCCAGTATTGAAATTGTGCCATTCAGCCATTCCAAAAAGTCTTGTTTTACTGGCACAAATGTAAACAGAAAACCCCTTTAGATGTCCAGTATCTGGTACTGAATTTTAAGCTTCCACGTGTGAGTGTGAGCATTGGAACTGTATTTGTTATCTAAAATCAAACTCCTTGAAATATAAGAACTGAACTTTTTGGGATCCTGGTACAAATGAATCCAGAAATAATCCAAAAAAGGCTATGACTGCATTTTTTCAACAAAAATCATGCACGTAGATCATGTTTGTTCCTGGGTCAGAAACACATTTAAGCATTGAACCCTCACATTTCTGAAAAGGTACTGAATGGCAGCTGGGAAGAAAAATGCGTTTGCATTCTCTGATACTGCCAAAGGATTTTTCTTCCCAGTTCTTTGCCAGTCCCATCAACCTCCCAGTGCCCCAGGATGTGAGCAGCCCAAGGGCAGAAAGGCCAGTGAGCAACCTACCCACACTGCTCCAGTTAAGTTTGGCTTTAAATACTGCCTTAAGCAATCAAATTATTTTAGTTCTTTCAGTAAGTCTTAAGAAATATATGTATTTTGCCAGCTACCTGAAAACATGGAGTAAATAAATCCAGAGATATCCAGATTTTTTCCACAGACGTTTTGCGAACACCAGAAGAAGCTAAAATAATCAAGCATTTTTTTGTGGATCCCTCACATAGGTCTTGTCTTTACCTCTCAACTAAAATAGTGAGAAAAAAATATTAATATTTTGAAGAGAGACGTGAATATTTTTATGAAATGTGCCAAGTGGAAAAACCAGGGCGGTGGAGGATATACGGTTTGCTCTCCATGACTAGGATCTGTATATAAGAGGAGAATGATGGCAATCCACAGCCGTGTTGACAATTCAGACATACAGGAAATACCCTTGTAGGAAACTAATACCATCTGGGTTTGGCCCAAGATGTGTGAATGAGAAATATGTTTCTTGTTGAGAATGCAAAGATAGTTTTGGACATTGCAAAGAAGGAATGTGTTAAGCATGCTCAGTTTTAAAAATGAAATAGGGTGAGGCACTGCATGCATATGGAATAATTGGAGGAATATGCTTGTGTGTGTGTCAATAGCTGATGCAGACACAGAACTTCAGAACTCATTTGTCCTAAGACAACCAGTAAATTACTATGAAAAATGTCTTCAGTACAAAAGGGCTGGAAGCTCTCTCAGTAAAGACAGCGGTGGAAAATGCTGATTTGTCCAAGCCCCTGCTTTCCCTCATGGAAAGGGAGGTTTGCTTGTCACACATGTTGTATTTGGGGGGGCAAAAAGTGAAATAGTTCTGGAATTCTTGGAACATCCAGTTCTAATACGTGTAAAAGTGGGAATTTTGATTATTTCAGTGAGTTGTTTTCAGTTTGGAAATTAGTTTTAGTTAAAAGAATGTCAACACTGAAATGAAATATTTCATTTGGCCCTTTCTGAGAACCTTTCAGTCCACACTTGGTGAGAGTATGTTTTCAAAATCTCAGAATATTCTCACTCCTCTCTATCCTGTTCTGGCATTAACTGTCTGAGATTTTAGTGTCTGTTCTTGGCATGGGAAGGCTCTCTGGTTTCTAACGAAGCCATTGCCAGCATTCTGAGGTTCCTAAGACTCGCTGCCTGCGGGATGGATTTTTGCCTCTCCCTTGACACCCTCATCTACTTGTGAAAGCCCCAGCAGTGCTGATTTTTCTGTTATTTGTGAGGATAATGAATGCCTTGCATGGATAGGAAAAAGTTCCAGACTCTCTTTTTGGTTCACATTTGCCTTCTGCTCCAGACTAGCCTTGAGTACTATCATCCTTCCTCTAAGTTCTGGCTCTAAATGCTCTTTTTGAAGAAAATTATTGAGAAAATAAAAGGTTTGCTAGGCTTTCATGTCTGTCAAGATTCTGGATTAACCCTGTTCCAGGCCCAAAGACACTCATTTTACAAATTACCTGTTCCTTAACTGAAAAATGCTCATACCATGGCAGTAAAATGGCTGTTGTTGTATCTTGTCCCTAATTTGGTTTTCAGCAGATTTTTAACATATCTGATTTCTCACTCTTAAACACTCCTGGAAATATTTATTTAACATGTATTAATTATTTTAGTGCTTATCCAGAAGTCTGAATGCAAATCAGGGAAAAAAGAATTTTCATTATTTTATTTTCAATTCTCTTTTTTGAACTTGCATAGCACCTGAGACCTTTTGACAGGATGACCAAAGTCACTTGAACCAAACGTTACTAAGACACTGAAGGCACACCACTGGGTACCTTTGATTGAAGGGCAACCTGTGCCAGTGTCTCTTCACCCTCACAGTCAAGAATTCCTTCCTCATATCCAATCTAAACCTGCCCTCATCCTTTGCCAGGCTGGACACACAAAGCACTGCTTTCACTTGCATCTCCTGTGGAACATGCACATCTGCCTTGCACATCTGCCTCTCAGGGGAGGATTTATGACTGTGCAGGGCTTGGATTTCCCAAGCTGTTTATGCTGATGTGTTATGCACATATTCACTACGTACACTTGCATCCAGCATTTAGACAAATACACTTTTCCTTCGCCTTGTAGGTTAAATTCTCATCGAATGTCATTGGATTTTAGCCCCAAAAGTGGGACATGAGTGGGTATAAACAGTGCAAACATGCTTGATTTGCATATCTTAAGGCTTAAATAAATGGCCTTTGAACTACCTAGAAGGATTTTTTTTATAGTAAAGAATAAACTAATGTTGTTATGCCTGCAACATGCAATTCCACAGTTGGGGAAAAAGGGTTTTGAAAACTGCACTTCATGTATGTACCCTGTGTATTTTTAAAGAACTCATTAAATTATGGTTGTACTACGTATTTTAAATATTGACATTTCTGAGTGGGGTTTAATTTTTATTCTGCCAAGTGGTGTAAATTCCTGTTTTGGATTCTGAGGATTTCAGTGGAGGTGGAAAACCACTAATAATTTCTTCTTGTTCACGCAGCTTATATTCCCTTGCATGTTTTAACTTGAGGCAAACCTTTTCTATTGATGCTGATAACACTGCTTTGAGTGTAAACCAAACTCTTTTGGAGCTGGAAAGAGTAAAATTTCCTCTAAGTAATGGCAATGATCATTACCTTAATATACAATTTTGTTTCATAAGGCCCTAATTCAGCAAGTATTTAGACACATGCCCAAACTCCAGTGATGTTTTTTTTTTTCTAGTGCAAAAAAGGGTAACAGGAGGCAGCCAATTCTCTCCACTTCAGCATTTACTTGATTTTTGGTGTCAGTAAATGAGATCTGATACAATGTTGAGGAGACGATTTATCAATCAAAAATGCTTCTGATTGAGGAGGAAAAAAATTACTGGAAAAAAGTGGAGAATTTTCTCTTAATTAATCTTACCCTAAGATTTCATAAAGATTATTTTATGGTCTGTAGCTAACATGGTGGTTATGCAGCTAAAGGATTATCTTCACATCATTATAATGAAACATAATACTGGTATCCTTGACTTTATTAGCCAGGCTTCATTGGTATCTGACATTATATATTTCCTATTATAAATCTAAATAAGAACTTACACTGACCTGCATTAGACCAAACATTAAACAATTTACTAAGATTACAACTTTAGAAAAAAAAAAAGAAAGAAGTCTTTTAGACCACCAAGAAACAACCATAAATTTAAGGAAATATGAGGTTTCCACCATGTGACTTCCCCTGCAGAGTTATGCAACAGACTGCTGTTACTTAAAGGTCATACATAAAAAATTTATGGTACATTTTTTAAGAGATTTATGGTGTTTCTATTTATACAACTTATATGTCAACAATTTAAAGGTATAGTATACTAAAATAACAAATTAAACTCTAATCCCTTTGAATCCCTTGATAAAATAGAATGCTTTAACGTTAAGTCATATATAAAAGAGGTTTAATAAATGTATCTGTATTAACTGATGTGGTATGTGTGATGTAATGATTAGCTGTTTATTATCTATTAGAGATCATTTGCTCCTTTTTATCTTGAAAATCATTTGCAAATGGGGCTGGTTAGGGGAGCATTCCTTGCAGCATAGGCCCGTTACATGGTGATGAAGCTCTCTTTAGAATTGCTCTGCAAATCAGTCTCAGAACTAACTTTCCTTTTGTGCTGAGCTGAATGATGCCATTTATACAACCTACACCTCTTGTTTTGGGATATCTCTGAGCTCACATACACATCTTTTATGGAAGATGTTGCTGGATTTTCTGGAAATAAAAATTTGTAATGCTGTATGATGGAACCAAGCCTTAGTTATTTGCTGAACTTTATTTGCTTGGCACTGGAATGAAATAAGAGCAGTTAGACACTCCCTCAGCATTGCCAAGGCAAGAGGGTGAAAAAGACTGAGAGGGGGCAATTTCTCAAAAGCTTTACCCGTGGGACTTTAACTCAGCCATGGGAGTCACATTGTGAACCTTGCCTTTGCACACCTAATGTAAATATATCCATGTGGGAGTTGAGACTGACAATGCATCGCTTTATGCCAGAAGTCAGAGCCAAATATGCAGATCTGGCAGGGCTTATTGATGCTAAATTCATCCTTGAATTTTGCATATTAAATTAATTCATGAATATGATGGCTCCATTGGGGCACATAATTTAAAGTACCCTGTAGTGTGTAAGCACTGTGATACCATAAATATTAATTTCTCATGAAAACAAGTCTTCACAGATAAACAAAGGTCGTAATATGTATAACATCTATGAACATGCTGAACCATAAACACATTTATAAGACCATTGCCTTTGAGGTCAACCATAAACACAGTGCTGAATGGGGCAAGAGCATTTGGAGAAAGATACTAATATAGTCATGGAGATTTGTGGTGTTGTGGTCTAATCTTGTCCTCAGTAAAGAGCCCAAGAATGCAGTCTGGTGTTACTAAATTCCTAAAAATAGGGAGGGGAATTCTCCAGCTTGCTGTGCCACCCACCAGGTTTTAGCTGTGGAGTCCCTACTGACTTGAATCATGGTATCTCATCCCTTGATGACTCTCACAGTATTCCTGTAGGGATGCCCTTTGTCTGGGCCTGAAGAATGTTTCTTGCCTTGCCGTGAGAGACACTGTTTTATTGGTGTCCTTGGCTGCTGCTCTCTCCGGCTCTGAAGATAACAGAGTGCTTGAGCAGCACTGCAGAGCAGAAGCTGATCCTGTAAGAGGTCCTCAGCAAAATCACCCAACAGACCTTTGCAGAAAGTGCTTATGCAACCCTGCATTACCGGGGTTCTTGCTGTAAAATACAGCTCTACAGGGTCTGTGGATTTTGGAAGTTTCCAAAGTTGTGGCACCCTGTGATTTGTCTTTGCTGACTGCAGGAACATATCGCTATTCCTAAGCTGATCATCACCCCTTCATCAGCATAATTCATTCCCAGAGTAAGAAACTGTTGTAAAGAAATTAGCTACAAGTCTTCCAGCAGAGTTTATAGGTTCGTAGGCCAACCCAAGCGGCAATTAATTTAAAAGAAGATGTGATCATTTCCTATCTTTTATGAGCATTAAATAATATTTTTTTTTCTTTTTGACAAAAAAATATTTTACATGTCAAAGGAGTAGAATAAGAGCCGATAGTATCTATGGTATTTTAAAATAAGAATATCTTTTATAAATAAGAAAATCACAAAGTGTTAGAAAAGAATAACAGATATGGCATTTTAAAAGCTGTTTTTCTTTATAACTCTAAGTGTAGAGTTTCAGAAAGAAAACACTAATAAAAATTAGTCAGTCATCATTATGATGTCATTCTCATAATTTCCCTTGAAGTAAACTAGCAAGTACAAATAATATTTGTAATGTCTGACATCATCTATGTAGCTTTCCATATGCTCAGACTTTAGGTTAAATTTAGTGATGTTTCCCATTTGTTAGAGAGAACACCTTCGGGTGGAATGGATTTCATTAAGAAAATCTCTCTGAAGTTAAGCCATCTTTGTAACTTGTTTGAAACAAAACAAAACCAAACCCCAAACAGGCCAGGAATCATAGGAGTACAGCAGTAGCAATTTGTCAAAAATGTGATTGTCTGTAAGAACCAAAGTTTCAGTCCTGAGTCTGCGGGCTCACATGAAGAAAGGAATGATGCTCTTTGGTGTTGCTCTCTCCTAAAAGCAATAACCATCATCATAATTGTTTTATGTAGGAAAAAAATTTCCCTTCCATGTGACAAATACACATTTATCACAGTTGGTCTGCCAAGGCTTCTTGGAATCAAACTTAAAGTTTTAGAGGAGTCATGGACTCATTTTTTGCTTCAGCATGACTGGCTCATCAGCATCCTTGTCCTTAGACAAATATCTGCCAGTTGAGTTAATTTGTAATGGAATTATCGACTGGGATTATATCTTTCAAGTCAGCTTTCAAAGATATGCAGTACACAAATGATGTGGACCCATTTAATCCAAGGACCCCTGACAGCTTTTTCAAATAGTCCAGTGCATTACTTAATATAAACTTGAAATTTAAGTAAATATTATTCATTATTCCTGATTTTGTTGTTGTTGTTGGAAGACTTGGGCATCTGTTTTAAATTATGTCATTATTTACACTTTTGCATTTGAATGGACATTAGCTAAATGTGACAGTTATTCAAATTCAAAGTAGAAAAAATTACTAGAGTTGTCAGAATACTGTAATACACTGATATATTATTCCTTCATTAATGTCAACATTTTCTATTGCCCTCCCTTCCCCCCAAAAAGGAATAGAAAATTCACACATTTGCAATCTATACTTAGGTAATGAATGGAACAATTCCTGAAAGAAAAATAGCTAACATAAACATAACTTCTTCTTTAGAAATATGAGGTATGTAATAATTAGTAGAGCCTCACTAAAGCTACAGAAACCATATTCCCTTAGGGGAAAAAGAATGGTAACTTCTGAAAAAATGACAGGCTATACACAGTTTGCTATATCTGAGGAATAAAAATGTAACTGCTTAAACATATTTAAAAGTGGTAAATTCACTTCCTCTACAAATTCATAAACTCAGAATTATTTCCTTGCAATTGTTCTTGGAACTGATAGAGGAAAATCTCCCAGGGACACACCAAATGTAATAAATGTAATATGAAAATTGCCCTTTCTGCTCTGAAGATTGAAGCAGAACAGATATTCTCCAGAACACCAGCAGGTTCCCCTGCTCCCTGCCCATATGGGCTCTTCCCACAGTCTCCCTGCATGAGGGACTTATGAGCCTCGTCAGAGCTGACTGTATGGAAGGAATGCGGGCTCAAACATTTGCAGGCATGCCACAGAACCTCAGCAATCCAGTCTCTTGTTAATTACAGCTAATATTTCATTATGTTGTGGAATTTTCAGCTACATAGCTGTGTGCACACATCTTAGCATGCCGTGTAGCCAACGCTTGCAATTAAATTACAAGCCTTGCGAAGTATAAGAGGTGTATTGAAAGCTGAAATTAGTAGAATAAAGCACTGCAAGTAGGTTTTCAGCTTTTTAATTTGGAACCTTCAGACTTCTTGATTGCAGGAAGAAGTCTGAGAACACAAATCAAACTAAAAAGTAAGGAGGCAGTGAATTTCCACTCCGCCTGTTTTCAAATGAACTTTTTAAGCACGTGGCTTTTAAGCCAATTTCATGATTTTCGAGTCTGCCTCATGTGTGTGTGAACGGACAGGACTGAAGGTACTTTACATGGCTTATTTGAAAATAACATCCTAACCCAAGCTATAAATCACAATAAGTATTTAATGCCTTACATATATAATAAATATTCAAGTCTAAGTATCTGGTTACAGCAGTGATTAAGAGTTCTGAAAATCAACCTCTTAAAGGACAGTCTTCAGTGGAAATAGTGTGAGTGGCGAGGCTTCTTTCACACCCTTCTGTGCACATCTGCAGTTCACAGCCATTAAGTCAGCAACATCACAGCATCTGTTATTTCTGAACAACTCTGATGCACATCCATGCACTTGGCAAATTTCATTTGAATACTGCTGTTTGAGGAATTAAAGTAATTCTTAAGGCAGAGAGGAGCCAGCCTGATATGAAGTTCTAAACTTTACAGTGTTTAAAGCAGCTTGATGGGGTTTATGGTGGGAAGAGAGAGTGGAGGATAAGAAGGATATCTCAGGGAGGCTATCTCTGGATTCTAGTTTTTAAACAGAAACCTTGATGTTTGTTTTGCTGGGGAAGAACTACCTCTGACTGGATAGCCCAGCCAGAAGGAATGAATCAGAGCTAGAGATTCCTGCAGACTTTTTCTTTTCCAAATCCCATTACATTTGCAACAATGCAGGCAGGGAACTGACTGGCTGGGGACAGCTCTGCTGAAAGGGAGTGTGGGGTCTCGGCAGACAGCGAATTGAACATGAGCCAGCAGAGAGCCCTGGCAGCAGAGAAAACCAGCAGCAGGCTGGGCTGCTTAACAAGAGCACAGGCAGCAGAGAAACCCCTCATCCTCCCTTCTCCCTGCACTCAGGAGGCTGCAGAGAGAACACTGCATCCGTAGTTCTGAGTTCTACAGCCCCTCAGCACCAGAGTGGTGTCACTACACCTCAGTGAGTCCTGTGAAGTGGGGCTGGGGACTGGAACACTTGCCCTCTGCAGAGAGGCCACCAGAGTGGGGCTTGTTCAGCCCAGGGAATAGAAGGCTTTGGGACCTTGTTCTGCAAGTGGGGTAGTTAAGTGTGGCAATGACATTAGAGAATGACATCCCCAATGTAATCGTCCTTAGCAAGACTTTGTGACTCTTATGCTAGTCTAGGGTTTTTGGCAAAACATTCCTGTGGCAGGTATCATTGGAAAAGCCTAACAGAGAAAAAAAAAACCAGAACAGTTCAGACATCTAAAGTTTCAACCTATCAAGCTACTTGTTATGTTGTTAGGGATTTTTTTCTCCTTTCCTTTTTCTGTTTTTACTAGAATTTCTAGTCTTAACCTGAGAAGGATTCCAAACAACCTTCGTAAGGATCAGGAGAGGAATTCTGCACTTGATTAATGACAGGGACTACAATCTTTAATTTGCATATCCTGGATAATGTTCTTGATCTCTATAGAACAATGAGTGCCTTTTACCAAACAATATTTAATTTCATGCAGTAGCACAGCAGGTCTCTGTGAACAAGGACCATTGACTTAATATGTGCCTTTGAAGCTGCCTCTCTGAATTTAATTGTATTATTATATATTGTGTCCAATATTTTATAATTTTATAAGCTTTCCCAGAAGCATATCTTGACAATTCCTAGTTACTGTTGGAAATGTTTTCTATTGCATCCAGCCCTGACACAAACCAGCCTGTACATGTGAGTCTGGTAGCCTAAATGAGTTATCAAGTCACCAAGCTTTGCAGCATACCTCAAGTTTCACACAGAAGCTAATTTTGAGATGCTTGGTTCCGTCCCACGCAGAAAACAAACACTAGCACTATGTTATATCTGGACAAGGAATCTGAAGCAAAGATTAAAGGTGATTGTTCTCTAGGCTACCACACCAGCAGACACAGGACCTACCTGCACCCAGTTTTATTGACAGATGGCCCAGTTCCCTATCAGGAAAGCTAAATGGCTGCTGTATTTTTTGTAAACAATTGGATAATAAATTATAGCAGCAGAAAAGCTACAGGCAAATACTTCATTAATTGGTGATGAATCGAAACCATCAAAGCAGCAGCATGTTACAGACAAGTGATTACGTTGCTCAAATGTCATTCCTTTCAAGTGTGACAATTCAATTTGCTAAACTTTTTAGTCAAAGAAAAAACAGAACAGGCAATATTGCCTTCTCTGAAATGTATTATTGCACCTATTTCTGCTAGATCTTGTTTTTTCCAAATTAAAAATATTTTTAGATGACGTCAAAACCCTTTTCAATACTATTTTGTTTAACTGTATCTTGCTGTACTGCTGAGGATGCTGCTGAGTTAAATAGTGACAGTGTTCATTACCCAAATATCTCTTTTAGATACTGCTCAATACCTACTTTTTATAGCTGGTAAGATTTTTGGAGTTGTCGCTGACACTTCTTATATTTTTTTTCCAGGATAGAACAGAATAAGGTCAGAGAGCTCTTTGTGTGTTGAAAGATTCTTTATGTTATATTGAATTACTGTGCCATTTCATTACTTCTATTTAAGAAAATTTCTCTAGACTTCCTTCCAACACACTCAATCTTGTATCACCACCAAATTCAGACACTTAGTTATGAACTTTTCAAAGTAACAGCTGATTTTCTGGAAGCAATACAAGATTACACATTTTAAAATTATTTTAAAGATATGGATTATTTATTTCTTCTATTTGTTTTTCACCCCTAATTTGGAAGTGTACTGGAGATATGTCCAGAGGCATTGGTATAGTGCAGTTCTTGCCTGAGTGCAGTTGCCAGAACCACAACAGCTCATGCTTTTATTGCAAGAGCAGCAATCCCTCATACCACTTTCTTCAGAAACACCAAATAAAAACTTCTAGAAATATAAATTACTTTCTCTTCTTTATCTTACAGATTCTTTGACAGCATTCTGTTTGTGGCAAGAAATCAACATTTAAACTAGATGCTTTTTTGGGCCTAATTTCACAATTTTCCTAATTTTTCATCTAGGATTTTTTGTTCTCCCTTCTCTGTTATTTGCAGGATGACCTTCAGAGCCCTTTAAAAGCCAGACTCAAAGATGAAATTTTGTAAGAACAAATAGCACAGCTTCATTACCTTAGCTACTCTAATTTTCAGCTGCTTTCGAGCACTTATTTTTGGGGTAATTTATGCTGATGCTTTCCATGATTTCTCTTCTCCCTATTTTTTTTTTCCCTTCTCATCCTACAGGTGGAGAAGCAGCAGATGTTAAACACCAACTATAGGACTTTTCTCAGTTTCTCTTATGGAAATAAATCAAGTTGTATCTTTTCCTTTTGTACTCCATTGTGCCCCCTAACCAGCCTCTGCCAAAGATCATCACTTAGCCTGAGGAAGTTCTTCTATTATGATGTCTTTAAAAATTCTCTGTATTTTCCCTATTTGTCCTTTAAATTTCCTCTCAAACCTCAGAATGTTGTTCTACCAAGAATATTTATGGGAAACTCCTACTTACTCTGTCAGTGAAACAATGGCAGGATATAACCCTTACTCTGGTGTTCTGAATTTATATTCTGCTCTATTAGTGCCACTCAAGTTGGATTTCCATTTTATTATAGGATTATTATTTTTTGGGGGCCTGAACATTCCCTTGTACCTCGTGATATTTCTCACCTTCTTGATTCCTGATTGTTCCAGTATATGCATATTTTCCCTGAGTCTAAGAAGGTACTTTTAAAGAACCTCCATGTTGCTTCTATGGATTTTAATTTCCTAACTTTCCCCTTCAGGCTATTTCGAACTTCCTCAATATAAAAATCTTCCTTTTTGAAAAGTACTTTAATATTATTACCTTATGGTAGGTTCCCACGGGAGGATGTTGAGCCTAATTATATTATGGTCGCTTTTATTTAGTGGCTCAACCACGTTAACTTCCTGAAGCAACTCATATATTTTGCTCAAGATCTGCATGAAGACTAGATTTGCCCTCTCAGTATTCCACAGAAGCTGTGATAACTTACAATTGAAAGCCCATGATGATGCCCAGTAATACATCTCAAGCAATCAGTTATTGTTGTGCTAAGATTCAGCTGAAAACAACCTTTAGTAGTGAACTATATAGTAGTTCTGAAAAGCAGATTGAAATATGGTTTGTCTTTGAACTAGATCCACTGCTTCTCTGAACTTATAAACATGACTTTGAAAGAATGTACACTGTTTTCCTGATTACAAGTCCCTTCTCTTTTTTTTTTCCATTACTCATTTATTTCAACCCCAGTTTTAAAATCTATCTCATTAGAAAAGCATTCTTAATAACAGAAGTTGAAACAAATACAGACATGTGTATCCTTGTGCAACACAGAGCTATTACTATTACATGTTATGAGAACACAATATTTGGTACTAGACTCAATTTCTTTATTATTTTAAATCCTAAACTGGTTATCTTAAATCTAACTTCTCTTAAATTTTCCAAGAAAGGTTTGCTTCATTAATGTTATAATTTGTGGCTCACTCTTAGAAAGAAAGCTAAAAATAACTTCTAAAATAGTGTGTCTTTCTGACATAAACACAGCTAACTTACATTTTTGCAGTTTCCAGGATTGTTTCACTTGTACAAAGCAGTAAAAGTATCCTGCTCTTTCCATTTTTCTCGTACTATAAGAACCAAGAAAGCAGGAATTTGTTTAGCTCATTGGCTCCATTTATCCTGAGCCAAGACCATGATCTTGGAAACCCTGTAACTTGGCTGAATACAGTACAAAGTTCTTTGCAAAAAGCCAGTGCAATTAGAACAACACAGTGTATGTTCAGTCTCAAAATTAAGACGATAAAGTTTCAAACAGTTAGAACTGAAACAAGTATCATGGACCCAGACCTTTAATCAGTTGAACACAAATCCTAATTCCACTAGTTTTTGATCAAATGAAGAATTGTGTGCTTGAGGACTGCATTAAGAAAACACTATTCTACCTTCTTGTAAATGGGCAGAATTCACACAGAAAACAAGGAAACATAATGGAAGAAGTGCAAGTTTTGTGCAGTCCAGCCTTGGGAGCTCCTCTGAATACTCCAGACAGAGTGATACTATAGCACAGCAATAGCCTTTGCACTTTCTGCTTTATCACTGCTTACTGCTCAGTGGCCATACACGTTTGATAACCAAGTCAGCACATTGCAGACACTGTTTTAAAACCCAATGCTTCAGTTCTGAAGCCCTTCTTTTTCCCCAAAAACCTCCCCTTTGCTGCATATTTAGAATCTAACACGTAAGACATTCTCTTCACTTTTATGAAATTATCTGTAATTTCTACCTTGATGAACTAAAACACTTAAGGAAATCAAATAAATAAAATTCAGTACCAAGGATTGTAGTTCATGATGTTTCAGTTCACCTAAATTATTCATGGGTTGTTGAAGGTACATTTTTGTTTTATTGAAGAAAAGAATTATCAGGCCTTATTAGAAATAATTTTAGTTCCGCTCAGATTGAAAGTAATTTTCTTTCATGCATGTTTTTGGGGTTTTTCTTTTGACCATTCATATAAAGTGATTTCAGAAGTTACTAGGTTAGTAAGGAGCAAATTAAGTTCACTTCCCTTAGTCATTTGCTACCTTTATTTCCTGAGGATACTTACTCCTGGAAGTTGAAATATTTATGCAGACGGTAAAATAAAATATATATACACATTGATGAAATGTATATGCATTTTATACAAAACAGAGAATTATATGGATTATATAGAACTATGTTCCTTTTGGTTTTTTATTTGTACCATAAAAGTTTAATAAACTATTTTAAAAGCAGAAATTTTTAATGGACAATATAATTTGTAGGGAGAATGTATCTCTACAAGAAGTGTTAAACATTGCAAGTTACAAAATGCTGACTCACTAAACTACAGAAAAACCACAGTTTTCAATGCTTCTGCTTCAAGGATGACATTACTTTCAAATTAAGTAATCCACTACACATTTCTTTACTAAACATTTGTAAATAAAGGGTTTGGTCCAATTGTACCTGCGGTCCTCCCAGCCCCACAGGCCTTTGCAGAAATATGGCCTGTCTGTGAAATATCCTGTCTGTGAAATCGTTTTGGTTTTTCCCACTGAGGGAGAACTAGGAGAGGGGTAAAACCCCACAGGAGCTGGTTTCTGTGAGGCAGTTCCCTAATATTTCCTGCTTTTGGATTTGTCTGCTGCTTCAGACTTTGGACAAGATGTTTGGAACTACCCTGGGTTTGGCAGGGGCAAACTGGAGTGACCTTGTAGGCGGCTTGTTAAAGATTATTTGATCTTCTGGCTAATTTACACAGGCACGCACCTGCTTGTTACATGAGAGCACTGTGACTTCTTGCTCCTTCCCCCAAAAAGTCACTGGAGCAATCCTGTCCTGATAATATTGTCCTGCCATATCTTGCAAGGCCCTTATGGGGAAGGAAAACAGCAGCAATGGAAGTTTCACACCACCTCTCTTCTGATCTGAGATTCTTTTGATTCGATGAGGTCTTTGAAGTGCTCAGGGTTTTAACAGCCCTAAACATGGTGTGCTACTTGATAAAGAGAGTCAGTGGTGCTTGGGCACGTCTTCAATAAGCCTCTGTGAGGTGTACAATACCATTTTACATTCATTACTAACAATTAAACATCCAATTTGTTATGGTATGTATTTTCTTCAAGGAAGAACTCAAGTAAGTGCTTTTCTTCTGTGGTTTGATATTAAATAAACCTCAAACACTGCAGCTCACTCAGATCCATGTATCTACTACCACTTGTGTGTTGTTTCTCGGCTGTTACAGTGATTGAGAATCCAGCTGAGGGAGATTCTTAAAAATTCTTTAAATTTTTAAGAATGCCAAAATATAAAAGTTTTTGGGTGATTTACTCCCTCTTTTATTCATTTTCAAGGCATTCAGTTAGCATAAAAGTAATGATTATTACATAAATTAAAGTTGTTGCAATTCAGCTGTAGGGATTGCAGTCCAAAGCCAGTGAAGATAGATCAAGGTTTTTAAAAGTATCTGCTGTAAATTAAAAACAAATGGTTGAAAGTATTTTGCAGACCTCTCTCCCACAGATTGTATATTCCATTTTCCAAATTAAATCTAAGAGAGAATATTACTTTATTGAGATTTATGGAATAATTTCTTTAAAAATTCCAGCAATATGAGAATGTAGGCAGACACTGACAATGAAGAAAAATAAGTGTCAGCTACTAAGTGGTTTCATCTTTTGGAGCTTTTTATGTTTTTGGTAATGGGAAAAATTAGTTCTGACTGCTTTTTAAAGCTAAAATTATATATAAACCATTAATTAGGGGCAGATCATTTGTCCAACTTTTACTGCAGAGGGGATAAAATGGGTGGAAAACATGATAATATACCAGTGCTCCTTGGAGGAAGTGTTCCTCCCTCAACCCAACTTGCTGATCCTGTCTAAGGAATAAGACTTAAGAGCTTGTGAGAAAATGTGTGTAAGAGGATATAAAAGAAAATTGTTCTGTGGCATCTGGGGGAAATATATATAGGAATAGCAGTTGGGCTGTATTAACTATGAAAGTAAATGTGTTATTCAATTTTTCACCTCTTTTAAGACAAACACAGGACTCTTTTCCATGTGGCACAATACAAGGGATGTAACAAAAGGAAATCCTAGCTCTGATGGACAGGAAAGCACAGAGAAGTCCCAAGGACACAGACTGGTTTTGAGAACTCCAGTGTGTCATGGATTCCCTGAAGGATTCTAAGGACCTTACTACAGTTTTTGGGGTGTCCAAAAGTTTAAAGGGATCATGAATCCTGGAGCCTAAGTGGACTGTTAAACCTCCTCCCATTAAAGAAAAACATGTGGTTGAAACTGTGTTGGCTAAAAACCATGGAATTTTCTGCGTAACTTTATTCCTTCTTTGCCATTTTGTGTTGGCTATCATGATCTGCCTGTTATATTTCAGCAAAAGCAATAATTTCCTTTTAATTAGATAATTGCCATGTTATTCATTGGTTTTGATCACTTCTAAATTCAGCTTTTGGTTTTAACAAATGTAGTTTCAGAAGATGATGGATTTTAACATTTTTTAAACCACTAAATGTTCAAAAAGGATTTGTACACATAACAAAATTAAAGTAGGGATTATCTAGCACTGTGTGTGGGATACAGCTATAATCTATACAGAGCATGGAAAAGAAACTGGCATTCTCAATTGCACTGCACACATCTCAGTAATAACAGGGTATGAGGCATACAATTTCATGGAACACCCACAATGAAAATTATTCTTTCCAAACAGAGAATTGTTTTGGAATAAGTTAGGTTAATTGGCACCATGGGATTCCTCTCAAGGAAACACAGAACATTAAAATCTACACATGTGCATGTAAAATGATAAAGTATTATCTTCTTTCCCCTCTCAGCTCCTCAAATCTGAGACACGCTACCCAAAATCAACAGAAACTATTATGTTTTGTTGATTCAAATTTCCTCAAAATAAACTGGCAATTCTTCATCTGGTCAGCTTACAACCTGAGAGCTGCTGCACTGTTCCACAATTGCTAGTTCAAGTATGGTTATCTGGTGCAGTCTCTCACACAAAAATAGATGTCTCAAAGAGCTTTTGGCACAAGCTTTTTAGATGGTAAAAAACTTCATTTTTAACAAAGCTATATGGTGCTAAGACAAAACCTCTTTCAAAGGTCTGTTGTGTCCCTATTAGGATTAGAACCAAAATCTGCAAATGGTTAATGAGAAATCCAGGCACATTTCACAGTCATTATACAATCTTTGGTTAAAATGCAGTATTTTACAGTTTCTGAACACAGTTAAAGTATATTAAGCCCTCACAATGGCAACCTCACCCTCTTGAAAATTACAAAGTACTTATCACTGATTAAGGAAAAAAATCTTCCTCTTCATGAAGAAGGCTGAATTCTCATGCAGACTGTTGTGTCTGTTTTGTTACTGTTTAAGGTCACTATAACCAATGATATTCTACATTGTTTATCTTTAAAATGTCCTGATTTTTTCACATTTGGCCACTTGCACACCTTAACCATTATTTCTTCATGAGTTTTCTGCTCAAATTATGTCAAGACATTTAAAAGCAATTAATTGTTGTAAAGTGGTGCCTAGTAGGCAGGTCACAGGTGAGGTGCAGCCTCAAAAATTATGTCTGTTGTGCCACAGGTCTGACTGCTGTTCTTTTCACCTCTCAGATGAATGAGAAACCCCCATGTCCTGTGATCTGACCTCACTTCACCTGCAAGTCCTGTGCTGAAAAACGGTCTTCATCACTTCCCTCTCATCACTTCCCTCTGCAGTCTCCAGGAGAAATCCAAGATCTGTCATTTTTGCAACAACAGAGGCAATGTAGTGTTTCAGTTTCTCACCAAAGACATGCTAGAGTTCCCCTTTTCATACATGGAAAGAGGAGTTCCAGGACACCCAAAAATACCCCACAGGTATCACTGTTGTATGTCAAAAATTTCATTCACCTTGCCCCCCTGCCTGGGCCTATGCACATGTCTTACAAGGATTTACCATTTCATTATTCTCAGAAGTACAGGAGCAGGACAGCAAATAGAGATTGCTGTCAGCACTGGTGCAATTAATTGTAGAATGGAATGAAAATGAAATCTTGGTTCTTCTTCATCATAAAATATATGTCATACTTATGTTCTGTGCCTCAACGTTGTTATTTTAGAGGACTATCTCTATTCTTCATAGAGATGAGAGCTTGGTCTGGTAGGACAATGAGGATTAACTTTCCAGAGTTTTCACAATCTGTTTCTGAATAACTCTGAAGAATTGCAGGCCCATTGAGTTGAAGAAGGAAGAAATTCAGACAGGACCTCTCAGTTGTCCTTCCAGTGCAGCCTGGAGAGAAGTACAACCTTCCATTGCACCCCTTTCTCTCCATACATCAAAACAATCCCTTTTGGGACTAACTGGTCATGAATTTAGTAGCCACTGTAAATTTGGCTTTCAAGGGAGCAGAGAGCAAATAACCTTTGTGGATAGTACAAGATAGTGCTTTGTGGAGGAGAGCACAGCTTGTTGTGATATCAGGGCAAAAAGTTCAAGAAAGGTTCATTGATTTCAGCCTCATCCACGTAAGTGTTCAGAGGAAAATAAATTGAAATTGCTGGACATGGATGGAAGGACTAGCCTGAATTATGTGAATTATTCTGTCAGTAAAATAAATCCTGTGGATATCAATGGACAGTGTATGTGTTAACTTAGATCTGTCTGTGCATCAGCAAGATGCAAGAACAAACATCCAGTCAAGATGAATATGTAAGAAGTTTTATCAGTGACAGAACTGAGCAATTCAGCAAATAACACAAACAAACTGATTCCCAAAGTTTTAAATAGATTTTATCCCTGGCTTTCTGCAGATTTTATAGCCACTCCTCACTGCAAAGATAGCACAACCTCTTATAAGATTCTTGGAGCAGGCTTTTACAGTGCTGGAGGTGTGGCAATTTAAAGAAAAAAATATTTGATTATGTGTTGAATGACCTGAGTAATACATATTCATGTGATTCAATGTTACAGAATTATGGAATCATTAACTTTGGCAAAGACCTCTACGATCATTAAGTGCAACCATTAACCCAGTAGCACCATGTTCACCACTAAACCACATCCCCGAGTGCCACATCCACCTGCCTTTTGAACACCTCCAGGCTGATGGTTCCACCACTTCCCTGGGCAGTCTGTTCCAATATCTTGACACAAACATGAAGGCACAGTAGATGTTCCACTACTAATCATGCATTCCAGAAAAAAGATGCCTGTGGCTACCAGATGCTTCTTTAATCCTGAGAAAACTCTGGAATAATTGGCTCAGAGCAGCACAGTTAACATGTTTAATGCCTGACAGTCCACTCCCATACTCTTATACTGAACATATGAATTGCTGTGTTCCACAGCAGTCTTCATGGCATCACAGAAAATTCCTACCTGAATCACTGGATCACTCAGTAAGATTCTGCAGGGCTGAAAGCACATGTGTTCTGATTTAAAAACTACCAAAACACAGTAAGAGATATATCTAACTTATAACTCATCTAAAGGCTATTACTGGAAAATTTGCTGAGCGTACTTAAAATAATTGTCAGATATTTCTATGGAGTTTTTTTCCCTGCAAAGAGAACTGACTGTTAAAATATTAGTAAGGAATTAAATAGGAAGACAGCATTTTAAAAACTTTGGGAATTAAAAAAACCTCACATAAAATAGTCTTACTGATATTTGAAAGCAAGATGAACTAAGAAGGTGACTATGGCTTAATATTTAGGGGAAGTTTCTATTTAAGTGTTTCTAACAAGGAAAACCATAGTCTTAGATCAGACAAGAAGGTGACAGAGGTCAAGTTTAACTCATATGTTCTCAACAATGATCTCTGATACCACTTAACTGAGATTTTCTGTCCCTTTTCCCTTCCTTCCCCTGCCATGCCCTTTCCTTCCTCAGAGACTTTGCCCCTTATCATGTTATTCCCATGAGATACATAAGAAATATTTTATTACTAGCTAAAAAAAAGTAAATAACTGAATCTCTACGCAATTGCAAGTGGTAACTCCACAATGGCAAATTTAAGGACACCCATATTGCAGGGGTTTCTGCTCTCAGCACTGTGTGAGGCAAAGTGCAGCAGAGTGCAGCGTTCTTGCTGGCTGAGCAATTTATGACCCTGTAGCCAGCAGATACCCACCAGAGCTGCACCAGAGCTTAGTCACAATCAAAAAGAAAAGAAAACAAAACAAAAAAATCCCCAATAAACTGAAAATAACCTAAGGATCAGAGATGACAAGCAACTGAACACGAAGCCCTGCTGCAATTCTGTACCTAAAGAGCTTGTTCAGTCACTGGATTTATAAGTAGAAAACGACCTTCTAACTACAGGGACTTGATTTTACCATTGGCAGCAGTAAGATGTAAACTTGGCTACTTTGTACAGTTCTCAGGTCCTTAGTTTTAAAAGGATTTGGGGAAGTTGAATGATTATAGGGAAGGACCACAAAAATGATTTAAGGACGAATAGCTGCAGCTAGAGCTACTTAGCTTTTCAGAAAGTATCCTGAAAGGTGATTATAGCATTTAATTCCCAAGAGAAGTGGTAAGTTCCTAACTTTTTTGCAGTTGCCAAACCGTACCTTGATGCCTTCCCTTCTGAACAATATATTTTAGACCAATATAGGTTTTTGGGCTCAGAAGAGAAGAAAGTAAGTGAAAATTGATGTAATAGGTTGTGCTACATTTCATGGTGATTGCTGCTAGACTAAAGGTTTGCAAATCTTAGGAAATAATACAGTTAATAAGATAAAATACAGTCACAGGAGTATGAAAAGTTGGAGAATTGCTACAGCATTGACCATTTTTCTATAAGTTAGTTACAATCTTGAGTAGCAGGTGACTGGACTGATCTTGTAATAACAGCATATTCAGCATTGTTACATTTCAGGAAATCATTAAATCCAATTGTTTGGAATGCTTTGACACTTTTTTTTCCCCTGCTGAGAGCATTATGAGATAAAATCAGATTTCTATGATACTTTTGGAGCTTTTAATTTTTTTGCCTAAATTTTGACAAGAGATTCAGAAGCATCAGGTCCAAATTTTCTAGATAATTGATTAAGGTCTCCTTAAATGCCACTTAAAGTGTTACCATTATTAGTTCAATAACTTCTCATTTCAACTTTCTGCCTCTTTTCTACTTGGCAAGAGTTTAAAACAGAAATAAAATAACAACAGTGAAAATCAGACAAAGAAAAAATGGGTTCTAATATTTTCATTAAAAATTTGTCTTTGCTACATAACTTTGAAGGAAGAACTGTAAAATGTTGCTCTGCAACTAACAGCTCTCTTCACCACAACACAATGGAGCAGTAAATCATTAAAACAGGGAAAGCAGACTTTTAGTTTGGGTGTATTATGAGGGTTTTTTTGGTAAAAGGTTCATTCTTTTCTTCTGTATACACTCAGGGCAGTTCTCAGTATTAATGGGTACGTTAATATATTAGGAGATGGAATTGGTACTTTCTCCACTACTCTGGGCTAGATATTCCTAAATAGTTGAGCCAGGTGCATGGCCTGGATTTGAGTTACAGGTCCATGTCTCACTCATGTCCTTGCTCAGCTTTGAGGCAAGACCGAGGTACATGGATTTTTTTTGTCACCACATTCCTGATGCAGGGGAGGAGGTGACAGGAGGGGGTTGGCCAAGTGTCCACACACTACAATACTTATGTAGCCAGGGTGGCATTAAATGCATTGGAGAAGGCCACAGATGTTGAATTAGCAAATTCTTGATTAATATCCATTCATGGCTTCCAACGACTAAGTTAAAAAACAGAAGATCAAAAAAGCATTTCTGCTAACAGTGCTGCCAAAGAGTTTTAGAAATTAGGAGACGTGCAAAGAAAAATTGGTTCTTAAGCTTTTTAAATTTTTTTTTTAAATCTTCAGGAATCCTGCATCTAATGTTCTCTTGAGTAGGACCACCAAGAAGCACAAATCACTATCACCCATTCATGGAATCTATCTCTGTTATGAAGTACTTCCCCACACTTGTGCTAATTCCTTCTGAGATACTGGCAGCAGATAAAATTATCGCTGCTCCTTTTTAACTTGAACTCCTTAAAATTAAATAATGTAACTGTCAGTAATTGTACTGCAGCAACAATTTTCTAGCAGAGAACCTCAGTGATTTCAATGAACATTAAAAGCCAATGGACCAATAAAACTTAGGCAAAGAGTTGTACCACTGGTCTCATTTACTTTCTATTTATATCCACAGACCTTCCCAGGAGTGATGGACAAGAAGCAAGCCCAGACAATCCTACTGATGGGCTTAGGGCAGCAGAGCCCATGAAGAAGCCCTACAAAGTTGCTCAGAGCAATGTTAGGGGCTTCAAATGAATTTCACCAACAGAGAGACCAGTAGATCCATCAGAGAAACAAAATGGCATCTTTTTAGGAGGGAAACATGACTTATTGTTGTACAATGGAATCTCTTCTCTTCCTCTGTTTTTGTACATTATCTTCCTTCTTATCTGACTGCCAGTGCTGTAATGAGTGAAATATGTTAGTGAGATCAAAACTAACCTCCAGGATTATTTTTATGAAGGAAAAATATCACTTCAGTTTCTTAGTTATATCAGCTTCAGGATAGTTTTAAGTTGATTCTTTGGAACAGAATTGCTAATTTATGACACTATAATGATTTTATCACTGCTAAATTTCCTCTTGACATTAAAAAAGAAGACAAAATCAACCACCACTATATTATTCCATCTATTGGTATTATAACTATATTAATGGGATAGCTGTCCAAAATTCTTTTCAGAGGCATCAATTTATATTACCTTTGATTCAACCACAGCTGCATTATTGGTGTTGTCATTATCATTATTCTAATTATTTACTGGGTACGACATATGTCTCTAAGAGTCTGAAAAAGTTTTTTTTCTGTTTTTACTGTCACTGGAGTTAAGTATTTGTTTGTGTTTCAGGTACAGAAAGAAAATAGCAGAAGTGGCTGTTTTCAGACACTTGAGTGTAAGAGAGAAAATTTTTACACTTCTTTTAAGGGGAAAAAATTATTTACCTTTTCTTGATATTATTGCTCTGAGGCTGAAAAACAGATGAGCAGTTTTTGTTTCCTTCAAAGTGTGTACATCCAAATTCTGGCACTATATACGGTTCCTAAGTGAGCACAGAGGACACATTCCATGATGTTTGCACTGTGCAAGTGGATGCAGTGTTTTACACAGTGGTTTGTTGAGGTTTTTGTAACTGCTGACTGTTCTGCACTGCCTTCTGGAAAATCATCTGTCCACAGAGTATTCTCCTTTACTGATTTCTAGTATTGAAGTGTGTAACAGGTAAGTAAAAACAAATACTCTATCAAGTAGTGACAATGCTGCCATTGCCACAGTGATCTCCCATCCTTGTGGGAAAGGAACCATGGACAATGATTATAGGAATTAGACTGCAGAGGATAAACTTAAAAATGTTTTAAATCTCTTGTTTTAAAACTATAATTTAGGTTAAATGGGGTTTGGGGTTTTTGATTTATTTATTATTTTATGTAATGTACTCATTCCACAAATTCTTTACTCTTTCTGTTTAAGAGCTGGAGTCCTGCTCCTAGGCACATGCCCTTTCTCCTTCCCTGCAAAGTACATAAAGCCTCCATTCTTGCCAGCCTGCATTAAACACTGCAACACAATTATCCTCAGTCACTGGGCTGTTATCTGAGGGAATTGAATTAGACTTTCTAGCTTAGAAACATCAAATTATTTACACAAAATGTTATAGTTGAAACAGATCCAGTGTAGAGCATTACATGATGATTTTTTTAAAAGATCAGGTCACGGATTTAAAAACACTGAAAGTTGTATCTGATCCTGAGGGTACCTGTTGGGAGTCATATCAAGCAGGTTAGTGCCTGTTCAGAAGCATGAAAAATCAGTTTTCCATTTAGCCTTGTCTCTGAGTTGCAGCTGTAAAAGTTTCCTTAAGAAAGGTTTCTTTGGGACCAATAACAGTTCTGTGGAAATTTCACTGTCAATTTTCCACAAGTACAAGTGATCAGAGCTTTTGGTTAAGAAATATGAAACAGCCTTAGATGGCTGTTCAAAAACACCCCTGATAAGTCCCTATTGAACATAATGGTTATCTTCAGGGGCAAAAAGGGAAGCATTCAGCAAAATACATAATCATATAAAGTAGGTTTTTTCCTGAAAAAGGTGCAATATGTTTCATTGCTCTCTTTTTCAATACACACTAAAAACTTCCGAGATTTTCTCTCAGAAAAAGTCAGTCCTAACTGGCCTCTTGCCCTTACAGCTGAAACAAAATTATCAGTTAACATGCGCTATGCATTTCAAATCCATCTACTTTGTTACAATTATCCTTTAAGATCCCTCTGTCAAGAGTGTGTCAATATAACTTTCATCCATGAAGGCTTTTTGATACATAGTCCTGACTGTTCTAGGCAGAGATTACAACGTAAAACTTCTTTTATGTAGCTGGATTTTACTTGCATTACCACTCTGAATGGTAAAGGATTTCTTGTGACAAGAAATCAACATGGAACAACACTTGACAGCATTCCAGAAGTAAAATATCTTCCAACAGATTTAAGTTTTCCACTGGTACTTACCCCATAACTAGATGTAATTTCTCACCTCCACCTTCCAACATATTCCCATCAGTGCCCATTCCCCACTCACTGCCCCAACCACAAAAGTGTTCCCAGTGGACAGGCAGGAAGCTGTTCATCCCACCAACCCTCATGTCTGAATTTAGAGGGTCAGTCACTTTTACATGCCCCTCCAACACACAGAGTTTTAGACCAGCCTCTGACCCAGGGAAGCTTGGGCTACATTTGGGGTTGAGCCAAGAGGGGATGAGCCCCTCTACTCCTTCCAGGGCATCCCTAAGCATTCCCAGGCCCCCTCCTGTGTCCAGCTCCCCGGGCATCACCGAGCACCTGGAGGGCAGGGAAGGCCCTAAGCCAAACTTGCTCCCACTGGCACCACAGCAAAACTCATCTGAGTTCAGTGGGATGGAAATGAGCCCAAAGGACGGAAATACAAAGATATTGCTGTGAAATGCTGGTGCTGAATATTTTCATTTGAATTTAAAGTGAGGAAAAAATGAAGGGAAAGAAAATAGTTTGATAAGAGTTACAAGATGCTGTTTTCCCTTCCCACGATGAGTTTTCACTTCTTTGCCAGAAAGAACTGTGGTGTCTCTTGTAGTTACTCTTTTTTGTTATTTAAATTTAGTTAATACCTAAAAAATGTTCTTCCCATTTTTCCCATATACATGCTAAAATATAAAAAGGTAGAGGTAAGTATAAAATCCAACCTTTATTCCACTCTGAACAAGCTTGTGTATATCCAAAAAAGGTTCCTTGAGTATGTCTCCTTCGGGAGTGAAAATCTTCACGTATCCTTCTTTCTCAAGAATAAAGAGGCGATGGGATCCATCCCCACAATGTACTGCTCCAACAGGCTGCCTTAGTCCACTCACAACCTCCTGAATACAGAAGCAGTTGTGCTTGTGTTTTCTAAAGAAATTTAAAGAAATAGTGAGACATTTCTTCTTTCTCATAACCATGACACAACAGTGTCCCAAAAAGAGAAAATTATTTTTGTGCAATAATATTAAAAACAGGTTTATAAGAAAACATTTTTAATATATTAATGTGTATAAATTATTCCCTTGAATGTATGCAAGCACATAATACAGAAAATCATCTTTAACTTCACTTGAGGAAAATTTGGTCTGCATACAAAAAAGAGAACATTAAATAAACTTAGATCCAAAATGTAAAGCAATGGGAGGGATAAAAGTTGGCGAAATAAGAGAATAATTTAGAAATACAGAATTTCTACTGTCAAATAAACACAGTAAATTTCATCACTTGGATAAAATTTAGATTCTAATTTCCATTTTAAAATAATGACTTATGGTGGAATAATCTAATTTAATTATTTTCACAAAAAAACCCTTCTACAAATAAAATAAATTGAAGATCATGACATAAATTTACTAATAAACTTATTGTCATTTTTTAGTAATATTAAATTTAGGTACAGATTACTTCCCAGAACTGTGAATGATCCATGGGCTGGACAATAAACAAGATCCACAGGGTGGATCAGAGCAGGATTCTAACAGCTTTTCAGCAAGGCAAATATCAAATGGTACTGAAGTGCTGAAGCTCAAGTAACTTTCTCTTTTGACGTACACTAGCAGCAGCAAAAGAAAGTCACATCTGGAAAACACAGCTGCTCAGCATAAGCACACACGGAGCTGTTTCACTGTGAAAACCACAGGCTTTGCTAGGGTTTTTTTTTCAGATTAAACAGCATTTATCTTTATGAACCTGCTGATCTCTTCCTCTTTGTCATATTCTTCCATGTGGTCCAGGGAGTTAGAAGCTGGCCCTCGCACTTGTTTTCTTGGAAAATCTGGAAAGCACATACCACCATCTTTTCTTGCATAGTAATAGCAAAACTCATCAGCTGTAGTTTGGAGGAAACCTTAAAAATACAAAAGAGCATACAAATATTTAGTGAGTTGTCATGTCTGCAGTTTTGTGTCATCAAACTCTTCTTTAAATAGATTATAGTGGAAAAAGACATTTTAAACAAAGGCCTATCTGCAAAAAGAGAGTCTGCTCTGAGTAAACACAAATGTATAAACACAAACTGAGCATTGCCTTTTACAGTTTATTCATCTGTATTTGTATTAAACCTCTTTTTCAGTGTGCTTAAGTTTCATTCAAAATGACACAATAGTTCACTCACTAAAAAATTAAGAGACAAAGTTCAGAGTTGAGGCTGTGACAAATTTCTCCCTAATTTTAACCCTATCAATCAAGTGTAGTATCTGCTGTGAAATAGCCTGAGCAGCTTCTGTTTAACTTTTTTAAAATAAGTGATTAGTTCTAGTCAAAATCTCAGTGAAGACTCTGGTAAAGACATGTAGTAAAAGTTTTGTGGAATGCTGCCAGCAAAGGACATTGGTTGGAGAGGTGAGAAGTGGGAAGTAGTGCTGAAAACTGCTCCACGTTGACATCCAGCTGGTCTCTCCAGCATTAAAGTAGCTGAGCAGTGTCCCATGGTGAAGTCTACTTCCTCAGCCCCGAGCCCTGAAAAGGGGATATGTCTCATGCTGCACTGGATGAAAGGTGGTCCTTAGGTTTTAGGTTAAAATGGGAAGGACTTTGAAGACCCAAAGAAACACAAAAGTTGATAAAATGGGAGCCTTTGAAAAAAAACCCTTCCACTATCGCTATTACTTTCTTGCATTATGTTAAAGGACGTTAAAAAAAAATCTATTTTTATTCACAAACCTATTTCTAGTCATTTTAATCCAGGTTTTAATCAGGAGTATTAAATCTAAGAAGACAGAGTCTGGCTGAGTTATACATGTACTATTTCACCAGAACATTGTTGAGATAATATGTCTTAAGTTACCTTCGTTCCTGTTTGCATTACTGGCAACTGTCTTAGGATGTACTATAGTCCAGGACATAACTCACAGGGTACACAGAATTAGCACTTAATTGGAATTAGAGGCCTAATTTATACATGGCTTTACCACTTGTGAATAATGCAGTAATCCATAGATCTTGGCCATAAAACCTCTGGCTTACAACGTACAATAAGAACTGATCAGGGACAGCTGTGTTTCGTTGGAAAATGCCAATTTCTTACAAGCAAAGCTTTTGCAGAAACATTATCAGTTTTGACAAAATTTTACTTAACATGATGTTTCTGGTCCAAGCTCAAACTTCTGGTCTAAATGAAAAAGACAGAACCAGACAGCAAACCTTGAATCACTATACTCCAAAGTCTTGTAATTAGGGTGTTTCATTAGGAATAGGAATATTCAGGTCAATGCCCCTCGTCTGTCAGGCAAGAGTTTGACCCTAAGTCTCCCATTTCCCAAGTAAATGTCCTAACAACGACTTTATTAGCTATCCCGGGGTGGTCTCTCTGTGGCTTTCTTCATGGAAAATTTCGAAAGAGTTCAATTTCTTCCTTATGTGGAATAGGAAAAATTTTTGGATCCCAGAGTTCTTGTGGAGTGAAAAGCCTTTCCCACCCAACTATACTTCTTTTCATATATATCTTCCTTAAAAAATATTGGAAAAAATGACAGGACAAAGCCTGTCTTTGATTTCTATAAAATAATATCTGGAAACACATGGTAGTGCGTTGTGGTGTAAAAGTTTAATTACCATGATTTGGAGCTTCAGTAAATTTCATCTCTGAAGAGCTGCTTTTAATTTATAGTAGTTACTTGGAGAAAATGGGAGATGTAGTTTCAAGTGGTACAGCTGAAAAGGAATTCTGATATAATCATACAGTAGTATTCCAAGACTTGTAAATATAATGCCAAAATCAAAGGTAATCTAAAATTTTGCAGTTGAATTGTTTGACTTAAGAATACAGGGGTTTGTCTTTAATAATTTATTTTTCTAGGCGCAGTGGGTCATTTGAAAAAATGCAATGGCAAATTAGAGGTGTACGATTACTAAGAATTTCTAGAATTTTCCAAGTATACAATTTACTAATCACTAAAGATAAACTTCTCTTGGCTTGAGTGTTATCTTTAGTCAGGGAAACCCAGAGCAGGTTGTGATCATGCTGTTCACTCAGAACATGTCCATTTCAAATAACTATCAGATGCAAACTCACTTGACCAGCGCAATGCCTTTTCTTCTATGTAAGACTGATCCCTTTGCCTCATGAAATATTTTATCATGCACTAAACTGCATGGTGCACTGCAGTTGCCTTTTGCTGTTTAGCAAACCCATCAGCAGATTCTAAAAAAGGATAAGGCTTATGGACCATTTTCATTAGAAACACTTGTAAAAAAGTGGGGCTAGAATTAAACTATGAAAAATGGTGCATTACTGGAAGGAATGTAACCTCTGTAAATACAGTTTCACCTGTGCATTAAGGGTCGAATCTTGCTATTTTGTTCTATAAAAAACATAGTAATTTAGGGAAAAAACCACTCCATGTCTTATATATGCTCCATTTAACATACTAACAGCTTCACTGAGGACATTTAGAGAAACATTTGCTTCTGCACTCCTATCTGCTTGTAGCCATTTATTATCTTCTTTCTCATGCTTAGATTGTAAGGTCTTTAGTGTACAGTTTGCCATTTTGTTCAGAGTTTGTACAGTGTCCAGAAGAATGGTCCCTGACAAGTGCCCCTAAGCACTAGAATTGTTTGGAGAAAAGGAAAAAAAAAGTAATAGGGACTGCAACCCTTGGTCCTGTGTGAATTTCTTTACTAACTAATTTATTTTAAAAGACTCATACATATTATTACAAATTTCCTACCAGCTGTGTACGCGTTGACAGAGCGGTGCCTGTGTTAACAAAGAAAATTGA
This sequence comes from Serinus canaria, assembly GCF_022539315.1. Lineage (NCBI taxonomy): Eukaryota > Metazoa > Chordata > Aves > Passeriformes > Fringillidae > Serinus > Serinus canaria. The sequence continues at coordinate 15,083,862 of NC_066317.1, forward strand.
AATCACAAAGGATGATTAAACATCATGTTTAAGTGTCAGATTTTGCACAGGCTTGCATTTCTATGCTAAACTCTGTCTTGCAAACAAGAATCCAACGACAGGCTTTTCAGTTAAGGCAGCTACAGTGAAGGCTTTCTGTGTTCGCCTTTATAAAACACTGTGGGAATAAATTGCAAGATTAAAAGCCTTTTCAAAGGAAAACTGCTCCCAGCTGATCCCCACCTCCTCTCTCCACTTGTATTTGCAGCCAGTTGTTCCTCACACTGTATCTCCCTTCCTGTCCTATCTTCACCAAATTCCACTTTGCTGGATTCCCTGATTACCCATTCCCTTTCCTCTTCTCTTTGACACACAATTCCAGTGCCATGGTAGCCCACGTCTCAGTCTTCACAGCAAGTCTAAGGCATTGCTCACAGGACCGAGTATCATCCACTCATCAGATTAAACCTGCACTGCCTTTGGGGGCATCTGGAAATCAGGCTCACCTGCTTGATTTCTGCTGTGACCTTGAGCATACAGTTCAACATTGTGTAAAAGCAGCCTTTACCTTTTGGGGTTGTTTTTTCTGATTTGCACCTTTGACAGCTAGATGTGAATTTGTTCACAAAAACCCCACATTCTCCTCTCTTCTCAACTGCCAGTAAAAACCAAACCAAAGACATGATTTCAGACAGATTGTTTAAAAATGTACTAAGTCCACTGGTAGCTCACATCATTTCCAACTGGTTATCGAGTGGCTGGTGACCCTCTTCTCCTGCTCAGACACTGCAGGTTCCTGTACACAGGCAGGGCCAGGGTTGATCCCCTTCATGCTCTTGTTACCAGTAGCAAATTTACCACCCACTACTATTTTTCTGCAGGTTGACTATGTTAGAACTTCTGGAAGTGCTCTGTTGTAGAATTTCTTAGAATTCCAATGTTTTGAGTTAGAATTCCAACATTTTGGAACACCCTGTTTGGTACTTGAAAAATCCTATCGGACATCTGTTCTGGTAATGTCTAGATTCAGATCTGGGCCTGAATCTGAATTCACCCACAATCATCTGGAACCCATTTCTTCAAATTAAAATAATGGAGGCCAGGTAGCTCAAAATCTCTCCCATGTCCTTGGATGGCACCATGGCTGTGGCACAGGTTTGTTCCTTAGACTATGCCATTTCCAATGGCATGGATCAAGTTTCTGATTATGTCTAAAGGCAGAATCAGCTATGGCTTTCTTTACTATCTGTATTAGTAATAAATATTACACAGTCTTCCCTTATGGAAAGGGAAAGCTTAAAATTCATATTGACTGAAGACACTTCATTAAATCACTTAGCTCCAGTGTCTCCATCAATAATCCCTTAAACTGAGACTTGAAGTAAAGATTAGATGAGAAATACTCTGAACAGTTATCTGGAATGAAGCAGAGAAGCTCTAATCTCAAAGTCTTTGTGAAACGTTACACCCTCCTGCTCATCTATATCATCCTAACAGCTTCTGATATTATTCTGCTTGAATAAAGAATAAGGTCCACTTTTTCTCTCAATATTCCTTATGAAGTCAGTGGAAGTTCTGATACAGTCATAACTGGTGGGCAAACTGCTGTCTTTAAAAGAGTTATCCAGGGATCTGCTAGAGTTTTCATCTTTGCAGGAGACAGAACATAAATGAATTTTTGAAGCTAAGTCATGAAAAAAACTGATGCATAATTTCTCAGCCTTCTTGGTTAATATGTATTGCTAACATTTCAATCCCAGAAAAGATGCTTGCTGTCTTAAAATGTTAATAATATTTCTCATTTGCACAGGACTTAAGGGATAAAATTATTTTTGTAGTTAGCAATTTCCTTAAACTCTGTTGTATTGGTGTTCAGAAACAATTAGCACTCCCTAATGGAGGAAGAGTAATTATTCGACATTTTAACAAATGCACAGTGAATCATTGCCAGAGACCTTGGGTTTGGGGGCCTGTTAATTTTCAACTCTTTGTAAAATTCTCCAGGCTAAGCTGAAAACATAGCTTCCACATTTTCTATTTTTTTTCTTTCTTTAGCAATAAATATTATTACAGATATACAAGTCTCACAAGGAAAACAGAACCCCCAAATAAGTAATTTTAATTACTTATGTTTCAGAATGTACAAGACTATGAAAAGATATTAAAATCCTGTAGGCCATCTTCTCAAAAAGAGGGACCTGAATTTTCCAACACCCTTGGAAAATGCTAGAATAGGTATCAACAACCATGAGTACCAGTCAACTCACCAAATTAATCCTGTTGGTGGATGTAAGCATGCAACAAGTTTTTGTTAGTACAATCTACTTTCAGGACAAGTATTTAGAACAATTATTAGCATCTGATTGATGTAGGAAAAATCCTATTTTAACTGATGCTAAAGTATGTAAGCTCTTTTGCTGCAAAGCACAGCGCTCTGCCCAGTGCTAAAGTTATGCTTTCATCTGGTTATCTTTCAAGGCAACCTGGGTGGTCACAAAAAGCACTTGACATCTTGATGCACTTCAGCAGTTTTACATATACACAAACTTTGTAGAAAAATAAATTTGTCATTCGTCACCACATATGTTGATCTGAGGAGCGAGGTTCCTGTGGCTGTAGCTCCTGTGCTGCTCAGCCCTTTCTCATTCTCCCTCCCTGCCTCCACCTCCTCCCTCTTTCCCTCTTTTCCTTCTTTCACTTTTTTCAATTAAATAAATTGTTTCCTCATAAACACAGAATGTCACAAAACAACTCTGAGGGTCTCGTTGTGCAGAATATGAAAATCATTTGTGCTAGCTACAAACTCATGTCAAAAATGTCTCTGTGCTGACTTCTTATATGGGCCGAACATTTAGAATATCTAATCTGTTATCGCTGTTCAGCAGGCAGTCTTGGCAACTACGATCAATTCTGCTTTGCTTTGGGGAATGTGATAAAGAGCAAGAAACAGCTGGTTTAAGAAAGCCTTAGAAACATCTCTTAGTTTATAAAGACAATAATAATATTTTCATATTTGAATGGGTTGAAATACATGTTAAACCACAGTAAAGGGAAAAAGTAAGTCAATTCAAAATGTTTTCTCAAGTCAATAAAAGAACACTGAAAAAAAAAATCCCTGCACTTCTGGGGTTTCAGAGAAAACAAGTACACACTGTAAACATGCAATTAAAAAACCGTCCTCCAAATCCCATCCACTTAAACTATCCCCTTTACTCAAATATGTTTATATTATATTACAAAGCTGTGTTCATATGTTAAAAGTGACTGTTCACAAATTCATTTTTCATCTCATTATGAAGTCCTTTTTTCCAGTCTGTGTTGCTGGTTTAAAGAAAAAAAAATCTTAACCTATTTAATTATTTTCTCCTGTGTGGCATTGTTTATAAGTAGTGTTTGGACAGGGAAAAAGGCATAGTTTAGAAATGACAGTCTTAAACATATAAATAATTTACTATTGGGAATACCAAAGATGTTATTTAACATAATAGTGTCTTAAGACAGTGTTTCTAAAAGAGCCATCCTCTGCGGTTATTTTGTTGATATAGTCACAAGTGATAGCACACATTTGGTGACTGCCTCAGACAACACAGAGCAAACTCTGCTTTTGGTTATGTCCAGCTAACTCCACTGACTACAGTGAGGAAGTGTTAGGTAAGTCAAGAATTTGCTTGTTAACAGCACTCTGGAAGTGATTCAAAGATCACAGAAGTCTATCAAATAGGGCCCTTGGATTTCAATGGGCTTTAAACCCTGTGGAAAAAACATCAGTTTCTAGGGTAACAAAACCAGAAAAAACACTTTACTCATCAGCTTTTAGAGGCTACAGCAAACAGCCAGGACCTTTTATTTCTTGCATTTTAAAGCAATCTATCATTTAGAATAGCCTTCTGGATGGCCAGCTGCTTGTTTGCATGATTAAAATGAACACAGTAATATTTCAGCAAAGGTAACAGTTTCAGGTGGCTTTGACAACAATGCAACCATGTGTGTTTCATGGTGAGTTTAACAGGAGGGTGCCAAGAAAGCCCTCAAAGTATTTACCTCCCTACACAAGATGTGCTGGGAAGACATTCTGTCCCTGCTTGGGCAAATTCCCCTGGATATCAGTGCGGATTTTTCCTGGTTAAAAGCTGGATCTTTAAATGCTCAGGCAATATCAACATATCAGGACATCCTTTAGCCCCATATTTTGTTAGGAGTTTTACCTGGTATGTGACCTCTGCAGGTGTAATAGAACTCTTTACAATAGTCTTTGCACAGGTAGGGAAGCATTAGTTCTTTTTCAGGAGTTTCCCCTTTCTCAGGTGAGTGGAATAGGTTCTGAGCGTGAGGTGAGCAGTGTGCACACTTGATTTCCTCCAGTAGCTTCGCACATTCTGTGTTGTTGGTAACAGAAAGGACCTGCAAGCCACAAACCAGAGACAAGTAAACCTGTGACCTGTGTCCCCATCCTACACAAAGAAAGATTGCATGGCCTAATGCCATAAATAAAGCTAATGGAAGCAGTACAGTTACTTTCAATGCATCGAGTTTCATGTCACCGTTCTGGAGGTGCAAAAGTTATTACTATGAAATGTGCAATATGCCATTAGGACAGAGAGATTTTAATTTCTCTGATTTCTTATAGAGGATTCTTACAAAATCTTCTATAAGATTTCCAATCTGAGTTTGCTTCTCAGATAAGAATAACAGTACTCATGTTATTTTAAGAACCCATGCCCACCACCACACAGGCAATCTCTGAACTAGAGGAATCATTTATATAAGAGGGAGTTACACCAGCAGGCCTACCCACTTCTCTGACAAGAAATACCTAGAATCCTAACTTCTAAGGATTGGCCTACTCAAGTGTTTAGAGACTAAAAATTAAAATTCTTGCATCAGAGCACATCAGGAAAACCATGTCTAGGTATTTGTAAAATAGGTGTATCTTGAACAACACAAAGCCTGGCTGCTGAAATGACTGCTGTGGAATTCAGCAGGTGCCATGGATTTTTCATGCTTTAAATGCTGCTCTGCTTTTTCTCTCTCTTATGCACACTATTTGGAGGTGGGAAACCCCGTATGTTTTCAGATACTTTCCTATTTTAAGTACAAAAGTAGAATTTGTAATGTCTTGTTTGTGTCAATATGGAAACTGTAACTTTGTCCTGTAAAAAAGCATATATTATGGATGCATAGCACTTAAAGAGGCACGAAACCACAACTGATGATGTGTTTAAGTAAACACGGGAGCCTAAGTAGTGCAATGTCATCGAATTGTGAAAAATAATGGAAAGCAGCATAGTTGTCTTTATTAGCTTTTGAATGTGTGTATTTTATTAATCTGTCATTAACTGCACGGATTGTTTTTTGGTCATTCATCCCAATGGTGGGCAGTGGGAAATGTGTTCTCTACGGTGAGAGGGCCTGAATCCATTCCAGTGCAAAAACAAAGCTCAGGTTCTTTCTGCTATTTATATAACACAGTTATAAACAGAGACTGCAAGACACTTTTGTTAAAAAATATTAATGTTGTAAATACATGTATTGTATGAAATTTGTAAATATTTACAAACCACACATTTAAAAATATTGCTAGTTTGTCTATAGTTTGTATCTCTGGGCTGATTTACAGAAGGACTTTCCAATGTCATTCCCTTGCCATGTAACATTAAAGGGAATTATCTAAGTTGCTTTTGATAGATAAGTTATTTAGTGCAGGAACACTCTGGATATGCTTTAGTTTGCTGTCTCACAGGTCAGCTCTCTTCTAGAATGCTGTACTTTGATAACACAGGTCTGAACTCAGCTTTTTATTTACAGGGCATAATTACATAGACCGCAAATGCTTGAGAGAAATGCATTTTCAATTGTTTAAAACAGGTATGTATTCAAAATATTACACAATATTTGGCCCATACATTTAAACAATATCCCATTTATAACAACCTTAATTTAGAAGGCAATCTCTATCCAGGAAAATTTAGTCTTACCATGCATATAGTACAGCAAGACTATGTCAAAAGACCATCTGAAATGTGCACTAAAGTTTAGTGTCGTAAGTTGGACCACTGATTAGAAGAACACCATTTGGCTTCTACCCTTATTCTGGATGTGCTGCCATTGGCTTAAAAAATGATTCCTCCAGGTTTGCCAGGATCACTAAATGCATTAAATGTTCTGTTCTTCAGACTATCTGCTGTCAAACTATAATCAGGTTCACTGCACCTGCAGACGAGTAATGTGATTAACATCTGCCACATATAGTTTATTATCTCTCTTCAAACCTTTCTTGAGAATCTAATTATTCCACATATTTTGTAAAGGGTTTGTCTTTTTTTTCTTTTTGGAGCTTTAAGACAGTAATCAATCAGACAGAAATGCCCCATGCATGTTGCATGTATGGCAAAAGGTTTGCGTTAGTCCTGAATTCTTTTGGGAATTTCTTCCATGGCCATGGGTTCTTCTCTCCTGAAAAAGTTTAGATTCCTTTTGCTAGATTGCCCATTTGGGCCATAGCAGTAGAATTCTTAATCTCAGTCTTCTTTCTTGAATTTCAAATGTTGTTCTGAGATACGGCAAATCTTGACGACAAGAAGTAAAAATATAATGATAACTACTATAAGCTATAACCAAAATACATAACTAAAACCTTCAACTTGAATACTGCTGAAGATTGCAGTTCAGGTAGTAGAGACTTGACATCCTTGCAGCAATCTGTGCTTCTGAGACAATGTTCTGCACTAGCTGAACTTTCCTAAGGGATGCTGTGATTCTGACTCAGGGAAGGACCTGTATAATTCAATCAGGTCATTGGCTGCCAAACAGGACAAAGTCTGAAGCCAACAGGGGATGAGCAAAACCACTATCCATAAATGCTAAGAACTTTTTAAGAACATCATGTCACTTGTCTCTTGAAGTAAGGATGAAATGACCCATTTTGGTGCTTGCATCAAAGGACTGTGAGTACAGACCCTTCAAAGTACTTGCCTACATGCAGTAGTACCACCTGGTTTGCAGAAGTCTCAGAAGTTTTCATCAGGGAGTTCATCTCAGACTTTCTTGTGGTAACACTGTGATGGTATGTTTAGAAGTACAAGTAAACACAAGGTATTACTAGGTAAATATTCAGTGTGTTTATTGAATTAACTCCACAGAGATGCAGATAGAAAACTGTACTTCTACTGGAAGGCTCCAGAACACATTGTGAACGGGGAGAGGGGGGGATAAATTACAGGATGGCAAAGCTAATTTACTGTTTCTTGTGGAAAACGTAATTGACGTTGCCTGGTGATAAAAGCTTGCCAACATTTCAGTCCTCAAAGTTAAGACAAAAGGATCCTAATCCCCCTGAGCAGCTGCTATCCAGGAATTAACCACAGGAATTCACCCCCTCATGTCATTTCTGGAATGAATCTTGGTCATATAATAGCTAATCGGAAGATTAAGGAATGAGAGTCAATCAATTATCTGAAAATCAAGTACAATGTTACTTAACTTTTAGAATGCTCAAGCAAAATAGGGTGGTAACATTTGCTCTGTGTGAGGTCTGATGTGTAACTCTGTACTGGCTTGGAGATAGGACAAGTCTCTATTCTGAATTTCAGTAAATCGATAATGTATTTATCCTGGAGTATACTAAACCAGTTCTAAGCAGATTCTGAAATACTTATTTAAATGAAGCTTTTTTAGTTGGATGTCTACTTTGAAAATGACCTTAAAGTTGACAATGGCTTTGGTCTTTTGAAGAAATGTAAACTAATTTCCTGCTTCAATTTTTAAAGTCGTATGTGAAACCATCAAACTGCAGTGGTTTAAACTAACTGCACTCTGGAAAATATGTAAAACTTCCAAACATTTATTGCAACATGCCTAATAATGATTATGCCTGCTGCTGACTAATTTACAACATCTGTAAAATCATCCTTTAATCTCTAGCCACATGAAAGTAGAACGGGTAGACTAAAGGTAAGATAAATTCTGGAATGCACAGGAAAGCACAGCATACTAAATTGGTTTATCAACAGAAGAAAGTCTGCAAAGAAGAAGGAACAGAAGATGACACAAGACACAGAAATTCTTTACGACTAATATTGTCATCTGTTTTGTGGACTCTGTCATATCTAGTTAGAGAAAGGCAGTAAGAATTTTGATGCTAACAGAAGAAACCAGTGAAATAAGTCATTGCATTAAGCCATATTTGATATACAAGCATTTATGTCTAAAAATCATGTGCTGACGAGATTGTTCAGCTGTTGAGTTGAACATATGCCTCTTCTGTATTATAGTGCTGGATTATGTCATTAAAGAGTTCAGTTTCAATTTTAGGGTAATATTTAAATAGATCATTGTACTAAGGCAGCTGTTAAAGGGACCCCAAGATGAGTTATTTGTTTAGTTGGATGTGTTCAACAATAGCCTTTGTTCATGAAAGAGCCAGAGCAAACAAATGATTGTAAAAGGGCACACTTGAAAACAATTACTTTTCACCCATTCCTTGACAGCCTTGGCTGTGAAACCATCCAAGGTAGAGAGGACTTCTTTGCCTGTCAGGCTGTAAGCAAACTTTTAGAAAAATTGATATTACAATGTTTGGCTGGGATGTAGCAGCCCTTCATAAACAAGGGGATACTGCCAGAAAAATAAAAGAGTTAAATGTCAACAACAGGATGCAAATATTTCACTTGAGCCAGTGCAGTGTTGTATCTGCTCTTTACGGGAGCTCCATTATTGTTCCCAAAACTGCAGGTGGTGTTTTAATTTATAAACACAGATCAATAATTTGGTCAAAATTTCTCACAGACCCAGCATCTTACCAAGAGGCTCTTACTAGAATGTCTACTAAGCATGGTCAATTAATTTTTCTTTTTTTTTAAAGATGGCAGTGCTCAGATTTCTGTTAATGGCATGGCCTCTCCATCATGTGGGTAGATGATGGAGTTTTAAAAAGCTGGAACTATAGTAGAACACAGTTTTAAAAAATGTGCTTTTAGAAAAGTTACAATCAAATGTATACCATAACACTTTGCCAAGTCTTCTACAGAATGACCACCCCATTCTGCCAACTATGAATTACATATATTTCGACATATTTTTAATCACATATCTTTATCAGATATGATAAAGCAGATTTGTGAGTTTCATTGAAATTAATCTTCAGTGAAAAAAGCCTGATTTTACAACCCTGTACAATAACATTGCTTTATAAATGTAATTTATATTTTAAAGAAAATACGAAATGGGTTCAATAGCTCAGGAATAGGTACTGTGGTCACCTCCTCACATTTACATCAGGTTTTTAGTACCGTCAGCAAGAAAAAAAAAAAAACATTGAAAAGGAATTAAAAGATCTTTTAAAGTAACAGTAAGAAGAGAATAAACACTTCAACTGCCTGGGGATGGAAGACTAACCAAAATTGAACTTCCAGTTTATTGCATTCAACCAATTACCACAAGGATCTCCAAGCACTGAATAATCTCAGTAGTATATATGCCACTGAGACATTGCAAACAGGGTGAATTAAGGACATATTTTCCAGTCCTTATTATTTTTCCCTTTTTTTTTTTCCCCTTCTTTTTGTCCTTTTTTTTTTTCCAGCTATATCTTCCAGGTTATCTGTGTGTGGTTATAGTTTAATTCAATCATCACACAGGAGCCTAATGGCACTGTCTCTAGACAACATGAAGAAATATATCTGCCTTGAATCTCAAACTGCTGCTGCATATGGTATGAATAAAGAGAGATCTGCAGCTGAAAACCTGCAGTAAGACAGTTCTCAATCATCTGGGAATAGAGGGGGTAGGACAAATGCTCCCTCAAAAGGCATGAACATTTGGACAGAGCTGGGGACTGAAGGAGAATGATGTTCTCCAGTTTCACCCATTAGTGAACCAACTAACAAACACAATGGTGTTGTTGTTATTCTTTTGCCATAAGCAACAGGACTCTGTGTGTGGGCAGCAGTTTAGTGGGGAGGAGGATAAGTCGACCCCTTTTTGTCCTATTGATTTTTTCCTATTTGCATGACTTGAGCAAATTAAATGATGCAATATGGCTTTTTGTTACAAAACAAAGTGAGAGATACCACCCAGACACATATGTTGATTCGTAGAAGCTGTTTACATGAGAATGGAGTGAAATCTACCGTGAACTGAGCATAAAAATTCGATTCAGGCTGGGTATTTTTTTTTTATTATGCTTGGGCCAGCAAGACTGAAACACAAGTTTTCCAAGAGTCTCTCAGACCTTGACAACTAGAGAGTTGTAACTGAGGAATTCTTAATTAAACCTAAAGGAGGATAAAATGTTAAAAAAAATCCTAAAAAAAAAAAAGGAAAGAAAAGGAAAAGTAATAATGATTTTTTTTAAAGGCACCTGATTGTTTATTTCATGTGAATAATGTCATTCTTAATGACATTATTCAAAAACTTCCCTCCCCGTGCATACTCCCGGATGCAGCACTGGCCAGCACAGCTTATCAAACGCAGTCCTGCCTGGTTAGGTACACACGCGTTTGAAAATCTAAGCAACAGGCTGATAAGCAGAATTTAACTTGCTAAAGGATGCAGAGAACTTGACAATTTTAAAAAATCGGTGAGCAGAGGAGGTGCTTCCCTTCACATGACAGCGGCTTGAAATTGGTCAGGGAGGCTGCCAGGTAATGTGGAAAGGCAGAGTATCTCACGGCACCTGGTGAGACACTAGCCCTGAGCTAGAGCCGGGAGACCGGGACTCCACAGCGGACACTTCGGGGGGCTTTCGGCGCTGACACACGGAACCGTGAGTAGCACACGGGCCCCGAGGCGGCCGGAGTTCCCGGAATGTTAGTACACAGGCATCAAGCCACTATCCGACCCCCCCCCCCCCCCTCGAAGTAAGCATGTGGAGCAAACCGGACACGATCGTTCACACCAGAAAAAACCCAGCCCGGATGGCACCGCCGGGCGAACGCATAGCCCCTCCGCTGCCACCGCCGCTGCCGGGCGCCCGCCTGGCTCCTCCGCCCTTCTCCGCAGCCGCGCCCGGGCAGCGCCGGTACCTGCGGGCGGCCCGGCCCCGCTGCACGGGGACGGCACCGGCGCCGGGGCCGCCGCCGGAAACTCGGGCGCTGCGGACTGAAAGTAACTCGGAGGCGAAGCCGGCGGTAGAGCCGGCACAACGCTCCCCCCGCGGGGCGCCCGTGTCCCCTCCGGGCGAGGACCTGAGCCGGCTGCCCGCGCCTCCCGAGTCAGCGTCAGACCCACAGCCGGGTCCCGCTCCCGCCGCGCCCTCGGCCCCCGGGCGGGAGCGGCCGCCCCCCGCCGCGGCATCGCCCCCACCACCCGCGTGGGAACGCGGCAGGTTCGCGGCCGGTGCGTGGCTCGGCGCAAAATAATAAAAAAAAAAGCCCAGAACACCAAAAACCTCCCCCAAAGCCCGGCGCAGCCCCAGGTGGCGCCTACCTTGGCTTCGGCGTGCGGCAGACCCTGCGCCTCGGAGCGGGAGCAGCAGGACAGGCGGGGGTAGAGGCCGCGGCACATCGCCTCCCCGCCGCCCGGGGCCTCCGGGGACAGCACCCGCCGGTCCCGCTTCTTCAGCCGCCGCGGCGGAGTCCCGTTGAGGCACCTTCTCCTCCGGGCGCCGCTCTCCCCAAACTTGGCATCCCCCTCGAAGAAGCACAGAACCACGGCCACCAGCAGCAGCTTAAACGGCAGCATCTTGAGCATCATGCCTGAGGGAGCGTGTGAATGCACCCAAACCGGGGGTGGGGGGGTGGGTGGGGGAGAAGGAAGGAGGGGAATCCCACTGACTTTTCTTTGCACTTCAGATCAGGAAACCACCTCCCTCCCCCAGAAGGGGAAAGTCTGGAGGAGAATAATAACAGCAGCGGTTAGAGAGCCGACGGAGGAACAGCACCTCGGCCACCCCCGCTTCTTCCAGAAAGGTGGACGCGAAGAGGCAGGAACGGGGGGGGACCGAGCCCCCGAGCCCCGGCGGGAGGATGCTCGAAGCCGGCGAAGTTGTGCGAGCGGCACAGGTTTTAGCAGCTGCCGCGCCGAAGCGCCGAGGCTCGGGGCGGGCCGGGCAGCGGGCGGCGGCAGCAGCCCTTCACTTGTCGTCCCATAGGAAGGGTGTCCCCGCGGCGGGACTGCGGCGGCGGCCGGGCCGGGCGATGCCCCCTCCGCTGCTGCTGCTGCTGCTGCCGGCGGCGGCTGCGGCTCGTCCGGGCTCTCATGTTTCGCTCCCTCTTTTCTTCTTCTTTTTAAGCGGCGCGCGGGGAGGTGCTGCCACCGCGCGCCCTGCACGTCACCCGGCGGCATCCACCGGCCGCGCGTGCCGCTCGTGGGGGCCCGCCGGGAGCGGGAGCGGCGCGGGGGCCGCGCCCGGCGGGAGGGAGCGGCGGCGGGCCCCGCCCCGAGGAGATCCCCCCGCCAGGGGGTCTGGCTGCCCCCTTCGCCCCGGGGGAGAGGGAGCCGGGCCTCTCGGAGGGCCGGCGGAGAGAGGGAGGGAGAGAGACAGGGGGCGGGCAGCTTCCCGCTCCCCTCTCTCGGCGGGAACGGGTGGGATCGCGGCGGTGCCCGGCGGAAGGCGAGCGCCGTAGGTGGGTCCTGCGCTCCCGACGGCCGAGGCGCCCGAAGCAGGGCTCCCTCGGGGTCGGCTCGCCCGCGCCCGCCCATTGACCCCACAGCTCGTCCCCAGCGCCCCAGAAGGTTCCAGAGGCGCGGGGCCGAGCGCGGGGCGGGCGTCGTCGGCGGGAGCTGCCCTCAGCTCCCGGTGGCTTCTTGCAGCGGGGCTTCGGTGCCCTGACTGCCTCAAAGGTGCCGCGAGCTGTCAGACCCTCAGTGTGTGGGCGCGGTGCCCAAGTTCAACCTGTTGGGGATGGCGGCCATCTCTAAAGCTGTGAGGGAATGGCGCATGGAGGGGTGAGCGTAGTCCCGGTGTGCCGAGAACGGGAGACCTGTGTGTGGAAGAGCGGGAAGATCCAAGTACCTGGCGCCTGGTGCCAAGACAGCACCTGTGAGGCCAGGATTCAATTTCTAAGTCAATCTCAGTTTTCAATTTCAATTGCTTTGCAATTCAGAAAGGGAGGGCCAGCAGGGGTGGAATGGAGGGAAAAGACAGAAGCCCAGAGAACCCCAGCCCAGGGTAAGCCCTCAGAGGTGGCTGAGGTGCAGCTACAGCCACTGACTTGGAGGCAAAGGGCAGCTGCATAACCAAAATCAGAGGTGCGTTTACCAGGGACTGGCTGCTCATCCCAGAAACTGAGAAAAAATTGGCATGTACCCAAAGAATCCCCTTAGGAGGGAGAAAGGGAATGCATTAGTTCCTCATGAGCACTGGTGTCTTTATACTGACTAGGCCCTTGGTTTTTCACCAAAAAAAAGTGGGTCTCTTCATATTTACACTTGAGTTCTTAAACAGCCGCACTGAACTAAATAGGAGTTTGGCATGGATAAATAGCACATCAGATAAATTACTCAGTAGACAGAAAGACTCTTTCCTCTCCCTTCAAGTGCATCTTTGAAGGCAACTCACGACTACCCCTTGTCTTGCCACTGGCTCTCATTTGACTGAAGGTTTTCCCAACGAGGCTTGAGCCACATCCTCATGAGTAGGGAAGGCCTGTGGTGCAGCATGGGCTTTGTCACTCATGTTGGGAGTGAAATAAGGGTGTACTCCTGAGATACGATATCCTTGCCTTTGTAGTTTTAGAGAAGAGTTCTGCTTTGCAATACACAAACTTGTCCCATAAGCAGCCTGACACGGCAGAACTATAGCAGTGCAGTTCTACGACAGCAGCTGTGCCTTTTGCATTGCTCAGGGGTACTGGGTAGATTATAATGAAATGAAAGTGATTCTGGTCTACAGCAGAATAACAGTATCATAATAAAGTCACTTTTATTCCCAAGCAGATCTCTCACAAGGGGGTTCACTGGCAGAACTGTAGTGGCCTAAGGACAGAGCAGAGGTCTGTGTGTCTCTTCCCCTGCGCAGGCATAAATATCTGTTCTCAGAGGAGGTTAGTTTGAGGTATATTAATTAGAGAAGGATTTCCCAAAATGAGCTTTAGATCAAGCTGCCAAGCTAAGAAAGAAGTGAAAGTTTGTGAAGAGCTGTTTCTGCACAGAAATTTTACTTGGATCTATGATGGATACATTTCCCAGAGATTCTATGAAATGTATTTTTGACCTTGTATAATATGAAGTGCTCAAAACTTCAAGCTCTGTAGTGATGGGGTGATGTAAAAATGTGCAAGCAACCTTGAAGAAGGTTGAATGTTCTTTAAAACCTCTGAATAGAAATTGCTGATTCTTGGGGTTTTGTGCAAGAAGACCTGATTTAATCTAATGTTCCTTTCCACTCTTTAAAAGGACAAGTTGGCTTCTTTTCTAATGAAGTATTTTTCTTGGTTGATACAGAATTTTATTTTAATTTTAATAATGCAGAGTTAAGATCAGTATTAGTATATGCCAGTTCAGAGTGTTAACTTCAGGTGACTTCCAGCCCCTAATAAACAGAGATAAGGGAATACTAGCAAAGTAAAAACATACACATAGTAAATATGGATAATAAACACGTCAATTTTTTTAAGGCCATCACGTTTTTTTTCTGTCACAAGAGGTCCATTACAAGAAATAATTAAGCCATAAGTGAGATAAATAAATTCTTTTATTTCTTAAGATGTGATGAGAATCTTTGTAGGATATAAGTGAGAATCTTTATAGGATATAAGAAAGTATCTTTACATTACAGTGCAATTATGTGTGAAAGGGTTAGAAAGTTTTAAAAAGGAAAGCTATTTCTGCCACACTGTTTGAATGTAGCTAGATTTTCTTCTAGATTTGCCTGGGAGATAGGCTGTGCTGAGTTACACCAGTACTTTAATTAATAGATGTTATTATGTATCTAATTATGTCCTTGGGCACCTGTATCATGTGGATTGAATGTGTCAAGAGTGTGAGGCTGATTGTGGTATGCACTTGAACTTACTGTTTCTCAAATGATTTTATGTAATACATATTTTGCAAGGGAATTAAGCTGCATCAAGAAACTTGCTTTCAGGTTCGAGGACCTGCTGGACATCAGGAAGAATTTTTTCAGTGGAAGGATGATTAAAGTATTGGGACAGACTGTCCAGGGAGGGGTGAAGTCGCTGTCTGTGGAGTGTTCAAGAAACAACTGGACGTGGCATTTAGTCCAAGTTGACGTGATGATGCTCAGTCAAAGGCTGGACTTGGTGATCTTGGAGGCCTTTTCCAGCCTTAATGATTCTATGATTCTAGGTCTAGGGACTCCCCAGCAGTTTGAACAAAAGAGGAAATGCATAGTTACATGTAGCAGGTAGAGTCCCTTTTGGGAAATACAGTTATCACAGGAATTTACAGGTAGGTGCAGAACCTGGGCACTGGGTTTGATAGAAGCAAACAGTAACATCAAATTATTCATAAACTGCCAACAGATGTTGTTTTAGGGCACAGATTTACACACTCTTGTGATTCACAGGGAAACTTTCCATGTGGTCACCTCACTTGTGAAAAGCTAAGCCCATGTAATGTGAGATGTGTCTTCATCAGACCTAAATTCCAACCTTTTGCATAGGTGGCAAATACCTGGCATGCCATGAGGATGAATATTGCAGTGTTGGAGCAGGCTTGGAAATTATGAAATTACAATATTCTGAGAAATTATGGTATTCCAGTTCCTACTGGGGGAGCATCACCAGTATCTAGATAAAGCAGGTGGACTTCAGTTCTTGGGAGAGTGACTCTGCTCTTGTTTTAACTGGAATTTGAGTTGAACTTCTGAAAGACATTTATTTTGTAAAAAGAAAAAAATATTTTTTTTCTTTTTTTTTTCAGAACCACTTACTTGAGGGTGAAATCTCTCCATATCTCTTTACCATTACACTTTTCACTAAGTCCTTGTATATACTGTAGGATGTCTTGTGAAGCCAGTGATTCCTTTTCAGTCTAGGTAGTTCTCTGAAGAGCAGGGAGTTGGGCTTGGTGATCCTTATGCATCCCTTCTAACTTAAAATATTCTAAAATTCTGTGGTTTTATTGGGATTACTCTGTGTCATAGACCAGTAAGAAATACTCAGCCATGGATTCAGTGCTGGAGGTGTTCAAAACTAGAGTTCCATTTCCAGATTCAATTATTTAAAAAAAAAAAAAGCACCTTTAATTTGAAATTTTGTATGTTTCATTAAGAGAGGAAAGCAGAAAAATCTTTCTAAAGGTCACATAGTTTGTTTAAATTAATTTGAAAAACAACAAGCTTGAGAGCCCAAGCTCTGAGGCTCCTGCCTCAGCTGCAGCTCCTGAAACTTCAAGTTCCCATCTCCCTGTTTTCTGTCAGCTAGATGGACAGAGACAGAGGAATCTGGAAATTTGGAATGAGGACTTGGGCAGGAGTTTCAAGGTTTGGCAGTCTGGGCTCCTGTGCTTCTGGCTTTTTTTGGGTGAAAGCCCAACTGTCCTGAGAGTCCTATTAGAAGTAAAGTTGAGAGTTTTTTCTGGCTCTGGGCTGAATCACTGGGGCTGGGGTTCCTGTGGCTTCAGGGCAGAGAACTGAAATATCAGGAAACTCTGACTCTGGAACAGTCTTAATGGCAGGAGTTCCCCACAGCTGTGAACTCCACAAATCCAGTCACTGTAGCAGCTCCTCTGGTAATGAAGAAGGAAAACTGCTGGAATGGTTTCATTAAAGTGTCTTGTGGTTATTCAGAAGTTTATAAAACCTTTATATTTTTGCGTATATTTCTGTTTGTGATGTAACAGAATTTTTTCAGTTGGTCAAAACATTTCTGGTTGGCTCTCCCCACCCTATACTATAGCCCACATAATTTCATGAGGTTGAGAATAACATGTCGCTTGTCTTTGCATACCACAAATACAAGGTGTGAAAGCTGGTACAGCATGAATGAACAGGGCTTGTTAGGATATTTTTTATGGGAAAATAGGTGCCCAGACAGTCACAGAAAGGTTTTTAGGGTATGCCTTTACCACAGATTTCCCCATGGCTCTTACAAATCTTCTAACCCGGCTGAAGCCACCTGGATCATTTGAGTCTGTAAACTAATGGGTCTCCTCTCTACACAAGACTTCAAAAAACCCTGATTCCCATCTGTGTACAAAAGCAGTATTGGACTGATGTTAACTCCACTTGATTGGCTCATCAGGGATTAAGACCTGCAGATTGTTTTAGCACATCACGGCAGCTGCTAACACAAACCTTCAATTACGTGTGTTCAGTTTTGCAATGAGGGCTGGTCTAACTAGGAGGCAGATAAAGCAAAGCATTTTGTGAGGGAATGAAGACTCAAGAGGCCCTCTTGCCTATAGCCTGCATACTTTCACTACCTGCTGTAATTCACCTCAACAGCGGGTCTCTATTTATGTGTGTTACAAAGAGACAAAGGAAGCTGCTGTGGGAAAAATCTTTCTTTCCTGCCAGGGACTGTGGTAATCCCACTCCGTACTGCAGTTTACAAGCCACGTGTATGTTGTGCCTTGCTCCAGTGTTTGAAGTATCCATAACTTGCTTTAGGAACAATTTGCATAAGATGTCAACAGGGGAACTCTGAAATACTTGTAATACTTACCAAAGTAATAAAGGTCTTTCTGAATAAGTGATATTGTGCATGCCAGAACTACATAATGGACTTAAATATTTGAGCCTAGTATTCTTTGTAGCCTGCTGAGTGCGGGGATGGAATTTTTCCCTGGCAGTGTTAAAAGTAAACTGTCAGGAGGCTCTGCTGTGAGCTGCCCGATGACTGGGATGTCAGACAGGATTCCACAGGTTTTCCCTGTGTTGATGCAGCGCATGTGCATTTACCTTAGTTCCACAGATCAGTGTGAGTCAATTCCTATTGTGAGCTTCCTATTTGATGTGGAAGCTTGGGGAAGTTCTTTGTTGTAGCTTTTGTATAATACATGATAAGGCACCATGTAGAGTATTGCTGCATATCAGGCATATATGCTACATTAAATTGAGGCTACTTTACAAACAATAAAAAAAACTTTTCTCACACAGATGGAAAATAACAGTGGAGTCAGCAACCATTGCCATGTATTTTTCTGGAACTGCATGTGTCCAATTCATATGTGTGATGCAGCTTTCAGAAAGATGTCTCTAGTTCAGTACCATCATTTATCTTTTGGAAAGTAAGGAGTTTGCCTCTCTTACAAATGCTCTTTGGTGCATTGTTCTCACAGCTACCCAGGGCTCTGGCACACGGGGTGTGTACCTGGCATTCCTGCTCAGCCCCGTGCTAACAGCCTGCCCCAAATCAGTCATTCTGCTGTGTTAAGTGAGTCCGAGTGGTGCCAAATGCTGCCTCACATTTCTGGCATCACACTTGACTCTGCAGGCTGGTGTGCACTTCTGTGCAGTGTCATACAAACATCAGGCCAGCATTTCCAGGTGCCTGTCCAGCCTCCACTGACCTGTGGTTTTAAATTTTATCCTCTCTTTTCTTTACTTTTTCAGTCTTGTTTCCGTGAAGGGGCATTAGGAACATTGTGTTACCAGCCTGAATCCTGACCAGATGAGTCTGGAGAGGATTAAAGCTGTAGCCTGAGTCCCAGTCATGTAAAGAAAAAGCTGGTGAAAGCAGGTGATTTTGTAAAAAGCTTATTCTGATGGAGGGTATTCTTTGGGAATCTATCACTGAAGTCACTCAGTTTGGCGTGCTTGCCCCCCCACCATGATGTACAGGAAATTTCAAGCCTGTGGATCTTAGATTATGTACAGTAGTGAACTTTTAACCAAGAAAACCATGCTCAGGTTTCCTTTAATTGAAAGGGAATGCCTGCACTCGTTTGGGCAGTAGCTTAGGGTGTGGTCATAAAGCTGCTTCAGCTGCACTGAGTACTGTTAAACCATCAGGCTTTGGGACTCCCTGGTTCTGCTGCCTGATACTCTTCTGCCAGGAATGTGGTCTTCAAAGACAGATTGGACTGTGTAAATTCTTCAAACCTTGAGGTAAAGCGTCCATTAACTTTGGTGAGAAATAAATCTAAGTAGGTGGTGGGTTCACACCCAGGTGGCAATGTGTGAGTAATTTCTTTCATTTGACTGTAAGATGCATGAACAAAGAAGATCTTTGGATAAAGATGTAAACTGATGTGGATGCCAGATGAACTTTGACTGAACTTAAGGCCGAACCACATTTTAAAAAATAAATAAATTACCCAGGATAAGGAGAGACAATAGCAGATGCTGGAACCATCTGTTCCTGGACAGCTCTAATAGAAAACTCCTTCTAGTCTATTGCATGTTTCTTTCTCCATTAAATAGTAGTGTTCTCCCTATGAATGTGGTCTGCCTGTGGTAGGATATGAACAATAACAGCCTTGATTTCCAGGTGAATTGTCCTCAATCCTGGAACTTCCATATGCAGCCTGGCTTCTGCAGCATTTGAAATTCTGCATATAATCAAGTGATTGAGTTAAGCACTCCATCCTAACCTTAAGGCATGTATTACAATCACTATCAAATGAACTTTAAGGATGAGCTGTACTGCTCCATGTAATTTGTTACAGATGTGAGGGAATCCCTAATTTCCCAAGGAATGGTCACTGCAGACTAGATGTTGTCTGAATGAGGTAAACAGACTGCACTTAACCCTTACGACAGAGATTTGGTTTTAATTTGGGCAAAACCATGATTTAAAGTCATCACTATTTCAGCTTTTTAACTTTTCCTACTCCCAATATAATTTTTTTAGAATTAAGCCTAAATTGTAAAACAGAATCATAGCATTCCTGGGACTATACAAGATTACAGACTATTTTCTGTGTTTGGGACAAGATTAATAGGCATAGGTCACCACTCAGATGTAGTATTGACTTTCATGAGGGATCAATTTTTTGAGACCCATCCAGTGGACTAATGATACTTAGTGATTTTTAATATGGAAATTCATTGTTTGCAGGACAATGTCTATGTCATGGACAGGTTGTTGAATCTTGCTAGCAAATCAGTCAAGTATCAGCGGGAGTCAGATGAGTTTCTATTGCTACTCAACATTTTTTGGAAACTCAGGGGTCAGCTGGGTGTTCACGAGGGAATTCTTTGTTCCAGCAGTTATTTTTTTTCTAATACAGAGTCTGAGATGTACTTCTGTGGAAGTGTTTATGATAAACTTCTCTGAATGTATGTAAGGAAGGAAGGCTCTGAGGACATTTGAATCCTGTGCCTCTGGCAGCTTGAAGGAGCAGAGGGACTGTGTGGGTTGTTCTCGTTGGACCTCTGGTTTTTTTTAGTAGAACCTCACAGCAAATGTTCAGTTCTTCTGGGAGGTTTGTGTATTGCTCCACCAAGCATGGCTTTCCAGAGGGTTTGAACTTTAACACCAGGGGCACTTGCTTGTCTCAGGAGGAGGTAATCTGTATAGACAGAACTTTGGGAAACACTTCTAAGTGACAGCTGCATGTTCCCTGAGAGTGCGCTTGTACCAAGAAATCAGTGAACTAGTCTGTAAGTCTGCACAATCAAATTGTTTTGACAGAGCTGGCTGGCCAGGTAATAATTCTAAATTTTCCAGTATTTTTGGATACGAGACAGAGTTTTAAATACTGATTTGAACAAGATGCTAAAATGTAATTTTAAGAAGGTAACATAGTAATTGTGAGTTGTTTATCTTTCTGCTTTCCTACAGGGAGGGAGTCATGAAGGACATAAACAGGACAACTCTGGAAAAACAACTTGATGGGGATGCAGTCCTGTGCTTCTTTCTTACTGATCCTTATTTTAGAAATTTCTGGAATAGGATTCCACACTGTATCTTGGGATCCATCCAGCAGCATGAGAGAATTCTGAAAAGGTGTAACATGAGTTAATTATGATTTTTTTACATCCTTTCTCAATGCAGACATCAATTCACTCACTGATAGGTAGAACTAGGTAACTGTATTTTATTTGAAGTATGTTAAGATTTATGAATATATTATATATTATATTATAATAAAATGAGACCATAACTGAAAAATACTGAAGAAAAAATGAAAGAACAACAATTAGTGATAAAATAGAGAAGGAAAAGTGAGTAATGAAATCAAGGTTCCTTCACATATGCATTATCCTCTCCACTGTGGCTTGACCCAGAGCCCATTCAACAGGTTCTCCTGAATTTCATATCATAGAATCATGGAATGGTTTGGGTTGGGAGGGTCCTTGAAGATCATGCAGTTTAAACCCCCTGCCATGGGCAGGGATACCTTTCACTAGACCAGGTTGCTCAGAGCCCCATCCAACCTGGCTTTGAACACTTCCAGGGATGGGGCAATCACAGCCTCTCTGGGCAACCTGTTCCAGTGCCTCACCACCCTCACAGTAAAGAATTTCTTCCTAATATCCAACCCAAACCTGTCCTCTGTCAGTTTAAAGTCATTACCCCTTGTTCTGTCTTGATCCTCCCCTCACTGTGGAGATCCTTCTCCTCTGGACTTGAACTTTGGCTGATACTTTTTTCTTGTGAGTGCAAAGATGTCAGCTAGCTATCGATGCAGTATTTGTTTACTTGCATATTTAGGTTTCTTTTTCTACTCATTAATGTTACACTAATGTGGAATATTTTAAGTCATGCATTCGTAGGACAATAAAATTATTTCGTGTACCACTTTACTTTTGAGGCATGGGGAAGCCATGGGTTTTGGTTAGCTCTGAAACAGAAACCATTGCAGTGTATTCTGATTCTTACTTTAGAAACAGTTCTTTTCAAATCTTTCTTACAGAAAGATGCCCATTTCAATGACCTTACTTGTACAATGCTCACAATCCTTATGTACTTGTTTGAGGAGCCTTGTGGAAATGCAAAGCACTTCTTAAGTGCTAAGTACTTGTTTATAATAGGAATTTTTCTTCTACTCCCAAACCTAAACTCTTCCCAGAAAATTATTTAGCCAGGCTGTGCTGTAACTTTCTGTAGTGTTTAAATGAGAATAATGTTTCATTGCTTCATTTGGCATGTAAGATACAGTCTTTGTGTATGGCAACCCACAAAATAGAAAGGAACACTGCAGTTTGTGTTATTAAATTACTGCATGTAATAAGCATGCATTTTTTCATTGGTATCAAGGGCTCTGAGAAGCTGTTTTGACATAAAGCAACAAAAATTGAGATTTTGTGCTTTGTCATACAGGTTTGATGCTTTGTGAGTCACAATTTATAAACATTGTGGAATATTTATTACTGTCCTGATAGAAAAGAACTGAGGATCTGTTGTATCATTATATGTCAGAAGCACACGAATACTCAAATATTCTTGTTCAAATGAATGATAAAGATACATTCTCTTTCATAGTTACAGTTTTACATTTTCAAAATAAAATGTAAAATAGTGTGGAGATGAAATTTCTTGAATTTGCTTTGTTTGTGGAAATGCAAGTTTCCAAAGAGCTATATTGGTTGATGCTCTGATTTGTTTACATGTCTGTAGAAGGGAGGCAATTGGAAATGATGAAATCACTGCTTTACAGGTAGCCAACACCCTTGGCTGTGTGGCTTTTGGCTGAGATGGTGAGGAGTGCTGCAACCCAAGTGTGATTCCATCGCCAACTCCATCAGTGCTTCATACTGAGAATGGGTAATTAGTTTTCATTGAACACTTTAGCTGACACTGAAAAATATGAGTATTGCTACAGAACACTGTTTGCAGGATCTATATTGACATTTTGGTACAATGTGCATCAAAATTAATTTTATGTTCACATGGTGTCGTGGGTAAAACAGTGTCTGAATCACCTGCTTTTGGAAATTTACTTTCTACAGTCATGGTACTGGAATAAGACATGAAAGAGAAAGCTGAATACAATGATTTTAAAAATCTTCATTATATAAGTTAGTTCAATATAACTCTAGTCTTTTGTTTTAAGCCTGTTGGAAGTTAATTTCCATTTGTATTTTAAATATATTTGTATGTTGCCCCACACAGTGTCAATCTGCATTTGATTTTGTCATTTAATTCATATTACAGTAGTCTATTGAATAACATTAGAGTAAATTTTAAGTAAACTAAGGAAATATGGATATTGTAGAAGGAACATTTATTAGGGTACTGTTGTATATGGAGAAAATGCATGCTTCCTTCTGTTATTAAATTAAACATCTCTGGGCAGTAATTGAGAGTTGTTGAACTCTGGTGTGAACTCTGAGCTATAGATAATATTCTAAATGGTGATTTCCTGATTTTGTCTTATGAATTGTTCTAAGTAAATTAGTAAAGATTTAATCTTATTTTTTTAGAAAAGAAAAGGTTAAATTAATAGGTTGATTCATTTACTAATTAGTTGTTTGGGTCTTAATGTAAATTGTAACTTTGTGAAAGGAAAACATAAGTCTTTTCTCTCTATGAGACTGAAAAATTCCTAAATTAGTGAAAATTTCCAAAATTCTTTGCTTTTGAAGTGTGCGTGCTATAAGAATTAAAGAAGAAAAAGGCTTTGTTAAAACCTGTAGCAGAGATTTTTGTACTTGATGTTTAAGGCATGGAAATTCTGTGCTGGGACTTCCTATGATCCTTTTATGGACACATTCAAGTCCCAGTTGAAAAGGAGAAGAGGAGGCCCATCGACTGTTTGAAACTATCATGTCTCTGTTGATTTCAGTTTGAATCATTTCTAGCTACAAATCTGCCCCAGGGTCTTTCAGTAAAGATCCTTCTATGTTATTTTCTTTGAGAGGCAAAAAAACCATACCCAGAAAACGGCAGCTTAATGCTTTGTGCTCCATCTTGTACATTGTCATTTTGGGATATTAAAGTGTAGTGGCACTTTGGTAGCAAAAGAAAGGAAGGTGGCCTGCCAACTAAAGCAGGATGCAATTTCCTTCCACCCTCCTTAATAGTCTTATGATGTCCTCTTTGTCAGCCTGCCTCTGTTGTACTGAACTAGTCTTCTCCACATTACTTTAAATTCCAAATATAGAAATACTGTTGGTGCTCATAAGGCAGAGTGAACCAGAAAAAGATTACACTTGTAGCCATGGGACTTTAAAAAAAAAAAAAAATGAAACCTTGTGCTGTTTCAGCTGTTAACTTTGGACATTTGGTAGACAGGCATTACCACTGAGAGGTCCTTTCTTTGGTGACACTTCAGAGACAGCCACCCTGAAAAGTGGTGACAGAGATGGTGTGGAAACACCTGAGATTCTGACTGTGTCTCTGCCTTAACTGCAGGGAGAGTCCACCAAATCCAAAGAACTCTGGAGTGATTCTTCTTCAGTTTGTTGTCCTGGATACTTTGCATTCCCTATGTCCTGCAGAAAGGAGTGTCTCTTTTTTGCTGTTGCTCTGTTGTTGTTGTTTCCCTCCCCAGCTCCCCACCTACCCCGCAGAACCAAGTGTTTCTCAGTGGAATTCACCTTGCCGAAGAGCAAGGCTTTTCAGGGCTCCTGGCCTGCTGCACAAACACAGGCACAGGCTGCTTGTGTTGTTTTAGCTAACAGTTCAAGTATCCCAGCAAGTCCTACTTAATAACCTATCTGATAAGGCTTGATTGTGCTTCACTGTGTTTAAATTTCTTGGGGAGCTGTTTAGATGATTAAAGTGCTCCAGTTCCTGCATTTGTATAAAACTCCAAAATTATAAAACACAGCCTTTAGTGCCTCAAGGTCTCAGATGATTGAAATACCAAAAGGATTTGCATATTGAAGTATTTTACTCAGTATCTCAATATTGGCATAGATGATCCATTGTGTAAATAATATCTGTTTATGCTTTGCTTTCTGTGTTACTTTTTCTTGGTGTGACTGTTAAATAGAACAGTCAGAAAGCAATTTTCTTCCTTGCAGTGCCAGAACCAACAGGAGGAAAAGGTCGTGTGTAGATCATCTAATTTTTATCTCAGAAACAGAGATTGTACCTTGCATTTTTGAGAGATTCTTCTGATTTGTTGAGCTTTAAACAGTATTATCAAATTGTAGGTGGTGCTATTTCTCTTTGGCATTATATTTCCATTAAATTATGTCTTTTGAAAATGATGTGTCCTCACAGACTGACAGTGTCTTAACATTCATCTGGAAAAAAATCTGCATTAAATCTTAACTGATCCTGAGTAAATAGTGAAGTATTCTTGTTGTTATTATGCAGTGACTTTCTCCTATCTAATTGCTCATCCTTACAAATTATAGAACACAAGCTTCTGTTATGTACTTGGCCTGAACCTTAATTTTTCAGAGCTATTACTTAAAGGAAAAAAAATTCAAGCAACAGACTATGCTGTGACAAATAGGGAATTCCAAATGATATACAGGAAACTTGCTGAAGTTAACATGTTTCAGACCTTCAAAATACCATACTTCTCACACATTCCTTTACCTGACATTGAAGATATCCAGGTGTGGTTCTCCTGATAGCATTGTTGTAACTGTGTTTGTTTGGCTTTTTTGTTTAAATTCAGCTCTTCCTTTCCCTTCTGCCTTGGCATTATTTTCACTATTGACAGTGTTTTGACTTAAATTCATAATTTTGTTAATTCCAACTGGACAATTCTGTTTCATTTACTTATGGCACTTCATGTGAAACAGTTCTGCCTTCATTTCCTGTTTATTTTTAGTTGCTAATTTTCAGACTTTTTCCATCCCCTTTGGTTTTTTAAAATCCTGTTTGGTACAAACCAGGGTGGTCCAACTGGCAGCCCAAGGAACAGTTCCATCTGGCCTGCTGCATTTGCCAAGGAGGAGCTAGGAAATGCCTGTAAGGGCATGCACTGCCCTCACAAGCACGTTATCTCTTGCTCAGATACATAACTGTGCTTGAAGCCCAACTGTTGTGCCGTGTCCACCCGGAAAAGAAGATTGGCACTAGACATTCCTTTTCCCTGGCACAGCTACTTGTCTAGGGAGCTACTTGTCCTTTCAGCAATCTTCAAAAAGGATGCTACAAGTGGGAGCTGCCACCTGTCCCTAAAAGAACTAGGCCATTGTCATTTTTCCTGGTTAGATTGATAAATTAATAGACAAATGGACAGGAAAACTGTGCTTAAGCCCCAGGACAGTAGGAGATAGTTAGAATTTTAATATCAGCTTTAACAAAGCTGATGTTACCAATTCATGGGATTATTTCAGGCTTTGCATCTGCCAAGTGTCCTCTGTCAAGTCACTCTGTCTTTTTTCCTTAGGCAAGATGAGCATGATGGTAATAAGCAAGCACTGTGCATTGAAAGCACTCTAAGAACCAAGTACATTTTGTCAAATTGACAATATAATTTCAGAGGGTTTCATTTAGTTACTTTGCAGGTTTCTTTTCGTTGGAGAATCCTGTGCTTTCAGATGCAGATGGGTGCCTCACTTGAAATCAGTGCATCTGCCAACATGAAATTTCTCATAAGAAATTATCTCAAAAGCTGAACTGATCCCATGTACTCGATTATATTGTAGAATAATTGCCTTTTTGCAGCAAAATGAGCCCAAATAAACATGAGGCCTAACCAGTGCCTCATAAAACAGTTATATCACATCTTTTGATGTGTATTCCATTTCCTTTAAAAATATTTATAATACTGAGCAAGAATGGGGCAGACTACAGCTTGGCAGAAGTCTGAAATAAGCAATCAGAAGCAATATACCCCAATGTAACATGTACATTTACAGTTACCATGTATCATTGTATGATGACAGCAGAGCTCTGTGGTTTTATTATTCTCATTCAATATACTGTAGCACATAGAGGTATCAAGAGCATATAGCAAAAAACCCCTCCCTAATATTCAGTCTGTGTTTTATACTTATCCCTTTCAGCTTTCTGCTTTCCTTTTCAATTGTAGAGAAACACCAGATTCATGTTCATAACTTACCTCTTTCCAGTTTAGAGTGTACAGCAGCGTGACTGCCCTAGTCACTCTGTGCTCATTTATTTAAAATATTTATTCTGTTTATTGGCCTACTCTGGGCTATAGTGTTCCCCATTATACCAGGCATCTCCAATTTTGGTTAAAAACACCCCTTATTTCTGATACACATCATCTCCCCAGGGTGTTTGGGGTTTTTATGGGTTTTTTTTTTGGTTTTTTTTTTTTTTTGGTCTTGATTAATCTCCTTTGTTTTCTGTCACTTCTTTTCCTGTTCTTTCTTATTGTCTAATCTTTGTGCTATCTATGGCTATGGTGTTTTCCCCTAGTCTTTCTTTCCTTTGCCTTCTTTTGTCCTTTAACGCTCAGCTCTCTTTTTCACAGTGATTTGCCCGTCTTCCTTTGGTGTTTACCCCTTCCTTAATTTTCTTCCCGTATTCTTCAGTCTGATAATTATCTTCTGTTTCTGCTCTGTTCACTTTACTGCACTGTCCTACACCCTTCCTTTGCCTTCCCTAATATTGTCATATATTTGGGAGATGACTGATGATAACAGAAAAGTGGAAGGGAAGACAACAGCTGAAGTAATTTAGACATATGCCAGCTTCCAGAGAAAAGTTTTGTTCAGGAGTAAATAACAGAATTGAAGTATCTAACAGGAACAGCAACAAACCCACTGATTTCTTACAGGTAACTATTCGTAAGTGAAACTGAATTTTACTTTATGATTCCAGTCAGCCATATTGTAGAAGGACTACGTGATGGCATACTTGAAAAGATACAAAGTTTAAGTGAGGCAAAACATAGTTATAGTTATTAAGTATATCTGGTAAATAGTTGCAGGGTTCATGTCTTTAGAAGTATTAATGGAGAGAATAAGGCACTGGAGGCTAAAAGAGGCTGGTGAAAGGAATAAGTACATAAATCAGATGTGGAAACTACACATGATGTATGAAAAGATGGTGAATCAGAGGCAATAAAGACTTGCAACAAGTCTTTGGAGCTGGTTGAAAACCAGAAAAAGTAGTACAGAACTGTTACCACAATGGAAAAAACAGGAGCAGTGGAAACGGCAGCAGAACCAATTTACTGGGTACCAGACACACACTATTAATTAAAGCAATTTCAAGAGGTTGCAAAGCTTTATGGATAAGACAATGAAGTCCTGGGAAGCCAATGGGTTTGAAAAGGGGTATATTTCATACTGGTAAATTCTTCCTTGTTTGGCTTGCAGAAAGTATTCAACTAGAGGAATTTAGGTCATAGTTACCCATTGAACAGTGGTTTGTCAAAATTTTTGCATCTTACTGTGATACAAAGGTTGGGCCTAGATTTTTCTATTTGTATTCATGTTTTCTAACAAAAATTTATTCTCAGAGTTGTTACCCCGATTTAATGAAATCACAACCACAGGCAGAATATAGTCAGTCACAGGCATTGCTGGAGTCACAGTCCTGTAAAAGAATCTCAAGCTTCTCAATTGCAATATGTGCAAGGACTCAATTTCCAAAATAGAAAAATATTTTAGTAGCTTTATCAGCAAATCCAAAATTCTGGTCACCCCTCATTGTCTCCCAAAGATTATGATTGGGTGCTGTGTATTATAATAGTCTGATGCTTGCTGAAAACCAAGGAATCCTCTGTAGTATCTCACATTATTCTCAGTGAACAATCAGATAGCATAACCTTTGTTGCTGGACCTTTTTTTTTTTTGCTTGAAAATCACATTTCCTGGAAGTCTTGTGTTACAAAATGGTATCACACATCTGACAGGTTTTGTTAAATTAAAATGACAGAGGCAGATCCTTAATTAAAACACCAACAAGGTGTGCAACATTTTACAGAAGTTAGATTAGGGGTGGCTAGCATGGCTTCGCCAAGGGCAAATATTCACCAAAGGCCAATTGTGCTCAACTGAGCCTGTGGCCTTCAAGGGTGGATTAACATCAATGAACAAGGGAAGAGTTATTGATGTCATCTCTCTGCACTGCTGCAACATTCTTACCTCTAAACAGTGAAAGACATTAATTTGATGGAAGGACTATTAGGCAGATAAGAGTCAGTCAATGGCTCAGTGTCCAAATGGAAACCAGTAATGAGTGGTGTCCCTCAAGAGTCTCTACTGGCACCAGTACTGTTTAGTATCTTCACTGTGTCCATGGTATTTGCATATAAAGAACAAAGAGCAAGAAATATTTTATCCGCCAGTTGTTTTCAACTTTTGTCTGAAGGAAGAGAAAAAATAAAATAGATGAAAATGTTTTCTTTATTCAAAACCAAAGAAGCATTTTATCTGGGACTAGATTGCATGTTACAGGTTCATTACAGGAGTGTTGTTTTGACATGTGAATTGCTAATTTTATAGAAATTTAGAGGCAATGAGGGAGAAAGGACAGACAACACTCTACTTTGAAAAGCTGTGGGCACTCAATCTCCAGTCTTACCAATAGTGGTAGGCATCAATTGTCTCAGTATCAGAGGGAACCATGTATGTATATCCCTAATTACTATAATGCATATACCTAAACAATTTGCATGACAGTTTAATCTGTACAAGTCATTAGCCATTTAATAGAAAAGAAAAAAAACCTTTGCTTAGCTTCTAAGCTGTGAAGTGTTTGGGGCAAGTAGAACTGAGAGTGGTTATAACAGCCCTTTGATTTCCATGTTATTCTGTCCCCTTACTTGCTGTGAATTAACTTCACCTTGAGGGCATATAGGGAGTGAAATTACAACTCCAGCACAGTGTTGTAATCTTTTTTTGCAGATAATGAAGTCAGAGAAAGTGAGCATAATGTAGACTCATCCCTTTTGTTCGAAGTATTGATTCTATTGCATAGTCGTAGTTGTAGGAAAGAAATGAAGGGGATTCTCTCCCCCAAGTGAAGCAGATGTCTTACTGAGCCAAGTCTGAGATTTTGTTCTTTGTAAGGAAGCAGAGGGAATGCCTATTTATGGTATTTTGCAGCTACACTGAAGGAAATGTTCTCTTCAGATTATGTTGAGTGGCTCCATAGTATACAACGGCTGTGGTCCCTCTGTGGAGCCAAGAGCCATGTAAGCAACATTTACACAGACTGGACCTTAAGATTCTGATCCTCAGACATGAAGACAGTCTTTCATGAGTTTAATATTCTGGGAATTCAGGACTCTTTGCAACATTTTCTCCTGTCTGAGTCACATAGGTTACTAAATCAGTTGCTGGTTGTGCTTTTCAAGTTAAGTTCTGTGAGGAAATGACATGTAATTGCAGCTGTCCAAAAGAGACAGAGTTAAAATCCATTCTGTATCTCCCAAGTTATTCAAGGTGTAAGTAAAACATGTTTTAGTTTTATGTTCTGGTGCAACAGATTTTAATGGAGGGCAAAGACTTAAGGATTCATCTGCTTCCCAATGAAACATGCTTTAGTAAAGCAGAGACTCTACTCCTGGCTACCACTGAACTGACATGAAAGCTGGGGGTATTTCAGTCCTGTAGCCCTACATCCTAGTTCCTAGCATGCACCTGTTATTTACAGGAATATCAAGCAAATTCTGGGCAATAAGTTTATTTTAATTAATTCAGGAATCCTGTTGGGCAATAGGGTGTTTTGTCCCAGAGGGCACAGTGTCTGTCACTCAGGCAAGCATGTCTATCCGTATATGGAGCTGTGTTGCTCCAGTTAAATATACCTCAGTTGAGCTGACAACACAGCATAGCTTTGTGGTTGCATAATCAATGTTTTCTCCTTTTGCTTTGTTTGTGACCTCTAGCCAAACCCTGCTTTGAGTTACTAATTTCCATGTGGGATTTTGTATGTAATTGCTGCTATATTAAATGAGTTTTCTGCAAGCAAAAAATAATATATTTTGTGAAATGAGCTCTTTTCTATGCCCCCCACAGAAATAGCTGTGTACTTGAAAGACTGAGAGTGAATCCTTTTTTGTCATGAATGCCTGTTCCTCAGAATGCAGGAGGCTTTAGGTCTGATTTCTCATACGGTTTTGAGGTGCTTATAGAGCTTGAAGTGTGAAAAGCAGAGATCTTGACTTACATCACTGTTGTAAGAATTCAGGTCTTCTGGCAGACTTCAGAGGCAAAACAGTTCCAATAGAGCAGTCTTCCATTGCATGAGTCAGATTTTGCTTTCTCTTCCCTCACCTTTCTCCTGACGTAGGCTGCTCCCCTCAGGAGTAGAGTATCCCCAAGGGCTAGAGTGCTATTCCTTCCCTCAGGATCTTCTCTTATTCAGCTCAACAGAGACTTCTAAATTCACATTCAGATGAGAAAACTAATCTTTGATTTTGCTTCATTTCAGGGTACTGTCTGCATTTTGGAGGAAATGAGGCAGAAGTCTAATGACAATATCCTTATTCAAAGCCTAGGCCTTGATTGTTCCCTAAACACTATACTTCCTGACTATTGGATGAAGCAGGGATCCCAAATACATTAATGGAGAAAAAAAAAGAAAGATTCTTTATGTGCCCAGGAAGCAATTAAAGATTGCACAGGTGAAGTTAGTGAAGTTAATGCTGACCTGTTTCAAACTTTGAGTAAGACTTTGAAGCATGTGTCATATTTTATCTAGGTTTTGAAGTCCCACCCTATCTGACAAGGTAGAATGTAGGAAAGGAAATAAGACCTTCCTGAAAAATAGAATTGTTCTTAGGTGGAGGTACACAGGCTGCTGTCTTGGTATTAAATAGAGATTTTATTGACCTGTAGCAGAGGCTTTTGTGTGTCTTCAAATGAAATATCTGGCAGCAGCCGTAAGCTGTCATCTCCTTTGTGGGCTGACCACAGTGTGGAGAAGACTCATGCAGTTCACCAGTGACTTTCCCAACAGGATACCTACAGCAGAGGAATCTTAAAAACTGAGAACTATGTGTCCTGTTCCAGGTTCATGTGGGAAGTAGTTGTACTTAGTAGTACTAAGTTGGAATTAGTGGCACTAATTAATATTTTTCATATTTTCCCAGCAGTTTGCCCCTTCTGCTTTTCTCCTTTCAAGTTTTCCCATACACTTTTAGTCACTTTTTTTATGAGCGCTGCGTCTTCCAACCCAAGTGATTCTTTTTCTGAGCTGTGTGTATAACAAGAAGAACATTGAGAACACAGGAAGACTGTTTGCCTCTTTTCTGTTCCAGTGCCCAGTGCCATAATTGTTTCTGGCAGCCATGAGGAGCTATTGCAAGGAAAAGCTCTGTTCAGTCTGGAAGACAAAATGTGAAAACAGGCTCTGTAAAGAATGTTGCTTGATACCCTCTAGCAAGCTTTCATCAAGCACGTGCAAACTCTGATTTTTCTCAGAAGTTTAGAGCATGTCTGCACAGGGTGAGACTGCATAGTGACAGTGAAAAGGATCCTGCCAAATTTTAAGTCCTTTCTTCTAAGAAGGAAGATTGAAGACCCTCTCAGTGAAACAGCTGTAAGAATTTTTTAACACAGGCAGAAGTGTATAATGAAGCTACTTTACTGGTTCTTTTAAAGAAATGAGGTTAAATCTATTAAATTGAAGTGTGCAACCACACACAGATTTAGAAGACTCATAGAGACAGCATTATTTGCATGACATGACAGAAAATTCCAGATTCACCTGTGGAACAGGACTTCCTAGAAAAAAACCCACCCCTTTTGGGGGAGCTAGAGTTTTCACTAAAAGTTTTAAACACATATATATCTGACAGTCTGCGTGAAATAAAGGTTGTCAGACAAGCTAAAGCCTAGCTGACACGTGATCTCATTTTAGGAAAGAAATCAAAAAGGAATGGCTTACCCTGCTATTCATTAAATGCAACTGTAAATGAATTCTTGCATTGCAATGGGACCACTTTGCATTCCTTGAAACCCCTTTGGCAATTCATAGTGTGGTCAGCTTCAGTATCTGCGGAGAATGTGTTAGATCTTGAATGTATCTTGAGCTCCTCTTTCTTCAAGTAGCCAGGTAGCACTTGAATGATTTGTTAATCCCTTCCATGGCTGGGGACTGCTCTGAAAGCTACCTTTGATAGCCAGGTTTATTGAAGAATGGTATAGGAGAATTTCAGAGGGAACAGAAGAGCAAGCCCCTGTCTATCTGATTAATGGCTGGTGGGAATAAAGGGACAAATTAACAGCCTAACATCTTCTGCTGGCCATTCTGAAACCACACTGTCATTCAAGAAGAGACAACAAACAAGAGCCCTGCCTAAGGCAGGCTGAATTGTCAAGACCACTACCTCACCCTCTGTTTCTTCTGAGAACAATGCTGCACTACAGTAGCTCTAAAATGTATGAAGGGTGGAAAACAAAAACTACTGAACTTTTCGCCACACCATGACCCAGGTTTTTTCCTCACACCCATGCAAATTGTATCCAAATGTTTATTGTAACCTCCTTTGGCTCGGACTGTTCCTTTTCCCTACAGTGTCATATTCTTTGCCCCCTGGACTCCAGGTCCCGTCAGCTTGGTGTGCAAATGTTTCAGGAAGTAATTAGAAAGCTATGTGCTCATTACTACCATGTAAATTAGATCACAGCTCACTCTCCAGGTAATTCATATAATCAGGCATGAATTACCTCCCTTCCTCAGGTCCTAAAGGAAAGGTATAATTTAAAATTGTCTATCATTAGTAAGTTCATTTAGTTTCTGTTTGATTTTGATATATTTTTAGTGAATTAAACACTCTTAATTTGAAGAGAGATTTTAACTGTGAGGAATTAAAGCCAGATTCTGGTGACTCGCAGCAGCAGCAATCTGTGAATTACTGACATATACATTTAATATCTCCCTTGAGAGTAGGAAAGTTCTTCAAATGTTGAAACTGGCTTAAATAATTCAAATTCATATGAGTGGTGAAAATTCTTTGGCTAATAATGTTAGCCTGATCTCTTCACTTCCAATTTAATCTGGAATATTTGGAATAGTTGTTAATAGTATGTTGATTGATTTTAAAATCTTATTCAACATAATGGTTTGCATCCTGACACCTTAGAACTGACTAGATTAATATTCTCAGCTTGATGTAAACAAATATATTTTCATCAAGCAAAGTATTATGTTCTTTCACATACCTGGTTTTGCGTGTTGCACTGAGAACTAGCAAAATGCCTGGCTGTTTTTCTTCTCTGTTTTTACAAAAGCTGTTAAGGAGGGTTAATATTTCTTTCCTGTGGAAATGCTACTTCATGATCACTTTTACTAGGAATGATGAAGAAAAAAAGAATGAATGAAAAATATGAAAAATAAACAGAGCACTGGGATTGGGTTGCAGAAAGCTCAGTTTTAAGTTCCTGCTCTGACATTAAATTAAGGACACTGACAATTGATGCCTTTTGGCTGTTCTGGACTCTGTCTTCTCTGCTTTTATGTGGAGAAACTTTGAAACGTCTGGGGTTAACTCTAATGTGGGGAAGAAATATTTTTGAGATTTCAAAATTTAAGAGGAAAGGATCTGTTTACCACCCAGATACAATGTCAAGAAATAATGTGAAGTGAAACAATTGTCAGCAGCAATCATTCAAAGTAATTTCTTGTTCAGGTTTGAAACTTCAAGTTCTTACCCACAAAATAGGTTATTGATAGGATGGTCCTTCTCATTCCTTTAAAGAAATTGAGCTATTTAGTTTAATGATAATGGAGTCCTTAGGAATAAGAAATGGAATTTAACATGAAAACTGTTAGGTAGTGCAGCCAGTACATTAGGCTTTCATCTCTTTTCCTTAGACCCATCTGTTTTCTCTCTGTGTAATTTGAAGTCCTGGTATCTCTGTACCCAAATATGTGTTGAACGTTATGTCTATCTCTTTGCACAGAGAAATAAGCAGCACTGCTCTCACAGCTATTTGATTCTGGTGGTTCATATTCATGTCAAGGTCTGCAGTAACTTCTACAGGGTCTCTTATTTTCCTGCCATTTTCTTACGCAGCCAAACCCAACTTTTCCTTTCTTTACAAAGTAATTGTTCACCTTTCTTATAGACACAATCAAATTTAATATTTAGCCTCCTAAAATATTTGGTTTGCATTTTATTCCTTGAGTTTTGTATTTCCTTGTATTTTAGTGTCCAAAGAAAAAGTATTGTGATACCTGCCCCAATTTTATTGAAATAACCCAACAGTGCACTGGTGTTAGGTATAATAATGGAAAACTAATGCATAGTGTGTTTATAAACCTTAATTGTGTATGTGATCAGGATTACATGGTAGGGTGACATCCGAATTTCATACTAGCTGTCTCCAAAATAAATACACTTTTCAAATTTATATTAGCAGCAAAATGGCAAGTGTTGCCAAGTCAAGAAGTCTTGTTAAATGCAGGCAGGACCAGAGATATGTAAATTAGACTTGCACATCTAGCACAATGTAAAAGTACCCAAATACCTGTATAAATAAGCAAGTTTTACCACTGGCAGAGAACTTTCTGGGGAAACATGCATGTTTTCCAGACTAAATAAGCTGATATGTTTGGCCATGGCCATGCAGCAGGATGTCTTTTTGTAGGTGGCTTAAAGTGAGTTTGGACATCTCTGCACTTCAGTCTTTTGTACAGTCCTTTCTGTAATGTAAATTAGCAGTGGCATACCACCCTTAAATGTTATGCTTTTGCCGTGGAAAAAATGATGCATTAGAAGATTACATTCTGAAAAGCTTTAGTAAATAAGTACTGATAAAAAAAAGTATATTTTATTGGGCATTTTGATCAGAAATCAGGAACTCTTTATAAAACAGAGTTAATGAGATGCAGAAACTGCTGAATAAAACTATTCTCATGAGCCCCTGAAAAGGCATAGCTATCAGAAAGCTTCTAGCTTGCAGAATTCTATACCTTTGCAGATACCAGAGAGACAAAATCAAATTCAACTGCTGAGAGTGATGGCTATCGACATTCAAAAGTTTTGAAGCTTCTGCCCTGTAAGACAATATTTTTCTGATCATTTCTGTTGTTAAAAATATCTTATAG
The DNA here is from genome assembly GCF_022539315.1 of Serinus canaria. Classification (NCBI taxonomy): domain Eukaryota; kingdom Metazoa; phylum Chordata; class Aves; order Passeriformes; family Fringillidae; genus Serinus; species Serinus canaria. The sequence goes on from NC_066317.1 coordinate 15,119,519, forward strand.
TGAGGTCAGTCATTGCTAACTACTTTGAGAACCATTTTTTTGTGTCTTATAATGCCATACATGATTTATGTCACAGTCTTTAGTTAGTTACTTAGGATTGCCTAGTTCCAAAATGCCTTTTAATAAATATGACAGAGACTATCACCTTCTGACAGGCAGCATGTGTCACTGAAATAGAGGCAGTCATACAATAGCTTTAAAAGAGGAGTGCCACAGCTGAACAAGCAGCTTTTATGTTCTTTTCTTGTTGGACCCCCTCCGGGAGTAAGGGGTAAGTTTAGTTTATTGCCTTAGTTTAGCTTTCGGTTTAGTGCTAAACTAAATTTTTCTGGCAGCAAGCTTGACTAGGATCTTAGAAAGATAATCTTCCTGAAAACAAATGAAGTCAGACATGGCCATACACAAAATGTATTAGACATAAAATGCTTTGTACACTCTCTTTGTTTTAATGTTTGAGTGTGCAGGTACCTGTACCTATATGACTGCATGTACAAAACTTGATTTATGTGTGGGGGTGCTCATGTGTATGAAAAGAACCAATAATTTACTGATGGATTAATATGCAACAGAAATAACTACACTGAAATCAAAGTAGTATAAAGCAGTGTGAGAAATGAATCACACCTCCTCTAGATCAAGACTATTGATCAAATTTGATTTTATTGTGAAAGATATTGTGTACAAACACAGGCATATATACTCACACAACTTGTATTAAAAGAACAATGTTAGAGTTCTCAAATCCCAAAGTCAAATCATAGGACTTAATGTATTACCATGACTGCAGCTGGATTTGAGCTTTTGTGTATGCGCCATGTTTAATTACATGACCTCCAACTTTTTGTTAAACAGTGTTTGGAGCAGACAAACACATCCTAAAATATGACTTTGTTGCTGTCGGCAGGCTCATGGGATTGCATATTACTGGAGTTCCAGAGTTCCACCTGTGACAAAATCAAATTTTCAGCTGTGTTCTTCTTTAGGTATAATAACCTTGAACTGAACTCCTGCTTTGTACATGTGTATTCCTGCACTGTTTGAAACTGGATTGGATCTCAGTCTAGTCATTGGAACAAACAAGTTTGTTTTATCTTTTTCCTTTTTGCTGTTTTGAACCCCCATGGAAACACAGAGAAGTTGCCTTGGTGGAATGCAGGCTGGGAAAAGACAAACATATATAAATAAACGGAAGGAATTAGTACAACAACAAGAGAGGCATGGACAGTGGGCATAACAGAGCTTCAATAAGGGATGTGGAATGAGAAAAAGCCTGGGAGGTTTTGATGGAATAAACTTGGTTCCTTATGTGTTTACATTTAATTATGAGATTACACTATTTTTCCACAGAATTCCTACCTCATGCAGGATGCACTTAATGAGCAGCTATTAAATATATTGTTTTGCCCTTATCATGCATGGCTCTAAGCCCTACTTGTTACAGACATTTCAAATACTTGTTCAAACATAGAATTATTCATTTTTTTCCTGAGATTTTTGTAAGGCTCCTGTCACTTTTAGCTTTTTAAGTGGGATTGTACCAACAACTCTAATTCCAGTGTTTCCTAAATTTTCAGTGCTTAAAGTCATAGTCTCAATATATCGATTTTTGTTGTGTATAATTATACATATGCATTTATATGTATATATATGATATAGTGTGAGCAACCGACTGATGTGTGTTACTGAAGGACAGAAAGCTGCTTTAATTTTCATTTTATAAGGACAGAAAGTTACATGAGGGCATGAAGAACTCCGGAAATGACTGGCAATAAAAGAAAGCAAAGCTATTCTGTACTAATTTTAACCATTGTGTTACATCACATAGTTCTGCAGCAGATTAGTCATCACACTGAAAGGTTGATGGAAATAATAGTGAAAAGCACTTGGCGGACTTTGAACATCTGTGAGGTAATCCAACAGAAGTGACAAATGACTTCTGGCATTTAAAGGTGAAATGGAAAAACTACAGCCAGAAAACCTGACATTTCTGACTCTTTTACGGCAGTTTTTTGGGATTTTTTTTTTTTGCATGGAATATTTTAAAATTCCTTATTGCAGTATGTTGATAACAGTGCGGGGGGCTGTTTATAAATTAGGTAAAGTACAAGGATATCAGTTATAGTAAAGTAGTTCTGTGATTTTAATTCTTTTTAGGTAGTGTAGTCTAGAGAGTCCATGGGAGAAATAAGCAAGATGAAGTTTTTGCTGGAATGGCTAGGAATGTGATATTTGAGGGAAGGAAGCTGGCAATTTCTAAATCTCATCAGTGTACTGGGACAAACTTCTCCCTAGAAGTATATAAAATTTGACAATAGTCTTTATGATTCCTTGAAAAAACTTACACTGATTTTTCAGCAGAGCTCTGCAACAGCATTTTGCAAGGGTAACATAATATTATTGACTGACTCAAACTGGTGGAATCCATGCTGAAAAGTACAGTTATAGTGGTAAGTTATAGTAGTATAGTTAAGAAGAAGGCAGAAAAGAAAAGAGTTTGTGCTTATTTTTTTTCTTTTAGAAATAAAATGGCTTCAACAGATAGGCATAATACATTTCTAGAAAATTACTGCTATGAGTCCTAGGCAGTTGCCTAGGACATGACCTGATTACATTACCTGATACGTCTTTGTTGTTTCGCATATGCAACACCCATTTAGGTTTATCTGTTAGGACCTTCAGTGGGGCTAAAAACTACAGGAACAAATAAAGCTTATGAACAGTAAGGATGTAGATGAAACTTTTACATTCATATATTAATTATTGCTGGACAGATCAAAATAAATATCTCAAATTTATTTTAAAAATATATGACTAGTATGTGTATAGGAACAGTAACAATCATTTTTAAGGGACCTGACATAAAATGTGGTTAAAATTTATTTAAGATTTTCATTGTGTGATGAAATGGCAATGCAGGTATTTTTGTTAGGTTAGGTTTAATAACTAGTTATAAATGTTAAGATTTATGAAGCAGAAAAGAATAGATGAGGGGCAAAAACTTACCTAAAAATTCCCTTTTTCATGAAGGCAAATGTAAAATGTATGCATTTTAATCAACAGGTGATTCAGTGCTTGATGAGGTGATATGTTAATTCTCGTTTGTACATATTAACCATGTCACATCAACAACTGTTTACTTGACCATTTAGTATTCAAAGTGCTGTGCTGTTGAAGATGGTGATCAGTATGTTCAGCAAAGTTCCGTGTGATTTTCGGGCTGCAGTTTCACAGTTGGTGTAAACCAGTTTAAATCTATTCTGCTACTGTCCCACCACTTCTCCACTCCAGGCCATGGGTTATAATGCCTTTCGTCTGCTGGCACCAACATTCAGGCTGCTGGGTAATTGGTTGGATCAAAAAGCTGATCTGCCTGAAAACTAATTAATTAATTTTTATAGTTTTCAGCTGAATAGAGTCAATCCATCTGATCCAGTACTGGCACAAATGAGGGGCCAAGGGCTTAATGAAATAGGGAGAACTTTCCCTTTTGGTGGCAACATGGCCATGGATTGTGAAAGAAACTAGCTGTGAAACTGTGCCTGAATTGTGATCAACAGCATGGTCTACAGAGGATGGAGAAATAAAAAATGAACTAACAAGCTGTAAATGGGTACAGCATAATCAGTGTAAGTGTTGTAGAAAACTTCAAAACTTCTGTTTTGAACTTAATGCGCTGTATCATGGAGTGAGGAGGGAGTATTTTTTCTCTGTGGGCCTACTCCAGTTCCCTTATGATTCCATAGAAAAACTATCATGTTTTTAATATAAGATGGGTCATTTTATGTTTGAACATGAGTCAGATTGAATGGCTGAAAAAAAATAGTAGTGACAAATTCACCAAGGGAAGAAATCTTCCCATAAACCAGTGAAATGGTTAAATATAGTTACTTGAAACTTAATGTATTAGCAAAATATTTCATGAATTTGGAATGTAGTGTGGCTTGGTGTTTGAAAAAAATATTTTAAAGTTTCTTTCATTTGGTTACTAACTATCGTAAAAGTTATATGGGATTACTACTGTGTCCTGGTCAAATACATGCTGTAATCCTCTTAAATTCTGGTTTCTGATGTAAATGCTTGGTTTTATTTTTCATAGATCCTTGTTTTAAAATTAGTTCCCTGGGCATAATAGAAGTACTTGTTGAGACAAATGCAATCTAGATGATATCACAGATAGTTAATTTCTTCATTGAATATAGCTTCATGGATGTAAGTAGATTATAGTATTTATTTATCCCAGAAAATTGCAGCCTGCTTCTAACCATCAAATTGCCAGGAACATTTGAGAGGGCACTAAACAGACAAGGTTACCACAGTGTTTTAAAAGATAAGGTACATATTTTTTTCAATATTGTATTTTCAGTATATTTTCAGTATAGCTGAGTGATTTGTTTTCCTGGAAAAGATTTTTGAAATTAATATTAGGATTCTCTGTTTAGCTAGTTAGGTGAAGGTTAGTAGTTAAGTCCTGCTGTCCAAGTCATCTGCCTTTTTTCCTCCTCTTGACCTTAATCCCATTTCCCAAGGATGCAGTATTCATCTAATTCAGATAGCCTTGCAGAATTAGATTTAAAAAGTACTCTTGCCTTCTGAGTTGCTTTTCTCACATTCATTTGACTCCCCTGCCAACTTAGCCTTCTGTCCTCCACCCATCCCTGTTTTGATTCATTTCCCTCATGCCGTGTGCCTAAATATTGCCCAACCCATGTGGAAAGTCCTTAATTCTTGTCAAGACAGGGTCATGACTAGCCCACCCAGGAAGATCAGAACCATGGCTCTGAAACTGGAACAAGGCTTGCCCACTTTATAGTATAAAAGCCATTATTCCCTCATGCTCATCCAGGCCTTTGGGTCAGCAGACAGAGCAGAGGCACAGAAGGCATGTGTTAGGAGAGATGGGATACACTGGGAAACAGCTCCAGATTTATCAGGGACGCACAGGGGATGGTGCAAGGGGTGAGTGGGGTAGTGAGACTTGGCTGTGAGACTGTGCACAAGAGCAGTAAACTGATGTTAGAGGTGTAGGACAGGAAGGGTCAGTGGGTGAACTGTGCAGGGGAAAGAGGTCTTGGTAAGTTGGCCAGTATGTTTTCCCTTAGTTAAGTCTGGGCATTTGTAGGAGCTGGGGAAACAAGCTTGGCAGAGGACCAGCAGGCCACCTACTCCAGCTTTCTTACCCCATGGGGGATGCATGAATTGAAAAGAATTACTGAGCAGACTGAGGCTATGTAGGGCTTAGTTGTGGAACAGGCCCACCCTCAGTTCTGTGATGCCTTTGGCCACCTCCATCCAAGTCTTTGATGAGTGTTGTCCTTGGTCCACTGGATTCTTTAACTTCACAGCCTAATAGTCCATTGACCAATCCATGGCCTGTAGGATACTTGGAGATTTTAAAAGGCTAACAAATAATAAGAGGAACAAATCAAGTGCCTTGGGGATTTGAAAAACTGAAAACTGACCACACAAGAATTTTGAGGAAAGGCAACTTTTTGAGGATGGTATTGACAAGCAGCAGGACTTGAGTAAATATTAGAAAACCCCATTAATCCCAGCTGTGCCTCCACCAGTGGACATACAGCATGAATATAATTATCATCTGTAATACCAACCTCTATTTTGCATACCTGGGTCTAGTTTCTGGGATCTGTAGAATCTGTTCCAGCCCAGCCTTGAGATATGCTTGAGACAAGCACAGTTCTCTAATAGCTGATGACGTCTTTTAGCCTGCTCTCCAGGCAGCAGCCATTTCTGTCTAGTCTGCTACTCTATTCATCTGCTCTCAGGTAGCAAAAGTATGTTATGCATAGCAGTATTATTTCTAAGGCACATTTTACTAGACAATAACTTCTGTGGCTTATCAGAGCCAGAAAATATCATCCACCAAGTGCTATTGTTCACAGCACTTGATGGGCCTGATGCTCTCAGACATCTTTTCCAACCCAATTGATTCTGTGATTATGTCCCTTCCAGCCTAAACCATTCTGTCATCCTGTGACTTATGGTAAATTGCTAAACACCTGTTTTCTGGAGAAGAATGGGAAGAGTCAATGGTCATGCTGAGGAAGCTGTCATGATTTGTTAACTTAAATATCTTTGGATTACATCACACAGGCCAAACTTTGTGGCTACCTACATGTGTGTTGTTTTACCTGAGAGAAGGCATATAAAGCCTGTGAAACACTCAGTTCTATGTCCTCAGTAGTTTTCTTAGGTGGGCTTCAGTTCTGTGGGATGAAAAGTTTAATTTCTGAAGTCTGGTCATCACAGTGGGCTTTACACAGAGCTGCAAAGATCTGGTTCAAAGGCAGTTACCTCATTCCAATCAGGCTCTGCTATTTATTCCTCTCCAGTATTGTGTCCTGTGGTGTCTGGCCAAGTAGTGTAAGTTCCTGTGACACTCTCTGAAATCCTTAGCCTTACTAATGATTGCCATGAAGTGTGGAATTAACTGGACCGTCTGGCCCTAAATATTTGGTTCTCCTACATGATATTTGTGACCTGGAATAATCAGAGAAGTTGCTTTTTTGGCTATGAAGTGGCTAACCTCAATTTGCTGTCATTGCTATTCAACAGATTCCTTTATAGACCTTAATTTTGGTCTGCCTATCTGTGCTTTGTGTGGAGGATGTTCATAGGAGTTTATTAGAAGTCTATTTCAAGAAACCTCCTAAGAAGAATGATGCCATGTACACCGGAGATCTGGTTGTCTCCTCTCAGAGCTCACTATCTAATCCATGCAGTCCATACCGAATTACCAGAGGGAATGAACAGAGGAACCAAAGGGTGGTGTACAGGGATGTACACAGGAACTGTACATTGTACAGATGTAAAGATAGGCTAGGGAGAAGAGAGAGTGCTCACAGCTCTGCTCACAAGTAGAATACATGAAAGATGAACGAATCAAGGGAAAAAGAAAATGCTTTCAAGGAGCCCATAGAATAAATTTCCTTACTAATTAGGAGAAATCCTATTGCTTCAACCTACTTATGACAGAGGATAAGTGAAAGGCACGAAGCACTTCTGAATGGACAAGGGCTGGGTGAGGTAACCTTATAACTGCCAGCTGTAATACCTCAGCACACACAGTGCAGTAATACTAGTAGGAGCTGAAGGAGGCTCGCTTCAGCTGTTCATGGCTGCCTCATTCCTGTTAAAAGTTGGAACAGAAGCCCTTGTAGAGTGAAGGTAGTGTGCTTGACCAATGTTTGTGGCATGCTCACTGAAAGTACGAAAAGAATGTTGCTCTCTTCCATTGCATCAATTTGTAGTACATTTGGGTTTTTTACTGCCTGATGTATTGAACTTCTCATTTGATTTATTTAGATGTAAGGTGTGAAAAATATTTTAAGTTGTTTCTTAGGCATGATTGTTCTCCCAGTTCAACTTGGAAAATTGATTTCAGTCCCTTTAAGCTATACTCCAAGATAGAAGCTAAGAAGTGTAAAGGGCTTACTTTTTTCAGAATTAGTTTTGAGACACGAATTTAATGTCTTCCATTCTTTGGCATTTGCCTGGAGCTTCTCTGTTTATGTCATAGGATACAATGGTACTGTTTTAATTTTTGTCTGGAAAAATAATTCTTGTGTCTTTTGACTGAAATTAAACTGATGGAAATTATTGCTTATGAAGTCATGCAATTACTAATTACTGGTGTAGATGATGGAACAGTTTATCTCCAATTTTCAGGAGCTCGAGGTATAGTAATGTTAAACAGTAATAATACAGTTTAAGTAATAATACGTCTTGAAGCCTGTTTCTCAATACAACATCTATTCATGACTAGGCTTGATTATTTTCAGTAAGACACTTGCTAAGGCAATAGTACTGCAACATCTAGGATTTTTATAATTTACTCTTCATGTTATGTTTTTTAAGTAAATTGCTGTAAGAGAAAGGGCCTTAAAATTTCTGTTTCCTTCCTTTCACCAGGAATGCTATTTTAGTATGAGTGCTAAAACTTTTAATATCTGCTTTCAGAAAAAGTATTATGTGACCTACCAAACTATTTAATATAGTTTGAGACACCATTTCTATGGACAAAAATTAAGATAAATGTTTATTTGGCTCCATTATGAACAAATGGACTTATTGCTCTACAAACTGTGGCAAGATATAAATTGACAGTACCATGTTTTTGACATCAGTAAATGCTGTAATTTTGTTTTAGTCATGTCCCTGAAAACTTGGGTTTCTGAAACATTGGCATTTAAATACAAAACAAATGGTTTTTTGAAATGCAGCATATGCTTTTGTGGGTGACAGGTTGGAATTAAAATCTGTTCTTTCTGTGAATGAGGACCTTAGGCACCATAATTTTCCTGTGATCATACAGTTTTAGTCTTTAGTCCAAATAGGAACATTTGTACCCAGGTGTTTCCAGTGTGCAACATGGTGCTAACTTCAACAGGTTTAATCTAGAAGCACTGAAAAAAGGAAAAAAATAAAAAGAGAGAGAAGATTTTAATCACCTTAACTTTGATTATGTTGTCAAGCCTTCTACGATGCAGTTGTCCAAATACAATACAATTGTCCAAACAAAGCAGAATATTAAAGACAAAGATATAAATATAAATGAATAGCCAGAGACCCTACTGCCAAAAAGCAAATATAATTTATGTCCAAAATAAGTATGTACATACACAATATATGCCTGTGTATGTCTTTGAACACAATTTTGCAACTCTGCTGAGTCTTTTCTATGTTATTCTATTAACCAGTGATATATACCCACAGGAATGGCTCTTTGTGTGAATTATAACTTTGTATGGCACTGTCTTATCCTCTTCATAACTACTGGAATTTTGGAGCTGTCTGGGAGGGAGGTAGGAGTGGTGTTCTGAAGGTGCTCAAAGACTGTAATTTACATTAGGCAAGTTGGCCCAAAAGCATGTACAACCTCTGAGCTCAAATAGAAGTTTACACCCTTCAAATATTGAAATAAAATATGTATGGAGGCCTACCCGAGTAGATGAAGGGTAGACTTCAGCAACACATCCTATATGTACCGGATAATAATAATACTGTAATAATACAGTTTAAGTAAAAATACATAATAAAACATGGAAGAAATCCAGTGACCAATTACTGGTCTTCATTTTGGAAAAGTTACTTGACTAGTCCCTAAGAAAAGGAAAGTTTATATTTTAAGATGGATTTACTGCACCAAATGTTTTCAGGTGACAAGTGACACTCATTTGTAAAGTAGTGGCTGAGATTGTTAAATATGTTTACTTGACATAAGAAGTAATAGTAGAAAAGTATTAGTATGTCTTGACTGTTACCAATATATTTGTAGTGCAGTTGTGAAAGGAGAGGCCAGTCAAATGTAATTTTTATTGTATTGATGTTTTCTGGTGAGAAGGAAAGATTCAACAAATGTGTAAGTATTGTAATGGAGGGAAATGGGGAGAGGGTAACTTTTGATATTTGCCTCTGTGGCAAATTTGAAGGAAATAAGGTGTTTAGAAACATGACAGCTCATGCGAAATCCATCATGTTTGCTCAAAAACATTTTAATGAAATGGACTTAATTGTAAGGCAAGCAGGAGAAGTCTTGTGATTTTCATTTGCATTTAAAAACTAAACCATATTTTCTGTATTCTTAACTTTTCTAGTTTGATTCCTTATTCTTTGTCTGGTGTTACTTAGCTGGTAAAGGTGTTGGTGGTTTATTATCATTGTATAAAATGCATTAATGATTTCAGTGTTTTATACTATTCTGTAAGAATTGGGGTTTTAAAAAACACAATATTTGGTCATAAGAGGTATCAGTGGAAGAATCTATTTCAGAAAATAAATTAAAAGATACGTCAGCTGTACCATTTCTTACAGCCATGGTCAAAGATTTTTTTTTTATAGGCTGTTGGAAATACAGAACTAAAATACATAAACAATTAATAAAATATGGAACATACCATGAAAGCACATCAGTGAAACTCTGTAAAATGTTAGAATGAATTATTTTTTTGCAACTTGGTGTGACTTTTGCATTGGAAATCATGCATCACTTTTCTAGTTTTGACTGAAATGAGGACCACCCTGAAGCCAAGCTTAATTGAAATAAATCCCTTAGGAGGCTTTATTTGTCACTTTGTTGTAAATTTGGCAGCTAAAAAGACATAACAAAATATGCAAATTAGAGATTAAATGAATTTCATATTAAAAATATTTAATTTGGGGTATTGAATTAATTCATCATTGACAACTGATTCTTTGAGGAGACAGAAAGTTACTTTAAAATAGTTCTGAAAAATTGCCAGGGAATGTGGTACTAGAAGGTGCAGGGTTTCTCCACACCAAACTTCAGTAGTTTTTTTCATAACAAAACACTTCTGGAGAGACAAATACTGTTAGTAACTTAAACCCATTAATATTTACCAACAAGCATGACTCTCTTCACCTGTTTCCTTGCGTTGATAAAGGAGAGCCTCTATGAATAATTATCTTGTAGGGAAAAAAATTATCTCAGTATGTTTACTGGTCTCTGTTCATAAGAGTTGTGAAATCTGAGCCAATCACTGTCAGGCAGTCTTTAGATTATCACTGGATACAGAGTGGGATGTTAATCACTTGATACAGAGTGTGATGTGTATACCTTTATAACCAATAATTGGGGTTTGGAAAAATATTAAAAGTATGACATCACTCTGACTAAATGTCATGGAGATGTTGGTAATAAGTTGTTCCAATCAGTTTATCAGTGTGAAAAAAGGTTTTTTTCGTTGCTGCTACATACTGATCTTCCATAAAAAAGAAGCAAATTGTGAAAGCATTGAATGTTAAGAGGAAAGTATTTTTTAAATGGAACTTTATATTTTGTTTCCTTGTGTCAACACAATTTGGTAGATCTAATTATCTTTTACTGATCATGTATGCATTTTGTGTTGGTATTTTGTCATGCCAAGGAGATGAAACAGTGTTTTCCCCTATCTTTACTGCTCACAAAACAGAAATGTAGCAGGAAACTTGAAAGAATGCATGAAAATGAGGAAAAGCACTCAGTTCAGGTGTTTGGATCTTGTTTTGATCCTCAGAAATGTCCAGAAGATGCAGAAATTCTTGTTCTTTGTTGCTCAGTAGCAAGAGAACATAATGTACCCAGGCTGCTTTCAGCTTGCAGCGTGGACTTACTGTAGTTTCTTCTTCCTTCCCTTGCTCATCTTTCAAAAGTGTATCACAGTTCACAACAGCATTCTTACCTGTTGTTTGACAATTCGCAGTAAGAAAAATTTTCCTTTGATAGTCCACCAAAGCCTTTCTAAGAACCTGTGTGAAATATTTAAATGGATGATCCATGTAGAAGTACTTAAGGTAGGTATTTCAGAGTACTTTCAGTGGTTCTTGGCTCTGGCTGGATGCTGTGTTTTTCCACTATGTGCTTTGTCATATTTTGCATGACGCTGGTTTCAGTGGCAATATGCACCTGCACATTTGCTTGCTTGCAAAGTGCAAGTTTTGCTTGCATTTTTGATCTGTCTCCCACATGGTCACCAAGGAGAAAACAGATTCTGTACATGATTACTCCTATTAACTATTAAAAGGATTTGGTAGCTCAAGAAGTAAGAAGAAATACAGTTGGAAGAAACAAAGACAATTGTATTTATGTGTTGTCACGTACACATCTGCATTATAACTGCATTATAAACATTTTTTTGATGAAATTCCTCTTGAAGTGTCAGACATGGCAAGAATGGTCCAAGGAGAGGGCTGCTGGAACAGATACAGTCCTGGTCAGTGTGGTAATGGTCCTGGGTGTGAAGAGTGATAACTGTTGAGGTTCTAGGCCTACAAAGTGACAAGTTGCTGCCTTGTCAGAGACAGATAGACAGTAGTGGCCAGCTTTAAAATGTCACGCAGAGACAGATATGGCCTGGTTTAGGAGTTTGAATCCTAAAACACCCTTGAATTCTCTGATTATTACTTTCAGTACAGGAGCCTTTTCAAGCAAACCCTCCTGTTTACTCTAGTGGCTTCCCATTCAAGTATGGACTGTCTAATTGCAAATCACCCCATAGAAAGAAATCACAACTGCACTCCATCAGACATTGCTCTGGAGGGAGATGTAATGTAAGGAGGTTGTACTGCTAGAGAAAGGTGATTGTGAGAACAGTGCATCTCCTGAGATGTGTGTTGAAGAGTATGCTGAGAGAACAGGCATTTTACAACCTACTGTTAACAACAGCTTGCAGTCATAATTTTTATGATATTTCATGGTCTTAATAAAATGGCGGGATCAAGCTCTTAACCATGTTTTTGCTTTCTTTCTTGAAAAGCAAAGTGATACACATAGTAATATGTTCAAATTACTTACGAGAACATCAACCCCGTGAGTTAAAATGAAATACCAACCATAACTCCTGTCTGTTTTTAATGTGTAAGAGCATGAGAACTGGTAATTATTTATTATTATGTATAAAGTTATGTTTGGGAAAAAAAGAGTTATAGTTACACTGTAGTGATTTAAAAATTGTTACAATGTTTATGTTCACTGAAATTACAGGAGCATTTTCAGGCAAGTCATTAGTTTTCAGAATTTGCAGTCAGCTCATCCCTGGAGTACCCTGCACATGTCACTTTTTTATTCTGGTGATGAAACATTATATGGTAGTTTATGTCAGCAGTAAGTTAAGTTCCTGTCTATTTGCACTGCGCTGACTGGTAGCTGTTGTCCAGGTAAACCCAGCAAAGGTATGATGATGAGCTCTGCTCCTTAGCCAACTTAAAACTGGAAGTCAGTTTACTTGCCATTCCTAGAGTCCCACTGGAACTTTATTTTATTAAAATGTAGACTTAGAAATAAAACTTAATTCAATGGATTTACCATTTGGACTCAAAGATCTCAGAGGAATTTTCCAGCTTTTTGTTACTGGCTTCTTAAGGATGAGCCTACTTCATTGCCAAAAGCAAGGCAGTGAGATTAGTCAGATCAATCAAATATTAAAATATCATGTTGCCACAGTTCAGGTGAGTAAAAAACTGCCATTGAGGTAGACAAAGGTTCTCAGGGGAAGAGTGCAACTCAAGAAATGGTGAGGAAGCCAGAAGCATTTCTGTGCCTTGCACCATGTAGCATATAGTCTGCTTCAGCTCCAGGCTTCTAATTCAGCTGGGCTCCCTGAGTTTAGACTTGCATGATCAAACCAGGAAGAATGCAACTATATTTTACTGAGGTAGGATAGAAGAGACTAGAAGAGAATTAGATTTAAAATGTTCTGTATCTCCATGCCTAGCCACCTGCACTTGTGACTCTGAGCACTGGAAGCTTCACAGCTTCTGTTCATTTCATTCTATTTTAGAACTTCCCCTCGATAGGCTATTTTCATATTCCATTTTTTTAATAAAGTAAATGAAATTACAGATGAAGAAATATTGATTTTTAAAAGTCATTGAACATTGGTTCCATGGCAGTTGGATCTCCATTAGCAGACTTGTATTTATTGGGAAGCGATTACATGAACAATCCCATTATTTATTATTTCTGCATCTTTAAAATGCTGACTAGCCTGCAATCTGCCTTCTTAGAAATCCTAATTATACAGTAATTCAGTCTGTTTATAACATGTTTTCAATTTGCACTACATATTCTACTGTCAGAAAAATATGACATATGGTTTTATGGAAATATTTAAATCACGACAACAAGCTACTGCACTGGAACTCTGGCTTTTGGAGACAAGGATGGGCTGGTGAAATTGTTCTCTCATAAATGGGACATTCAGAAGAATTCCCAATTGATTTCCATAACAGATGAGTTAAGTCAATGTGGAGAGCATCTGAAATTCCATTGTATTTTAGCAGCCCTTGTAAAATGGAAGCAGGATCTAAAATGCTGATGAACGGTGTTCAAATATCACTCTAAATCAGCATTTTTATTTATTCATTCATAAATTGAATATATCTATGTGACTCAGAATTTATCAAACTATTTGTGGCAGTTTAACATATGTGCTTTTCAAATACGCGTTATTAGTTCAATTTTGGGAGTATTTTTTATAAGGCTAATTTTTGCTCACACTTATTTTCAATGGAAATACCTAAAGAATTCCTATTGCTTTGAATTACAAAAGAGTCTGTTTTTTATAATGGTGTAGGGTTTCTTACAAACCTTGTGATAGCTAATAAATTAGCATGGGTAGCAACATCTTGCCATATTGGCAGTGTCATTAAAACAAAGTCTTAAAAGTAGGTACCTGTAAACAAGGGCTAGGCTTGACTACTCTCCCCAAATCCCATCAGTTACAGTCACTGTTGAAAACAGAACAGTGGGCTGGGTGGACCTTTCTCTCACCCAGTGAAGCATTTATTTCCTTACAGTCTTACAGTGTTACCTGCTCACTCTTGTTGCTACAAATACATTGTGCAGTGTATTTTACTTCATACATAGACAAATGTAATTTGAGATGCTGTTTGAGTGGACTTAAAATATCAGCGAATTTGCATATGAAATGTCAGAAAGTGATCAATTAGCTTTGCATGACAAATAAGGTATCTTCTTGAATCTGCAGCTTTTTGTGTGGATTTTTCCACTTAATTAAATTTACATGCTCTTCTTGTACATAGTGATGCTGACTGCAACTCTTCAGAGATTTCCAGTGAGTTTGCTGTTTTAAACCTACTATAGAAGCTAGACAAAACTCCTTTCTGAACTTAGGACATACTTTCCATCCCATGTTTATTGTACAGCAATGCAAAATGCTACGTTGCTGCCATGTGAAGTATTACAACTTGTTTTGCTATTACCTAGCCAGGAAACTATGTGGCAGATTGCTGTTGTAAAACTTTGGGAGACTACAGCCAAAATTCTCAGAACCCGTACTTTGTGGATCTGACAATAGTGATTTTCCTTAGGACATGCAGTAATTTCCTCTTTAGTCCATGTAAAGAGCTCATCATCTCAACTGGTAGTTAGTTTGGGGGGGGGTGGAGGGGGTGTAGTGCTGTCTCAGAGGCAAGATTTACTTGGCCAGAATTTTTACCTCTGAGATTACCACAACTGGGAATCATGTGGTGATAGAAACAATCTAAATTCTCTGACAAACAAGCAGGTATCTTTATCTAAATTCTTATTTTCATACTGTGTATTCCTTTCTTTCTCTGGCATTTTACTCCTTGCAGTTAATCTCACAGTCCTGAAGTCACTGTCACAAAAACTTCCACATTTTACTTCCTGACAGTATTCAGATAAATACAAAAAAATCCCAAACAAGCCCTCTCAAATTGTATATTTGTGGTAGCCTCATTAGTCCCATTTTCGTCTGATTTTCTAATGGCCATTTATTTCTGAATTTGTTTTCTTCAAACCTCTTAAAACATTCTTGCTGATAGTTCACAGAGTATTTTGAAGTAAATTTTCTTGATCCAAATAATTTACCTGATTGGAGCTTATATCTGTCAACTGTCCACATCTGAAACATGTCCTTTTCTTGCTAAAACATCACCATCACACACCAAGTTTTTTTGTAATTTCAAATTTAATATCGATATGGAGAAAGGTAGGGAGAGAGCCGCACTGAAGTTACAATGAAAACCAAGAGTTCAGAACACCATGCTAAAGTATTTCTAGAAATATTGTCTTCTTACAATGGTTGTTTTAAGACTTTTCTCTAGTTTCTACCTTTTTCAAGTAATAAATAGGAGTTATATCCACTGAAAAAAGGCTTCTGGCAGTCAGTTTAATGTTATGGGGGATAGTCTATTGTCATACTTTTTAAGACATTATCAAATTCATTTTCTGAAAGAATTCGTTATGGAATGTCTGAGAAGCTCAGAAATCTCTCAGAAGTCAGGAAGCTAATTCAGATGATTCTGTGTGATCTCAGAAGAGTGCAAGTTTTCAATGTCATGATGCTGATAATTAGAATCTTTTCAGGGACAGGATTTAAACTGTTTTTTCAACATTGGGAAGCTTCCTACAGAGTAAGGATTTGAACCCTGTTCCAGACTCAGGGAATTCCAGTTCAGTTTCTAGATGTAGCCAAAGCAGATGAGGAAGTCCTGCCCCTACCCCAAGACATAACAAGAATCCACACTCATGATATCCAACAGGAAGCTCTTTGCTGCTAATGCCACTGTCTTCCCAAGGCAATAAAGAAATAGTACCTAGTTTTCAAAAACCAAATCTATCTCGCTGGGCTACCCTCACATACAGAAGTTCCAATTTCAGGTGTCTCATCTGAGTCAACACCAAAGTAAGTTCCCCTAATGCAGTGCTTTTGAAATTAGAAGGCCATATTCAGTTTTCCCATGAAAAGGTGTGGAACTGCATCTCTTTAGAAAACTGCTGATTTGGAGTTCATCAGACCTGCAAACTGGTGATGTTCATCATATGCAGTTATTAACTTGTACCTACAAAAGCAGGGGGGGTTAATAGTGACCAAGCAGGGGGGTTAATAGTGACCAAGCTCCAGGTTTGATTTGCCTGTCTGCATCTCCTTTCAGATTTCCCTTCAGTTTGTTCTTTGCTGCTTGTCTAAACTTTTAAGTGTTTTTGAAGCCAGCTATTGTTTAACAATTGCCACATTTCCTCCTGCAGGCAGTTAATGTTTCACTTGTGGTTTAACTAATCCATAAGATGTTATTGGTTACTATGAGTATGTCAAAGCATTAGTATTTGACTTGCTAATATCTTTAAGAGACAAAGAAAATCTCATTCATTTCCAAAACCGAGTGCTACTGCCATAGAAACTTCCTAAATGATGGTAGTCCCCTCCCTATGGCAGGGGACTATTAAAAGAGAAGGGTTGAGAAAGGGAAATATTGTTCTGGAATGAGATCTCCTACTGCATCACTGCTGTGGTATACCATGAGAGAGAAACACAGCTAAAATGTAAACAGAGAAAGGGATTTCTTTTTTTTTTTTTTTTTTTTTTTTTTTTTTTTGAGAAAATTTGGCCACAAAAAATTTGGGTTTGGAACTGAAAAAAAAGAGGTGGAAAGAGAAGACATGCGTGCCTAATACTGAAGTAGAACTTGTTTGTATTTAGCATGTTGGAGAAACTGTTTGAGAACAGTTCATTCTAGTGAAAATATTACTTTTGTAAAACTGCCAAGATCAGTGTTTTCTCATTCATGAATCAGAGTTCTTTGCTCATTTGTGGTTGCTTTCTTCTCATCCTCTTTCCTTGACTACTGTCCTTTTACAGCAAAAAGCCATCCACAGTTGCCTAGCTAAGCACTTGCTTAAGTATCAGTGGTGAGGGTTCTACAGAACAAGTCAGCAAGGCCTGATGTGCTTTTCTTATTTGTGTAGTCCACACAACTCTTCAATTTTGTGAGGATATGCTGGGGTTCTTTTGCAGTTATTTAGTTCTACTGCAGAAGAACTTGTCTGTCTTCTGGTAAGAAGTGTGGAAAAGGTGTTGAAAGGCTGGGCCTTGCTGCAGATGTGGGCGGTCCAGCATAAGCAAAAGCACAGTGTGGGCTTTAATTCCTGCCACCAGCTGCAAATTACACGTGGGATTGAAGACCAAGTGAATGTGTGCTTTAAAAATCTGGAGGTGCTGGGCAAAAATATGAAAGTAACACAGGTGTAGGTGTCTCCCCCCTTAGAAACTGTTATGTAATGACTAGATGTCATTTGAATTATGAAAATACTGGTCTGTCACTACAGCTATCCAGGGGTTGCTTTTCTGAGATGGGATTTACTGGTTCTGCCTAATTCTGTTCATACGAAACCTGAAGAGGCCTGACAATTACATAGTTGTGGATGTTCTGTGCAGGAGAATATTGGCCATTTCATTATAACAAATCCAACTAAAACAAAATGATAGCTGGGGAAAGAGGGAGGGAGGTAGGGGAAAGGAAGGCATTATTCCTTACCACAAAACATTCCTCTCTTTCTCTTCCTCCCCTAAGCAAATTAACAGAGTAGGTTCTTTATGCATGCAGGCCTGTGCAGGAAAGTTACTGAAGCACTGACACAGAAGGAAATCATACAAGATACTGTACCTGGTTCCAGTAAAATTGGAGTGTGTGGGTGGCAGGGAGCTTAGTTCCATGTGCTTTCCACCCCACAGGCAGCTCCACAACTTCCTGTTGTGGAGGTTTCTCCTCTTTCCTATGTGGCTTTGTGCAGTAGGCTTGTCTTTCCCTTGGTTGACGTTATTTGCAGCCTGTGTACAGTAAGTAGCCTTGTGCAGTTTGCTCATCCAAGAAGGCTGCATATAAATTTGACTCATGAACTCTGTAGGGTGGCGTTATGAAGAATTATCTCAACTAAGAATAATTTTTCATTAGTTAAACAGGAGATGACATAGTCCATGACTTTTTTCCCCTGGACTTTTCAATATGTCCCATTCAGGAATCAGGACCAAAGACAATCTTATTTTAATTCTTTTTGGAATATATTTACTCACTCCCAATGTGTTCTGTTCTTCTTAAAGAGACATGTGTTTGCTCAGAAAGGAATATACCAATCACTAAAATGGTATATTTTCTGCTTTTATGTGAAGTGGTTTTTGGCAGCCTGAGAGAAAATTTTGAGACTAAAATCTGATCTCACAGTCTAAGTAATAGGTCCTGGCTTTAATGATTTACAACCATAATTACATACCTACTCCCTTTGCTTCTAAGTTTTTAAACTAAGGGTCATCATGAGGGTGAACTGTATCTTGCTGAAACATAGACAAGTGTGACTGAACTGTTAAATTTATACCTTTTTTGTTTAATCCTCTTGATTTATTAGGGGAGAAGACAGCAGAATGAATGAAAGTGTAGATCAGAGCCAAGACTTTCATCTTTAGTATGGATCAGATCTGGATAGCAAGATGAATGTTTTGTGGTTGAATGACCATCAGGGAGTAGCAAGGGCAATTAAGTAGTCAATGTAATGCACATGTAAGTAATTTTTTTTATGATTGGAAGCCTTAAGTGTTTTGACCACTAACATGGAGAGGTGCAAAAGCTTGTTTGATGACATAGGACCTGGATAAAGAGGATGAGGGGTTACAACATTTTATATATATTTATCTTTATCTGTCAGTCATCATCAACAAGCATTCAGATTCTGTTGACACAGCAGTATTAAAGTTGTTTCAGCTTCAGTAACATAAATTTGTTTTACATTTCAAGGGATTTAGCTAAAAATTAATAATGAAAACATAATACATATTTCAGTTTACCATTTTAGTTTGACTAGTACAGGTCAAAGCTCTTTGTATTTTATTGCCTTGAATATGTAGAGTATATTACAGTGGGATATTTCATGGTTAAGGCAAACTAATGTTTTTCAAATTGAAGACAATCACAACAAATTTTTATAATGTAAGTAGCATCACTAACTCTTGAATAGACACAGATGTCAGTTGCTTCATTTACCACATAGTTTAGCCAGGGTCCTCAAGGTAAATAAAAATTTGGCTGACTTTGAGGAAACTATTTAATAAGTCTAAAGAATAAGTATACAGTCTTCCTGGACATACTGTAGATATGATTTGAACATGTAAACAATATAGATTATGTACTCTCCTACCATTTATTTTACTAGCAGATTTTTTTACTTGCTGTCTAACTGGAATCCCCATTTAAATACAGAATAATAAAAATGCCAACCTCTGATTTAATGGTGATATTAACTGTGAGCTACTAAGTCTATTTTTTTAGCCCATTAAGCCTTTATATAGTTTAAATAAGCTTTATACTAAATACTTTGGAAAGAATGAGAAAGTTTACAGATTTTGATCCTCCATGCAAATCTGCTTGAGCATTTTGTTTAGTCACAAAATAGAGTGCATTTGGTTGGTCCAAGTACCAGGCACATGAGTTCCAACTGGCCAATTTGTGTGGGACTGTGAGTCTTTCATCTACATGCCTCATTCCTGGCCACTCTTTTTTCCCTTTATCCAGTCCTCAATGAGCTGCTGCACGCACATTAATTGCCCTGAGCAGACAAGTAGTCTTTTCTGTTTCTACCATAAATGCCACTCAATGAACTAGCCACTAGGTCATGCTCAAGTGCAATGGAATCTTGTTTTTCCCTCCCAAACATCTAGCATCACCTCCACCCTGACATCAGCTTCTTTGAGGCCAATGAAGTTCTCTCACAAATACTCTTATTGTGGTTGGTATAAAGAAAATTTTTGTAGATCAAAATATATTAAAACTATAAACATTTATAGGAGCAGGATGTAGAGGTAATGGTTGAATTTATCTCTTTTTTTCCCCTAAAATTTCTCTTATATTTTTCTAAAAATGCTTATTTTATCACTATGGAATTAAACAATACTGTAAAAGGCCTCCTAAGATTCAGCCTTTCTAAAACCACCAAAGGGATTGTATCGGCAATATTTTGTCCTTCATGAGGACAACATCAATTGAAATTTAAAATTCTTTGTTTTTCTTCATATACTTTCATCAGCCGATCATTATCTATCTTTTGACTTTGTTTAATTAAATCTTCTTTAAAGGTGGGTACTTAAAAGAAAAAATAAATAATAATAAAGTGTTGTCTGTGAAAACAGGTTAAAATATTTATCTTCACACTTCTAATGTCAATACAGATTTTAATGAGAAAAAATAATCAAGAAAATAAATTACTAAAATGCTGCAAAACAAATAGCAGAAGCTTCTGGGAGATCTTCATGCAGAAGAAATTGTGGATTTTTTGGGTATACTTTTTGAGCCACTACTATGAAAAGGGCCTTTTAGATGCAGAAGATCATCAGAGGTAAAGCCATTAACTTCATGTGTGGTTTTTTAGCTTTTTCTACAGTCTTTATGAAAACTAGAGAAGACTAATTTGTTTTTACATGAGATTCTTTCTGCTAGAAGACCATTAAATTAGCATAACGATGCCTTAGCATTTTAAGCTTATTTGAAGTATGTTGCACATCTGAAATGACTGAGAATCATTGGCTTGAACAGACATTACCTAACCCTGCAAAGTCTGTGTTTGTGGAATTTGATGAATATATGGAGAAATACATTGAGTGCTGGACTCTTTCCACTGGCTTAATCAGTCCTATGGAATGACCTCACCTTGATGGTTCTTCCTCTAGCAGCTTCCCTTTGGGAAATTTCCTTGCCTTCAGGCAATAGATCAATTGTGACAGTACCAATCTCTTCTAGTGACTGCTGCCTCGCTTTGTAGCTTGTAACACTCATTTCTGTGGCTTGTTTACACTGTGTGACTTAGGATGCAGTCTTGGGCACAGTAGGAAAGCTGCAAAGACAGTTAAACTGATGTTCTTTGTTTAAAGCATGGTACAGAACTCCAAACAAGTTGTGAAAGAGGAAGCCAAGAAACAAGGACCATCTAGCAAATCGGGTGTGAAGCTAGGATTGGAATTTAGGTCTGCTACATCATCACTTCAGGTTCATTTTACTCTATCATCCTTTTTTTCTGAGTTCTGGCTGATCTTTATCAAACTGTTACTGACATGCAGCTCCTGGGCCAATTGCAGAGTATCTGGAATTGAAGCAAAGTACGTTAGAAAGCAAGGTGAGAAGGTGAGAAAACTGTTTGGTAAAATGATGAATTAGTGATATGTTTTATATAGGTTGTGGAAAATGAAGCTTGTTGTTGGTATTTATCTTCCAAAAATTCTGTAAAGGCCCTGCTGGTTGCTAGGAATCACTGTGGAATGAATATTTGTCTGACTCACTATTTGGTTGAGGAATGGCTGCTCACAGTTGCTACTCAAAGGGACATTTTATTGATCTGTATTGGAGGCTTCAGGAAAGGACTTTAAGAACATTTGAGACTGACCAATTAAGGATGCTAGACGCAGGACTACTGAGAAGGTGATGCTGAGGAAAAGATCAAAGTTCTTAGAAGCCAGCAGCTTCTGAGAAGGAGGATTGAAGTGAGACCTTCAATAAAACATTTCTCTGCCTGAGAGTTTTAAAAGGAGATCTGCTATGACATTAAGTTAGTCATTACTTCTTAGCTATGAATAATAACCAAAACTTTATGAAACTCTAAAGCGACAAACTGTGGCTGGAGACTCTGTCTTCAAAGAAGGTACAGGATAACTGCAAAACTCTTAAACCCAGCAAATATTCCATAGGCATTCTTTCTATTCTCAATTACACTGATTTAATTCTGCATAAGTTGGGGCCAGATTGAATCAAAATTTTGCCTGTGTGTTAAGTTTAATCATAGTCTTATCTAGGATCTCAAACTGTGGGAGGATAAATCATAGTGTGTAAGTGCCTGTCTCTCTGAGTCTGCTAGGAATGGAGCTTTGCTTTTACATTTAGACCAGATGCAGTTACTAGAGTTTGGTGAGATAAATGCTGTTCATAATGCAATAACACATTTGTAATGGCTGTCAAAGGCTTGTTATTACCAGTTATTGGATTACAGTAGACCAGACCTCACACCTTAGAGGCAGTATTTTTTGTATTTTCTTGTACTACGTATGCTTGGTACTAAATGTGTATGTGGTATTTAGTAAATACTGTCTGAGTCTGAGATCTCAGTAAACTGCTACTGTGTTACTAAGGCTTTTGGGTTTTAGTGCAAGCAAATTTGGATTGGAAAAAAACAAATGCTTTATATGCTCTTTCTACAGCATTCCCTAGGGCAAAGTACTGTAAACATATCAAACTCAGTAGTTAGTTAGTAATGCCATTATTTTAAGCGCCTTGCTTAATGCTCTTTTTCACATCCTAGCAGCATCAAGGTGAATTATGTTAATTTTTGCATTCAGTGCTCTCAAGCAACATGCAATAGGTTCTCTAGAAATAAAAGATGTGTAGAGGTAAATATTTTCTCCACCTTACAAGTACAGCAGGGTCCTCTAAATGCTTTGGCAATGAACATGAAAGAAAAAAAAAAATAGCTGGTCCTGAAAATACCATTACCATTATTTATTTTGAAATTGACACTGCACAATTTTCAGGCTAACACCAAGATTTAGCTGTGTATCTGAGATAATCCAAGACATACACAAACCAGCCTGAAATGTCTTTTCCTTCATCTCTGTTATACCCATTTAATTTCTTGAAAAGGTGAAGAAAACATAGATTGAGAAAAAGAAATCAACTAAGGAATTTTGTTTATTATGATTGGACAGCTGCAGTTGGTCCACTAAGGATCACTTTATGTTTTATTTTGATTAAGGAGATACCAGTCTGCCAACCATAATTTGTACAATGCTGCTATTGCAGATGAAAATAGATGACCTTTTGCAGCTGACAGTGGTACTAATTAAGGTGTCATTGCTAGGAAAAATTTTCCATTTGTGACATAATCAGTAATGGGATTTTTGTTTTTATTTTTGCATATTGGTATGTTGCCAAATCTCTTTTCTGAGATTTGCAGTGTCCCCCATTAATATGTGTGAGGTTTAATTCTAGCAATATATTCAGTTAATTACATATTTAGTAAATGTTGATGAATAATTTGTACAGGCATTCAAAGTTAACAATTTTGCTGAATCAGGGTTAAAATTTAATTTTTTACCACCTGACTTAATTGGAGAATGAATATTTGTCCAAACAACATTTGTTTCTCTTTTGATAGAAAAATAAGGGTTCTCTTTTTTTTTTTTTTTTTTTTTTCAAATTTCCATCTTTATATTTTTGGATCTGCAGTCTTTGCCCATGTGGCCATGTACCTTTCCTAGCCTTTGCAGTGTCTTTTCATCCTGTAGGAAGTCATGGACATCATACTAGCCTTCAGTTTTTTCTCATTTCATTCCTGTTTTTGCATCTCAGAAGAGAGATACAGAACAAAATTATACAGTCCTGCCAAAATCCCGGCTGCTGAATACAGTGATTGCCTTTTTGCCTGTGGTTCTACTACTGAGTTTAAGTATGAAATAGAAAAGCAGAATGCCATTCTTCAGCCATGATGTATATTATGTCATGCCTCTGGATTATGCAAGTTTATCTTGTATTGGGGGATACTTTTACTCAAATGCTCATGCATCTATTGAATTAAAGAAAAAGCAATCCACTACTGGGTTTCAAATCAGAAATTAATATACTGCATTCGATTTACAAGGGCCATATTTGCTGTTCCAGCACCTCTTACCCTTTGCCGACTTTCTACAAATAACAGGAGCATGTGAGACAGAAGTGTTTCAATGCCCATTTTTTCTTTATGAAACAAATCTGTGCAGAAAAAAGAGCAGCACCTAGCTTCTCATGAAGAAGCAGCAGGGAGCAACTTGAAGGGTTCTGGTTCTGAAGTTTTGCCTGGATGGAGTTCAGGTTTATTAATTTTGGGCCATGCTCCAAGAAGCTATTTAGATGTACATTGAGCATATCAAAAGTAATTGTTTTAGGGGAAAAAAGGACAGTAGGATATGACAGGCATGGTGTGAGACACTTTAATGGGCTTTAGCAATTGTCAGCTCTAAGGTAATAGTCTGTTGCTATAAAGCAGTTCTTTATAAAAAGGGCTCTAAAACATTTACAGAACAGAGGTGTAGTATTGATGCAATTCTATATGCGGGCCAATTGAGAGATAAAGCAAAAGTACTGTCAGAAATCAGAAGTTTCTGGATTGCTGCACTACCCTATAGTATTTCTCTAGGAAAGTATACTTAAAAATATTAGTTTTTAAGGTATCAGTAAAGCCCAATTGTTTGACTTTTACATCACTACTGAATTTAATGGAAATTTTGCCTTTTTTATAGGATTTAGACTTTACTGTTTCATCAGTAATGATTTCTTTTTAACTAAATTTTGAAGTACTTCTCAGTTTATTTTTTTAGTTCTTGAGCTTAGCAAAATTCACACTAAGAACTGTGTGTTTTGTATCACTGAACACTTAGAAAAGTAATAAAATTTCAAATTATTATTTAAAAGAATAATAGCATGGGCTTCTCCTTCTGTGTGTAGGATGCTAATTTTTTTCAAACTGCTAGACATATTCTTTACCTGAGATATTTTAAATTAAATATAAAACAGAGATTCAGTGAATGAAACAGGAAAGAAACACATGACTTGCAAATACCATAATACTTTTATTTCTAGAATTTCATACATCAAGCACTGGACTGCGTGGATTTCAACAGTGGATTTCAACCAAAGAGATCAAAGTTCAGAATTAAAACTACTACTAACTCCTGCTTTAATATTTCCTGTGTAAATACCCAAGGTTCTCTCTTCAGCACTGGCCCAGGCCATTTAGTGAGGCACCAACTTAGGGGTGTTGAGTAGCTCCAGTGATGCCACTAAAGTCAAGCCTATGTTTGCTTCCTTAAGAGAACATGCTTCTAAGGCAATGCTGATGTACTTAGATTTGGAATTTGGATAGTTTAGATGTAGTCTGGTGTTGAGGTATTTGTACTGTGAAACAGCCTGTTTCAATACAGCTGTTTAAAGCATACAGCTTGTACACATTGCTTACCCTTATACCCCAATTTTAGGGATAACTGAAATGGAGCCACTGTCACTGTTGTCTCTGCAGTACTGCAGTGTAATGCAATTTTGCAAAGAAAACTCCTGTCATGAGGAAGTCTATTTTTATTTGCCTTGTGCTTACAATTCTTCAGGTTCTGGGACAACGTATCTCGCATCTCACTTGTACTTTGTAAGATTATTTGCTGCGGAGCTGCAAATAATCTCTCAAAGCTGACCTAGCAATTTAAAATCAGTAATGTGACAGCAGTTTTACGACAAATATGTGGGTCTAGGTTGCCAAAAAAGCAGATAACCAAGAGATACAATGCAGTGGTGAGATTTTCAGCAGAGAGGGAAAGGCAGCTGAAGCTGGAAGCCTGCCAGGATGCTCTCTTCAAAGTACTGCATCTGTCCTTGCACAGACTGCTGTCCTTGGTTGCAGCAATTGCAGGGAGCATGACAGACACAGTAATCTATTTTAAGTTTATGGTCACATTTGTGAAACCCATCAGTTTTCAGAAGTGGATCTGATTAAAGAGATCAGAAGGCCCTGCTTTTCTTTAGATGTTTGTGCAGTTCATTGCAACTAATTTCAGTAGGGTTGTGAGGCAAGACCTGTGACATAACACGAAAAATATTCACATTACAGTCTTCCTTGCTTTTTCTTAAGAACGTGCTGATTTCCTCCAATCTTCTGCTTTAAATCTACTTGTGTAATTGAATTTACGTGTTTATTGAGTTTTGATGAAAGTATTTTGCAGTCCTCAGCTCTGTATCAAACGACTAGGAAAAAGGGGAGATGTCTGGATCTATGCCTCAGCAATCTAAAACAATTATTTCATGCCATCACTGAATACAATCTTTAGCACTCAATCTGCAGTAGTGACTGCCTTGGACAAGAACTCTGATTTTTTTTTCTACATAATTTTGAAGGAGGATCTGGTCAAAAACAGCATTTAAGAAGGAAGGCATGCTAGCTGTGATTGAAAGAGCAATGGAAGTGAAATAACATGTCAATAAGGCACTGTTTACCAGAAATAATGGGTCATATACTGTCATGTACTGTTTCTGTATGGGGAAAAAACCCATAAGATTGACCACAGTAATTTTTCATAAGTTTAGTTGGAAACAAGGGGCTAAATTATCCATCATCAAGAGATTGATTGGGTTTTTGGCTTTCAAGCCACACTATTGTGTTCTCTTCCTTTTCCTCTCTAAGTATACCAATATTAAATGCTGACTCTGTACTGGCTGCATGCTGTCCCTGGTCATGTAGTTGAAAAGCCATGGTGTATCATGACAGGTTATTTCTTCATTGTGATGGCATTGTGGTTGTCCAAACAGGTTCCTTTCATTCAAATAAAGTAGTACCGACTGCCACCAAGCATTCACAACAGGAGTTGTGAAAACTGAGTTAGATCCAATGAAACAACTCAAAGAGAGTAAAAAAGAGGTTAAAGTTACCTAGAAGGACTGAAATTTAGGTACTGGATTTGAGCAATGTATGCTTCCTCCTTTGGGACCACATCTCTCAGCCAGCAAAACACTGGGAACAGCAGTGGTTGGTGGTCATCAGAAAAAACCCAAAAGCCTTTTAATGTACCCCTACCAACAACCCAGAGCAATGTACATACTGAAAATATCTACACTTCTAAAACCTCAAATATGAGCAAAACCCAGGAATGAAGAGAGTGTTCCAGCTAATTCCTGATTGCCATTAGATCTATTATCACTCATTATTGCCCACCCAGTCTTCACTGTGCCTTTGACAATTTCTTTTTAGTATTCATAGAACCACATACAAGAGTCAAAACCACAGATCACTAGGATATTTATTAGGAAATTAGACTCTTGAATAAGAAATGTGATTCAGACAATCTTCTAGCAATATATTATCTTGACCTCTGCATATACTTTTGCCAATTTTATGACAGAGCAACATTAAATTGAGTGGGTGGTGTAAGCTAGGAAGGATTATACAGGCCAGAGGGAACAGATCCCATTACTGTTGCGTTCCAGATATTTCTAATTTAAGGGTTTTCATAGGACAATAGTTTTGAAATAGTACACACAGTACTTGTTTACAGGAGTTATTGGACTTCACTGAAACATATGTTCAACTTTCCCTCTTTTTAAATATTTTTGTTTCTTCATCCCAGATTCTGTAAAGAGGCCCTAGATATGTGAAGAGAGTTATGCATAGGGTATGTTGGAAGAGCCACATAGGGTGTGTGGGAAGTCCTCCATCTGAGGCCTTTGGAAGCAGGTTCTTCCACAGGAGAAGTGTGGTGGGCTGTGGGAAACAGAGGATGGTGAAAGGGAGCTGGCAGACATATATTCACATGGAATATATTAAGCACATTCCAGTCGCTCCTCTGGGTTTCCCCAATAGCTTGAACCTCTGCATCTGACTCACTTGGTTTTATGACCTCTTATTGCTCCTCCTTTTGTGCTTTTGATATTCCTTCTCCTTCATCATGTCTTTGTCTGCCCACACAATTTGTTTCTTTAATGTGCTTCATCTTTCAACTAGCTGAAAGCAATGTGCTTTCCATCCACTATTCATACACCCTTCTCCTTTCCCCTTGCTCTCTGCAGTTTCTTCTGCATGTTGGTGTGGCAGTGGGTAGCTGTGCAGTGCTTTAATATTAAATGCCTTACCACGTGGGTGCCAGCTGGTTCTTGGCTTATCTTAGTGTGATTGTAAGTATTATATATAAACTGTAATAGGCTTCCCTTTGACGTTCTGAGTTGAAGATCTTCCCAGATTCCTTCCCTGCATTTCTGTTGCTGTGCTTTTCTCAGCGTACTGAATAAACGGGTAATCCTGCTCCACATTGGAACTGTGAGATGCATTTCAGAACACCATGCGTAATTATGTTTGTCATTCCACAGCATTTGGCATGCTGCTGCTGGTGGCCTACTTGCTGACAAGTAACAGATTTTGTGACAGGCCACACAATATACCATAAAATACTGAGTATCAACACCGGGCAATCAATCAAATGGGCTTAATAATACAAAGAGATTATTATTTGAGGAATACTAAGTGTTCTTAGGAGCCTACACAGAGATGAAAGTGGTTTTGCAAGCTCCACTAGACCAACCAGGACTACTGTTTTAATAGAGGGGATAAAAGAACTTCTGTGTTAATATCTTGTCAAGGTAGGTAGGCAAAACCCTAAATGAGAGGAGGAAGGATAAAAGTGGTTGGTTTAGCAATGAACACATCAAGCAGGGAAACTCAGAAGAGAGCTTACACTTTGATTTATGCTTTGTAGACACTGCTGTGTGTTTGCTAAAAAAGACAGGGCCCAGGAAGGGAAATGTTTGGACTATATTCACTGTAGAAACAGTGTGGGAACTAAGCACTTCTTTTGTTGAACCTTTATTAAAGCAGGATAGAAATTAGTTGCGGTCTCTTAGCTAAGCTTCCATACAAATAATGTAGTCCTTAAAAGATACATTTTTTCAGTCAGCTGGCTGACTTGAGAGCCAGCAAGACATTCATTTTGATAAAAACTTTATTTTCAAAGATTGTGTATTTTATAATAATTATGTGCTAAGAACAGCTTCTTACACTATGAAAGTTCACATGGCTCTTCTGAATAGAACATTTTACAAAGTTGACCATTGGTGCTATATTTGGATTTATGTCTAAATTATGCAATGTGTCCTCTACTGCCATTTTTAGAGTGTTGTCTGTTCTCACACTTATTCTAAGGTAAGCTTATAATATTCACAGTGCAGTCAATAACCTTTTTGTAAGATAGCATATGAGTTTTGCCTTTGCAGGCAGTAAGTATTCATGAGAAATTTTTAACTTGAAAGTTCAGGAAAAATCCCCACAACACATCAAACCACAAGAAATGGTGGAAGGCATGTGAATCCTAAGTTTGTGGTTAAGGAGGCTGAATAATTCATTTTGAAGTAGTCTCTGTGGAGGGAAGAGAAGTGTTAAGTATGGAAGAAGATCACCAATAAAAAATTATGTCTGTCATTTAGTCTGAACTACAAACATCCACAATGATTTCTGCTGGACCATACTCTGAATCACTTCTAAATGGGGAGAAATGTACAAATTGATTACTAGCCCAAACTCTGGTCTTAGCAGCAGAATGGGAATAACCAACAGCTGATTTTCATCAGTCACTGCCTTGCCTTATTTTCCGAAGATTATTAAACAAGATTTCCAGTTCTGAAGAAACAGGTTGGTCTGGCAGTTGCATTCTTAAGTTTTGGTGAAAGCAACAGTCTTTTTCAGGGAAAACTAGAGAAAAAATGACAACTGCTTATGGCAGCTGGAAGGCAAGGAAAGAATGTCAAGGGTGAATGACTGAGGGAGAGAGAGAAGGAAATTACTGAAAACAGGCAGGAAGCAATACCAGGGGGTTTAGTTTATTCCAAAACTCTTTTGGGAGAAACACAGACTGTTTCCCATTTTTCATGTAACAATCCAAAAGCCGTATGACCACTTTGTAGGAAGAGCCCATGACAGTTCTTGTTGTTTAGCCAGGGATGTGTGACAGTTTCCAGAAGGAGGATGTGCATATTGGGTCCAAATGTGCAAGTTGCTGCCCACTAATATTGCTGTGTGTAGCATTCTGGCTAAGGAGGAAGAGGCCCAAATTCTCATTACAAGGTCATCTTTTATATGCCCCATTGTGCTGTCTGCAGGAGGCCCCAGAGGTCTATTAGAGCCTTTATTACAATGTAGTGGAGTCCCTTTCATTAATATCATTAAGATCATTAAATTCCTTTGGGAAACGGTAGACGTACACAGGCACAAAGGTGTTAGAGACAGATGCTAAATCCTGCCCTGGAGCAGGGCTCCATTTGGATGCAGCTGATAGTATAGACAAATAAAGCCTAGTGGTAGGCTTTATTTATTAAACTCTTGGTCCAACATAGTAAAAATGAGGCTAAATTCTGATGCAACTACTAAAAGAAATAGATTTGTAACCAAAAAGACCCATTAATGACTCCATTTAGACCAAAGTGTAGACTTTGGATGCACAACAAATTTCCTATTTTTTAAAATTCATAGTTCTCTTTAATATTATTCAAATAGAAGTTTTGCAGAATTGATACCTTATGTTGGTATTGTCTTGCTTAAAACTTACGATTCAATCCATGCCCTGATAAATAATTGGCAGTGGTAATTTCTGCCTGGTAGTGTTTTAATTTAAGATTTCTTTAGAGGTGACTAAGAAAGAGGAGATTATACCAGAGGAAATCTGAATTTTTCAATGTCTTTTTTCCAAATTTGAAGAAAATAATGAAGTACCACTTATACATTTTCAGTTCTGTGCTTTACTACAATGGATTAGAGTTGTCAGTGAGAAGGCCTTTTCAAAGTTTGTGTTTATAAAAGCATTATGTGATAAATTATTTGAAAACTCAGCTCCTTAATTTAAAATATCGCTTTCTTAATATTGAAATTGACAAAATGACATATCCTCATGGCATTTCTGCTACAGTTTTCAATTAAGTAATATATCCTCAGAGAGAAAACAGGGTCTCATTTATGTGCATTTGCATGTTAGCCAAAATGTTGGGGTGTTACAAATTTTTAAAAAAATATTATTTATTTGATATTTTTAGAGCATTTTTATGCCAGCATGAACCTACCTTAATAAATCTTGGTCAGCTGGCATGGAAAAAAGGTCAGTGCTAACAATTACATTCACTCAGTATTATTCATGCCTGCTAGCTTTGAATAACAGAACTGTTCAGGATTTTTTGAACCAAGTTCCAAAAGTATTGGGATGCTGGCACTGTGAGGCAGGTGTGTGCTTGCTCTGACCTTGATGACACATACATTTTAGAAAGCCTGAAATCTGACTATTAAAATATTGCAGCTTGACCATCTGGCTTTTAGTGTTTGTCTTAGGTTCTCATCTCATTTACAGATTAGCACTGGATGCCCGTTATGGTGGTGTAATGGTGTTTACCTTTTCCTTATCTGCTGTGAAGAGTGGAGCTAGATTTGTCCTTGCCATTTCCCTGGGCAGTCATCTGTTAAAAGAGAAAACAGAGTTCACCCATGAGAGGGAACATAATAAAAACCTGTAACAAGGACAAATTTGGAGGCTGGTGGTGCTGAAATATAATTCTTTTATCCATACATTTACATTGAAGCTTTGTAAAAATGGAGCATCTAATGCAGGTTTCTATTATTCAATCTCAAGCTATAGGATTACTTTGTTTCTTACAAGGTTAAATTTTAGAACTTTTGCTTCCGCAGCCAATTAAGGGATTTACTTGTAAATATCCAGAATCTCAAAGAAGTACTATAATTTTATAAATAATTTCATAAGCAGACAAGGGTTATTTTAAGAACAGTTATCAAGTCAGCACTACTATAACCCAGTAATAAAGGTTTAATCTTTTTTGCCTGATTCTTGAAGGTTTGCATTAACTTCTTTAAATGGCACAAATTAAACCAATACATGCCTGGCAACAAAAAATAACTGTGCCTAAGTCACAGTAGGAGATGTAAATTATTTGTTTGCAAATCATGTAATACAAGGCCATCTTTCTGGCTTTCTCAAAGTAATTGTCTCTTGAGGTTACTGGAGGTACATTAATAAAGATTAACAAGTAGATATGAGAGAAGAAACTGCCAGAGCCAAATTCAATTTCCAGAAAAACCACCAATGAGAAACACATTGGCAATTGGTTGGTGTTTCATGTCAGTATTTCCCCACTGTTTCTGTTTCCTTTATTGCAAACCTGCAGTAAAGATTGTTTTCTTTGGTAGGCATAGGATTTACTACTGCTGGTAAACAGGTTGGCAACCCAATATTAGAATTATCCAAAAATGTTGTTATTAGTAGTTTAAAGTATTTTCATAGTAAATAACGTAAACAGAAGCTTTCAGTATGTATTTTTGAATGAGGACAGGAGAGTGATGTGTATCAAACCAGTTCTTGAGTAGACCTCTGACAGGAAGTTTGAGTCATTTTCTCAATGAAAACATGAGTATAACTTTGGTGTATTTTCCACCAAAACCAGCTTTCATGCTACTAGACCATAGTTTGTTGGAGTTTTTTTCTGTGTCCTAATAAGCTGGAGGTTTTTCCCAACATATACTAATTTTGTTGGGAGGAACTGATTTGATGTCCGACTAGTTAGGATGTTCTTCTGGAAAGTCTAAGTTATCAGGAATCACAGAATATTCTAAGTTGGAAGGGAACCACAAGAATCATCCAGTCCAACTCCTGGCCCTGCACAGGACACCCCAGGAATCACACCCTGTGCCTGAGAGCATTTTCCAAACACTTCTTGAACTCTGTCAGGCTTGTGCTGTGACCACTTCCTTGGGGAGCCTGTTCCAGTAGCCAACCAGCCTTTTCTGCTATCCTACCTCAATCTCCCCTGACACAACTCCAGACCATTCTTTGAGGTCCTGTCACTGGTCACCACAGAGAAGAGATCAGTGCCTTCCCCAGCCTTTCCTCCAACGAGGAAGTTGTATGTTCTCACTTCAAATTAAATCAGTGGTTTGAATTTGTGTGTTCCATATTCTGTCTTAGTGCAAATTTGAAGTTTCCGACCTTAGATTTTGCTGGGAAATTCTGCCTGCCCAGGATTTAACTTCCTGGTGAAAGCTCAATATGTTTCCATGAGAAACTGTTGTTTAAGTGCATGGGCATTCTCAATTAGAAAACCAAAATTTATATAAGGAGAGGAGAAAGGAGAATAGGAAAAAAAAAGTCTTGACTGGTACTATGTAATGTTTATCTCTTTGTGTGATTCTTTAGGGCATTTGTCCTATGGAGGTGTGCTGAGTTCTTCCCCATGGAACTCACTCGTCCTCTTAGGAGGTTGCACCCTACCTTGTGTGCCAATTCTAGATGTGATGAGTCACAGAATATAACTTGGCCTGACTACACACACAGGAGTGGAGGAGACTTTAAAATGTGTAGATCTCTAGTTTTGTTTAAAAATCTGAACCTCTCTGGCATGATTAAATGATTCTCATAAAATACTAGTGTTGATAGTGGGGAAGAAGGTAGCAGTTTAGGCTTTCAGGGCAACCTGGATTTATATCTTGAAACAGCTACCAACACTTGGCAGTAACATTTGACATTTTAGTTAAATTGCTACTGACTTCTCATCTTAGTGCCAAAAATTCTAGAGCGCTTTCCCAAATGGAGATGAGGAAATTTGCAGACTATATTCTTAAGGCTTTTTTCTCTTTTAAGATTGTAGGACAGGATCTTTTCACTTGTGGCCTCTTGATTAAAAGCAATTGGACTTTGGCCATTTTGCTTTTCCTCTTCCTAGGATTGCCAGTGTTTTGCACACTGGCCTGGCTTGTTGCTGGAGGTTTGCACAGTAGGTTGTTTTTCTGCCTGATGCCTGTACACCAGGGTGGCCAAGCTTTTTTGACGTGTTGGCTGTGCAGTGATTTACAGATTAAGGCTTTGGCCAGCAGCAGTGCCAGCAAGGCTGCTGTTCTCTCTCGCTGACACATCGTGCTGCTTTCAGCCACAAACTCTTTGCTTACCCTTTTGGACTTGTTATACTCCTGATCCCACATTTCCCTTTGGTGCAAAACACTCCATTTGGCACAAATCACTTATGCTCTCTGTCGGGCTCTGCTCCTATCTCTGTCTCAAGTAGCCCATGAAAATGAGAAAGCAAACAGAAGCAGCTGTCTGTGGCCTACCTGTCTCAGAAAGGGGGCACAGAAGGGAACAGATGCTGAGTATTGTTCTAAAAATGTTTGCCTTGCAGCATTGTTCTTTGCAAGTCTCCACAGAGATCATTCTTGAAATATGCAACCCGCTAAGAAGGTTGGCGTAGGATTTCTTAGAGAAGTGTGTGTTCATGGATCCTAGGCAGAGCTGAGTCCTGAGTAACTGTGTCATTTAAAATGCAATATGGTAAGCATTCAGTAATGCTTTCATGAAGCTTCATCAGAACTGGCAATTGCATCTAAAGGAAGAGAATCCGTGGTCATAACTGAGAGTTCCCTGAAATCACCCTCACAGTGTGCAGTAGCAGCCAAAAAAAGCCAAATTGCTGGCATTATCAGGAATGGTACTGAGAACAGGACAGAGCCTAACTGTAAAAATGCTGATGTGCTCACGTGCTGAGTACTGTGTGTACTTCTGACTTTTGTGTTTCAAAAGCAGAGAGTGGAGGTGAAAAAGGTTCAAAGGAGGGCAACTTAAAAGGTAATGAGGATGAAACATCTGCTTTATGAAGAGCAGCTGAAATACTATGTTCAAAACAGAGATAGCTGGAAAGAATTATGATCAAAGTTTGCAAAGACATGAAGGTGGTAGGCAAAATGAATGCAAAATGTTAATTAGCTCCTAACGTGGTACTTCAACAATTGGAAGGCAGTTGTTGGAACTAACTGGAGATCCATTTAAAATGGATAATTCCTTTCTACAAGGCAGATAGCTAATTTTTGTGTGCACTTTGACAGAAGACTGTGGAGACAGTATAAATGGGTTCAAAAGGTTTTAAAAGAATTAATGAACATCCAGTCCATAAACAGACACTAAACAAAATAGATAGAGGTACTCTTTAACATCCCTAATCTGGAAATGTTGATTGTTGGAGAACAGGGATGACTCTGGATAAAGATCAGGCTTGTGTATTCTCCCCAGTCAGCATCTCCTGTTGCTATTTTTCAGGATCCCAGGCTAAGATGGACCATAGGTCTGACCTAGTACAACGTTCATCACATTTTTTTTTTAATTTTTAAATGTAAATGGTAGTAGGCAATGATGAGAAACTTGCAGCAATGCATTACAAGTTGTAGGCACTAACTGTGGTTAAATTGCATATTTCCTAAATTGATTTAATGAAGAAGCTAAGTTGCTAACCAGAATGCTCCTTATATATCAAATAGGTATTAATTATTGGTATTATATTTATATTTGCTATAGAACACCAGGGATTTGCAGCCAATAAGTCAGTCCTGTTGCATCCATGTGCCATTTTTAACTCCCATTTTTATTGTTGATTGCTATATTACTCTTAAGTACAGAGAAAAATGCTCACAGAACAACAGAAAAGTTTTGGATGTTCTAGTAATTCCAAAGTTCCAAAGGGGAAAAAAAAGTTTGCTTAGTTGAACTCCTAACCTTTTGCTCTGTAATTCTTGCATCAGAGTGTTTCATGAGTATTCTGCCTTCATACATGTCAGAAATATCACTGAGATAGTCTCTTTTGCAGATATTTGATACTTCCACTTCCAACTGAGATCAGAAAGTGTGGAGAAGTGTGATTTTTTGCTTGTTGGTTTCAGCTAACCCAACTCTTTGAAAGTTTGGAAATAAAACCTGGTTTTCACTCAGCTTTGAGATGAAAGAATAATTAGCATTGCAGATATTTTGAAGCCCCAGTCCAGGTAATGCTAGTTTTTTAGCATTTTTCTTTTATCCAAACAAACTTGTTAGTCTCCAGTAATGGAGAGCTGCAATAGCCTTACATGATATACTAAACAGCAGCAAAACACACCCGATGGCTTCCACGGTTTGTGGAATTTCTGTAAGAGGGCAATTTGAAAGATTTTTTTACAATTCAGGCATTAATTGCCAGCATGAAATCTTTATCTTTGATTGATAAAGTCCAGGTTAGTTCACCTGCAAGCTTTCCATAGAAAGCTTATGAACTAAAAATCACAGTGAGAGTTCTGGGATGATGGAGCATGGGCATTAGGATATTATTCAATCATTATTGCCTGATATCTTCTAAATATAATTCTAAAAAGTACTGTGGTGTGAGTATCTCTTCAAAAAGAGAATGCTGTGGAATTTATGCAATTGAATACTGCCACTGATAATCCTGCACATTCCTTACAGCACTGCTTCCCTAATAGTTCTGCTGCTATTCTCTGACAATGATGTGCAAATGCCTGGCAACTTCATTGCTAGAAAGCTTTTTTATTTTAAAGCTGAGCTTCATCATCCTATCTTCTAATTTATTGAAGTATTTATTCATGAGAGGCAAAAGGGACAAGATGAACAGTAGGCAGTGAAGAGCCACTTCAGTCTAGTTGCCGGCACTGCATATTTTATAAATTACTACAGGATCTCTCCACTGTATACAAGAAATAAGTTTCTAATTTAATGCCCTTTGTATCTAAATTTTAAGTTTGAGGTTTCTGCTAGAGAAGTAGTTTCCAACAAGAAGTGAGTCAGCTTTGCTACTGTACTAATTTAAAAAAAGAGTTGAGGCTTTTGTGGGAAGCAATAATTTGAAAGTGTTCAAAGAATATTAGTTGTTTAGTAGCATTAAAATAATGAAAAGCTGATTGATGATTCTTTTATTACCTGGTAAAAGAAGCTTTTTCCCTCTTTCTCCCAATTAGAAGAAATTGTGATTTTCTCCTTCAGTTGGAGCATCCCGTTCAAATGTGGGATAATTCTTGATTGCAACCTTTTCATTCTTTGGCACAGATAGTGGACATTTGTTTTGCATAGGACAAGCCAGTGTTTAAAATATTTTTATTTGATTTGTATATAAAGATAATTTTCAAAGAAAGTTGGTGAATTTTATCTTTCAGCTGGACTGTCTTCTACAGGTTTTCTCCCCTCTTCCTGGTATCCCAGCAGAGTGCTGATCTTCCTGGAGGTTATTCACTACATGCCTGAAAGAGATTAAGGTAGTCTGCAGGGGTGGGAGATATTTCACCAGGATTTATTACTGTTCAAAGCCACCATAAGGGTCTCCATTGAAGTCTTTAGCGTTAAAACCCATGAAAATTGCTGATACCATGGCAAGTTAAAAATGTTGTAGGTGTTTTCCATGCAGTATTCCAAGAGAGACCAGAAAGAACCAGCAGCTGAAAACTCAGCTAACTCGCCTTTAGTCTTATGCCATGTTGAAGCTAAGTTCTGATTTGTGTTGTGCAACACAGAGATAAACTTTGGGTCTCTTTGGGTCTGTGTACCTTCTGCTGCTGTTAGTGAGTGAGCTGGCTAAGTTTTTCTCCATGTCTCAATAAAAGATACCAAAGAGCTCAAGAAAATATCCCAATTGTAAAATTTTGAGCAATGAAAGCTTAAAAAAATACCAAAGAATTAGAAAGCAAAGGGATGTGGTTCCTTAGCAAACATGCCACACAGAGCTGTTACATCAATCTCATCACTAAATATCTTTATTTTGCCTTTAGGAGTGTGGTCCATCTCCCTATATTGTGTCCTGAACATAGTAACCTGATGTAAAAGGTGTTGAAGCTTTTGTTAAACTATGCAGTAAAATACTCAGCAAAGGCCGCAGTAGTGCTGAATTCCTTTTGGTGTGAACACCTTAGTTCCTCTCACTTCCAAAGGGAGCAGTCCAAGGTAACTATGTAAAATATACTTAGAAAGTTGCAGATAAGGTATGAGAGAACCTATGGATTTAAAGAAACAGGCCATTTCTATTTTTGCCATTAAAAAAAAAAAATTCTGTAATGCCGGATTGCACATTCCTGTGTGAGTGTGGAGTTGTTTACTTAAAAGGGACTCTACTGATAATTCCTACAGTTAAGAAATAACTACACACACCCACACATAACACACACTACACACACCCTTAATGCAGGTTTGTGGATGTTTTTTAGCTAATGAGCTAATATTGATTCAGCAGCTCTTATGGGAAGGAAAAAGATTCACAGCAGCAGGAGTCACCACTGCCAAGCCATGTATCACAATGGGTACCACTCTGTCTGCATCTCTGCCTACATGTGTCTCTACATCTGTGTTTTGTTCTTCTGGTTAACTCAAATAATGCTGAAGACAGTGAGACTTCCCACTGTCACAGAGTGCCTCTTTTTAGATTTCAGGGTCCATTCTGGTGTTGCTGTGCAAAATAGCAGTAAGATTCTGGCTTCAGGAATATGATACCACCCCTGACTGCCACTGGGGAAAGGTAACATGTTACACCAGAGTGTCATCAGCAATCATTTGGAAGGCTGACTGCTGATTCTAATTCAGAGGGGTTTGTCACCTCCTAGGCTGAATCTTCCCCAGGCTGCCCTGCCATTTTGATGAGACTGGCTGTTTTCTGTGTGTCAGCTGGGAACCAAAGGGAATGCTGGCATGGAGTTATTTGATTCAAACCAGTGAGAAAGCACAAACATTCAACATGCATTCCATCTTTTTGATAGTGTGTTAATGACCTTCTAATCCATTTTTCTGGGATTTTTGCTGGTCTTTAATTTTAGAGAAAGTATCTTCCATATAAATTATGAGTGTAATTTATAGTGCTAGAGTAACAAATTTAGGGCTATTTCCTTATGTCTCATCTTTTAGGAACACAAAATTGGATCTTTTTCAATTCTGTCTGTTGTTGGCAGATTCAAAAGTATGAACTCATTGAAACCAATTTTAGGAACAGGTGCAGAAACCTGCCACTTTCAAGACATTTTCAGCTGTGTTCTAATCAAGGATGTAGAAACCAAGGAAATCAGGTTGTAGGCTGTAATAAAGCAATATATCTAAAGTATTTATATTACTTTTAAAAAGAGATTAGGTTCCACCTATCTTGCCCAGGAAAAAAACCCAAGTAGTGTTAATATCAATTTTATAAAGTGAAGAGGTTTCTTTCAGATATAAAAAACCTAACACTGCCTTGTACACTACATATGATAGTGAATACTATCCACATAATTCCACATACTAATTCCACATTAAATTTGAGCCAAAAAATCTGTATGTGTACATGTATGTGGTGACAGTGACACCAAATAGGTGCATAGCTATGTTTTCCAGTAGTTGTATGAATGCCAGAAAGAGAATACAAATTTGCTCAGGAGTAAGATACTCTTACTTCATTTTGTTTTGTCTTTTAGAGAATAAACCATTATAACAAACCATTACAACATCAGATGTTTAATTTATAGTTCTGTGCAATATCCTGCTTGGCATCAGTTTTTTGTTGAAGAAATAGAAATTTATCAATTAATGCCCCAACTTTTTCTTTGTATTTATTCTCCTCTGTCTGCTTGATATAAACACCTTCCAGAAGTGATGCCTACACATCACAGTTTGGTTGAACAGTGAGATGCAATTCTTTTTACTTTAAGGAATCCTTAGCATTCCACTGATGATTACGTTCCTTTAACATGGAGAAGAGAACACTTTTCTATTAATGTTTACTATTTTTCTGCTGGAAATACTTATTTCAAAGTCAAATAAAGTCACATGCAAGCTAATGGGATTCCTAAATTGGATTCTTCTATCCAATTGAAGTTTTGTCTTTATGACTCATGTTCTTTAAACTCATATGCTCTTGTAAAGACTAAAATAACTTGTGACTGTGTATATCTTTATAAACCTATTTTATGAATGTACCCAGAGATTTAAGGCAGAATCTTTTTTGAAAGTTCTTAAAGAGACCATGGGACATTTTCCATAGATAGCTGCTGTGTGCCTTGCTTATTTGCATCAAAAAGATGATGGAATGAAGTGAATAAACTTTGAAACTATGAAATACACAAACTGAGGAAATTTTAGTTTCACTGCAAAAAAATTCCTGTCATTTTAACAGAGCCAAGATCTCGTTCTCCTGTGCTTCCTGCTGGGCAAACCATTTCTTTTAGGACATTGGCAGAATAAGCTCCTCCTAAATTCAGAGTCTTAAAAGCTTAGGGTTGCAAAGTTTCACTCTGGATCCTGCTTTTTCACAGGTTCAGAGGGGTCTCTGAAGATCTAATTTAAGGCCATGTCTGCTTATAATTTAACCATATATGGTAGTAACTATAATACCTTAAAAACCACTTTAAGGTCTTAGGAAAGAGGAAAGGTAATAATTGCTGGCTTGTCTTTCATGGTTGTTAATGACACTGTAAGAGTTTCATCACTGATTGTAACAGTGATGTGTATTACGCTGAATCACTTAAAGTGAGGTTTGTTTCATGGTTTGAGGGTTTTTTTGGCCAATAAAATTTCATTGAAACATGCATCAAAATTTAATATAGATATACATGTACATTGATATTAAATTTTGATGCATGTTTAGTTCTGAATGTTGTCTGGTCCCGTCTCCTGCTCTAAGCAGGGTCAGCCTCCATGTTGTGTCTGCTTGCTCCATGCCTTGCCTAGTAAAACTTTGAATACTTCCAAGAATGGACATTCCACAGCCTCTCTAAGCAACTTGTTCCCTGCATACTTGTCTTCTTTTTAATGTTTTTTGATTTGTATGTGACTAAGATTTCACTTTTTAAATTTTACTCTACATTTCTGCAAATACCCTGGCTGGCTCTTAGATAGCTGAACAAGAGAAACCCTAAGACCTGGCTTCACAGATTCAAATCTCAGCCTCTCTGTTGTGTCATGTGCTCCAGATCAGTTTAGTGGTCCTCCTCTAGACTCACCCAGTTTGTCAGTCTCGCTTTTACTGGGGACCATGGACAATGTGATACCTCTATAAACTGTTCAACAAAGAAAATTACCTGCTGCATTAATAGTCTATAAATTAGAGGGTTTCATCTTTAAATTATTATACAAAGGAGAAGCTGTAAAAATTCCTTTATCATTTAATTTTTGTATTCTCATTTAAGAAATAACTAAACTGAAGTAAATAGCCGGATAATGGGAGATCTAAAAAGAAGTCAGAAGCCCTGCTGCTAATTTTTCCATTCAATGACTAGGTAAAGTTATTTATTTTCTTTTTGATCCCTAAAAAATCATCTCAGTGTCCTAAGATTTATATTTCAGAAAATTCAAAAGCATCTATGTAAATTCTAGGTTTTGTATCTCTGTTATTTTCTAGGTTTCTTTTGGCATTTGATTTCTCTTAGTACAAATCAAAAGAGGGTAGCTTTTACTTTCTTTCATAGCATTCAGATTTTTTTTTAGGTATACCTTCTCTGCTTTTTTATTTGGAAAAAATTTCTCCTTTTGATTCACCTTCCTGTGTACATTATTCAAGATGTGCTGCCCCCACAAGCAGTCTTACAGCAAACCATGGAACTTGAGTTACTGCTCACCTGTAAAGCTTACCTAAACCACTTTTCTACTAACTTAGGACATTCACTGCAGCCTCAAAGACATGAGATGCCATGCTAAAGAAGACCCCAGAACTCTTTGTTGGCTTTGGAAGGTTCATTTCAATAGGGGTTGGCTGTATTAAAGAGCCATTTACACTTTGTTGTCAAGGAGAACTTGCCAGGGGACCTAAAGGGTCATTAGCCTCCACTTAGCACCATGCAGTGTAGCAGATGCTTCATGACGTGTGACAAGGAAAGGCTTTAAATGGAGTGTCAAGAAATCCCAGCCTCATCACTTAATTTTTTACTAATCTGTTGCTGTCTAGCAGTTTTAGCCATTTTATAGTTTGATAGTTGAGCTTTTACTTATAAATGCCAATGGTGACAGTAGGAGGAAATGAAAGAATTGCTGGGGACATTGCATATTTTACTTCTGCTTTCAGTAATTCATCCTACTACATATAGTGAGTTGGCCCTTAGACATGAAGTAAACCCAGAAATGTAAATTCCTTGAGCTTTTAAAGTTCCATTTGACTCCTTAATTGTCAGTACAGGCAATTTAACCGTTGGGGTTTTTTTTTCTGCACAAGGATTTCAAGGCCAGCATAACTGACAGCTTCCTTTGTGCACTGTAGTGTCGCCCTGATTTTGTAAAACTTTGTAAAGCCTTCTGATGTTTATATTCTTTCAACAAACTTTCTCACACACAATTCTGTAAATAACCTATGTTTTGCATTCTTTCATGGAGGTGGAGAGAATTGATGGACCCTTGGTCTGTCCAGTGGCATTGGAGAGGTGGCACTGTCACCCTCCAATCTGTCACTGTCACCTTT
The DNA here is from genome assembly GCF_022539315.1 of Serinus canaria. NCBI lineage: Eukaryota > Metazoa > Chordata > Aves > Passeriformes > Fringillidae > Serinus > Serinus canaria. Next base: position 15,161,588 of record NC_066317.1, read on the forward strand.
GGAAAACTATAAATGTTAGAGTCAGAAAATAAAGGTCCTCTCTTTTTTGTTCCCCTCGAGAGCAGCAGTGTCTGTGTCATCATTTCGTGCCTTATCTCAACACTGTAGTAACTAATGTGTTGTGATCCACAAGTGTCAGGTATGATCTATTATGCCCAGTTTCAAGACCCTTCCTCAAAGACAACATCATGCCATAGAAGGATAAATAGAAGGATACAGAGAGTAGGACCTGGGGTGCTTGTTACAGAAAATATTCCTTTGCAGGAATCTTTTGGCATTCCTTGTGTCTCAAATACATATAGCATGTGATCTGAGGAGATGCAAACAGCAGCGCAGGTTGCCTGAGGACATTGTAGGTAAAGTTCTAAACCCACCAAAAACCAGCAGAAAGGAAGCCCTTAAAATGAGGCTCTCTGGGCAGACAGAATGTGACTACCTCAGGTTTTACATGATAAACAGGAAAATTTGTATGATAGTTTGTTTGAATTTAGCCACTCTTTTAACCATCATGGTGGCCCTACAACGTCATTTTCCTTCCTCTCTCTTATTTAGACAACTATCTTCTGTGCTACATAAATATCTCAGTTAATCTAGGAGGTGAAGCTTTCCAAGTAAGAGCGGCCACACCCTGCAGGCATGACATGTGAGACAGAATGCCTTCTATTTTCAGAATTCTTCCTTTCATCCAAAGAAAATCCCTCAGAAAGTCATGCCTAGCCATCAGAACCCCCTGGATAAATGAGGATTTATGATGTCGTTTTGATGCTAGAAAATACTGATCTCCATTCTGTGGTTATGAAGTATCCAGTGATCCTTGCTGTTCAGGATGGACAAATAGATTTCACTGGCAGCCATTAGCTATGGAAAGCCTTTATCCAAAGGGGAACATCTATGCCTCTTTCTTATTTGCTCCATTTGAATGAAGTAGGTTTAATAGTATTTCTTTCTCTTTACCCTGTGAGAGAATGGAAACCTCTCGTAGAAAAAAAAGAACAATATAGTTAACCAAGGTTAAAATTCCCACTCAGGGATCACTTCTCTCAGAATCATTGGGGTTTTACTAAACAAGATTTCCAATATTATGAATACTTCTGACTCTTTCTGAAGGGAAATCTTTGCACAGGTATTGAGTAGTGAATATGTGGAAAGCCCAACGAAGCCCATTTGTATTGGATCAGCTGCATGTGTAGATACCAGAGAGTTTGTAGAGATGCAGATCAAGTCCACAGATAAGGCTTCCTTCCTCTTCTGGCTGTCTGTAAAACACTGACAAATCATCAGAGCCCACTTTGTGTGCCCAGGCAAAACTTTCAGCTGGAAAAAGGATGTAATGTCTGGGAAAACGAAAATGTACAATATCTCAGAGTCCTCCTACTCAAGGTTGCCAGTCATTTTTTAGTGTGGATCAGAACAAAACATAGAGGTAGTATTACACAGTACTTCTTTACCTGTTTGCAGTCACACCAGGCGTTTCATCTGCTTCACAATCACAGTGGGACCTGCAATTTGCAGCTTTGCAGACAGAATGCTGCTGTTTTTATGACATTAAGCTGTGGTTTGGTAGGTAGAAGTGATCCATGGGTAGAACTGCATTACTAAGCAGAATTGTGAGTTGTGAATTAGAAATCTGAGAGTTAACAGTGCTCATGAATGAAGTTTTGGAATCTATCAAAGTTATATTTTTCACAGTTCTTTTTTGATGATTTCAAAATTAATTGTCTAAAATGACACCTGCAGAATGTACTACTTGTTTGAGAGATGCATTGTATTCTCTTTCATTTTGATGTATATACATTTAAATGTATTGAAATATGAAACATATGAATATATAAAGCATCTTCGGACCTCTCCAAGGGAGGTTTCCTAACTTATGCTTTCAAAATAATGTACTTTTTTGAAATGAGGTAATTTTAAGGCAATTACACCTTTCTCATAGAAAAGATCTGTAAAGTTACATCACTACCTTGCATCACTACCTATTTATCCTTGTCTCAGTGAAATTGCTTTGTTTTAAAAATAGACAAAGAAAATAAAAAGAACAACGAATCGCCTGTTATTGGAATATACAGCTACTCATAACCTTACTGGAAGATCCATCGTGTATTATTGTAGGAGTGGGAAGTGAAATAGACATTCCATAGGAAAAATTAGAACTTTTAGGACATATTTGCAAGTCTTCCCACATAAATTTGCCTTGATGCCATTCTCACCTTGATGCCATTCTCTTATTCCAGTTCTGGAATTAAATTCTGTCCTGGGTTAAACAAGTATTTTTACTGCTTAATTTACTGGTGTCAAGACTCAGCTGTTATCACTTGTACCAAGACTCTCTTCCTCTGAAGCTGTTCTGTAATGGAAACAAATGTTCACAATGAGGTAGGACAGATACAGTGATTCTGGATCTGGAAGAAGGTTCTGATGGAGGACCGTAGCTTCTTGGAAATACAGATATTTCATAATGAAAAGAAAAACCGTATGTGAAAAAAAATGGAGGAGCTGTTCTTGTTATAGGAATATGTAACACAGAAGGAAGAAAATGTTCTTGGTAGAGAAACAGCAACAAAGAGAAGAAAAATCCATAAATCAAAAGGTAGTGGGGTCTGCACAGGCTATGGAGCCGTATCTAACAACTGCCAGCAATGAAGTTCTTGAGAATAATACTGTAGTTGTTACCTGGTAAATGCTGAGAAATCTGAGAAAGGCAGAGATGGAAATGAAGAAGCTCAGAGCACAGCCAAGAACCATACTCTGTGTATCTGCCCAAACAAGGGAAACGTACAACACTAATCCATTAAAAGCTCCCATAATGATAATAACCCAAATTAGAGCAGTGCTTTCTGACCCTTGACATAAGCCCTGGAGCCCAGTAGATCTCACAATAAGAAAACGAGCTTGAGCTGCAGACTGAGCATTCATACTGTGAAGATGTGATTTTTCTGGACCACCTCCATTTTAGCTATTGGGGCAACATGCAGGAAGCTGAGAATAGATCCCCTTAGAATAACATTTACCAGTGAAGAAAAAGCAAAGTCTAAGTAGATGTGTTCTGTGTTTTCCTCCTCTAAAGCCTCCAAAATAGAAGAGAACAGGGGAAAAGCATGGGTGGTTCCCCATCCAGCTGACAGAAAGTCTGCAGGGCATGCCATCAGATGACATATGTTTTCTTATTACCTAGGATTTTAGCTTTACTTTGGGTTTGATGATATTTTTATTTGTTTGGTTTTTTGTTCTGGAATGCACAAGTAATTTTAAAACTGTATTAAAGAAGAAGGGAGAGTATAGTTTGAATTATTTAGTTTTTTCTTTTCTCTTTGCAAGAAAGCCTATGGAATTTGGCATCTTAACCCAGCCTTGCCTGATGTGATCACAAACACAGTTAAAATTTTATTAAAATGTTTTGAATCTTTCAAACATGATATTGATAACTGAAATGGAGCACAGAGACAGTAGCATCTGTTTTTAATGAACATGGTCTGCTTATACTTGAAAGCAAAACCATGCGGGAAAAGACTGGAAATTCTTGTTCAGAGAATCAAAGTGCAATAGTGTTTTTCAATCCCTGACATCTGTATGCGTAGAATGACCTGGGTGACTTCACTCAACCAATTATTCATATTTTTTAGATTAAAATGCCATATTTAGATTGAAATATAGTTGGTGTTTTTTTTTTCCAGCCTGTTGTGTACTTCTTTCTTTTATTTTCCAAATAAAATGGAAAGTTTTTTGGTGTACTTACCAAAGCTCATTGCTTTGAGCTCTATCATACCTTTGTGACTGATGACCTTCTTCAATACAGTACATATCAAACTATTTTTATTTAGAAGTGTGGGTTCCTGTTACTACATTGTAGTCTAGACAAAAAAGGCAACCCTTTGTGGGGATATTTTTCTCCTATATGTATTAACATGTGAAATAACAGAATTGCCTGGAACAACCTCCTAAACTGCAGGCCCATATAAAAGCCAACCTTGTCAGGGGAAATGGTCAAGGCAGCGTCAAAACAGATTCTGCAAGAGGCCTCCCTGCCTCACACTCAAGTTTGTTAGCAGCACTTCAGCCCAGGCTTTTCATGGACATGCTGCAAACCATTAGGGTTTGAACTAGGGCTTGAACTTTTTTATCAGAGCAGAAGTGATAGAATGTACTAATTCAGCTTCCTGCATCTTTTCCTGGAACTCAGCTTGCTTATGTGAGGTGGGTGAACGTGTTTGGAAATGCAGCCTAGATATCTGTTCAGGTTTTGTAGTACAAGCTCTTCCCAGTCAAGATAGTGATGATTTAAAATAAATAATAATTTTTATAGCCCAACCATCTCTATTGCTGTCTTCACAGCTAAATCCTCTCTTGGATCCAGAGAAAAAAATCACTGAAGTTTGTAGCAGAACAATGTAAGGCTGTGAATAACTACAGGAAAGATGTAGTGGACACTTTTCATACCACAGAGAAATTTAATGCATGGTAAATGCATTTAACTGTGAAGAATAGACCAGGTCCTTGAAATTTAAATTCTATTTATTCTACTAATGTCATTCCACTTATTTTAGCATAATGTCATTGTTATACTGGAATTTGAATTAAGAGTAAAAATTTGGAAAAGAATAAATCTTTTTGACCATAAGCACCATTGTCTGTATTTTGAAGTTTTTCACATGAAAGGCAGAGGATAAGTGCCCCAATTAGTTAGCAATACCCAAATTCCGAAAGTTTTCAGCTCTTAAAGCCTTAGTAAAGGTGGCTTTCAGTTACCACTAATAGCTTCTTTGAATCCTTTTGTTTTAGTCCCAAAGCTGAGAAATCAATGAAGTTGGCCAGTTTGATTAAATAGTTTTCTAAAGTCAAACTATAGTAAAGCTAGCCTTTAAAAACAAATATGCTGCATCTCCTTTGACCATTTACAGTTTTTCTTTGGCTCCACCAAGCATGTGGATGTCTAATCAGGGGATTATCAAGTAGACTAGAGAAATATAACAAAGTTCTGTGCTCTAGTAAATATTTGTATAGCACAAGCCTGGAGAAAGTCCATGTTATATTTTACTGTTGATAATTTAATAACTCTGTGGCACGCCTAAAATTGTACACTAAATGTCAAGATGTGTCAAATGAGGTATCCTGTGAAATTTAATAACCTCATACTTAAGATGATGTGCATACGTGGGTAGGTAACACTGTCAGTGGAAAATATGTTTTGCAAGTAATATTTAGGGCATTTATATGAATTTTGCCAGGAAATAAAGTGAACAATGGCCTTCCAGCTGATAGTTAATAGCAACGACAATCTAAGTGACAAACAGAATAACTCATGCAGAAATAGTCCAGTCTATCAAATGATCATGAGGGCAACCAACAGATTTCATAGAACAGTTAAAAGATCTGTGATTTCCTCCTGCTACAGAGAATAGCCCATACAGTAAACAATTGATAAAATGAAGTGAATCTGTGTTGCTTGTGTTTAAGGGATAGCATACAGCTCGCTGTCTGCCACAGTAGTTTGTTTGCACTGAAATTAAGCAATAATGATTGAGGCACAGAGCATTTCCTGGGGATTAATGACCGTCTGAAGGAAGTTGATGGCCCAAGGAACATCCTGGCCATTAACCCCAGCCAGTCATTAATCCAAAGGAAGTGCCCTACCCCAAGATCTTTATTACTCTTAGAAATTGAAAATGAAGAAAAACAAACCAGTAAGGACCTAGGTATTTGTTCTGAAGGGTGAAGTTTCATTTAGTGCATGCAGATTTTGATCAAATGAATACCTCACCAGTTATTATTTAGCTGTAGTGCTTGGTTCTTTATAAAGCATCTTGGTATCATCTAGGCCTACAGAGGCAAACTAGAGAAGCATTATCTTTTTGTCATCTTTATTAATCTTTTTCTCAGTATAGAAGGCAACTTATGTCTAATTGTAATGTGATTTAAGTAAGATGAGTGTGTACTTTAAATAAGTATCTTTAAATAGTCTGCGTTGTGTTAAGAATCTAGAGTAAGTGCTGGCAGAGCACCAACCAGACTTAGGCACTGATCTTGTTATATTTAAACCTTTCTTTTCCTAGTTTTGGATGCAATGGACCTTCTATACCTTTATAAGCAAAAGTAGTTGTAAATGTGACATTATACAAAAAATTATTATTCAGAAAATGTTTGTATTAGATTGCTTGAAGTAAATTGTAAGCTAAATTCTTGGATGTTTGTTGTTTCTTCTGGTTTTTTTTCCTGAGCTGGAGAGCACTTCAGAAAATTAAAAATAAAAAAAAAAAAAAAGAGTTGTCTGTCCTTCAAAGAGAAATTTATCTTAACAGTCTACCTCTAGCCAAGTCTAATAGGAGGAAAGAGGCTGGAATAGAAGTTTCAGTGATGCAACTTAGTTTCATGCCATACAGTAACCTGTACAGGCCAGAGTTTTGTATACCCCTTGAGATTTTGTGGGGATATGCTATATACAACTGAATACTGAAAGATTTTTTTCTTGTTTTCTTAAAAGACAAATGTATGTTGTCCATATACTTCAAAAAACAAAGAGGTAATTTACAAATAAAAATCTCTATGTAGATGAATCATAAGAGTTTGACTAAATATGAGGAAAACAAATTGATGAAGATAAAGCTCCACAAAGAATTTGAGGCAAGATGCCTTTTTTTCTAAATTCCCTTGTAACTACAATACAATTTAAAGTAATTTGTTGTAAAGATATGTTGTGCTTTCTGTATGTCACTCATTTTGTGTCAGAGTAATAGGAATTATGCCTTATTTTCAAAAGTGAATGTAAAATTATACTTAGCAGTAGTTGTGGGAGAGTGTCCTGGGGGACTATAGTGACTGGCTTACTGCCAATCAAGCAGAAAAGTGATATCCTATTCTTGCATTTTCATCCATATAAGTATGTATATGTGGAACAAAAAACTTACAATAAAGAGCTCTTCATTCTAGCAGGCAAAGTTAGGAGTCAGCACAATTGATAGCTTAGCTACAAGAATTTTGACTTCAACGAAAGTGCTATTTTGAGGAGAGAAGGTAAGTAACCTTTGGAGCAGTGCAAGAACAGGGCAGTCACTGAACATCTTTGAATTGCACTTTATTTCTTACTTCCATCCATTTATTTCTAGAAGATATGCTCTATTTTAAACCAGATTTATTTATTTAAACTCTGGAGAGTCCTTGACCGATGCTATTCATGAGATCCGACAGGATGATTGCAATGGTTTGTTGTGCCCTATTAACCTGCTCCTAGGTTGTTGTGCAATACTGAGAAAATTTCTTTTTCCCTATTCTTTAGTGTCTCCATGTCTAAAAAAACCCCATATAAATACTTATATTTTATTTTGAATTCTTCAAAGAAAACCAGGCCTATAATTTAGGAATATTTTGATAAAATGACCTCTGTTGTATATTTCATTGATACAAAGATTTAGTCCTTAGTCAAACAGTGCTAAGAAAATGTTAACTCATAAACTCCAATGATTATAGTGCTGAAGCTATGGAGAAAGGTTTTCACATAAATACATTCTTCAGGTTAGTAGAATTTACAGTGACTTTACTGGGACCAGGAATAAATGTTCAAATAAATAGAATGTTGTACCTGAATATATTTGTCATCTCCTGTTAACATGGAAGAGAACATTCAAATCACTATAAAGGTACTAGGGCTTGGTTGAAAACTGATGGAATTTGCCCTGTTTGGTGTGGAGGGTCTTTCAGTTAAACTCATTGGGATTTGAATCAAGATCCTGTTTTGGAATCTTTAGTCTCAAATTTTCCAAACTAGTACAGATTACGGCTGAGTTCTTTGTTTTCCCTGCTTTATACTGACTACAAAAGGAATTACTTCTGTTTGGATACTTGACATCCCCATTATTTCCTTCAGAACAAGAGTGGTTGAAGATGTAGAAAGCCACATAAATCACATTTGTAATAAATATAGTTCAAATCAGCATGTTGTATAGTGAAAGTGGGAAAATAGTATCATCTTTCTAGCAAACTTAATTAAAAAATGAAAACACTTATTTATTAATTTGAAGAGGAAACTAGCTTCAAATTAAGTTCTTGTTCCTCTCCTACTCAGGATGCTATTTATTGGGAAAGACCTTCAAGTCTTGCTAAAACTGGGGAATGTGTAGTAAATGCTAGCTTGGCCCTTGCAAATCTAAACAGGTTATTCTATGTTTCTGAAAACACACAGATACAAAGGTACAAGCAATGTCAATCCACACCAAGGGCTGGAGCTCACTACTCCATCCTGCCATTCTCATGTTGTGCTTGTGGCACAGTAGGCTTGAAACACTAATTTTTATAGAAAGAGAAAGGCCTTGGAAGGCATCAGAGTCACTGAGCATCAAGTTACTCAGTGGAGGGGAGTGAAGACAGAGGTGCATGCTGAATTCCTGCCATGAGATGTTTGAGAGGTGAGCACTTGTTTCTGTTGGAGCAGCAGAAGTCCCTCTCATAGCATAACTTCAAGAATAACAGAAGTTTCAGTAGGTTTCTTTGATGTTTGTTTTGTTGTGGTTTTCTTGGTTTTGTTGGGGGTTCTTTTGTTTTTGTTTTTTTAAAAAAATCTTCCAGTGGCCATGGCAACCTCCAAAATAATTAAGCTGTCTATTAGTAGTGCTCACATACTGAGCTTGGAAAGTACATAGTCCTTCTTCCATTATAGGGGAGTCAAACTTTTCCTCTGCTGTGATTAGTAGAAGACATAATTGTCTCAAAGGGATAAAGGGACACTAATTCTTCCCTTGAGTCTTGATCACTACAGATGAATTCCTTGGAGCAAGTATGGACAGTGTTGTCAGACTTGGCGATGAAGCCTTCCTTCTAGCAGCAAGAGACCCACAAGTTTACCAGGGCTAGAATCAACTGTAAACTGACTTTCCTCTACAAATTATTAATACCGTTCTTGAAGCATGAGACAAAATTCCAGTCCCACACCTTTTCTTGTTTTGTTCTAGACATAGAACAGAAACTTTCGAACCTTGATTTTCCCAAAACAGCTTCAGCACAATGATTCTAGCTGCTCTTCATACATACACATCCATTTCTTTTCCATCCTGCAGTGATGACTTGCTTTGCCAAGGATTTGAATCTTTTTAGGCAGAGGTTAGTGGATTCTGCAAGTGCTAGACAGAAATAAAAAGTAGTGGTAATCTAACCCTTCACCATATCTTAAAAAAACAGAAGCTGTCATTACTATTATATTGGTTTTTGAAGCTGATCTCAAATGTCTACAAACTGGTCAGAGATCGTCAGGATCTCATGGTTAGGCAGAAATTAAGGTCTGATGAGCTGCTCTGCTCTGTGGTAACTGATGTGTTTTAGAGGCAGGCATGAAAGCAGTAATGAAGGCACTCAGGACTCTTAAAAATGAAAATTGAGGTGCTTTTAGAGTTTGATGATACTTGGGAGAGCTGAATATATATGAATTTGTGAGCTGAATAGCCTTTTCATGATTGTCTGAATTCTACTGAATTTTCAGTTGTATTTCTGCACCTTTTTTCAAGTCCGGCTGTGACTGTTCACTGAATAAAGATCAAAATCACACCTTGTGCAGTTACCATATATGGCAAAAATCCACTGCTTTTGGTTTTCATTTTAACATCAAAGCACTGTAAAGGGCATCTTCACAGAGTTCACTGATGATCTTTCACAGGGTGGTCTGTAAATAGTCTAAAGGTTTTCTTACTGCATTAGAGTACATGACCTGCCTCACAAGCATACAGTGTATTTCTTTTCTTGATCAGGAATCCCCGCATATTTTGGGAAAAGAAGGGAAATTTAAAATATCAGGTGCAAATTTTTGTCTCAGAATGAGAAGCAGTTAGGCTGAGTTGTTCCTCTCTGTACAGAACATACTGACCATCTTAAAGGTCTTTTCTAACTTAAATGATTCTAGATTCTATGACCTGATCAGTTTGCACTTTGTCTTCAAGGTAATTGAACCAATTCTAAACCCATATTGCTGTTTTCAAAATATGTCTCATTTTTCAGTTATGCAGACAAGTGAACTGTAAACCAGAACAAAAAGTGACCAAACCAATGTGAAAAACTCATTTTCTGCATACAAGAAGGAAACTAGAAGCACAGCCTTTGGAATAAAGAAGTGTTTTCGCTGTACATGTAAGGGAAAGCTGAGACAGTCAGGGGACCAGCAACTCCCACTCTGAGCTTTTGTCACCCTGAGAAAAAGATACATTGTGTTAATTTTAGGTTAATGAGATAAAGATGCAAAAGTCAGATAGATGCTCTTAAAATATATTCAAACTATTTATCAGGGCATAGAATAGTTGTACAATTCTCCTAGGATTCTCTCTCAAGTAAACTTTCTCTCTCATCATCAAATAAAAATTTTACAGGGACCAAGCTTGTAACCATAAATTTGCTCCTGTGTTAAACATAGCTACTCTTTAGAACCATCTCAAGATACTTCTGTGTCTTGAGATGTAAACCCTCATTTTCAATTTGTGATAGATGTTAGGAACAAGAGGGTATCTCTTTCTATATATATTAATTCATGTAACTTAATTCTGCAAGATGGCACACATTTACTCATGGGTTAAGTTTATAATTGCATTTCAAAGCAGTTCTCTTGAAACATTCTAAAACAGATTATGTTCTTAAAAACTCTGTTCTTTACTTTGCATGTTTTAGTACTACATCCCATTAAAGCTGTGTTTGAAGTTACTAGGATTTGTTAAAAATTTGATCATGCCTAAGCAGATAAGAGATTATATGCTTTATGTATATATTTGAAGGATTTGTTCCAGCTTGGATACAGTGTATTAATTGGCCACCTACAGTGAACAGCAGTGTTTAATATTTAGAACCCTTTTCCTCATTGTTTTCCAGGCAGAAGAGCATGTAAGTATTCTTTTAACTAAATTTGCTAACTTTCTGGAACACATTTAAACAGTGTGTGCTACTTGTGTCATATTACATTAACTTCACTTCTACAGACAGGTTGTATACATATGTAATAAATAGCCCCTCAGGGATCAGATCTAGATTAACTGAGAAAAACGTACTCTGCTGTACGTTAAGTAATTTACAATATCTCAGTAAACATTAGAAAAGACATGTTTGTCTCAGCAGAACAGGTTAACAGTGCCTGCAGACTCAGTAATGATTGTAGAATGTTAAACTATCAAGTGGAAAATTATAATCACTTTAAATAGTCTAATTTTTTCCCCTAAAACATCAGACTATCTGGAGTTTGATACCATGATGTCTGTAATAACACTGAATGTTTATGATACAGATTGAAAGTAGTAAAGAAAGACACCAGTTCTGCAAAGGATCTAAACAGAGTGACATAAAACTCCGTTAAAAGAGAGAGAGGCTTTGAGAGAAAACTTGTTCAAGTGGGTAATCTTTTATTTAAATATTATTCCTTTTAAATGAAATTACAATATCTACATTTAGAGATGAAGCATGTTTTAGGCATGCCAGTTTTATTTATATATGACAAAATCCCTGCAGCTTCTCTCTTTCTATCAGCTCAGTTCTGCTGCTAATTATTTAAATAGAGGTGTGGTAAGCATGCTATCATTGGCTTTGGTTTTTACTGCTCCAGTTCCAGTATAATTAACAAAAAATGTTCTAAGCAAGTGTGTGAAGGCTACTTCAGCAAACTTCAGATGTTTAGCATGGGCATTCATTGCAACTCTAGAACTCACTTATTGTATCTGCCAGATATTGAAGAATGCAACATATATATGTGGTACAGCAAGAAGTAAAGTTGTCTTTTCTTCATGTTAAATCCATGCAGCTGCTGGCTGCATTGACTGGCTGTGTAGATGTAAGTTTTCCCTTAAAGAGGAGCACTCACCACATAGCACTCTTGTAAGATTAGGACAAACCACATAACATAAGAAGTGCAGTGATTTCTGAATTTAGCCTGGCTGCCTTGTCTCTGATACACAGAGGGAGATGGAAAGTAGGCTAAATTCCAAATGAGGAAGCATGTTTAGAACACTGTCTTAATTGATCATTTAAGGACAATCATCTTAATTGTTTAATTACATTATTTGACTGCCTTAAACTTAGGCAAGAGGCCCACCAGCATAGAGAAATAACAAACTGTAGTAAGAGTGGCTGGAGCAGAGGACCAAAAGCCATGGATTCTGGAGAAGCCATTTAACACTGTTTGCTTGTCCTGAACTAGAAATAATAAATACTGCATTATATTCAATCATTGGAGATCCTAAGACAAGCAACACTGTATTACAAATAATCATTATTATTTCATTATATATTAGCTTTGCAACAAAAACAATGGAATGCTTTTTTACGTGGAACAAAGGTAATTCAATAGGCACTATGTAGGAATACCTTAGTATATATTAATTGCATATGAAAATGTCAAAGCAACTGAAAAGCAGTCAATGCAAATGTTCATAAACATTGTGGCTGCTAAGTTAAAATCCAAGGTGTCATATTTACTTAGTCACTTAGTCTGATCTTACAAAAGCAGCTTGATTCATTGTACTTGTACCATTTGAGGGGAGAGAAAAAGTGTTTAAAAGGAGACTGTAAAAGTAAGCAGGAAGAAAACTGAGAGAGGGACACAAATTTAAGGGAGGACTGGTGAGGGATAGTTCTGTAGAGCTGGTATCAGTTGGAGTCAGAATCCCTGAGTGCACTTAGTTTCAGGTAGGCCTGACTCTGCTGTCCTGTTCCATTTGTCTGCAAAGAACAATGGAAAAAACACAGTCATTTGTCTGTCAGCTGAGGACCTGACATGGTGACAAATATGTCAGGCTTTGAGAGAAGCTCAAAAGTGGAGTTCAGTGGAATGAAAATGATGTTTTGCAGTTATCCTCTGCAGCTGAGGAAATTCTGTGCTTTCCTTGTCTACTTGCTCCTTTGTATCCAGGGAATAACTGGAATCCAAGACACAAGTGTTGTGTACTGCCAATAACTCAACATACAGGTTCATCTGTAATGAAACATAGTGTCTTTATGAAAAGAAAAAAAAATAGAGGAAAACCAGAGAGAGAGAAGTGCTTTGTTAAAAAGATATTAATGACTTTAAAAATTAGGGACATTGATTTTTAAAGATTGCTGACTTCTATCTTATCATACCAAAAATGAGAAAGTAAATTAGAAACCTACCATGAACTCAAGAATTCTGTGGACACAATCCCTGTTACTTTAAAGTGAGATATAAATCCAGAGATTTCTCATGCCATCATTTTGTAAATAATTACAGTTCTGCTGAATCTGTTGTATAAAGTTTACATGGGAGGTTCAGTGCACCCTTGCTCTTGTTTAGAACATTGGGAACCACCAGAGAGATGTTGACATATGGCTGCACTGTTTTAGTGCACGAGACATCGACTACATGGGAGCATAATAAACAGGAGCATAAAGACAGGTTTGTGCAAGCAGTTTGGATTGACCTTTTTGGCAGCTGAAATCCATCTTGAGTACATGGTGCTGATGTGGACAGACATGTAAACCTCATCTTGTTACCGCAACTACCAGTTTTACAAATATATTCCAATGCTCAAAATGTGCATCATTCTAAGTAAAGTGATTTTAAATGGGAGAGGGGTTGCAGCAGCAACAATTCATAGTAAGAGCAGAAACTTTCTCTTAAGTTTGTGGAACTACCCCCACAGTTAAATAAAAAGTTAGGTAAGTGTGTTTTACACCAATAGAAATTCTTATCATTTCAGGGTTATGGCTTATTTCATGTATTTTTTCCCCTGGCAAAATATTTGATTAACTGATACAGTATTTTAATTTTGGCATTTAAAAAGAACAGTCTATTGTCCTTTCAATAAGCAGTTCTAGTATAAGCATTTTCCAAGTTAGGAATATTTGTATAAATACTTTTTACTTTGGAACAACAGTGTCTGAATCTGGTCTACAGCAGTGTTCTTAAAAACAGAATGAATCCAATTGTAGTGCATTTTTGAAAGAACATTTTTAAGGAACTTAAAACTTTCTTTTGAAACAAACCTTTTGAAAACTATCTAACATAGCCAAATTTAGTTTTCTTTTAACAAACTGTTGCATACCAAAGTATGAGTCTCTTTGAATAGCCACAGTAGTGTTTGGATTCAAGACTAAAAAGTAATTACTCATTGTGATAATAAATTTTAAGGTTTAATCTAAACTGATGGGATGTAGGCAAATGTCACCTCACAGTTTTAAGTGCTCATTATGTCCTCAGTAATTTCTTGTTAAATCAGTAGGAGCACTGTGTATGTGCTCTGTGGATATTGCCCACGAGTTCTAAATAGTTATAATATAGCAATAATGAAGGAGTACACCTTAACTTGTGAGCAAACCTATAGTATTGTGAGTAGACTACTTCTAACAGTTTTCCTAAATTTATCAATTCACCAGTTAGCAAAATCCTGAAATCAGCAAAAGTAAGATGAAAGAAAATCTTGTTGTTGGAATTCTAAGGAGCAGTGAAGCTGCAGAAGAAGGTGCCAAAACTACTACTCAGTTAGGCACAGCAGAGAAGCTGGTTAGCAAGAGATATTCCTTGGATATCACAAGGTCTCTTTAAAACAGGAGTGGCTGGTACTATCACATCATGATCACCTAGCTTTACCCTTGGGTTTTTGGAAGAGCTTTTCTGGAAAGAGGAGCTATATTTTACATATGTGGTTGTGCATGTTGGAAATAGTGATGATGTAGTAGTCCAGAGTACTTGAAATTTAGTGTACATCTAGTCACACTAAGTACAGAGTTATAGAGTGAGCAACATTTTTCTTATATTGAAGTGTTATTGCAGTGTAAACTGTTTTTCACAGTCTGTTGTAATAAATACAATCTCTTCTTTAGAAACACAGAAAACATGAACCTTTAATGACTGACTTAGCCAAGTGATGCAACAAGTGCACTCTTTCATACTCTTCAGTACAATCAGTAATACTATGGTTTTGTTTTTAATCTGTGGCCTGAAAGGGCCACAGATTCAACCTTGAAATTTGAAAGATTCAGAGGTTTCTAAGTCAATATAATCACAGAATGGCTGAGGCTGGAAGGGGCCTCTGGTGGGCACCTGTTCCAAGCCAGGGCTCAAGCAGGGGCAACTGGAGCCAGGTAAGCAGGACCCTTTCCAGACATCTGAACATCTCCAAGGAAGAGACTCCACAGCCTGTGCCTGTGCTCAATCACCCTCACAGTTAAATCTGAGGTTCAGAGGGAACTTCTTGCATTGCCCTTTCACTGGACACCAATATCAAGAACCTAGATTCATCTTCTGTGCACCCTCCCAGTAGGTATTTATATATACCTTGATAAATCACATCCCCACACCCTCAGAGCCTTCCCTTCTCCAAGCAGTGCAGCCCCAGCTCTCTCTAAGCCTTTACTGGCATGGGAGGTGCTTGCATTTTTTTATCAATTGTATTGATAAAGATGTGACTTATGCTCTTATGCTGTTCCTGGAATTTGCCTAGTGAAGGTGGAAGATGCCTGTATTTGCTCAGGAAAGCTTCTGACTCTTAAGATTTCTGTGATTTGGGTTTTACTGTTGCTGGTACTAATTGGTAGAAGACACCAGTGCAGAATAAGTTGCCACATACTAGTCTTTCATTTAAACATCCTCAATGTTAGGTTCATTTGCAAAGGTAGAAATAATGATATGCAATGGAAATCAATGTGCTTTTTCTGGTTGTTGAGTATTGTAACCCTGTATCATTTTCTCATCCATACACCTGAGGCAGAGGCCTGGTGCTATGTTGCTGATAGCACATATTATTTAAGGATTAAACTATTTCCCTATCTCCTTTTTTTCTTCAGAAGGGCAAAAATACATGAACATTTCTGTGTTCTGGGAGTGGCGGAGTTAAACTCAATTGAAAGCTTTGAGCTTTGATTTGGACAGCAGGCAGAGTGGGACATGAGAGGGGAAGATTGGCCTTTTGTCCCTCACCTGAACCTTTAAGTCTCTCTTCTCCTTGCCTTGAGAAAGCCTTTCTTCCCTTCCCTTACACATATTGCATTACCCTACCCTGGGCTCATGCCAGATTCTGGAGAGCATATACCCATGCCAGATTCTGGAGAGAGAATTTGGCCTCACAATGTTTGCATTGTGTTTGTTCATTGTGAGTGAGGGTGCTTTGAAAGCAGCCACGTTTGAATCTGTAGCTGTCCTTGTATGAAGCAGGCCTCTGAAATGTTCTGTGTTGCTAATGTTCATACACATTTGGACAAAGCAAGTATATGGTTTACATGGTTTTAATTTTGAAATCATTGAAGTGGTATCCTTGGTTCTTGCTGCTAGTGGAGTCTAAGATTGCTCTCCTCACTTGAGCAAATCTCCCAGTGAGATCAACACAAATTCTGCCTAAGGAAAAGGTAAAAAATTGGCTTATAAAAGCCAAAAAAGGAGCTGTGCTTCATGCAGCTTCTCTTGGTAACTTCATCAGTTTGAAGTTTCAAGTATTAGAGATCTTTTGAGCACTCCAGTTTCAGAGAGAATACTCTGTATGAGCTCTAAGAATGTCTTTTGCTGGTGGGGAAAACACATGTATAAAGATGTTAAACACCGGCTGTTCCACTGGAATGAGTGAAATCCTGAATTTTACACAGTTCTACATTTTTCCACTGAGGGATTTTTTTATTTATTGTTATTCTGGTTAAAGTGGTACTTAATCCATCAGTAAAAATTCCATGATAAAATTGAGGCTGTGCCTTGGGTGACCTGTCAGAAACTGTATATCTTATTGCTAGGAATCTTTTGAGACTTGGGATTTGATTTTTCTCCTGCACATATATGAGATGTCTTTGGCAAAGGTCACATAAGTTTTAACCCACAATATTAAGTCACAAATGAAATGGATTTAAGTGGTCTTGCCCTACTCCCCTGTGAGTGCTTGCTCACATCTTAAAACCACCGTATAATTTGTCACAATTCAACATGATTATCTGTCTTTGCTCAGGAGGACTATAATAGCTAAAGAGTAAGTTATATTGCAGGTAAGGATATAGGATTACTGGTAGAGCTGATTGAAAGAGCTTGTTAAACTCTGCTCTAAGCCTATCTGACCCGAGCTTACTTGCTTTTGTTTCTTTTTCTTTTTTTTTTTTTTTTTTTTTTTTTTTTTTTGTTCTGTTGTCCTTCAGCTTTTTAGGTTTGTTTTTTCATTTTTCTTCATTGGTGTTTTTTTGGTTTTTTACTGTGCTTAAAAATACCCTAGATTGCACCAAAAATGCCAACCCAAAATAGGATAGGGAACAAAGGTTCAGCTGACAGTGTGTAAATAGACCCAGCAATCCCTGATTCAGCTGTCCTCCCTGCTCAGCAGAGTTCTTCAGCATGTAGACAGTGAAGCATGTAAATGTTATTTTCTAAACACTGCATGTCCAAGTGATCTAGACGGGATCATGGAACAGGACCTGGTTTGAAAAGCTGCTCTCCCAGCCGCTCCCCCTGCCCGCCCCACCGGGGGGCTTTGAGAAGCAGGGCATGTTCAAGTTGCCAATCAAGCTCTTATGTAAAGTCCTGCTAAAGTTCAGTGCACTTTTTAAAGTATTTCGGGGTTTGGTACATTTTAAAGAAACACTCCTTCGCATAATGAGCTGTGCATATCTTCTCCATGTTCATTAGTTGCATGCTAATGGCTATGTTTAAAATTCCTTCTTATCTTGTTTTCTGATTGATGGGAACTTGAACCAACCTCTAGACTTCCAGACCTTGCTCAGTTACTGTTGTTTTCATTGGCAGAATAAATCATTTGATGTGAAAAGTATTGTGCACTATTCTGATTCCTTGTTCAGGCCTATATACCTATATTATTTATCAACATCTATTTTCATTTCTCTGGGTATCTGATGAGGTTCTATATTGTATGACAGCCTCTATTATTTAACAGACCAGCAGGATTTTTTACCTTCTGCTGTTGCAGCATAGGATAAAGGAATTGCATGCCAGTCTTTTTATTTTTCTCTGCTTTTCTTCTTTGCTGTAGCTGCTTGGGTTAAAAGACGAACAAACAAACAAATCTCTGCGGACTTCAAAGAGATCAAATTTAAAAAAAAAAAAGCAAATAATTTCTTAAAGCTAGGCTGTTTTGCTGTGTTTCTCTCCTGTTTTTCTTTTCTTCCCCCCTTTTTTTTAATTCTGAAAAGAAATAGCAGGCTGTAGGCACTGCCTGTGGCTTGCTAGCCTTGCTTCTTGTGTGGTCTGTGCAGACTTTATGATTTATTCAGCTAATGGGAAAGGAGCATGACCCCCAGTGGCCACAGAAAGAGAGCTGCATGTGGGTTTAATGCTTTCACCACAAAAATGTCTGCTATGACTAAGCTGTGTGGCTGAAGTCACTGTCTGAATGGTGCTAAAAAGGAACTTAGGCATTAAGTGTGCACTATTTACTATAGATTGGCTCTTGGGATTAGGCCAAGGGTTTCTTACTCAGTTTCAAAGAATAGCATGGAAGCTGCTAGGAAAATTAGAGCTGTGCAATTTATTTTTACCAGTCTCCCCAGTGAGTGACCCAGTGAAGGATTTGCCTCGTAGCACTTTTTTTCATCAGTTACCAAAGAGCAATTCAAAATGTACTGGTTTGTGCGGGAGTATTACGGGGCTTATTGTTTACATTTTCCCATCTCCTACTTTTCTTCATGTTAACGTGACTTTCTAACAATATTTTTCTTCATGTATTGCTTAGAATTGTAGAGGAAAACAGGTTTGGACAACATTTGAGCATCATTACTTGAGACCAGTTACAGTACTATCTCCGATTAAAAGTATGAAACTGTGGGCTAAATTAGGAGTCTGCCCTTGTCTTTGCTCAAGAGAACTGCAGAACCACAAATTCCACTGGGAAGAAACTGAAATCTTCTGTTTTATTATGGCAACACTGCCACTAGGTTTACTTGATTTTGTTGACTTTTAAGGGCAGGTTAAAATGCTCTGTATCCGTTTTCCTACTGACTGCTAACTGTCTTCACGTGGATGTATTAAAAAACAAACCCACCACCACTACCTGTGTTGAGAGAAAAAATTGTAAAGTGCTTTGTCATCTTTAAAAAGCATCTAGAAATTCTGCTTTCCCAGCACTAGCATCCTTCTTCATGCCATGTATGAAACCCAGTGGAGCATTAAAAATTAATCACAAACACTTTGCTAGTGGTTTTGTCTGTTTGTTTTCTGAAAAATGTGAACATTCTTTGTTATCTGAAAATGGTGAACACACCTCTTAACAGCTAAGTATTCAAGAGAATGAGGGAAAAAAATAGAGGGCTAGGACCTGATGTTCCAGATTCATTCTGTCCTTCCACAGTTTGATTCTGGTCAGCTCCAGCTACAATAACTTCAGCAGAAGGAAAAGCAAGATTTGTTGCTAGCATTCAGTGAAGTTATTGAAAAATGTAGAGAAAGAAAATTTAAAAGTCAAGTATAAAATGTATTATATTTTTTAGTATCAAATATCTGACAGGGTAAAAGTTAACATTTTATGTCACTAAGTTTTGGAAAATGGGAAAAATTAAAATTTAACAGATTTTATGTAAATAAAAAACCTTTATATGCATGCCTTTGCATATTGTCTTGCAGTCTTGTAGATTTTTGACTTGTAACAAAAATTTTAAAATTTAGATGACAAATATTAAGATCCTAAATTGTATTTCAGCACACAGGCATCAGTTTGCATAAATGCTGAGAATACACAAAACAGAAGTCACTTAAGTGAAGGAGTACTGCAAGTGTTTTGCAGTTTTAAAATTCAGGCCATTTTTACTTATAAATATTATTGGGGAAAAAATGTCATGCAACATTTCTGTTTGGAGAAAGTAAAGCATGGGCATCACTTGAAAGATTATATACATAGGAAAATGTGGTGACTTGGTGAAAAATACTTAAATGAAAAAGGCTAGATATGTTAATTTTGCATTTTTAAAAGAATATATTTTGGTTCTGCATTTTGAAACAATCTTTCCTGTGTATAGCAGTTCTTTTGTTTTAATGAATTCCAAAATTGAATCTTGTCAGATAAAAACCCTGAAAATAATTTGTTAAACTGAAACAGCTTTTAAAAATCTTTTTTCCCCTTTAGACAAGAACTGAAAGAAGTTACTCATAAAGTTCTGTTTCATAATCTTCAGGCACAGAGGTTTGAAATTTTTGCTTGATTCTGGTTGGAAGTTTATCCTTCCTGCCGAGTTTTCTGGGATGTCTGAAATAAGGGTTGAATTCTCAAGGTGGAAGACTTCCTGCTGTGCTTAGTTTAGTCCTGATTCTTGCACAATCAGGAGGAAAAAAATGTGAAGAAATGAGCAGTGATGCTGTTATCTAAGCACAGCAGTGCTCCACAGAAAAAGGAGTGAGGGGGTTCTGCAGGAGAGGATTAGGCCTGGTTTTAACCTTATAAACGTTTGGATTTCCTGCCTAGAGGAGGGCTCTGCCTTCCTGCTGCCCTGTAACCCAAGACTGGAATGATGTGGTGGTTGTGCCATAAGAGAAGGTGAAAAGCCATTGATTTGGGTTGTACCGAGCATTCTTGCGGGGCCGTACATTGTGGAGAAGTTCCTCTCTGCAGGCTGTGCGGGATGGTAAGGAGAACTGGACAAGAGCAGTGGGAATAATAATCCTAAAAGTCTCCTTACCTACAGCAAGCAAACTGGTGTGTGTGGTGTGCAGCACAGATGCCTTGTCAGCAAGAGGCAGGAGAGAGGGACAGCTGGATGTGTCTGGCGTGCAGGTGTTTCAGCTGGTATTCACACTGGCTACTGGCAAACAGATTTTTTTTCTCTTTTTTTTTTTTCCCCCTTTAATTTCTTTTTCTGGTGGAGGAGGAAGAGACAGTGGGAGGTAAAGAAAGAAGAGAGATCACCCACAGTCATTTCCCAGAATGGAAGAGGAGAAAAGCAACACATCAGCTCAACCCCTGTTTACACATATAACTGGCTCAACTTTCCTTTGCAAGTATAAATCAAATGGTACAGACTTGGGATGTTTTTCTCTCTCCTGTGAAGACAGCCTCTTCTTTTTTTTTGACTTATGAGGATTGTGTTAGTACTCCAGGAGTTCTACATTGCAAGTTGTAAACTTGACTGAGCTTTTTTGACTGAAAGCAACAGTTTTCTCTTCAGTAGGTTTCTTTTTCCCTGGAAAGTCACATAATGTCTTGTGTCACTAAGAACTGCTTCAGTGACATAAAGTGGTTGCACATTCAGTAGCTTTAGACCCTTCCTTGGGAGCATTTTTTTCTGAGGAAAGTATTTTCCAGATTATCATGACTGCACCTGCCTTCTGTGACTGAAGCATGAAGGGCATGGAGAAGTTATTTGAATTCTGAAATTCTTGCCAGTGATTTCTGAAGTGATTGACAGCTGGTAAAAGCTAGAGTAGCTCTTGGGATATTCTCACCTAAGTCAAGCTAAAGACCAACTCAGAGAAGTTGTAGGTGATCTGCAAGCTCAACTTCACTGTTCTGTGCAATTCAGGCTTTTGCGAAAGAGGTCCTAGTATAGATTACTGGGGTCTGTCTGTACTCACATAAATATTACAGTTAAAAGGCATTTCTCATTATTTCTTCCTCTTTTTGTTTTGTTTTGGTTTTTGTTGTTGTTGGTTTGTTGGGCTTTTTTTTCTTTCCCCTCATGTAAATGTAGCAGTCAGGAATCATCTGTGTTGGCCATGTGCCATTTAGTCCTACATCTGTTCTCTGACAGTAGCTAGCTTCAGATGCCTTGAAGGGGAGTATATAGCAATGTAAATTATTATTACTGTTATTCTATTTGCTGCAATACAGTATTACTACCAGATGCCGCTTGGGGGTTGCATCTCTCCTCATTTGGGATGTGCATTATACTTCAAATCTTGTCAGCCATTTTTCAGTTTTGTCAAGGCTGTGTTGGAACCATCACTTAGAGTAGAGAAAAGCATAATGTGCTTCCTCAGTTTGTTCCTCTTTGGTTCCCACTCTATCAGCATCATTTCCCATTGAGCTTGGTTTTGCTCTTGAGTCAAAGGGCAGAGTTTTCTCATGATTCTCTGGTAGCTGGTTGTAAGATCTGAATGATTGTGATAATTTAGTTTATGGGAACATTGACTTCCATGTCACTGAAAGCTAAGCTAAGATGCATTTGCTTGCTGGAATTTCTGATACAGTTTTAGAGTGGCTATTATGGTTATCACAATAATAGCCAGGCTCAGCCTGTTTCTTCATCCTTGAGGCTTGCTTTCCTTCTCCATGGAGCTGCTTTACTAATATCATACAGTATTTTGGTGAACAAGTTTGCTGTAGCATAGATTATTATATGCATCTTCTTGGGCCAAGCTAGAACTAATAACATGTAACATAGAAGTCAGTCATGTCATTGTTTTGGAGAATACCCTCTAAACAATTGGGAGTTTTTCCCTTCACCAATCAATATGCTGACAAATTTACTCATGTGGACATTATTTTCTATCCTATAATTGCTTGAATTTATGTAGATCTTCAGGAGACAAGTGATTTGGGTTTGATTTTTGATTCTCTCATAGAATATTCCTGATAGTGTCATGTTCTGGTTGGTGTTTAATTTCTTCTCATTGGAATGTGTGTATGAATATTCCCTAAACAGACAAGTGATCTGTGCAGCCTAAGTACTTCCCACTTCCCAGACAAATTCAGATCTTTAGATGAAAGTCACTATGAAAGCCAGTCTGGATTTTTCATGTAATTTAGAATTAGTTCTTCCAAATCTAGAATCAGTTGTTTTCATTGGGAAATGCTAGATGCAGACCCTGACACTATAATTTCCTCACATAACTCACTTCTTCTTTTTTGATTTGCCTTTTTAGTATATTTTCTGTTACCTGCCTTCATCTTAGGTTTTGTACATAGACATTTATCCCCCCATGGCAATTTGCCAAATGTATTCCAGTCTCAGAACAGGATGATCACTTCATTTCTCCTATCTGTCCTTTTAAGACTATTCTGCAACACATAAAACTCTGTGAAAAGAAGTTACAAATAGTCTTGTGAAAAAGTGTTCTGAGAATTCATCTTGAAGCTACTTAGCCCTTACTCTGCCTAAGAATACCTCAGTTGGGATGGGGTTTTGAAGCTCAGAACCTTGTCTCTTGCATGAATCTTCCTAATCAATGCCCTCTTTCTTTGCCAGAAGGTGCTCCTGTATCTTTCACTCCTGCCTAGGAGTTTATTCTCCCTTCCATCAGGTCTAGCAGATTGTGCTGCTGCCAGGGTGTCAGCTCATCCAGCATCACTCATTTCTTGGTGGGGGAAGAGAGGATTTTTCCATCAGAGCAGCTCACTGAACTGATTCAGCCAGGCACCTCGGGATCTTTGCTTCCACGTGGAACTGGAGAGAGGCAGAGAGCATTCAGCTCACGGGTTGGGGGTAGGGGGAGCAGGATTTCCCCTTTTGGCAGCCACCTGCAGCTAGACCAGATTATGTATAATGTCAAGCCACATTCTTAAACAACTCACAGTGTTTCTGATCTAGTGAGACCGGAGTGTTTGATGTGCTTAGTGGAGATTTGACTTTTCAAATAGGTCTGGCAGTAAGTACTAAAAAGCAGGTGTCCTCCAGATTGGTGTGTGACTTACATAGCCAAGAGAAGGCTTCACAGAAGGGCAGCTACTAGAAAAAAAAACAATCATAAAACAAATAAGACACCATTAGTTTAAATGGGCAAAAGTCCACAAAGGAAAGGACCTGGCAGCTGACACCAATATTATTACTGGCTGAAAAGAGATTTGAACTTTTTGGCAACAACAAATGCTACAGAATTGGATTTGAACAGGTGAAATTTATTATAACCTTTGGACACAAATAGTCACAGAAGATCAGTGTGGGTGTTCAAACAATGAGGACTATCTGCAGCAATAGGTAAAGAGAATCAGAGTATATAAGATTGTCATTGCAAGAAAGTACAGGGAAGAAGTGAGGTTTTCCTAAGAATATGAGTCACAGAAAATCAGTGGGAATTGGGTGCCTTCTTTTCACTTCTGAAAAGCCTCCAGCCAAGCTCCCTGAATTGACACTACTGAGAAAATGTGATCTTTCTCAGATCTTCTAAATGAAAACCTGTTCAAAGGACAGGAAAGTCACGTATTTCAAGGCCTTCAGCAAGGTGGAGGAAGACAACTACCAAAGCAGTAAAGATTTTAAGGGAGAATTTGATGTTCTGCTCAGGAAATATGAACCTTGGGTTTACAGCATTGATGGAGAACTGTCAGCCCAGACAGTTCTCCATCAATTTTTTCTCACTCTGTCTAAAAACTGAAGAAAACAATGGCATGTTTTTTAAGAGCAGGATTTCACTGATTTTTCTTTTTTCTTTTCCTATGCTTCAGTAAAATGTGTCAAGCATAAATTGTGGTTCTGCTCATCCTTTTGTTCAAAATGCAATGTATCAATTCAGTTTCTACATACGATACTGTATGCATTGCATCTGAAGTGTTATCAAATAATCTCTGTTCCCAATCCTAACAAAAATACTTGAAAATTATTGTGTATGGTAATATAAATTCATATATCGGATAGAGTAAATTATTAGACTAAATATATTATATTTCAGCTGGGCAGAATTTAGTTTCTGTTTTTAAGAAAATACGGTGTGCAGCTGTTCTTTAGTCTGCTTTCTATGTTGAAATGTGTACTGATACATATTCTTGTCTTGTTTTTGTTCTGCCCTAGGACAGCACTGGGGATAAATTACTCTATCTGAATGGACCATTTCCTATTAAAATACTTAAATAAACATAGAGAAACTAACATATTTGCAGGCACCTACGTACTCATATTTACATAGGCTTAGTCACTCAGAGTTTTTAATTTTTTTTCTTTTCCTTTTTGAGTGGAAGAAATATTATAATATATCTTCTGCTTTTGAAATAGTGATGTGGGGCTTTTTTGGTTTTTTTTTCAGTTTGAGGGATTTAATTGTTCAGGGTTGGGACAGTTGGATGTTTTTGTGTTTGTGTTTTTGGTTTTTGTTTTTACTGTGGGATGCTCAAGCACTGATGCAGATTGCCCAGTGAGGTTATGGAGTCTCTGCCCTGGAATATACTTAAAAACCCAACTAGACATGGTCCTGGGCAACCTGCTCTAGGTGATCCTGCTTGAGCAGGAAGTCCTCCGGAGATCCCTTCCAACCTCAGGAATTCTGTGGCTTTTAACTGGAGACTTACTTGTATTTTTTTTTAGCTGGGTGTTTTTTCTAGCACAGAGAGAAAAATAAGTTAAACAGGGTAGGGTTTTATAAAGAGGTTTAAAAACTGAGAAATGGCAGAAAGAAATGCAAGTGAACAATGTGTGTCCTACCAAGCTGATGGTTGATGGGCTGAGGAGCAGTAAGAGCTTGGAAGGGCAAAAGCACATCTGGCAAATCTGGTCTTTCCAGGATGGTGAAAAGGTATAAAAGCTCTTCATAATGAAGAAGGTATGAAGCAGCCATATTTTTGGTTAGTTTTTTATTTAGCTTTCTCTGTGTTTTTAGATTTTTCAAGGACATTTCTTTCAACAACATCTGGTTTTCTCAGTTTTACCAAAGAGTGAGTCTTGTTTTTCTGAAAAGCTGGAAATGCTGCTTACTGTACATGGATTACTGATCTTTCCAAAGCTGCTCACAGCTGACACACAAAGATCTGTCAAGTGAGTCATAAAGCCCAGTCAGCTGTATCTTTTGCTTGTTCCTAGCTGAGATTTAGTGGGTACTCGCTTTGTAGACTTTGAAATCTGGCCAGGAGCTTTGACAAAAAACAACATGAATGTTGCTGCTAAAAAAAACTCCAAAAAAGCAACACTGGAAAGTTTCTTTTTCATAATGCAAACTGTATTTTCTGCTGTAAGCAGGTGAAATTACATTGCCAGGAAATCCCTTCCACTAATATATGGTGAGATTTGTGACGAATAGAAGATTGTCTTTTGAAATAGCATTGCATTGGCATGATAAAGCCTTTAATTTTTTCATTCTTTAGAATTTTTTTACTCTTTACAATGAGTGGAATTTGCAGTGGAGGAAGACTTATAATCCTCCCTTAAGGAATCCGTGGGTCATGCTGGATTGAGTTAAATCAGACAACCTGACTCCTCTTTCTCTTTTTCATGTCTGTGCTACCACAGATTTAGTTGGAAGCCTCTTTAAAGATGGGTGTTTTCTTCTACGGTAGAGTAGGAAGTTTGGTAAGTCAGTTAAAGAACAGTTCATATAGCTGCCAGGGGTACAAATTTCTTCTCTCAGTATATTTTGTTTCTTTAGAGCAACTGGGTAGACTCTGTATTGCTTGTCAGTGGAGAGGAACTTAGTCTCTTTATAAGCTTCCTAATGCTAACAGTCTTTTTGAAAGGCTACAGTTCAGATTATCTCAGTTTTGAAACATTTTATTCTATACTTTTATCATTCACTATATTCTTCTCTTTTGTTTGAGCTCCAAATTTGCTTGTAATATTTTACACTTTGGAAAAATTATTAAAGATTAACAGGTAAATGCTTAGAATTAGGAACTTCATTCTGCAGTTGGCAGAGCTTTGTTTCTTTGAACTATTAAATTACAATAGGCCTGATACTTTCTTAGAGAAGTAATCCATGTTTTTAAAATGGTAATCTATTGCTTTAAAAAAAAAAAATCCCTAAACAAGCAAAGTTCATAACATTAGTTGATCTCGATGGAAATTATGCAACAGACAAAATTTTAGATCTTATGCTTCTGGTACACCAGTGCATTGAAAATCTTTGTTAATCTTTGAAAATGCTGTTTAGCAACTGTCTGGATGTCACCTACACATACCAGTAGTTTCTGGATGCCAAATACTTTTCAGAAAAAGAATGCAGGAGATGGCCAAAGGTTCAAGGTCAAGTGCAAAGTAGGACAGAAGAGGGAGGACATCATTTTCAAGTGCCTCTTGGTAAAATAACCAGAGAAGACAGTAAGCCATTCATAAGGATTAAGGCTAATGGGTGAAAGTAAATTGTTTTAATTAGGTTTCTGAGTTTTAATCCAAAACAAAACTTGCAAGAGGTGTATTGTAGATATCAGCATTTGATCCTACCCTATTAAATACATTTTCAGCATCTCAAGAAAAAGCAGCTCTGGGATCGTCATCATCTCTCACCTCTCATAATATCTGTAGCACTCTTCTTAAATTATCAGCTGCCTCCCTGCCTGGCATGAAACTGCCTTGATCTTGATTTACAATGGTGGTAATGCTTTTGTTTAGTCTTGTGGTTAGCCATTTAGTAAATATTTTTAAGACTACATTTAACAAAGAGACAGAATGATAGTCCTTACATTTACTGAGACTCAGGTTTCAGAGTGCACAGATTCTCCTTCACTTTTCTTTGATAATGGTATTGCACCTTTACCTGGTTGTATGCAAGGCATTTTGGAGCCACTGTTTTAGGTTAATGTAGGGTTTCTGACATATATCCCTTGCTGTCCCCCACTCTGATCAGTCCAATTGCCAGACTCCAATTACTGGGCCATTTAATTCAGTTGCATATTCCTTTCCATTTGGCACACATATGGCAGCAGATAGCAGTACCCCAGTGGAGCTTAGAGAGAGGCAGGGAACTGCCATAAATTTGGAAGAGTACATGAGAGAAACATGTAATTCTTTAACCATTTCTATAGTGTTCCTAAATATGTTATAGGCAAAGAACAGAACTTATCTTTCCCTTCTGGTATTGCCAAGGAACTCTTCATGAGCCTAAAAAACATGTGAATGATGCAGACATGAATTTAACACTTTTCCATACCTGGGGTTGTCCAATAGCTGCAAAGCAACCAAAGTTTTCCTCAAGTGTGCAGTCTTTGGGACTCCTGGAAAAAAACCAAGGATATATTTATCTGCTTATCTTCTCTTCCTGTATTCAATGGCACTTGGATTAGTTTTGTTTGCAATCAGTTCTGCCACATTTTGACCAAATCCAAATGTGCATGTCCTCAAGTATGATAAAAATTCAGCTGAAGAAACTTAAATTCAGTAGTGAAAGTTCTGAAGATTTTCAATAACAATTTTTAATGGAAGAATCATTGCTTCTTGTAGGTCAAGCCGGCTTGGTTTGAAAGACAGGTGTCCACTAAGGAAGGCAGGAGGAATGGAAAATGTGAACTCCCCTCTCTCCGAATTGTTATAATTTTGAATTAAGGGGCTCTCAGGCAAAGATATGAGGATAGGAATAACAGTTCTTTACTAGTGATAAAGCAAACAAACAACAACAGAGCACTAACACCAAACATCACCCAGCCCCAGCCCCTCTCTGCGCTGCGTCGCTTTCCCTCAGGTGCAGTTCTGGGCACGGCCAGCAGGGGCGCTGCTGGCTCCCGGCGGGGCAGGGCAGGTGCAGTGACTCCCCCAGACCTGCAGGGGCGCTGTGCTGGGAGCTCAGGGAGCGCACAGTGATGGCGGCTGGGCCCATACGGGGAGGGAGGGCAGGGAGGGCAGGGAGGCTTTGCTCCACAAACCCTGGTGCAGCTGGCTCTGGTGCCCTTAGCATGCCTCTTGGAAAGCAGCAAGCTGGGCCGGCAGGATGTCTCGGCAGGGTGGGAGGGCACGAGTACAGCACAGCGAGAACTCGGAGCAGTGCCGGAGAAGCAGCGAGGGTGGGCCAGAGGAGCCCGGCTCCCAGAAGGGCAGGGAGAGGCCAGCTCAGGATCCCAGGCACCCGAGCAGATGGAGACAGGCCCCTCTTTTGGTGAGGTGTGTGTTAATAAAGGTCCCAGTTCAGTGGCTGCTCTCGCAAGCAGAGGCTCAGCCCAAGGCAGGAGAAGCAGCGAATTCCTTTTCCCAGGCAGCAGCTCCAGCCATCTTCCTAAGACGAGAGAGAGCGAGAGTCAGCTCTTGCAATATCCCTGCCCCTCAGAGAAAAACCCTCAGAAAAGAGAAGTGCGACCAAATGCCCTCCTCCCTGAGCTTGATTACTTCTTTTTTTTTTTTCTTAAGTGTCTAGTTGTTAATGTCTCCTAGCAACTTATGGAAAAAAAAATCTATAAGTAAAAAGGAACACAAGGAAAGAAGCCTAACCCCCAACACAAGTGGATGCAAAAAGTGATGGTCAGACTCGTTTGAACCCTACATTTAATGAATTCCAGTTTTTAACTGTTTTAAAAAGTTCTGTGATATTTTGTTGTGTAGTCAATAGCCTATGCATCTGTAATGTTTATATAATTAAGCAGCATTTTACAGCTTAAGGCCTTTAATAGAACTCAGTCACTTGTAATACATCTCACTGTCTGGGTGGCACATACAGGAACTAAGTGTTCATCCACTGAACAAGAGAAACATGAAATGTTTTTAAGTTTGGAGAAACACTAATAAAAATTGTGGATGTAGTCCTTTAATCTTTATCAAGACTATATTTTGAAATTAGGATACCCCAAAATAGGGTGATTTAAAGTTTAGCAAACACATTCTTATTGAAAGTATCCCTCATGACTTATCCTTAGGGATAATCCTGCAGTTACTGGTTTTGAAAGAGTTAAACACTTTACCTCTGAGAAAACATTTGGGTTTAGAGTAATTCCTTATCTTTCAGCAGTATTCAGGGAAACTGGGTGAGAGAATGTACTGTAATGTTGAATGAGAAGGAGCTAAAGGAAAGCTTCCCTCATTTTCTTGCTTCTCTTGCCAGCCTGCACTGCAGCTCCAACCTTCTTTTCCCTGGCAGGAAGGAGAAAAGTAGAAAAAAAGCAGTGGATTCCTCAGCATAACTTCCTCTGTTCCTTGAAGTTTAGCCACTGGTCTAATCTCTGAAAGTTTTTCCTGGCTTGCATTGACTTGCTGCTCAGACAATGAGCACTTTTTTAACCTGTCAGGAACTGAATTGCCTGGCCTGCCATGGGGCTGACAGTGTGCTGCTGTTTCTGAGACTACTCTGTTCCTGAGATGCCGTGCTGACACAAATCTGTACAAGGGCTGATTTTGTGAGTGCCCCAATGGAATCCCCTTCAACCGCTGCCTAGTTAGTAAGGTTCAGTGAATACTCAAGGGAAGACTCCTTGGCAATGGATTTTGCTTTTTGCAGGAATTCTGTGTTGGAATTTTTAGTATAGGATAGCTCTGTTGGGCTGTGTGCTCTTCAAAAAAAAATCACTCAGCTTGCAGTTAAAGTTCTGTTTATGTTTCTGCAGTGTTTAAAGTTGTTCCTTATCTGTTGCCTATGCTTTTTATCATCCATAGGTCTGAGGGAGATGGAAAAGACCTGCTGGGTTTCAGGGAGGGAGGCAGGCAAGCCAGAAGCAGAGACAAAGGTAGGCTTGGTCCTCAGGAACAAAGGACACAGTAAAGAATGACTTTTCCTTATCATACTGTTTTCCCACAATAAATGTGCCCCCTACTGCAATATTTTCAACCATAAATGCATGCATATATATATATGCACACACACCTCTGCATGTGTGTTTGTGTGTGGGTAAATAAAGGCTTCATGACTGCTGAAAGTCTGAAACCTGAAGGACTGAAGCTGTATTGATGTGGTTTCAGAGGTTGAATGTCACCCACCTGTACCTGCACTCATGAGATTTCACACTGCCACACCAAAACACACATAATTCACTGCTGCGTTTGACAGCTGTCATCACAGCCAGAGCACACCCAGACTGCCCCAAGCAGTGTCACACAGGGGTTTCCCCTGCACCAGGCAGTGAGAAGGCTTTCCAGAATGACCTGCATGATTATTCTGTGCATTATTTGCTTTGCATGAAGCTTGGTGGCTCCAATTAGCATCTGGATCTCATTGTGTTTAGCATTTTTTCCAAACACATAGGCAAATCCATGCTCTGAAAATTTTATCTAACAGTATTTATTTGTGTTTTCTTCTCATGTTTATATGCACTTTTTGGGGGACTTGCAGGAGGCTTTTCAGCTCTCATTTGTTCTTTCAGGAACAATATTTTGTCATATCTATAGTAGGACTGAAAAGATCAATTTTCCAAAAGGTGGGGCTGTTTAGATATTTTCCTCACACTTACTGTTTGATTTCCAATTTCCCTGCTAACTAGTGTTTTCTTTAAATGCCATGCTGTAAAGGAAGGTTGGGCTTCTAACTCTGTTTTAACTTTTATCCTTGATAGCTTTCATTTCCTAATACGTGGTAACTTGCAGGATTGGGTCTGTGCTGTAG
The DNA here is from genome assembly GCF_022539315.1 of Serinus canaria. Classification (NCBI taxonomy): domain Eukaryota; kingdom Metazoa; phylum Chordata; class Aves; order Passeriformes; family Fringillidae; genus Serinus; species Serinus canaria. The sequence continues at coordinate 15,192,615 of NC_066317.1, forward strand.
AATTTACACAAAAAGCTCTATGAGATTTGCTGGGCACAATTGTGAAAACTGTTCAGTATATCCTGTTTTCTAAATGTCAGCTTTTTTTTTCTTTTTTTTCTCTTTCATAGTGGGTGGGCTGACTAAACAGAGACTTTTTTACATGGTACTTTGCTGTTTTCTAAACAGAGCAGCTATGTATGCTATCTAGTTTATATACAGCTTCTTTTTTTTTCTTTTTTCTTTTTTTTTTTTTTAAAGCAGGGTACCCTTATAAATATGTTGGATTTAAAGGAAGCTAGTCTTACAGAAAGTGCTTTGTTTCTTGTATCTAAAACTTTTCTTGATTTTTTTTTCTTTCATATTTTATTCGTTGCTTTGCTGTATGCCACTTTCTGTGTGTTTTGAAATAATTATGCATAGGTCCTACAATACAATAAGGCCAATGTTTGCAAGAGTTTTTGTTCTGACATATAGCATGGAATGGAGCTAATCAAAACCTAAGTGTGGCCTTTGCATTCACTGCAGCTTCTAAAATATTAAAATACATAATCGACATTATTTTGGGCCTTACGACAGCATTTGGCTTTAAAGCACTGAAAAAAGACCATTCCAAATTAGGAAAATTAGAACAAAGAGCTATTCTAAAATAAATAATTAGTATTCTTAAAATATATCAGCACATAAATACATTTTGGATAACTCTGCCACTTTTGGGCTTGCTGGAGAGTCAAAGGAAGGCACAATTTTGCTGCAATTAATGTCTCTAAAGTGTCCATGTACAGAATGATTATCCTTAATAAGCTGCATAGCTGCTGCCTGGATAATCCTGCAGGCAGCATATCAGATCAAGTCTGAGGTACTGTGTGGCAAAATTCATAATGGAGTTTAAGGCTCTTCTGAGCAAAACTGGTTGCCAGCCAGGGCAGCCCTCAAAAGCACTAGGGAAGTCACCTGAAAGTTGCCACCATTGGGGATGTTGCCCAACCTTTTTTCACGCTAAATCTGAAAATAGATTTCCCTGGATCAGTTGGGATCAGGTCTGTGTGTACCAAGAACTGATAAAGTGTGTGCTGAACTCTCTTTCTACAGCTCTGGCAATGTAGGTCTGTCTTTATTTCCATGATACTCTTTCTCTTTGTAGTTTCTTGCCGCTTAGTTTCCTTTTCTTGATTATTTCTTGCCTTCTTTATCATTCTGTCCATTTCTGGCAAAGACTGAACTCCTTTTTCTAGACTTCAGCTGTGCCCCTACCCACATAAAGGTTCTTGATTATGATACTTGATTTGATAATGCCTGTTGAGTGACATCTTAGAGTTGAAGACAGTGAAAGCCATGCAGCTAGCCAGTTTAAAATTTCAGCTGAGGATTCCTTTGGAAATGGTTACTTAGTGCTGCATCAGCTTTCTCTTTTGTTGCACAGTACATTTCTATTTCTGTGTTTAAGAAAGTGTTTTATGAAAATGTGCAATATTCTTAGATTAAACCTTGATCCTCTGACGATGTGAGTATTCTGGCCTTGATCCCAAGTAACAACTAACATTAGGAGCATAAAGAGTTTCTGTGGGTTAATGGTACCAGTCTTATATTGAACGTTCTGTTTCTTTGATGGAAAAGTGTTTATCCAGAAAGACACTTTGGAGAGAAATTTCATATTCAGTATGGTTCAGTTTGATCAGTCATTTTTGTTGGGGAGGTAATCTTTGATGCTTTATTTGGTTATTTGCACTACCACAGAAGTATTCCTGGGGAGTGATTGAATTTTAAAGGGGAGCAAAAGGCAGCCTTTACGTTTGCTTCCCAGGTTCCACTGCCCACAAAACAGCATCACTCCGTAGGGAAGTAGGATGTTCTAGCATTCCTTGGGATGTGTGGGAAATGGCGTGTGTGTTTATATGGCCGTGGTTTCACCTTACACAGGGACCACCAGGTTTTAATGACACACTTGGCCACAGGAGGTTCAAGCCACTGACCACTGTGTTTATTCCAATGAGCCAGCCCGCTGGCACTGGGAAATCTTTTACCCCAGTTTACACCACGACATAAAAAGAAGACAACACATTTCTTGTCTATAGTCACATTTTCCAATATTGGCACTGGAGACTCATAGGAAAGGCTATTTTTTAAAACTTTATTTTCCCCCCATGTGCTACCTGTTAAAGGCAAATACCATGGAGGGTGTTTTGTCAAAAGGGTGTAGGACAGCATCAGTGTGCAAAAAAATAATTTTAGGCAGCACATCTTTAAAGAAACTTCTAGAGTGTGAGGTGAAAACAGTCCAGCTCCCCATGATGTCCTGTTTCTAATGAATGCTTTGTTCCACATCAGATTCTTGCTTTTCAAAGTAAACAAGTCTGGATGCTGGAATTTTCTTCAGAAACCTCATGTTTGTTAATGCTCTTTAGGGGGGAGGGAATGGAAACAAAACTTTTAATGGAACCGTATTATTAATTTTAAAATGTTCTACATTAATTTTTTTTTCAAATCTATTCTTAAAATAAGTGGGGAGAGAGAGGAAAGTCAGATGTCCCAGCAATTTCAGGCAGAATCTTCCCTGTATGAATATATGTCCCCTCTGGTATTGATGAATGATGAAAGGCTGTTATCTATTGATGATGTACTGATGCAATATCGATGACTGACAAAACTCTGATGTAAAGGAAGGATTAGATGGAGGTAAGTTATGTAGGGCTAGTAATGAAATGGTATGTTATAAAAGCGTTGTAGAAAATGTTCTTATGGAATTGGTTTAAGTCTGGATATGTCTTGTACTAGAATTATAAAGCTTAATCTGTTCTTGATTAAGTCAACTAACTGAAATATCTAGTTGCAGGCATATGTATATTTGTTATTGAAGTCAACCCTGAAAACTTGTTGTGGGATTGGTGAAAGCCTAGTTGTCTTTGGTTTGGACCTTTTAACCATGCTTACCACAAGCTACCTAAAATATAAAGAGCCTCCTTTTTACTCAGGCCTTTTCTGATGTTAAAAAATATGGACTGTTTGGCAGGGTGACATGATGGAAGTGCCCTCCTACTCTCCTATATTGTGGAGTAATGGCAAGATTCATTTAAATCCTTCACAAGCTGTTATTCATAATTACTTGGTTTAAAAGGTTTGAAAGGTTTTCCTTTCCAGAGTCTGGTTGCTTTAGACATTTCCACAGTGGTGAGGCTTTAGTTTTTATAGTGTGTTATCAAATTTTCTTCTCTTCACTGTCATTCTTCCTCACTCATGTTTCAACCACTAAGAATACACTCTGCCTATGTATTGCATGTATTTATTTTCTTTCTCAGTGTATCACCAACAATAATTGAAATATGGGCTGCACACAAAAACATAGAAGCATTCGCTGAAGTTCTCCTACTGTCAAGAAACTTTTTTTTTTTTTTTTTAACCTTTAGCACCTCTTTCCTATCTGAAATTCCGCCGTGCTAGAAAAATGAGACAGCTTAGGAAGTCTGCATCTACATTTTGTAGCACAAATTAAATACAGAAGTTATTAGGCAATCTCCAGTCCCTCCGGTTGCATTTAATAGTGAGATATTTTTTGAGAAGTGCAATGAGGATTAATTACCATTTGGTATATTGAAAGGCCATAATATAGCACTATTTAAGCATATGACCAGCTCCAAGCACATCTGCTTTACTTCCATAGGAATCAATGGAATTCAACCATGTGCCTAAAGTTAAACCTGTACTAAATCACTTTTCTGAGTACAAACAAACTGTAATTTAGAGCTTATAAAAGCTATTTCTTTTCCCCTGAGTTCTACAGAGCAATTTCTAATCAGACTGAAAATAAAAAGCTCTCTCTTTTTCAGAAGTAATGTTCCATTTTCTTTTCAAAGTAGCTGTAGATTATTTTGATCAATATACTAACTTTAAGGCCCATGTTTTCTCATAGGAAATTTCTTCCATCTATTAAAAAAAAATCATAACTATTTGAAAGGCAATAAAGTGAGTCATAACATTTGTCCAAAACCATCACAGATTCTCATTTGTGTGCTAGGAAGTATTTCAGGACATACTAGAAAAATTTATCAAAGGGAGACTGTCATAAAAGTGCCTTTTTGTGATTCATACTCAGAGAGATTGGTATATAAGTAAGATATTCTACAAAATAAATAAACTGGTCAATGATTAAATAAAAATGCAACTCTGTAATTTTTATTAGCTCCTGCTCTTCTGTCCAGGAAGACTTTGAAACATGAATCATTAATCCATGGTATCAGTGATATTCAGCATGTACTCAATTCTTTAAATATTTGTATTTCAGGGATAGTTGTTATACAGAACTCTGGACAATTACTCAGAAGAGATAACAGCAATACCTGGCAGACTGATGGCAGTAGTATTCTTGCTCAATAAAAAATCTTGTAAGATCATTGCTATTGTCAGAAACCTGTTTTGGTGAAAGCAAAGGTGGGAAATTTTATAAGGGAGACAGTCAAGTCGAACAGAAACTACTCTGAGTGAGCTACATCCTGTCTTTCTAAATAGCAGCAGTAAATATTTTACCAAGAACAGGCAAAATCTTCTGAGCTTAATTCCACTGTCTAGGAAGTGTAAGGATTTGGTCAGCAGTTGGAATCACTATCCCAGGACTTTGCAGGCTTCAATAAATGCCTACAAATAGTAGAAATTTCTGCAACAGCAAACACAGCATTTCTTTTCTCCAGATGTTAGTCCATCCCAACAAAATGGGAAATCTGGAAATGATCAATCTTCTTTGTGAGAGCTCTAGTAAACACATAGCAGCTTCATTTCCAGATGGTGAAATCCATGTGCACCAGGCTTTCCACCAAGCTCTCAGATTCACCTGAATGAGGCTCTGTGTGTGCTCACTCTTGTGGCTTTCCTGCTCCTGCACACATCCCCCCATCCCTTCTGTGTCTGGTCAAAGAAGGTCTTGCCTGCAATCCGCCATACTCAACATGTGAACTCACTGACTGTCATCTTGTCTCATGTTTTACTTGTAATATTATGCACAGGATGAGTTATGGCCTAACCAGTTAGCTCTGTTGTGTAGCTCAGATAGTGACATCTAATTCTAGGAGTCACTTCTAACCCCAAAATCACTTTGTCACTCCTGCTTTTTCCAGTCATTAATTCTTAAACATCTGCAGTGGTTACCTGCACAATGACATATAGAATAACTGGGGAGGACAGGAATAGTGGATTATGGATTTGTTCTTCTTTGGCACAGTGCCAAAAATCCATAAGGGCAGGGAAGTATGACAGAAGTAGAGAGAGCAAAGGGGATTTGGAACCACTTCTAAAAAGGATGTTCCACCTTTTACCTATGTTCTGAAAGTTGACTACATTAGAAAATGGTGTTTAATTAGAAACTAAATTAAGTAGCATTTAAGTAATATGTTTTAAATATCATCTGAAGTCTATTACCAGTTACAAAATTAATTTAAAATTCTTCATTCGTGTTAACCATTACTTAATTTAATGTCTTTGAAAAAGTCAATTGCATTTTAAAGTACTTTTTCATTCCTGCTGTGTGGTATAAACTGCCCAGTGAGATTGTTCCTGCTCAAAAGAGTTATCAATTTATATAGACAAGCTACAAAGAGCAGGGAAAGTATCATTATCCCCAATTTGCATCTGGGCAAATCTGAATTCAAACATGTGAAAGCGCTGTCTAGAATGAGACATTCATTAGCTAGGACATTTTAATAAAATCTAGTTTTAGTCATCTTTTGATTACCAGAATGTACAGATTAGTATTTAAAAACAGGCTGTGGTCTCTGATATCGTTACTATTTTGTGAGAAATGGTGACTTCTGTTTTTCTTAGAGCTGCAATTTACATTGCACCTTATGGGTGTCTTCAGCTAGTACTGACATATTTGTCTGTATTATTAATTATATGTAATACTGATTTTTGCAGCTGAGATTTTTGTAAGAGCATATATTCTATGTCTATATTTGAACTACAATCCTTTGACCAATGGGAATATGCTAGAAAATCTGTGATAATTATAGCTGAGCTTCTCACTTCAGTACAGTGTGTTTAATTTAGTAAAGACATGATCAATATGCATCAAGAAAACCATTAAATGATTTTGGAAATCCAAATTAAATGGATTTTCCTGATACTTTTATTGCAGTGATTAGAGGAGTTTAACAGATGCACTAATTATTTAGGAATGCTGTCTAGTATACTCAAGAGGTCATTGAGAGATGAACAGTTAAAAAATTCTGAAGCACCTGAGTGACTTAAAAAAAACCAAATGTGTGTAACCTTGGTTCTTTAGTGCAACAGAAAGACTTGAGAGCCTGCTTTCTGTTGGTTTTTAAGGAGTCCTCTGGCCATAAATGCCCATGTTTCTTTAAAACAGAGACTCCAAAGAAGGATTTACTAATGGCTTCCAGAAGAAGAAGACACTAAGTTGCAGTTGTGATGGTTTTTTCCAGTTTAAAATTCTCTGACACATAGCTATTCACGACTTGCTGGGAAAGTTTCTTGTCCTCTGGGTTAAGGAGTTGTCTTCTTCCAAATGTAGTTTTGATGAAAAGTCTTAACTTGAAATAACTCTTCAAATAGTCCTACCCAGATCTGTGAAGTATTTTGGATGCGACTCTCAAGGCCTTTAATTTGTCTGTGATCAACATAATGCTGGTGAACAGAGAAGCATACTTGATGAGGTTTCAGATCTGGTTTTATTATCTTCCAGCACAGCAGTTTCAGTGACAGTAGCTGAGATCAGTGCCTGAGATTTTTTCCATCTCCCCATGCATTTTCTCTTCGGAACAGTCCTTACCCTGAAGATCCTGTAACAAAAAAAGGAGATCATATAATGTACAGAGGAGGAATTGGGGATCAAAGGATTTTCCAAAGACCATAAACAAGTGAGAGAAGATATTCTATCCTTCACAGAGATGATTTTCCAACAGCAAAGTTTAAGTGTATCACTGGGCAACCAACAGAGGAATTTCTAACACTGGACATTTTTCATCTACATCCATTTTTCAGACTAACACATGATGAAATCATTACTCCCTGTGGATCAGTGGGTATACTGCCACTGATTTAAGTGGAACCAAGATTTCTATCTAGAACTGTTAGTCTTGTCCCAGCTTTAAAAATAGAAGTGTCTGCTTTAACAAAAAATTGGGTTCCTTACTCAAACATTCTTCTTTCCTTCCTGCACATTAGGACAACTGATTGATTTTTACAGAAGGGGTAACTGCAGCTGGCCAGTTGCACTGATGGGTAACTCAGTTTTTAATGGCGTGAAGCCTCTTGATAAACCAGCCTTAATCAGAAAGTTGCAGAATCATGAAGGATCAGTGCAACTTTCCAGTAAGGTTATACTTTCACTAGTAGTTTATTTTCTGCTTGGTGAAACACATCAGTAAATCTAGGGCATGGGGGGGGGAGTTTGTTGGGGGTTTTTTTAAAGTAAAAAATATAAGAAGTTACTAATATCATGGAATAAGTAATGCTTTTCTTCAATACCTCTGTCAAGTGAAATGAGTGATACTTTACCGGCAGTTTAGATGAGTAACTGCTAGGACGGGATCAGTGTCTTGTGCTTTAAAAATAAACTTCTTTGCTCTGAGTCAACATCTGTTTTGCCTTGGCCTTCATTTAGCAGCAGGAGACCATTATCCTGTGATGACTTTCTATTCCACTGACATCTCATCTGGTGCACCGATATTCTTAGTATTTTACTCCCCTGCTGTGCCCCTTCCCCTCAGCCACACACACACAAACACGCTTTATCTCAAGCCTGTAGTATGCTGTGTTCTGCTGTTTCCATGAATAAGAGATTGCACATAATGTAATCAATCAATTGCTTCTACCACTAAGGAAAAGTGTGTCCCTCCAATTAACTTCTTACATCCCAACAACACAAACAACGGTCTTGGATAGGTGCCTAAAATCAGGAACATTTATCTAAACTGCCCTGACATTCAGAATCTAAGGTGGTGGACTAGAGCATCTGAGAAGGCAATCTTGCAAAAGTTCTGGCCTTTCAGATCTGGTCCGGTCTTTGCAAGGGTTAAGAAAATGAAAAATAATTATGGAATAAACCAACTAAATTTTTACAAAGACTTTGCTTGTTTTGGTTTTGGGGCAAATATTTGGAATTAAACTAGTTTCCTCATACTTACATGAGATAAATTACTATTCAGAGTCATTAAATCTTTTAAGTTTATTGTTTTGGGACAGTTAATTCCTAATGCTATGTTCTTTACTGTAAGAGAATACATCAAAGTGGGAATTTCTTCACTTGATGCAGCAGGGTTTTTTCCTCCAGAAAGGGAAAGAGAAGGACATAAAATCAAAATGTAGAAATGCTTGTATGGGAGCACTCCAGAGGTCTATTTAACCCAAGATGTCAACAAGAAGATGCTAAGGGTTGTGTGATTCTACAGCTTTCCTGCTTTTACAATGGTGCAAGGACTAGATGAACCCTGAGGGCAGGGCAGGGAGGGAAATTGCTGTTACGGTTTGCAGAGCTTCTGGAAGCACTCAGTGCCTAATGGGGTGAGAAGTTTCCTCCTCCTGTGTCTTTTTCCCTGTCTCCTACACAGCCATGCATGTCCACACATGCACTAATGTAATGAAGGACCATTATATGATGGGAGCAAGGGCATGCTTTTCTTTAAGTTGGTTTTTAGGGTACACCCAGAAAGCCCTGGATGAGTCAATCAAATTCATCCTATTTCCCTGTATGTCCTTTTGAAGTGCCTGCAGGGAGTACAAAGCCAAAACCTATCCTTCAGTATTATTATTTTAAATCTAAGTAGGACTAAAAGAGGATGTGTTATATGATGGGTTTACAGGCATGGTTTGAACCTGTCACCAGCAGCAAATTGCATCTCTCACATTAGAATAATACCTCCTCAGTGCTGTTTATTATACCTGAGTGTAAGCTGACTGTGATGGACCATGATTGTCAACTGATCCAAGGAAGCAAGACAAAGATAGCTTTGTCCAGTTTTCTTTTTTTCTGTGAGAAGTTTAAGCTAATGTGTCTGTATGTGGCCAACTAACAACCTCCTCCATTTACTTTTCTCAATGTGAAAGTATGATCTGTACGTTTTCTTTCCTATCCTACCGTCTTAAAGGAATGACTGTGGGAACTTGGAAGATAAAGCTGCTATTGCTGCCTACTGCTTCAGATTATGTAGTGCACACTGCAGAACCACTGTGTGTATTTTTCTTGTTCATGGGTTGTTTCACTGCCTCATACCTAAACAACTAGAATGAACTGGCATTCAGGGTTAGTAACTTATTCTAGGTGAAGTTAACCTACAAGACTTTACAGTAATTTTGACTTGTTTCCTTTGAAATGGCATTTTCCTAGTTCAGTTTTTTTACTGTATTGTAGATTCCTACTTTTCATCTATTGCCAATTGTAGTTTATGCTTTTGCAAAGGCAATTAAATGGGAAAGGGGGAAAAAAGTACAGGCTATAATACATTTCTCACAAATGTGCCCTGGATTTGTTTGAAATGTTTTCAGAAATGGTATTTTCATCTCGTGCTTGCGTAGCTTGTAGTTCAGGATGTTTGCAGTCATGCCATGGTGCATATTCTGTCACATTAAGGGACCATATCAGGAGGAAGATCACCTTATATCATCCCTTTTTGTGCTCTGCCTTGGGGTAGGTGTGCAGGGTATCTTTTGAGATACAGGGAAAACTGTTGAAAAGTTCTGATTTGTGTTTAAAGACAACCGAAACAATTGAATCAAAGACTCTGTTAGAACTCCATGTGTAATGCCCTAATTTTTTAATAATTTGGAGAGCATCCCAATCAAAGTATTATTTCTGTTAGTTCTCACTTTTTTTACCATGAGTAGAAAACAGTAATGTGACAGTGGGAAAAGGTTACTCAAAATTTGGACTATTTCCATATTGTCTTGCAGTTCATTGCCATGTTGAAGAACACATTTTCTGAGCTTAACCTACATTTTTCAGAGAGGTGATCTCCTTGAATTCATTTTGGTATGAGGTTCTAATACTTACTGCTCAGTCATCTGATTCACAGGGCTCCCAGCTTTGCACCTCTACTGGAGTTTTCCTTGCAAATACCAAGCATTGGTGAAGTATATGTGGCAAGTATTTGATTCAGGACACAGCAAAGAATTGCACATGAGTAGATCTAATGTGTTTGAGAAGCAACTTTCTACCCTCAAATATTTATGTGTTAGCATATTTCATGAAGTACATGAGTTTATACTGTTCTTTAAAAAAGGTAAGATTGAATATAACTTTTGATATATTAATTATCCAAGGACTTGCCTAATCCTTCCCTTTCTTGAATTCCCTGAGAATGTAGTTATTTCTAATAAACCAATGTTGCTTTTTAAGGAGGAGGACATCTTGAAAAACTCCAGCAACCTCTTTTTCTTTAAACTTGGGATGGGAGAATCAGTGTAGGAAATGTTAAAAATGCCAGATCTGTGAATCCTTAATTTTAAAATATGTCTGCATAGAAAAGGTATATATAAGGACCACACAGTTCAAGGTTCAGCATCCCATAGCCATAGGATGCCTTGTCAGATGTGTTTCAATAGCTCTGTTAATGCCTTTGACCTTGATTTTGGGAATGAGGAAGACCTTGCCAAGCCAATAAAGCACTGGATACCCATTATTGTTCTTTGAATGCTGCAATGAGGCTACAGTGCTCTCCCGACAGGTAGTAAGCCTGCAAGTGTGGAAGGTGAAAAAGTCATCAATATTCACAAACTTGCAGTCTTTTCTGACATGCTTTATAAACATAGTTATTGCATCTTACCCATTATATAACTGTAACTTCCAGTCACAAACTTTAAAAGTATTATTGTGTGTTTAATTCTATGTAATAGTCTCAAAAATATTAATGGAGAAATTTTCTTCTCTCTGCAAATGCAAGTAATTTTCATTATTTAGAGTGTGAATGGTGAGGTAAACCAAATACCACCTAAAGCACTTTGTGGTTTTATTCAAATGTCTGTTTGTAAATACTTCTTGCAAAGGGTTTCTTTACCCTGTATTTGCTCAACATTAATCCTTGAAAAAAAAAATCTTGTGTGGTCAATGAAGACATTCAGTAGAAAATTGATCTGCTGAAGTACTTCTCTCAGAATGAAATTTGCTTATATGACATGCTTCTTTAAACTCTTCTTTCTTAAAATCATGTAAACCTCATATGTAATCTATTCATTCAACTTCTCTGCTATTTTGCATGCTCTTATTTATCTGCCTAGTTCCTTTTCTCTGCCCATTTTTGCCTTCATGTTTTTTTCTGTGCTGCTAGTTGAACACAGGATATCAGCTAACTCATGTGCAGTTGCTGTGCCTTAGCTCAGCTGACTACGTAACATGCATCGAAAAACGTATTTTCCCCATATTTTCCTGCGCAGATTCTTTTCCAATGTTGACAGTATGTGTGTAAGCAACAGCTCTGCTGGGACATTTAATGGCCTGTCTGGCTACGGCTCTGTCACACACACAGACACACTCACACATGGCCAGCAATCACTCACAGAAGTTTTAGTCTTCTTCAGCAGTCGTCCTTTGATGGGTCCGGAATGCAAAGGATTCATTTCTAGTCCACACAAGATATATTGCAGAGTATATAGATGTACAGAAATCGGAGCTTAGCTGTTTTTTTGGACTGCCAAAGTTTCACTGTAAACACAACTTCAAACAGAGCTGCTTTCTCTAGACTTAGGTTTATCCTGAAATTCGCAGCTTGTTTTCATTGTGAGTGTGCTTGTGGGAAAAGTCTGTTATACTGTAGATAATTTGCACGGCTGCCCAGAAATCACTGCTGTACAGCTCTGTACAAGAAGGCTGTTTGGGCAACACAAGCTGTTCTCTCTGGATTTTATTTGAATATGTTGGCACTGGAATGGAGCCTGGAAGGTAAACTTGATGGTTGGTGTTATAAAGGCCTGTTCCTGCTTTTGCTGAGGTTGCAGCTGAGTAACTGTAGTAGTCTATAAACTATTGAAACTTTTAGCAGTTCCAACTCCTGGATCCTTGGGTTTGCTACCCTAAAAGTTCTCCCCAGTATGGGAAGAGCAGCATTCTTCCTGAGCCTGGGCTGCCATGTTGTTAGCTTGAAGCCACCTGGGTTTGTGGAAGTCCTGCCTCTGTCACTCAGCATCACCAGTCTTTGTTCAGAATGCCCTTCTCTGACCTAAATTTCTCTCTAGTTTGTCATGCTGTGGTTTTCATTGAGACTCAGGTAAAAACAATCCTTTCAACAGCTTGAATTGTTTGACTTTTTGTAGAAAGGGTTAACACAGACAGCAGGCTGAAGATAGTTTTGGATTGATATGCCAAATACACCTGTATTCCAGGGAGCTCAGAACCTTCTGATTGATTAACAATCATCATTAATCTTGATAGAACCTCTAATGGACATAGCAATACTTGAATTTTGTCCAATCCTATTACTCAGATAGCTGCCTGTAGTCAGACAGTACTGTGTTATCCTAGAATTAACAGATAAATCTTCTCCATGCGCTAATGCCTAAGTAGTTAGAGTTTTAACAGAACAGTTAATGTGACAAGTCTTATGATGTTAATTGGGGCAGAAAATGAAATATTTCTACTTGGTAGAAAAGACCAAATATCCCAATTTAAGATGCAGACAGATTTCTGAACTTGCCAGCAACTTAAAAAGAAATGCATATGGTCATCTATACTGTTGTGTGTGTCTAAGCTTGCGCTGTGCAAGTTGTCAAAACTGTTTTTCTCAGCAGAGTTTTTAAAGGGAGGGAAATAATAATTACCAAGAAAGATTTTGCCTCACACAGTATTAATTTATCTGAGCAGCTTACACATGCATTGGATGATCTGTTGTTCTTCTAAAAAGAATCTGTGATTCTAAAAATGATCCTTCTTGCTCAACCATGGATTTGAATTCCTTGCCCAAATATGCATGTGAATGTCAGAACCTAAAGTGCATTTATGTAGCATGTAATTTTCTGTTGATGAGCAGTGACGACTCCACAGTAAAAATCCATATATACAATTTTTTAAATATACATATGCATTTGTAAAGCTTTTTAAACTATGAATTCTTCTAAATGAAACGAGAAAACATTTTGCTTTTAAGCTAAGTAATCTTCAGAACTGGAGGTGCTGATAGAGTAATTATGTTTATTCTTCCAGTTTCACAATTTCTGTCCTATAAACATTGTTTTGCATTATTGGGCTCCACATTTCCCCTTCTCATCTGATGTTTTACAAATATTTTTCTAATTGCTTGAGACAGTGTGGTCCAATAAAATTACATCGACTTTCTGCTGAACTTGTTTGTCTGATCCGCTGCCAAAAGTTGTAGGCAGCTAGGCAGAACACTTGGTCTCACTTTCTTTCACTCCCCCTCCTCTAAGGCAATGCTTTCAGTCAGCCCTCTACCCTTAAAAGAACATGCATGTGAAAACTTAGCATTGTGAACTGTGCATTTTATATTTCTAAGCCATGCAAATGTTTCAGCAGGGCACTACATCCTAGCAGATTTTTAGGACTGAAAGAGAATCTCTTTCTGTCTCTGTAGATTGTTATGTGATGAAGTTAATAAAGATAAATCATATGTGATATTTTAAAGCAGAAGTAATAATTTTGGCTCTGTGCCTATTTATGCTTCAGCATAGGAACTATCTCAGTGTCTATTCAGTATTTCTTCATCTGATAAAGGAAAACTTACAGCTTGAAGTGTCCAGAAAGTAAGATACTGTACTGCCTTATCATCCTGAGAGCCCACATAAAGAAGGTACAAGGGGATATAACAGCTGACATACATAGCTGTAAAGCATTCTATATTTTTATGGTGACAGGGATACTTAGAGGAGAAGTACAATTGTGTGGTTCTGAGTGTCTGAAAGAGCTAACAGAACAATGAACTATTATCCTTGGATCTTGATAACTGAGTGCCTTACAATGAGGGATGAATTGTAACTAGCTGTGAACTGAAAATAGACCCTTCCCTTTCATTGTCATGAGCATGTTGCTGTTTATGATCAGTTTGGCAGACACTTTCTTCGTGACATTACATCTCTTCTGTTTTATGGGGTTTTTTTGCTCTCATATGAGATGAGACTGTAATTTCTTTCTTTACAGTATATAAAGATTTGTTGTGTTTTCTTTTCAAAGGACAACATGCACATCACACCTCATTTCAGGTGCATTTTTGAGTGCTTACCTTCTGCCACATTTTGTGTAATAGAACATGATCAGGTCTGAGATCCCTTAAAATAACTGCCTGCTTGATATTTGGAATAACATTTTAAAGTACCTTGAGGTAGAAAAACAAAGCAAATGGTGCTGGTTTGCCACAGTGGAACAGATACAGTATGTGATCAGTTAGCTGCAGCCCTCAGATAAACACAGACAGACAAGCTAGGAAGCATCAACAGAAACCACATTATTGTCCCACTTAGACTTCTGGCCTCATGTGTGTTAAATGATCTCTAGAGCCTGAAAAGCAAACCAAAAATTTTCAAGTACAGAGAGCTGAATTTGACATTATTTGATATTAGGCATCTATGGTTCTTTTAATCTTTAGCATCAGTCATTTTTTCAGTTATCTTTCTCTCCACTTAGTTAATAAATACATCGGCTGTATAATGGATGGTATTTATCAGTGCAACCTCATTTAATTTTTAAAGAGCTGCATAAAGCATAAACATAATATCTCTGGCTTGGGCAAATTACTTGACATCTTTAGTAACATAAGAATAGCTAATAGTAATTTCAGAGAGAGTTTGTTGAAGCCTCCAGATGTCAGAGGCTATGGAAGTGTAAAGTATTATTACAGATGTTTCTCATAATAATAATACATCTGATAGCAGGGCAGAAAAAGGAATTAAGGGCCAAGTACTTCAGTCATTAACTGAGCTGAACTCCCACTAAGGTCTATGTGAGTTTTGTTCAAATAAGGATTACAGAATTCAAATGTAAGTAATTATTTCCAACATGGAATGATTTATACTGCTTTTCCAGCCTTGTCTTTCTAGAATCTTGAAAACAGAGTCAGAGTATATTGACTCACTGTACACAGAAGGAAAGTTTGCCAGTGTGGGGCTTGGTAGCACGAGGAAAGTTTGACTCAGCCGCAGATACACAAAATCGAGCAGGGTGACTTATGTCTGCAGAGCAACCAGAAGTGTGCCGGCGGCAGAAAGAGTCAGACCCAGAGCCCCACGGGGTTACAGAGGAGTCCTGTGCTGCAATCCTGGCTGCTCACAAGGTGGGGCTCCAGCTCAGCAGTGCCTAAGGCACAGCTGGCACACCTCTGGCTGCAGCACGGGCTCAGCTGTCCTTAGAGACACCCCAAAGAACCGATGGCGAGGGAAGCTGCCGTGCTGGTTGATGGAGGG
The DNA here is from genome assembly GCF_022539315.1 of Serinus canaria. Classification (NCBI taxonomy): domain Eukaryota; kingdom Metazoa; phylum Chordata; class Aves; order Passeriformes; family Fringillidae; genus Serinus; species Serinus canaria. The sequence continues at coordinate 15,207,939 of NC_066317.1, forward strand.
AATTTCACTGAGTGCTTTCTTCTTAGTCTGCGAGCTCTAGGTTGTTTGTTTGGGTTTTTTAAAAGCTGTTTATGAAATAAGTAGCTTTAAATAGCCTGTGTGCTTGTGGGAAACCACCGGCAATAAGTGCTTTGTTGCAAAGAGCAGGTACTGTAGCAGCGCTAAACACATTCAGATGCAGTTTGGTCCTACAGTATGGGCAGCTTTGTTCAAATAATGGCCCTGAAATTCTGATAAAATGCAGATGTTTGGAATTGGTCTGAAACCCTTAAAATACAATTAGGTACATATTCACTGTAGAACCTGTAGGTGTGCCATCTTTCTTGAGCAGTCAAATTCTGCAAAATCCTGATTTTTCTTCTACTACACAAGTAGAAAGTTGCTGTGTATACGGCACACAGTCTGAAACACTGGTGTGCGAGATGATAGGTGGAACATTATTTTTGGCAACCCTCAACTTTTTGAAAGCCTCCATATTGCTCCACATCTGTGTCTGGGACACAAAATTGTAGTTGTTTAGTGCTGGTATATCTGTTTATACACATGGAGAACAAAAAGAGGACTGGCATAAACAAAATGTCATATACATTCAAATTTTGATTACAATAAAATAATCATTCTGACATCATCACAAAAACCGAGTGCCAAAAATAGTAATCTGCCAGCTCATGAAGGGCAAGCCTCAGATTTCTGTGGTTTGGTTCATTTAAGCACTAAGAAATTCAAGCATGTTCACAAAACTTCTCAGATCGAGGCTCTGTTCCTACTTCTTTGCCAAGTGCTAGAGGCTTAAATCATCATGGTCCTTTCTGTCCCCCTGTAGCTCCAGCTCAGGTATCCTGTGTAGGATTCACCTTGGTTAACAGGACATCAGCAGTATAAGACCACTATAAGAACTAGTCATTAAACTTCCTAAAATCAGTTAAAAAAAAAAAAATAGGGCATTTTGTAACCCTGATTCATCAAGCCTGTGTAGCCTTGGAATGCGATGTCTCATGCCTTAATAGTACTGATTTTTCTCCCCAGGCTTAGGAGGGATTCTTGAACTGTCTCACATGTGACAGTCTAAGTCCCACTCATCTGCTGTCTGTCTTTCAATACTCTCAGATTCAGCAGCCCAGACTTTCTCTCAGTTTTGCCTTGAAATTATTACTGCTATGTTGGTGATGATCAGCAACAGTGAAGCAATTTGAATTTTACCATTACTGCTGGAATGAATTTTTTTCCTAATGTTCTAATAAATATTTAATGACATTTTGAATTTTTATTATTTTCCACCCAAGTACTCCACGCGCTATGTCATTCAGTGTAAAAAATAAATTGCCTAGCATTGTGATATTGTGGGGTTTGACAGATATATAAATAAATATATTGTTTTGTATATTCAGATATTTATTATATCAGATATTGATATACTTTACTTGTTCAATAGATGAAGATTTTTGCCTGATCAACTAGAAGGTATTTTTTGTCCAAATAGTAGGATTTGCACTGTTTCTTTTTGGAGGTAATTTGCTCAAAAGCAAGCCAGCAGAGACTCAAAAATTTACTGGAATGGTGATGCAAGTTGGGGGATTCTTAATGATCAAAACTTTGAAGCAAGACTCAATTCCCCAATAATGTTAAAAGTCAGATGACAAGACCAAATAGATGTATTTGGTTGTTTCATGAGCAGTGCTGAAAGAAGCTGTCATTAGTTCAGGAATGGCAAAATTACCCAAATCACACAATCTGAGCAGAACTTGCCGTGTCTGAATTACTTCATGGGTTTTGCTAAATTAACTCAACAATGTGAAAGTGAAATGTGAAGATAGAATATTGACAGGTGTGATGTTTGATAATATTTGTGAAAAGAAAGTGGTGATATTTAGGGAAGATTTGATATGGGGGAGCAGAACAAGCACTCTTTATTGAACAAACATCTGGAAATTTCAGCTACTTTCATGAGAAATTCTGGCAACCCTAAAGAAAACACCAATCATAGGTATAATAGAAAACTCAGTGGAAACTTTGGTTCCTCAGTTTCTAGCAGCTGAAGGATCATAATTTGTCAGAGAGCTATATGGAGTCAAAAATGAAGATTTCTAATTGTAGCTCTTGAAGATTTCTAATTGTAGCTCTTGAGTGATCTAACATATTTGTAGCATATTTTCATTTTACTCAGTTTCAAATCATTTTTGTGTTTCAAGTGCTCACACTGAAAGGTAGCTTGTGTCTTATTTTAAAAAGTATACTCATAAAATGAAAATTGCCAGCAAAATAAAATTTTCTTGAAGGAAGATGTTGGACTATGTATAAAAATTTGGATGACAAAGTAATTTACAATCATTAAAAGAAAGAAATTATCTTTTATCAAAGCATTTTAAAACAGGTTTTGTTAAAAACTGCACAATACACTAATTTCATTTAGATTTCCATATGTAGCATCTGTAAGGTAGGTAGTTTAGCTAGGTGCTAATGTTTCTTTAAGTGAGAGCAAAGGCCTCAGAATTCTTATAATATTTAAGAATAAGTTAATTTTTTGAGAATTACTATTTTCTAAAGTAAAAATGGGGTTTTCAGTGAAATATGAAGAGCCTTACAAAGAGCTTTTTGAAGGTTATGTTTCAGTTTTTAACATTTCACCAATAATTTCAGGAGAACAGCTCACTCAGATAATCTCAAATCTTTTGTAAGACTTTTCCCCCTGCCCTAAAACAGTGCTGGTTTTTATCTGGATAGTTATTTTGCCTGTTTGTAAATGTCTGTTGACACACTCTCTTCCGTTTTGACTTCCAAATGCAGAACCTTGGGTAACTGTGTCACCCCTCAGATTGCCCAGATTTTGTTTCCCACTGTAAATAACTTTAGTTACAAGAACATGCCACTCTTGGAGGTTTTTCTGCATATCAGAAAATGTTCTCAGAGCAGATTTCACTGAGTCTTTGGGAATGTCTGTAAGCATTTTTTAAACTAATCAAATGAAGTCCTTGTACTTGTTCTGCTCCCTGGCAAAGGAAGGGACCACCCCTCAGTAAGTTGTAACTGTTTTTTATATTTGGTGCAATGAAATTAAGATTAGATTCCAGACAAAACTGTTTTACTCAACAGAAATAAAACTGTGGTCATTATATACAGAGAAGTCTGTATTTGTAACTTGACTGGAAATCAGACTAAAGCTTTGAGTCTTCTTCAACTAGTACTGGAAAGATTGTGTATAGCTGAAATTAAGTAAGAAATTGAAAGTATTTTTAATATATTTTTGTGGTTTATTGTACCTCTATTGCTCACAGCACTCAGAATTTGGTTGCATTCCCTAATGCTATAGATACTGAAAACCAGGGCTTTTGAAATCTGCTTAAAAACAGTTCTCCAAAACATGCAAGACCAGGTGGGAACATGGTGGTCCATAGCAGCCTTTTCTAACTCTTGCAGGCTGCAGTGGCACTCCCTCAGCTGTCACTGTGCCCTTCCACAGCAGGCACAGAGCCCGGCCAGTCTGAGCAGAAGGCACTGTGTGCAATGTTTGTGCCCTCCATTGGTGCTCTGGGGGTTTGATGCTGTAATGAAAATAAAGAAAATGCTTGCTCTTCTTTCATGGGAAATAAGACGATGAAACTGTAAAAATCCCACTGTAAATATGTAAATATCCTCACTCTGGAGATAAAAATGAGGAAGAAGTAGTAGTTTCATTCATCCTATATTAACAAGTTTAACTATGTTAAAATACTGCTTTTTCCCTGACTGGCTTCTTGAGTGTATAATTCATGTCCTGAAAAATTATATGGGTGGTCAGGGAGAGCACCTTTGATAGAATTGCTCCTGTTTATGGATGATGGTAACCATAATATATTTCTCTTAAGCTAGACTTGGTAATTTCTTGTTTGTTCTTGTGTTATTATTTTCTCTGAGATGTAAAGAAATTGAGAACTTACTTTTCATATATTAACAGTGCTCAAGTAAAACGTTTCACAACAAATCACAACTTTAGAATGTCACTATATTTGTAATTTTGTCTCCCCAAATAAACGTCTTGTGACTTTACATTTTTCTGCTCTTAAGAAAGTACTTTGTCCCATGGGAAGAATCTGCAGAATGTAAATCTCAGACTGAGATTCATGTTTTATGGTTTCATTTTACTTTTGGGCAAGAGATTGAAATCTTCCTTGAGGACTTTTTAAACTGTCATTTTCACAGAATCATGGAATGATTTAAGTTGGAAAAGACCTCCAAATTCAAGTCCAACCTTCCCCTAAAGACTACCACAGCAACTAAACCACAACAATAAGTGCCATGTCCAGTCATTTGTTGAACATATCCAGGTGGTGACTCCACCACCTCCCTGGGCAGCCAATGCTTAACCATCCTTTCAGTGAAAAAAATTCTTTCTGATGTCCAACCTGAACCTATCTTGGCTCAGCTTCAGGCCATCTCCACTTGTCCTGATGCTGGTTGCCTTAAAAAAGCCTGTTCTCCACTTAGCCACTACCTGCTTTCAGGTAGTTTTAGGGAATGATAATGGCTCTCCTGAGCCTCCTTTTCTCTAGACTAAACAGCCCCAGCTACCTCAGCCGCTCCTAATATGACCTTGTCTCTAGACCTCTCACCAGCTCCATTGCCCTTCTGTGGACTCGCTCCAGCACCTCAACGTTTTTCTTGAAGTAAGGGGCCCAGAACTCTTCTATTCCTCTATTCAGGCTTTCAGGAAAGTTTCAGAAAACCTGTGTGAAAGCGGATAAGGCTGAAAAATACAAGTGGTTTTTCATTCCTATTCATTGAAATGGGACTTGAACATAATTCTTGTTACATGCAGGCACATAAGAATCAAAGCCAAACCTTGAAATCATGCTTAAGGCAGAGCAGTAAAGTGAACTCTGTGTTATCTGTTATATCTAGGAGCAGAATTTGCTAGTAAAGAACTACTGAAGATTTCCTTCTAGAATGCTATAACTGTCATTTGTGACAAATGTCATTTTACAGATACAGAAATACATGCCCACGCACATAACTTTCCTTGACTGTGGGGAATTTATCAGGATCCCATTTCCATGCTTTCACTTGATCTTTTAAAACTAGACAAGGAAGCCTACAGAAACATGCCAAGGCATAGCTGGCTTCGTACTCTTCAAGAGGGATAATATGTTAGCAATATAATACAGAGAATCTCTGCCACATGAACCAGGAATTCAGAACACAAACCATCAGGCCCACAGGAGAGGTTTGTTTTAATCCGAACTTGGAAGAAATGGGCCTATGGAAACAAACCAATCCAAATGATCAGCTGGAGGTATTCTTCAGCAAAAGACCAGAAACAGATGTTGATGCCTTTTCTCAGCAACTGCAGACCAGTCAGTCAGTTTCCAGTTTTCTCCCTTTATGATAAAACTTCAGGTTCTCATGCAGGTTAGGCAAAGGAAAGCCTTGAAGTAATTTGACACCTCTTTGGCTTTGAGTTTTGTTCTTCCTGAAGATGCTGAAGGAGTTACCAGTCATCTTTATGTGGCATGAATTTACAGTATTTCCAGTAAATTCTCTCATGAGGAAATATTTTCTTCTTCTGCAAAAAGAACCTTTCCCCACAGAGATTTGAGAATTACATTCCATGGAGGGTAACCGTCTCTGGAACAAATGTGTCTTATGGAGGATATTAATCTGTATGGCATGTAATATATTACTTGGGTTTACAATGGAAGACTTTAACTTCTAGACTTCAAACCTCTCAGTTTCTATTACTGTGTTAATGCACTGGCTTTTCACCTTTTAAAAATTTGGTTAAAACTTATTTCACTGAAAAGTGAAAATGAGTTTAGCAGGCTGGACTGACTGTTTTCTCTATTACACCATGTAGCACAATGAGCACAACTGGCAATGCCCCAGTGAAGAAAAAATTTGGAGACTAGAGCAACCTCTTCCCTTCAGAAGAAGTGCCAAAAACCACTCCTTGGTATTTAAAAGTGAGCAACAAAGGGAAGAGATACTTGATGCAATTTTAACTGCATGAAGAGATGAAGTTTTACTACTGTCAGTTCATTGTCTTGATCCTCAGTTCTACAAGTATATAATCCTTGTTATTGAACACAGGATTCCAAACAACAAAATGTCTCTTCATAAATAGCTCTTCAAAAAATTGGTCACAACTCTGGTTCTTGATGTTTTGCATAGGAAAAGACTTTCTGTTTTAAAAACTGGTAGGGTAAAAAGACATTCCTTAAATTTTTTACTTGTTGGAATAACTAAGCTTTAGTTTAATGTGCTTCCAGTGAGTATTTTTAAAACATTGGTGTCCAAAATAAATTTTAGGAAAAAAACTTTTATCCCCAAGAGATACTAGGAACACATTAATTTAGTGGGAAATACTGGCATTTTATTCAGTGGTCTTATTCACATGTACTTCTTGTGATTCTATTCGTAGAGAGAAAGGCAGTGGAACAACAAAAATGTTTGTGTAGTAATTGTCAGGTTTGAATATTGGCAGAGAAAAAAAAAATGCAGATTTTTATTAGTGTACAAAAATTACCAAATTCTAGAATTTGTGGTATAAAATGTATGTACTGTGAAATACATGGAAAGAAGAATACATTTTCATGTGTAGGTCACTAAATACTCTGAAAAGGCAGGATGGTACTTTTGTAAACTCCTCCTATGAGGCACAAATTGGGGTAGTTTTCTAAGATCATAGTTGACCATTGGGCATCCAGCAACAGAATCACCCTAGGTCCAGTCTGGTACTCAGTGAACTCTTCAGGGAATTTTGTTATAGTGAACAGACTTTATTACATTAGCAGGATGCAACACTGATCTTTATTTCATCAAAGATGTGCAAAAGTTGCTGTAGTCTAGGAAAAAATATTTTTACTTGCTCCACTTTCGAGTCTGTGGGTGGGCCACTGAGGATCCACAATTATTTTCAGGTTTTGGGCACATTGCTACAGGAGACATATCTGGTTTTCTGTCTTTATTTTGGTCAAAAGCATTACAGTATCTGTGACAGCTTGTAACCTTTTTAGAATCGTCTTGAAGTGGCAAATGATGAGAAATGGTTTCTGCAAGGTTTTTCAGAGATAAAAAATTTGGACAAGTGATATTTTTTTTTGTCTTTAAGGCTTCAAACAACTTAGTATCAGCATCCTTCAGTTTTCTGTGTTCTCTTTTGAGAAGAAAAATGCTTACTAGTTTGATAGATTCAGGAGGAAAATAATAGTCTTTCAACACCTTTGGTTTTATCTTCCTCTGTGGTCATTGTTCTAAATTCAATGGCTTTGCTGTCAGTCTTTAAGTCTTAATTGCTGCAGATTTTGTCTGAAACAAATGCCTCATCTAGTGTATCATATTTTGAGGAGTCCTTGATCCATATGCACAGCAAATCAAGTATACATTAATGTCCAAGTATGATAATATCATATAAATGAAGGAGGAAGGCAACAATGAAAATCTAGAAATATTTGTTTCCTGTGAAAATGAACAGAAGTCCCCTAAGGCTTTAATTCTTGGAGAAATGCTCTGGAGAAGGCAAAGCTACCCAAGCATCTCTGTACAGTTGGATTCCTCTGGAGTAGGTTGGAAATGACAGACAGACAGCCTGTAGCTGCATCCCCTGAGCCTGAGAGGAACACAGAGACACAGACACAGAGAGTTCTGGCGGAACTGTTTTGTCTGGTGGGCTAAAATCCAGCCTAGGAGGGAATGAAGAAACTCAACACTGAAAGGAAATTAAGGAAAAGCTGTTATTTCCCAGAACTCATCTGCAAATAGGTCTTCACCAAGTCCCAGTTAGGGACTCCCCAGAGGAGTTTTGCCAGATGGCACAGGGAATGCAGTGGCTGACGTTTTTTCTCTCATTCTCATGTCCTCCCCCAGATATTCCTGGATTGTTTCTTCTTTGCTGTCCTCTCTGTCCTAATCACTGGGTCATCTGAGAAAGAGCTGAAAGAAGGGCTGGGATGTTATTCAGTGGGGAGCCTGTCATGTGAAATGTCCTCAGCAGGGAGCTGGGGTGCTTATTTAGGAAGAGTTAGAGATGTGAAGGGGTATAGGAGAGCAGCAGCAAAAGACTGGGTAAACACCACTTCTCTGTCTCTACCACCAAGAAAATCTCTGGTTTGTCAAGAATTTTGCACCCAAAGCCAATTTTAAAGAAATTAAATAGTTATAATGTGTTTCCAAAGAAATCCATCATCCCCTGCTTATGACTACTGTTGTTTACTGGAGATCTAAAATGAACTGGCCAATAGACTTGCCATCAGCTTAGATTTCCTGTGCTCATAGAAAAAAAGAATTATTGAAAAAATTTCTCAGGTGCTGTGTTGCTCTGCTTCTTTGCTTTTACTTGGCTCAAGTTTCACAAACATGGGTCTTGCTCAGCAAATGGGGTTTGCCATTTTATACCTCAGAAATATGTTGCTTGATGAAAACTTTCAATTTTGCACGTTGCTGTAATACAGTAAACTACATAATCACTGCAGACCTGACACTGGCCATCTTCAGAACTGGGAATGTTATGCTTATTTTCTGTTCCAATATACCTTATGGATCAGGATGGTTCTTTCAGAGAAGCTGTGGGTGTCCCATCACTGGAAGTGCTCAAAGCCAGGTTGGATGGGGCTCTGAGCATCCTGGTCTAGTGAAAGGTATCCCTTCCCACGGCAGGGAGGCTGAAACTGTAGGATCTTTAAATTTTCTTTAAACCCAAGCCTTTCTATGATTCTGTGATTGTATGATTTAAATCACCCATTTAAAGAGTTGAACAATATGAAAAATTACCTTATCAGAATTTGCCAGCTGAGGCATATAAATTTATGCATACATTTGGGAAAAATACGGAATTCACGACATCTTTGCTGCCATGACTTCTCTTTTGAAAATCCCAAGGGCTGTCTAGTGCCAGCACAGGAAGGTGGGGTTCTGGCTAGCTTTGAAGCAATGCAGTAATTTATCTAACTATAAAATAACTGTCATGTTCTGAAACTTATTTTCCAGTGCAAATAGTAAATGGAGATTATAAAAAAAAAAATCTGATTTTTTTTGATTTTATGAATAGAAGATTAATTATTTGGGAAAAAAAAAATCTGCTTTCCATAATTCATTCAGAGGAAAAAAAAAAGAAGTAATGTTATAAGTGAATCAATGGAAATCTTCTGGGTAAGTATATTTCCCATTTCGTAGTTAACAATTAGTGATCATGATCAGTTCTTACAATTTTTGTGCTCAGCTTGTTTTAATTAGACTCAAAATAGAAAAAATATTTCATATAAAAATTCTGCCTTCCTTTCTGATTAATACCACACAGTTTCAGAAAATATGAATAATAGAGGCTGCAATGATACTGGTTTTATGTTTTCTATGTTTTCTCACAGACAGTGTAGTAGTGAGCCAGCAAATGAAATATTGCATGTCATGCACTTGATGGGATATAATTCTGCTTTGGAGCTAAGTTTAAATTCAGCTTGGCAGATCCATTGCTCACACTGTCATAAACCAATCTATTTTTATTTTGTCATTGTGTGAACTAAAATAAAATGTTAAGTTTGAATCTGTGTGTGCTCTACCTCCCCATTAACTCACTGTCTCTAGAACAGTGATCTGCCTTTCAGTCTTTTCTAGCAGCCTATACTCTTATTTCTATAAGAAATGTGGGATGTTTATAGCAAAAGAGGAGATTTTAGTTCTTTTCCAATGTTATTGCTTATTGAGGCCTCAGAAGTTTGCCTACTAAAAGACAACAAAAAGCCCTTGAAAGGTGCCTGCTCTGTGCCTTGGCCCTCTCAAATGAGGAGCTGACATTTTCATTCTGGTAGGAGGGAATGAGGAGGGAGAGAGAAAACTTAAACACTGATGATAATTCCTAACAAGCAATTTTAATGCTGTCTGTGAGAGGGATGTCCAGGCTGGCCCTGCTGGCTCCTGCTGTGATGCTTCCTGCCATAGCCAGGGAAGTCAATAACCAGCTGCCCAGGATTATCCAGTTGTGGCTGGTCAGTCAACACGGTCTGGTATGGAAGATGTGCTTGAGCTTTTGAACAGATAATTTTACTTTACCTTTTTTGGTTTTGACATTTTCCTCTCTTTTTTTTCTTCTGAAATTATTTCTTTGCCATGCATCTCCACATCCTCTCTTCCCACAGTTTTTTCCCATGAGTGCTCAGCTGCTCCTTCCTGGGTATTCTGAACAGTGCACAGGCTGATCACATTGCTGCCTGGGTTTTATTTCCTGTGAAATCTCTGGCCTTTTCACTACAAGCAAAATCCTTTGGGACAGAGATTGTCTTTTCTAACCCTGGCCTTCAGTAGTTTCTATTCCCTTGCCCTTCAGTAGTTTCTATTCTGTTGTAAGTTGCAAGACAAAACTCCAGAAAACTGCTTGCACCTATTCAAAATTAGGATGGATGAAGGATCTGGAAAATGACAGATGTAGCAGAACAAAGAGGAGAAAAGATGAGTAACTTGGCCACAGTCACACAGCCAAGTGCTGACAGAGAGAGGAATAGAAACCAGGAATGCTGGTTCTCAAGCCCATGTTCAAAACAGTAAACCATGCAATTTTTCCACAGTGTTATCTAGAAATTTCAAAGACAGAATGACATGCTGTTGTAAAACTGATAATAGAAGACTACCATCAGTGAAGCTCTATTTATAAATGGGAGGGTGGGAAGGAGCTCTCTATGCTGAATGCCATAAACAAAGAGCACCAAGGGACTCAGGCGAATATTTTTATGTTGGTGTGCTGTGGTTAGCTTTATTTAAACACAAACATTGTTAATAAACATGGATTTATGTATTTTCTTTGATCAATGAAGTCTGATATATTTTAAACATCCTGAATATCTCATTTCTTTGTGTCCAAAAGGAGAGGAAAAAAGACTTGGGAGCACATGCTTAAATCTGGTGCAGTCCCATTTTTGTGCAAGTTTATGCTGGTATTAAATAAACAGATTTTTCAAGGACAATGTGGAACTGCCTTTTCAAACAAAGGGGCCCTAAGTTGCTCCAATTAAAATGTGTCTAAGGACACTTTTTCACATTTTACTTTCCCAAAGGAGATAAATAAACAGGTACAGAATGAATATTTGGTTTGAAAACTTGATTCAAAGCTCACTTGAAAGGTCCCAGCATAGGTGCTATATGAGAAAAATTCCACCTGGAAGCTGTATTTGTTATGTGCTAAAATCAAAGTGAATAACTAAAATGAAATTTTTCCCCTACAGTATGTCCTTCTCTCGGTTTACCCACAGAAGCAAAGCACAGATGTATTTTATTTTAATAAGTCCCTTAACTTTCTTTTGTATATATTTTTAATGACTCCAGACAGGTGGATATTATATCCCAGGGATGTTGTTACTATTTATTCTCTGACTTTCACTCACAGACCTTTTATTCTTTTGCTTAGCATGCTGCAAATTGCCTGCTCATCTGTGTCCTTCACTGCCTGGATTACTTCATGGTGTTTACATAGCAAAGCAAACTCTACAACATCCCAGGGGCCCAATGCTGCTGCCCTGGAATACCGGTGAGTCTAATTGACAACAGGATGTGCCTGTGCTTTATGGCAGGAGAACCAAGCCCTCATCACAGCCAGCCAAGCTGGAGCAATAAAAGCCAGACTTCATATTCTCCCACTCCTTGGTTCTTGAGAAGCAGAAATCCCTGGTTAGCAGTATGTCAGATTACCTTTAGCATGATTCTTTTTGTATAATAATGCAAATTAATATCAGCACTTATACCTGTTCGTTTAAGTCACTGATCCCAATGAAACTATTTTCAACAAGTTTAGGGTTACCTAATAATTTTTAAGGCTTAATGAGAGGGCGTCACCTTATTTTGAAATATTGCATGCTGTGAGTGATTCAAAAGTGCCTTGAATGAAATCCTTGCTTAAGTCTAGCGTTTAAAGCAATTTATAGGTGAATTATTTTCTATTGTTTTTGCCATTTCTCCTCTTCTCTGTGGAAGGTGGGGGGAGTCTTGCTTGCCACTCTTTTGTTAATAAGGGAACCAGAAGATAATGCAGCACTAACTAAGCAGGCAAAAGAAGTTGAGCTCTTTCCTTGAAGTTCTATTTGAAGAAAAAAAGAAATTATCTTCCTGGGAAGAATGATCCTCAGGAGCAGCATCTAAAAAGAATGTCTAGTTTAAGCCTATGGCTATTACCTAGCCACAAAAAGGAGCAGTAACAACTGGCTTTCTAGTTTGGGTCACTTCTGCAGAGGAAGCAGCATTTTATTCCCCCATGAATAGAAAAGGGCAAGAGTGGGTGCACACACATGCAGTAGGATATCAGACTGCAAGAGACATCCAGGAAAATCTGCATTAGTTGTTTGGAGGAAACCCACACCATCCCTCATGGGCCTTTAGAAGGCAGCATTACAGCCTGACACATAATCCTGCCTGACTGCACCAGCACTGTTTCATTCCCTCCAGTCCTTCCTTTTCTAGCTTTCTGTTCTCTCCCACCCATAAATTTACTCTTCTGCCCAAGAAAGCTGCAAACTTCTGAGATGTGAGATCTGTCTCCCAGAGGGAGGTCAATAATAAATTTTAAAAAGTGACCAAGCAAACCCATTTCAGCATGCTGTATTCCACATACAGGGGGGACAGGGCAGCATGGAAATATCACTGACTCAACTGTGACAGATTGCCGTAACATGAACTCTGACCTTTTGCATGGAAGAAATCTCCTTTCAGCATTCGCAGCTTGTTTCTTTGAAATGAAACAGTGAATTCCATAGACATTGACTGTTTACTCCAACAAAATTGCTATGCACATGTAGGTGATGCAACAATTTCTTGGAATAACCTCAAAATAGCAATATTAATATTAATCTTTCCTTTTAGTGTGTTTGATATGAAAAAAAGTCATGAGAAAGTAATGGTAGTCGTGTGCTCTGTATAAAATACTGCTTTTCTGCTCCCTAGTAAGAACCTTCCCTGAAAGTCAAATATTTCATCTCATCCTCTCTCTGCAGCACTCAAGTCCAAGCATGTGGTGTAATGATAGCAGTTTTGGTGTGCAGACTGCCATGATGGGCAGTGTAAGACAAATATTCCAAACTTTTTTGTGTACAAGAGCAAGTTTACCATGAGAGTAACTTGAGTGTGTTACTGTTTACAGGCTATAATGGCATTGTTTGCTGTAATGACAATCCAGGTGGGTGAACTACCCATAACTGGGGGCCATTTCATCAGAGTGAGGCTAAACACTTGCATTTTTCTATTTTGGCAGCATCACTGACAGAGCCCCCTGCTTCCTCTTTCTACCTTTGAGCCTGGCAAATGACACCATAGCAGCATATATGAACTGTCCAGGGAGAGACAGAAGTAGGGAGGGCTGCTTCATTGCCTGAAGAACACAGCTACTGAATGTGTAACTAAATCCCATGCCTGAATATTGTAGGTCCAATTTAGGGGCCTTGACAGTTGTGATGACAATCTTGGTATGAATTGTTTCATTAAAGATGGGTTGGATGTGTGTTTCATCCGCTCCTTGTGGAAACAAAAAAGGCGCAGTGAAATTGTGTAATGCTTCCCATCCTGTTTTTTGGCCTTTGCTGTTTCTTCTGGAGAGGATGAGCTTCTAGTGCCTAGGAATGAGCAAGCCCATCTGTTCCACCCTGCTGCTTAATACCCAGTCTAGCTTAGCGAGCCTTATTTTTAGCAGCTGGTGATTAAACTGTACCAGTCTGAGGCTTTGAGGGGTGGTGTCATGATCTCATGCCACATGCATGTTGACATGTTCCTTTTGTCCCCTGATCGTCTGTTCTCCTGTTCAGCTGTCAGTGATGACAGAGGTGTGGGTCCATAGTGCAAAGGGAGCCATAAGAGTTGGAGGACAGCACTTTTAAAAATTTCAGTCCCTTCTGTTCATAGAAACAGAGCTTGGTATCAAGGTAATGCATCACTCAGTGGCTGGCCAGAGAAACGTCCCATTGGGCTATGACTGAAAGGAGAGACTATTGCAATAGTTTTATGTCTTTACTTCACAAAATAAAAAATACAAGTGTACTCTTCGTGCCCTCTTTATTTTGCCTGTTGAGAAAAGCATATTCTGTCAATCAAGAAAAAAGCTTCCAATTGTGTAGCCTGTTAGAATCATTTCATTAATAACATGTGTTTACTACTGGGAGAAGCAGGCTCAGTGTGCTAAGATTTTGTTTGTCAGTCAGTCATTGGAACCCCACTGTTAATCGCATACAATGGTTTGTGGTTATGCCACAATTTAACCCAGGTTTAAAAATACAAACTAGAGCCTTGGTGGTCTGCTGAGAGCAGTGAGTGGAGCAAAGGTATTGGTTGAACCTGCCTTGTGGGCTGCTGGCTTGGAGAACTGTACGAGCTAATCAAATTTATTAACTCAAGCCATGACCAGAATGCACACACGGATGAGTGTGGGTGGGTGCACCCAGGTTAGGCTACATTTTGGCTTCATTCTAAAGGGAGGAGGAAAAGCAAGGCTTTGGCTTCCCTTCCACAAAGACAAATTGGAACCAGATATCAACTAGATTTTGGGATCTCTGGCAGTCTAATAGCAAGAAGGTATTTCTTCTTCTTGTTGTGGGTTTTATTTATTGATGTAGGGAACGACTTAGAAAAAAACTGAGGGAGTTTCAAAACTGAATGCTGGTGGCATTTGGTGCATGTGTGTATCATTGCTAAATTGCCCCCTGCATGCCACTTTAATGGCAATATTACAGGCGCAATCTCTGAGTACACAATAACGAGGTCTGAGTGCAGTTGCCAGAAAAGGGAGAGGCATTTGGCTACTAAGAGAAAGAATACTGGAGAGGCAGTTGTGTATCAATATATGAATCTTGACCTTCTGGCAGAGGTAGGAAGAGCCAAAGTGACTAAACCATCTTTCTTAATTACAGCTAGAAAATGGTAAGTGAAAATTCATTCATAAGCTGAAAAGAACATATTCCTCTCTAGAGATAATTATATCCATTTCTCCACATTATCCTACAGCCTAAGACGTTTTGTAGGAACCTCTTCCAGATTTAAGGCAATGTAAGTGATATTTTTAAATAGCAGTGTTAGGATAAAGTCAGTTCCATACATTCTTATTCAAATAAAACAGCATTAGCCTCAATTCTTTTATTCTAAATAAAGATTTCATAGTTTCATTCATCCTATCACTGAAATTATCACTGGCAAAATTACTGTAATTTTGAAATGCCTAAGCAGATTCATTCACGAAGGCAGTGAAAATGTATACTTGCTTTAAATTTGTATAGATTTGGTTTTTTAACATTTCTGATTACCATGCATTAACCCCTCACTGCTAAGTTTTCCTACAAAGAAATTAAGTAAAATGGATTGAGATTTGCTGAACGTACTTATACTAGTAAAAGCATTAAGCTGGAAAATGTGTGTAATATTCAGGGCAACATTGAGTTTAACTCTAACTAGCAGTGAGTTGAAACCACCCTTTGCTCATCAATATTCTACAGAGAATCCGTCCCCTTTGCCCTCCTGCCCCATGTCTACCACTCACAGTGTGCTCCACAAGATCCTATTTTTCTGGTTTTATGGGAGCTAGAGGGGAGCTTTGGAACTGCACAGCATCTGGGACTGCTTAAACTGTGGCAAGGAAGCAGAAGACAAGTGCTAATAAGAGGTGAAGAGGTGAAGACTGAAGCATCCTTATACCCAACCATAAATCTGCACCTCCTATAACTATTAAAGTCAGTGGGAATATTGTATATGTGGTGGCGTTTAGGATAAGATGACCATAAACATCTCCTCCCTCCCAATTACAGTGAATTACCGTCTTAAAAATCTGGCTCTTGGAACTTATTTGCATTTGTCTGCATTTCATCTATCTGAATGTCCTTTCCACTGGTATTTAACGGATTTTTCTGTGTTGTGATGACGATATTTTCAGTTCAGCAGCAATATGCTGGTTAATTTCAGACTTTTAAGTATTTCTGAAGGAAAGCTTTAGTAATATGGAGAAGATACTTCTACAGGCTAATTTCTTTCAGAGGTATAATGCTATTTGTATGTCTCACTCTAACTTCAGCGTTTAAATGATGCCTTAGCCATGGATGATTGAAATATGGTAGTGGCAACTCCAAGTTAGAAGTCAACCAAGCATTTGCATATCCTGAATGCGCGGTGAGGTTTGCAAACAGGCTGCCTTGGGCAGCATCATGAGTGCAGGGTGTTAAGAGGTGACATGCAGAGAAATTCTGTCACCAGAGTTAGCAGTGGTACTTAGACATCAGGAGCCTTTATTCATCAGTTCTCGAATAAAAGCCCCATAGTTGAAAACAGATGTCTTACCAGTGAGCAATGTACAGGATCTCTGGTACCCATTCCACCAGGGTCACTCATTCTTTCCATAACATATGCTGACCATTCCTTTCCTTTTCTTGTAAACAGTATTAAACCAAGAGTGAGGCAGTGGCTTGTAAACAACTGCAGCGAATGTCAAATTTAGGAATTTTTGTATTTTAGACCCTGCATGCCTCTGTCCAGTCATGGAATTTCCTTTTTAAGGATCTAACTTGTGAGTTAGAGCATGTTCTAAATGAAGAGAGGAGAGAGGTTGACAGAAAGAAAGAAAATAAGGATCACACAGGCTTTGCCAGACTTGGAAAAATGTGGATGCATTAATCACCACTACCTTTGACACTTCAGCTGAATCCATACTGCAGAGAAACAATCTTAACTTGGGCTGACTGACTGAGCTGAACAAAACTGTGAAAATAACAAAAAAAAAAACCAACAAAGACCAAACAAAGCAGGGAAATATTTCAACCAAATGAACAGCTGAAGTTCAGCCCTGATCACTTTATAGGCTCTAAGTTTTTATAGGCTCTAAGTGTGTCATATGGTCCAAACTCTGAAGTCCATGAGTTTGCATTTTTCAGCAATTTAGGTTTTTCTCTTTTTTTGATCACTTTTTTTAGAAAAATACAAAATAATGCTTTGTGACTGCAAATGTCTTTCATTTGCACATTGTTAACACTTTGGAAATCGCACGTTATTTAGAATGTGTACCTCTGAAAGATGCAAATGAGTGGCTGCTTAGCCTCAGTTAAGTTGTAGCTGCAGACAAGGCTAAAACATGTTCACTTGCATAGTAGAATGTGTGGCAAGTTTGTACTCTATGCATATTGTCTTACTCTGCACATGTAGAGCACAGGCTCAACTGCACACGTTTGTTCCCTGTTGATAGGTTTTATTCTAGTCTGAACAGATGTGTCCTTAACAATGTTTGAAAGCAAAGAAACAAGAATGTTAATTAGAAGATATGAAGTGGCTCTGTTGCAGATCATACTTCTGGGGGCGGGGGTTGTGTTTGAGAAGCTGAATGCATCTCCACTGTCTGCCATCACATGAAATTAATTCTCTTAGTTAAAACTTGCCTTTGTGTTAAAACTTGCCTTTTGATAGTGCTAGATGAAAAAACATCAAGTATAAGTAGGAAGAGACTGTGCTTCCTTTTCACAATGCCATTGCCCAGAAATCCAAGGAAGGCAGATCTCCACTCAGACATATGTGCATCTTTTAGAGAGGTAACACAGTTCTGACCATCCTTTCTCTCCTGAGAGGTGCAAAGAATTAAAAGTGGTGTTGGGTTCTGGTTATACAACAAGGAGAAGGTTCAAGTCATTGCTTTAGCACCCTACTCTACGGGAGAACTTGCCCAACAAATTTTGGCAAGGAAAAGTTGCCGCTAAAGATTTACCACTTGTTCAAGTTGCCTTGTAGCCTTGTTTCTATCAGCTGCTGTAGCAAATGCTCCAGAAGGGTTGTAAGCTGACCTTGTACACTTTTTTTTTTAATTTAAATACACACACACCTACATATGTATATAGAAAGCTAAATGGAGAACTTTTGCATAAATCCCAGGCATTTAGCCGCTGTCACACACTCTCATTCTAATGTGACTGTGAATAGCATAAACATTTCTAATCTTTCTAATATCTTTTGCCAAACACAAAACAAACAGCATATTTCAGGTTGCCATGTAAAAGAGAAGTGAAGTCCTTTGGCTGAAAGACATATCAAAGCAAATATATTTAGTTGGTTCTTAAATGAAATTTAGTTTGGGGGATGGCAAGTGTAGTTCTCTGTGGTGTTACACTCAGGGCTAGTGTAAACAGGAGTTTGGTTTTAGTTTCTCCCCCCCATTTGATTTTTAGATTTGTCCATTGTTTTGCACATTGTATTAATTTTGTAATTAGCATTCCTAGGAAAAGAGCAGAACGTACAGAATTTGGATTCTGTCACAATAAAAAATATGGGTCAAGGAAATCATTCTCCCAAAGCTGTGAATTTCTGTTTATGTGGATAAGACAAAAAAAGAAAAAAGACAAGAAAAAAAAATTATCAGAAGCAGTCTGATTCAAAATATAGTTACCAAAACTACAGGGACAGATTTTCACATGGCACTAGTACAAAAGATATGTGTTCCAGTTGAAACATCATTCAACTGAAAGTAGCCTAATTTCAGGGCATCAAGAGCAGCTAACAAGGTCTTTTTCTTTCACATTAGATGGCATTGCCCATTCTGTGTTTCAAACTTTGAATTTTGGAGGTAGAGAGGAACACTGGCTAAAAATTCCCAGTTTTTTAAAAACTTAATCCATATCGGGTTTACATTATTCATCCATTCTGCATATCCCCAGAAACATTCTTATGTAAGAAAGTGCATTCAGAGAGTGGGCATAGGGGCTCTGAAACTTACCAGGTGTGGAATGACAAAAAAATTATCAATATTGAAAATATTTGAGCCATTTTTGCTGTTTTGAATGTTCTGCAGTTCAAGACCCAGATCTACACCTGTCATAGAATTTAGCACTATATATATTTTTATGTCATTTTACTCATGCTAATTTGATGTACAAGGAATTTGAAATACAAAGGGAGTGAGGGAATCTGCGACATCTGAGTCAGGTTAGCACAGCCACACATGGATGTTCATAAGTGCCTGCCAGCTTTTATTTTCTGATCATTTCAGCCTATTGTCAATAACAGAACTTTCCTGACTTGGGATTTATGACCATGCACACGTGAACGGCTCTCCACCTCTAAATGCTGCTTTCAACTCACCCCTAGGGTGGGCATCCTGAATGCCTGGGAAGGGCAGGCTGCAGCACTACTGAAGGGCTTGTGCTTTAATTAAAGAGAACCAGCACATTCACCTTATTTTTCCTCTTTAATCTTTAATTTGCTAATGTGTCCCTATTGTATTTAACACAGAGAGAAAACACGAGACATTTGCCACAGGGATACGATACATTTAAATGGAACTTGCCAAAGCCTTGAGATGTAAGAAATTCACTTTTATTGCAGATTTGTAAATGTTCTGTGGGCAACACAATGACTAAGATATGTTAGAGTGCATGTCAGGGGTAAATTGCTTACATACCCTTCTGGTTTTGCTCTGACTGCTTCTCCCTTCTGTCAAAACAACTTGCCATAGTTAGAAAGGTGGTTCCATGCTGGCCCTATAGTCCAGTCTGTAGGAGTCTGCACACACAGAGCAATGTTTGACTAATAATTCTAATTTATAAACCATCAACAATCCTAAAAACAGATTAGCCAGCGAGGACTTTTTGTGACAAATACCATGGCACTTTTCCATACCGAACCACATAAAAGGACTCTGGGTCAGAAAAATGCATTCATTTAGAATCAAGTCTAGCAAAAGTCCCACGATTGCCAATGGAACAAGAATAACACCCCTGTTGCCAGACTTTTCCTAGGCAGTGGGTGGCCATGGATAGAGTGCTGTCCCTTCCCCCACCAACATAGTCTGTGTGTTACAAGTTGATTTCTGTTGAAGTCCAGCAGCTCCACAGTCCCAGGGTAGCTGGCTACCAGCCTGTGCTTGCATTCCTGCCTGGACTGCAGGGGCTCTGACAGCAAAGGTAACCGTGATGGTTAACTTCATTCCTGGTATGGCACAGGCCTGGTGGAAAACCCTGACAGCTTTGGAATTGCACGCTGAGGTTCAAGAACAAAGCACGCAGGGAATTCTAAACCGCCTGTGCCACCTCGCTGACACCGCTGCGTGCTCAGATCTCAAGATTAAGCAATTTATTTGTGCCAGGATTGAGCCTGAGTTATGCAGCAAGCCAGAGCTCTTGAGAAACACGAGCAGCCAGGTTCTTCTGAGCCAGTGTGGCAATGGGTGCAGCCTCTTCTCTTTGGGCACAGACCTGGGCCTGGGTGAGGGAAGCCGCTCGCAGCTATAGAGAGAGCCCCAAATGCCCAAGTCAACTACCTTGTCCTGCAAGGTCACCCCAAGGCAGGTAGAGCAAGGCTGTAAGGACTTGAGAAACACATGGATCCTGTCAAACCAATGAGAGTTTCAGCTGCTTAGAGAAAAGAATCAGAAAACTGATGTGCTTAGCCTATCTGTTGGGTTCACCAACCTGAATGTGTATTCTATTGATGGGAATGCTGTTTTCCAGCTGAGCAGAGCTTTCTCACCAAGAAGACATTTTTAGGGGGGGGGAAAATAAAGTGCAAAACAACAAAACAACTGAATAATTGAAATAGAAACATAATTTTGGAAGATGATGAAAGAAAATGGGAAGGGACCAGAGGGATAAAATATTATATTTGCCAGTTGAAATATTTTTTCCTCTAGTTACAGAACTCTATGATGGGTGGATGAAGGTAGATGAGACTTGTTTATAGTAGATTTATGTAAATACAGGAGAGCTTTTCCAGGACCTACATATATCCACCAAATATGAAAACTGTAATAAATTATTACAGTAAAAATGTCAGAAGCTTCCCTGAGATCAGCAAGAAAAATTCCTTGATTCTTCAAACCCAGCTACACAGCCAGTCTCACATGCTACTACCCTTACCCACATCCACAAAGGCATGAGATGAGCTTAGCAGCATACCTGAATATCAACACCTCTGGATGTTTTACATTAAAGGGGAAATTGAAGGTCCACTTGCATGCCAACTTCTGTCTTTTATGTGCATATTCATAAAATACATGCTGCAGTTCAGTGATTGACTTTTCAGTCAAGCTAGTTCAGATTTTTGCCAGAAGGCTTGGTCCCACCTGTCCCTTCCTGGGTTTGCTGTCTCATTCCATTGTCTATAGCATTTTAGCATTTGTTCTGTAGAACACACACTTCCCCAAATACAGGGTACAGGCAACAGAGAACTGAGCCAGGTGAAAGCTACATCTCTGCAGAGCTGTATCTCAAAATCCAGCATCTAAAGTTCTTCACTGGTACCAGCCTTTTCATGAGTGCACTAAGTAAAAAAAATAACTGTCATTTAGGTAAGTCCAGTTCAGAGTTACTGGGTAAATCCCGTGGGCAGTAAAGACCATATCTGACATGTATTGATGCTGTGCTACACGAATGGGGTGCCCAAAAGAAGCCAAAATAAATTGCCCGTGGGTGAATTCCCCATGCAACCCCAGTTCCCAGCTATTGCTGGTGCTTTGTTCTTCCAGTGTGTGTTGTTGTAAGGGATACCCTTGGCTGGGCACAGCCATGGCAGTACTGTAGGTGTGCCATGTTATGCTCTGCTGACACTCAGCTCACATTTGCTGTGGGCTCCTGAGAGAAGGGGGGGAAGGAGAGAAGGGGGAAAAGCTCATGAGCAGAAGCTGCAGGGGCTCACAAGAAAAGACCCTCCACCAAGTTCTGTGTCCCAGATCTGATGCCTGACTCACAAAGCTTCACAAAACCCCTTGATACTCCTCCCTGCTGAGCTGAGCTGTCTTCCCTGCTTACCTTTGATCATAAGTAGTGCATTAACTTATATATTGCAGTTTTCTGGGTTTGTGTCTTGCTCATACAAGAATCTATAAGATGTGGGCTAGATTCACATATGCTCTCACATTCCTTCCAGAGGAATGTAGAAAAATCAGAATGTAGCCAGAAGTCTCCATCTAGTTTGATTTTTCTTCTCTTTAGCACTATCTAGGAGTTGCTACACGTGGGGTATTGTAGGCCAAAGTTTATAACACTGCATTTAACTGCACCTTTCAAACAGATCGTAAACCAATAGCTGTAATTTTAAATTTCTCTCCTTGGATGCAGTGGAAAATGTTACTTTCATGTTTTTCTGTATGTTTACAGCATCATAAATAACACACAGATCTGAAGTGTTTTAAGTACATCAATATGCTGTTTTAAACAAAGTAGTGCAAATGTGTAGCATGTAGTGTCTAGTTGTTTTTATTTCTTTCAAGGCTAAGATTCCTCCTGCCTGCATAATTTTTAACTTTGCATGGTTCAAGACTTCTTTATGTGCTGCACCTCAAAGTCAATGGAATTCAAAGTCAAATGAAACTTGGGTGAAGAAAGCAAGTGTGCAAAAAGCCTGTGTGTTACTGCTACTTACTTTAGGTTTTAGGATTTATAGAGTTCTGATAGACTTTTCACCAAAATTTCAATCTGTGATAGGTTTAATATCCAAAATCTTATGAAATCTTTTGACAAAACAATCCTTGAGTTGATATTTGACACGGTAATAACTTTCAACGAACCAAGAAGTCTTTCTGTTGGCAGAATTGTTTGATTATAATCAGTTTCCATAACTGCAGCAGTATGTTTATTACACTTTATATGTTTATTGCACTGTACCAATCCAACACTTTTATTAAATGAATCATTGCTAAAAAAACCTGCTTCTTATTTAGGATTATATTAGTATTGTGCATTATATAAATAACTGATAAGTTTATAAACTTGGTTGTTAAATTTAGCTACTGATCTGATAGAAACATTTTAAGCAAATTTTTGTCTTTTAGAGGTTAAAATCTGGATGCATTTTCTCTAAAGGAATGGCTGTGCTCAAGCATGGATTTCTAAGCATTTCCAACCCTCTTCATATGCAAAGAGGACTTTGGGGGTTTTTTGGCCATAAGTGTCACTCATAGAAATGAAAAGCCCTGAATGTATTAAAAGATGGTGTGGTGTCTTGGTCAAAAAATGCAACTGATGTTCTTGAACGTTCTGCTTCAGTGCACCCCTCACACACCACACATGGAACCAGTAAAGGAGCACTGTTTCTTCCTTGAAATGGGCCATGCTGTTTCGTTTGAAACAACATGTGTTTCTGCTGGGTGTTCTGTGGTTCTGTCTCAACAACATTACTCAGAGCTCAAATACAGCAGGTATCAGCCAAGGAACTCTCAAGTATCAGAGGGATGAATAAATCATATTTTCAAGAAACACCCATCCCTTTCAAATAGATACACAGCTATACATCTGAGACATAACTTGCTTGAAAGAAATAGTTTTATCTTACTCTTCCAAAATTCTACTTGCCAAAGGATTTCCAGTAACAACTTAAATGAAAGTCTCAGGAGAGGGATTGAGGCCTCAGTACTACTGGGGACTATTAAAACCAATCCCTTTCCTCGTGTCTGTTCCACTGGTGACCTCTAGTGCCCAAGGACAAGAACAGGTATTTAAAGTTTCTCCAGAGCACTGCCTTAG
This sequence comes from Serinus canaria, assembly GCF_022539315.1. NCBI lineage: Eukaryota > Metazoa > Chordata > Aves > Passeriformes > Fringillidae > Serinus > Serinus canaria. Next base: position 15,231,347 of record NC_066317.1, read on the forward strand.
GAGAGTGGGCAATAAAGCAGTGACCTTTTTTTCAGTGTTAAAAATTCTGATCTGGGCTTTCAGTTCACAGTATTTTAAGTGCGAAATAATAATATATAAACTTGGCGTATTAGGGGAAGCAAAATATTTATGCTAATTATAAGACTAGAAAGCTTTGTATTTGTAAAAATGGATGTTGTGCAAGATTATTTACATTTGGACCATTTGTTTCAGGCATTTTTCTTTTCTTCAGTCTGTGAAAAGAAACCGAACCTACATCGGAAATGTTGTGCCTCAGCCAGCATATACTACTGAGCAGAGGGCCTTCAAGCAGAAGGCCTAAATAGGTAACATTATTAACTAACTGGAATTTAGCTGAGAAAATGGGATGCCTAGGTACCCATTCAAAGACCACAATGGTTCAGATCTTGATTTTTTAGTTTTTATGGTATTTCTTTTAATGTAGCACACTCTGACATGAGACCAGGCTGTTTTCTATGGGAAGGCATACATTTAGGAAAATGTATCTTGGGTATTTCCTTCACGACAGTAATGTTGAATGGAGATTGAAAAGAAAAGCAGCTCTGAATTTCACTGCTCTCTTGTCAGCTGTGGAAGTGATGGGCAGTTACAAAGGTCCAGGCATTCCATGTTTCTTGGGCAGAGTGCTTTGGTAGATTTGACTTCCATGAAGTCCATCTCTGCCTGTGACTCAGACTTTAGGTAATGAGAAACTTTGGCTAATGTTAACTCAGTGATGTGCAAATAGCAGATAGCTCATGTCTAACAGTGTTAACAGGAGTAGATTAAACTGTGCTCTGAGAGAAGCATGCTAGAGAGAAGTGCTAGAAAATTGTGGATGAAGAAGCTAATTACTGAATGCATGCATTAACACTTTGAAGATATATATTTTAATAGAAACAAGATAAAACACAGCAGTCGTGCTTACAGCAAGGCTGGAATTTCAGATCTCTCCTTCCAAGACTGTCCCCATACCAATAGTAGGAATCACAGAACCACAGAACATGCTGAGTTGGAAGGGACCATCAAGGCCAACTCCTGGCCCTGCACAGAACACCCAAGAGTCACACCATGTGCCTGAGAGCATTGTCCAAATGCTTCTTGAACTCTGCCAGGCTTGGGGCTGTGACCACCTGCCTGGGGAGCCTGTTCCAGTGCCCAACCACCCTCGGTGGGAAAAACCTTTTCCAATGTCCAACTTCAACTTCCCCTGAGGAGTTTTGCTCTCACATACTACCCACCACTCCTAAGTATTTTGCTGTGCTGTAATTGAGTTTTTAAAGACTCCCAGTAGTCTCCCAGTTCATGGTAAAGGACATTGGGAATGTGAACTTGAGCCACTCTGGCAGTCACACTTGCCCAGTCTTAGCTTGGACCAAGGCCTATTCGTAGCTACATTCCCCAGACTCACAGACAGGCTCCCTCACCACCCCCCAGGTTTCCCATAGCAGAGTCTCAGACATCTGGATCCTTAAAACAATTTAATCATGGTGCAACAACAAAATAACAGCTTAAGCTGGCACCTCCGAGGAGGGATCCCACACAAAGGAATCCCTGGGCTTTTATATTCCTCAATATTCATCATATTGATGAAGGAATTGTATCTCTGAGTGCTCTGAAATGTAATCTCTTCCAGGAGAGATGGGAGAGATGGGCAGTTGCCTTCTTCTCTGACTATGTTGTAAAACAGAAGGATGCTGCAATGGTTTCTAAATCGAAAGTCCTGGATGAATGAAGGCAGTATCCTGCATCTCTGTGCCAGGAGTCTGTGTCACAGGGAGCTCAGCATTGTAGTGCTGTTGCTGTTGCAGAACAAACCTTTACTGTGATGTGGTAGCACCCAGCTCAGCCTGCAGGCTCTGCAGGTTGCCACTCTGACCTGCCTTCCCCTCACTCATCACTGCATGGATATCTTCTGCAGAGTTCTGATGTTTCCTCCAGAGATCAAATGCCTAAATCCCTTTGCTGTTTCAGTTGTTTGTTGGGTCTGTCCTGAGAGGGCTAATGGCCTAGGGTGGAAGAATTCAGCCTTGTAGTTACTGAACATCTCTTGAGTAAAAGCATGTGTATGGATGTGTAAGAGACAGAAGGGAGTGTGGGAATGGGAAGGAGAGGAGGTGTGTACAGAAGCTGGTCTTCCCTGTAATATAAACCATGACAAATCCTCTTACACATGGAGAGATGTGAGTGCAATCAAAATCTGTGTGTTGGGTGGCAAAGCTGATTACATGACTTCATTCCTGATGTCATTTGATGGCTGTGGGCAGTGAGCACAAGCCACCTAGCTACAACCTTGTAAGATTTCTGCAGCTTCTGTGAGAACTTAACAGGACAGTAAATTGCAGTAGCTGACTGCATACAAAGTACAGCAAGGCTTCAGAATGGGGAGACTTTTATTGTATTTTAATTGTATCTAATTGTATCTTTATTGTATTTTAATAAAGGCGTGGGAAACAGTTGACTTCTTAATTCAAACATGAGCAGAATACTTTAAAGGTAAACAATTTTCCCCTGTTATCACATTGGCTGTCCAGCAGCAGTCCTCTGGCCAGGATCTGTGAGGTGTTAGTGATCCAAAGTGCTGCAAGCACTGCCTGAGGAATGCAAGCAGCATTAGTACTCAGGTAGTAAAAGTGTACTGCTGGTGTTCAAAAGAAAGCCAAAGCACTGCTCTGCTGGAGGCATCACTGTTCAAGCACCTAGAGGCTCTGAGTACCTGTCTGACAACAGCAGCCTGCTCAGAAGATTCAGAGGAGGTATTTCCTGCCTTTAAAATTGTTTTCGTGGCTGAATCATCCATAGTCTAAACCAGAAAGTGTAAAAATCATAAGATGACTCATTATGAGTGTCAGATCTACTAGTTCTAGAACCTTTATATGTTTTCAGCTGGAATCTAATTTTCTTTCAAGTGCAGTTTGACAAAAGAAGAAAGCAAGTAAAGAAGAACAGCCTCAGGTGGCATAGAAAATGGGTCAGTCAATATTTTCAACTAGCATAAAAACTGTTTCTAAGTATGTTCAAACTATATTTACTTCCATTAAAATGTATAACTATCCTCCTACTTTACCAGAAAGCTGGAGGTATTCAGTTATATCAATTAGCAAGGTAAGATAAACATTTCAGATAAAATATCCTGCTTTAAATTTTCAATCATAACTAAAATTTGTAGTTTAAATCAGAGTATAGTTCCTGCTCTCCTCCTCTATGGCTCAGACCAATACAGACCCAGTGGTGGCTTCTGACTGGGGTGAGCACACATGAGCAGTGTCCTTTCAGAGGGTCTCTGTTCTGTTTTATTCATCTGAATAATAAGGGTACCCAATAATTTGAAACAACAACTTTCAGGCCATCAGGAACTGTGTAGACTTGCTAAACTTTGGTTTTATTATTCTATTCCACTGATACAATTGGAGGGGAAAAAAAAGGGCACAACCCTCCAATTGTGAATAGGTTAAATTTAAGAATGTTGCACCGATCAGAAAAATGAAATGCTTTACTCTCTAAACATTTCTACTAAACATCTGGGAAATCTTAGCTTAAAAACAGTGGAGCAGGCACAATGGAAAATCCTTGAGAGTGATGACAGCTCTGATTTCACATGTATTTATAATCCTGCGCTTCGTTTATTTTCTTGGGATTTCTGAATTTGACAGAGACAGATATCTGAAAATAACTGACATGCTAGCTGTCAGCCTGTCCTTAAAATGTGTGGTCAATAGATCAAGGGAACTAAAACACAGGGGGCACAATGTTATTCTCTGTTACAAAATGTAGAGAGGATGAAGCATTTTATAGTTCTTGAGTGAAATGCTCATATGGGAAAAAATAAATTGCTGACAGTCTCTCACTTCAGCAACTTGTATGTGGTGCTGAAGGCAAACTATTACCTGCAGTCTGTGAAGGAAGGACTTTGCCACTGTAGCACAAACATGGAAGCACAAAAATGAGAGCTGTTGCTACAGGGGTCAAATTTTCACCTGGTTTGGGGGTAAGATTTTCACAAGGCCTGTGAAAGGTCCTTCCTCAATACATGGGATCATTTTGTGCAGTAACTTTGAGATAATTCAAGTCAATGTGCAGCTCAATCTCCCTTGCTCCTGTAGGCATTAGGGGTAATCCATAGTTTTGGCAAGTAGGAAAAGCAGGGGAGACCTAAATGAAGCTAAAGCTGCTTGAGACAGGAGTTTTGTGTTATGCATATCTTCAGTTCCCAGTACAAAGAGGACAGTTTCTTCAAATTAAACAACATCCCATACACACTGCTGTGACAATGAGTTAACATAAAAGGCCAACGTGTTACTTTTCATTCAAAAGGCAAAAATAATAAGATTAATTTTGAAATTCTCCAGATATGAGGTGGAAGACAGCAGTGATTTCTTGCTGTCCACAATTCTGAAACTTCTTGTGTGGTGTCAGTAGTTCTGCCAAGGCAAGCAGGAATGAACTACTTACCTCCATTTCCTATATCTGCTAGGCACTGCAAAAATTTCGGAGAGAGAACCTACCAGTGAGTGGCTGCAGATCAGACTAGACAAAATTTCTTCCACATGTTAGAACCATGTTGCTCATTAACCAAAGAGATTCATGAAATCTGCCCTGTTCAGTTATCTCAGTTGTGGGTGATGGCTTTGTGTAACAAGAGCCGTGCACAAAAGGCAACTAGGGCTGGGAAAACCTGCCAGAGAGGGATCCTGGCAGTTCCTCAGGGGGATAAGCCCTGCTTTTCCAAGGAAAATTCAGCAGGGATATTCCTGCAGCACTTCCTTGCCTAGAAAAAGAGCTGTAAGTGTGGGTGTGCATTTATATATGTGTGAGGACCAAAAAACAAATGGTAGACTGCAGTGAATCTGCAGGAGCAATGATTCTGAGTGCCCTTAGAGTAAATATCTTGTTACAGAAACCTTTGGCTTAGGAGATATGTCACTTACTATTTCATAAGTAAATAGAATCTGTCTTGCAAGGAGATAATGAAACATAATAGAGTTTTAATGTAATGATCATTATTAATCATTAATCAATCAGTCATAGTTCTCGGTTCATACCACAGCTCCCGACCACATACAACAGTGTAGACATGAAAATTAGTGTGTGTGACCATCACATCCCACTCCTAAAAGGAAGGGAACACCCAACATTCCCAGATGCCAGCAGTGGAAAAGGAGCAACAAATTTCAGAGGGTGTGAAAAAACTTATCAAGTGTTTTTAGTATATTTGCTGTCACTGCAGGAAACCTGAGGTGCCTCTGTTTGGATGTGTGAGGACAAGAATAGAGAATACAGAGTTGAGAGAGATTCTCAAGGCATTCCAGATATTTGGGCAATTTCCCTGGGGAGAATCAGGCTGACAAAATTCTTCTGAATTTTGCAGTTTCAGCAAACCTCTTTAAGGTGTCTTTCTAAATTTTCTCTTCAACTTCCACTTTTTTTTTTTATAAACCACTGTTGTTTGTTGTACTGTGCACCTATTGCTGCTGTGGCACTTTGTAAAATTAGAAGACTGAATTCACTCTGGCATTCTTGCTAGCAATGACAATGACAGCAGATTTCAGAAATGCAGAATATGGCAACCAGGGCAGGGAATTCCAGAGTATTCCATTGAGAATATGGGTTCTTCATACTTGTCTCTTGCATGAATAATTTTTCTGTGTACACAGGAGATTCATGATATTAATTTCTTACTCCAGTGAAAATGTTTGTGAGAAGGCAGAGAAAAAACATAATTGTTACTGGAGATAGTCTTCAAATAAAGTCTGAGATGAAAATGTCTGTTACACAAGCAGTCTTTGGTAGAAAGCCTTTGAAAGAAAAAGGATGCATAATTCAAGTGGTTTCTTATGCTGGTTAGCAATGGACTTGGAAGGCAGAAAACATTGTACCAGCATTTCTGCAGTGAAAAAAAGTCTGCTGTAGCCTGATAAATGTTCTGAATAAAAGATAAGGGTGTGCACTGAAAAAAAGCTGTTAAAAAAGCTTGCAGACACATGGCTGCAAGCACTATGCTGTCCTGTGGAGTGGAGATATTTGTCCAAATGCTTGTTATTCCCACTTGCTTGTCACTCCTGAAAGTCCAGCTGGTATCTTGTTTGTGGGTCCAGGAGGACACAAGTACTCCCTGTTGTACTGCTGAATATCTCAAAAGAAATCATCTCAGCAGAGAAAGAGGGTGAAATTTTGACAGCAGGGTGATAGTTTGCCGAGCATATTCTTTTTCTTGACAACTTCATATCTTTTAAATTCAAATTATCTGTAGATAACTCAGTATATTCTATGGTATACCTTCTGATGAAGTTCATACTTCTGTCAACCCATCTGGAGCACTGACCATCAGTTTTAAGATGGACTTGGGAAGCAGCTATAGAAGGCATAATACAGTTTCTTTAAACTATCCTAAATATCTAGGTATGTGAATAGTCATTACACTTCACAGGCTGGCACTGCTTTTGCTTTGAACACTTAATTTTATGGTGCACTAAATATTTGTGAATATATCATGATCTGTGATCAGTGCCAAAGAAAATGTGTGGCTTTTGCGGTCAACGGGCATTTCACTTCCATGTGTCCAGGCTTTTCCATCTGGATGCATTTTCCATACTTACCAAGAGCTTTGAGATTTACACAGTCTCTTTGCAGGTGTGACATACAAGAATATCCTCATCAAAACTGGAGTGTTTTAGGAAATGAGCAGTTCAGAATTTGTCGTACATACGAATAGGACTTGCCCACCTGTTGGTCTTGTAATTTCTGTGCTCGCTGCACACTTGGTGAAGTCTGAAAATTCTTTTCAGCAGATCCAAAACTGCTGGAGTCACAGAGCCCATTTGGCATCCCAGCCCTTGCAACAGCTGTTTCAGGAGCCAGTCTGATTCAGCCAATAAGCAACACAGCAGAATGATAAGCACAGCAGGGGCAGGCTTTTGAGGTCTGTGGCTTTTGGTGGCACTTCTTTGCTGTGGGGACAGTGACCCAGGGATTTTTCCCTGGTGCTTTTGCCCTCTTGCAGACACAAAAAGAAAAAATGAAGATGTTTAAGACAATACCTGTGTTCATTCTGTTGTTTGCAGGTGAGTGAACATTTCTTTATGCTTTTTTCCTCAGCAAATACTTCCTCTTCAATACTTGCAATTACTTTTTGAAAATATTCCTGAGTACATTCTAAATATTAATTCATGTGGCTAGATCTATAAGTACAATCATTGAAAGTGTTTTGTCTTTGTATTATTATATTCCACCACATGAATGATTCCTTTAGTTATATCTCTATCAGTAAATTAAGCTTAATCAGTAAGCTAATGCTTAAAAAGCACAAAATTATTTTACCATGCAAATATCTGTGGCACTCCTAATAATAAAACCTTGAGAATAATTTAGGTTGTATTTTAAAGAAATCCTCTACAGGTACAGAAAAAGACATGTGCCAGCATAAAAGGTAAGACTTGTTGCAACATTAGTCATCTTAGACTCATTAATGAATGACAAAAATAAATGTTAATATCAGTTATGATCAATATTCTAACAATCAACAATAAAACTAGAGAAATGACAACACCTACAGCTCATCCCTTTTAACTTTCTGCACTACAGGTTACAGGTACAGTGGCAGTATCTCAAGGAACTCAGATGATGCAAGGAAACAAAAAAAAATTATTTATTTCAGGCCTTTTAACAATAAGCACCAGGCTTTCCCACCTGCCCCACAAAGACTTTGTGAATTTACTGAGTAGAAGTAATGGCTGGGATCTCCCTCTGCAAGTTTCATGAACTTCCCATCTGCACCATTTGCACTACTCAGGACCCCTTGTATCAGTTCTGGCTAATGAAAATATTTATGTTTGATACTCAGAATTTGTGACTGAATGTTGTATTAGAGAGACCTTACATCATTTGAGTATAATACTGGACAGTAATGAAAGGGGTTTATGTTTGTTTGTAAGAATTTGTGACTAATTGTATCAGTTTTATAAATTTCCACCAGAACACTGTTTCCTTGTGAAAAAGAAAAAGAAGAGACTCAGTCTGGTGTGAAGACATAAAGCATTTTCTTCTTTACACCTCTAAAGGCAGCAATAGAGGGAGAAATTAAGAATGTAGAAAGTGGTGGAGGGGGTTGGCTAATGAACCTTCTTATCATGAGGGGACACGTGTTCTGAAACAAGTCTGGCTGAGAATTTCTGCCCTCCCTCTTCTAAGCAGTCCATGGAAATACATACATCACCCCTCTCTGCTGAGCTGTGCCCTGCTTGACAGAGTCCTGGGAAAGCTTCAAAGTTCAAAGCAAGTTTCTCTCCTAACCCTGGAGTAATTTCAGTGCATTGCTATCAGGTGCTGCTCCTTCTCAGAGAGGCAGAATCTGCCAATTGGTACTGTTGGGTGCACAGGTTTGCTCTCTTCCAGAGAAGCTGTGGATGGATGTTATGCCTGGAGGGGATGCTATCATTCTAGGAAGGGCTTTGTAGATAGCAAATCTCAGGAGAGACCAGAATTAAATAAGATGTTTGATGGTGCTGGTTTTTTTAAACTTGTATGCCCAACAATCTCACAGGGCAGAGATTTGCCCCCCTGTGATGTTTCAGAGTCCATGTGGAATCTCCTGGAATTTGGGCTTCAATAGGAGAGGTTTGTTTTGGTTTGTTTTTTATATCACAACTGTGCCTGTGGAAAGCATCTCCTTAATGCTCCAATAACTTATAAAAAGGTATAGTTTTCCTCTTCCTGTCACTAACAAAAAATTCAGGAAAAGTGTCTTTCATCCCTCCCCAATTCTTTTTCATTAATTTGCAACTGAAGGGGAGAGTAACATGAAAAAAAGGGATGTTAATTTTATATGTTAATTAATGCAAGCAAATGAATGTCGTCATCTCCAACAATGTGCTTGCTTCCCATTTGAGAACCATGTAGGGAAAGAGGAAAAGTGAGAACAAGGATGAATATATCAATAAACATCCCAGGTGAGCTGAGCTGCTGTATCCTATCAACCCCCATCAAAGCAAATGAAAATGGGTTTTGTAATTTTCACAGAGTTCCCAAAACTAATAAAGGCTCTGCTACTGTTCCCTTGTGGCTTTCATTTTCTTACTCCAGAGCAAGGAAATAATAGCTGAAAAGAATATCTGTGTTTTGTTGTTTTTTGGTTTGTTTTTTTTTTAGGCTGAGTAAATGGCAGTGAGGGGAGTTTTTCCAAACTTTTTTTGAGAAATATCTTAACAATTTCAACTGAAATGTTCACACAAAATGAAGGGGTGGAGGGAAACATCCCAAATGTAAAACAGCAAGCAAGGTTGTCCAAGTTAGACAAGTTAGTCTCTCAAATGTCAAGAGCATTTGAATCTTATAACTGAAATCATCAAACAACCTTATTAATAAAGGGTATGGCATACTTCATCAATAATTTATTGAAATGTTTTCATTTTAGGATATCTTTGTAACGCTCAGGAGGAAGACACAACAGTGGATACTTTACCTCCTAAGGAACTTGCTCCACCAAGACCTACAGCACACTCACAGGGGAGTGATCCTGTTCCAGGTCTGTTTTTTAAGTTGTTGCTTCCTTCAAATCCTGAGTCAGTTCTTCCCTCAGGAAGAATCTGAGTCTTGGGAATACACTGTTCCATTTTTGTGCTGTTGTTTTCCAGCCAATGACTGTCCTTAGAAGAATTGTGAGCACAAACCAATTTAGCAGCAATACAACCCTGTGATTGATTTAAACAGGTTTCCACCTGTTTCTACAGAGGTGGAAGCTGAAGCACAAAGAATATTTCAGACATTTCAGATTACACAGCCTAAATAATTGTCTGTCAAGGGGCAGGAAATATATCATTTAATATAAAATGTCACACATTTTCCATGATCAGTGTCTAGCTATTCTGTGCCAAGAAAAGAGCACTAATGAGGACTAAAACAGCAGAAAAGGTCCCCCAGACCTGTGAAGTGTCTCGATTTTTTTCTGTGACACCTCTCTGTGCAGCACCAGCTTCTGGGTGTGTCTCAGATGCCATGCTGCTCCCTCTGGGCTTTCTGGAGTCACTGCTTTCTCAAGCCCACTTGTGCTCTTGACACCACAGCTACAGGCTGCATGACACTTCCTAGCTGCAGGCTCAGAACAATAATGCTTTCTCAAATCCTGCCTTTGTGGGGCTTTGGCTGCTGCTGGTGGTGGTTTCCACAGCAGCTGCTGGGGTAGTGTTAGTAGCTGAAGTGCCAGGGATTTCACCTGCCCTCCCTATTTCCTCCTCCTGTAGTCTCTCTGCTTCTTATATTGAGGTAGGAAAGCCAGCTTTGCCTTCATTACGCATGGCTGTGCAGTTTTCTCAAATTTCTAATTTTTTATTATTTTCCTTTTAGCAGGAAGAAGTCTGCCAACTCTAGTAGGTAAGTTCACAATTTCAACATATTGTACTTTTGCTTAAATCTTTTTTTCTTTACTTAAGTTTTGTATTTTTAACTTCTTTTACTGCAGTTGATTATAGAATACAAAAGCTATGTATGAACTTGTCATTAGCCTGAAAAACTCTGTTTTCATATAATAATATTTAAGACACCCTTGATGGCAAGTCATGGTATTTCTCTGCTGATTTGAGTAATGACAGTATCATTCAACCAGACTAAACCAGAGTAATTTGATTTCCTATTACTATTACTTTGGGCCTTTTTCTTTTAATAAAATCCTTAACACAATTATTAATTTTTGATCAGCAGTAACTGTTGCTCACAACAAAAAAAATTGGAGATTAATTATAGCACATATTTGCACTGCCAAAAAAAAAAAAAATACTGTAATGACCTCTGACATGATTGACTTATTTCTGTACAAACCCAGACCTGAATGAGATTTTTGTTTGTAGGAAAAACGAAGACCTATATTTTAGTGCCACATATAACTATTTTATGCTGCATAATTACCCACTACAAATGTAGGTATTTATTTTTTCCTTGTCTTAGTGGCCTAGAGTCATGGTTACCTTTCTTTTCTCTCTTCTAGTGGCAGGAGTCAGCATTGCCCTTGTGTTGCTTTGTATTCTTATAGTTGCTATTTTTTGGTATGCATGGAAAAAATCACAGGTAAGTCCAATTTTTTTCTTTGGGTATTTGTCACTGTGTGTATAATATGTATATATTATGGAACATGAAATTTCAGCTTTCCACTTGTCATTCAGGTTTCTGATGTTCATTTGCATTGCAGTTGTTTTTCCACTGGGAGGGGGTTTTTGTTACCACTGGATGGCATTCTTAAAATTAGGCAGCTTATAATCAAAATTTAATTTACCTCAGCTGACCTCCCTTCCTGGGTAGGACCTGCTCCCATTTTTGTAGGAATGGTTTCTGGTCTGCAGGTTTTTTTCATCTAAAGTCCTGCATCAGCAATGATAATTGAAGTATTCAAGTGAGGTTTATCTGAGTTATTTTAGATCCTATAATTACTTATTATCATTTATGCTATAATAACTTATCACAGCCAGTCTTATCTGTGATGAGTTAGTATTGATAAAAATTAAAATACTAGGTAACTTAAGAATAAATGCACTTACACTATAGAAACAGATATGCAAAAATAGTCTGTTACTCAAACAATTTAATAATAAGGAAAAACCTGAGGAGGACTAGTGTTATATTGACATTACTGGTTTTCCATCTGTGCAGCTCAGTGATGATGATGCATTTGTGTTTCTCTCCCAGGAAGGTTCAATTGAGCTCAATCCCATCCCCTACGGTGAGGCTGGAGTGTCCCTCCGGAGCCTTTCGGGGCCTGAGAACCAGCAGGAGTGGCCTTTTCAGAGAGCAGTGCAGTGACAGCAGGGGAGCTGCTGCATCACCCTCTGGGAGGAAAGAAAAGCCCTCTCCATTGTAGATAGTTGAACAGCACTCTCAAGGAACTGTATCTGCAAAAAAGTTACATTCTTGAAGTTGTAAATGTCCTTGTTAGGGAAAATGCCACACTTAAACTATTTTCTAATAAATTAAACCTGCACAGGAACATGATCACTGTTGAGATTAGCTGGAATGGCCACTGTTTGTGCTTGTATACCTGTGAATTTCCTATTGGAAATGGCTCCTGGAAAGTTTTAGCTTCCAAAATCTGGCCTGGGCCACAACTAATTTACCAGCATAAACAGTGCTGTTCCAGTGGCTGGGAGTTTCCTAGGTATTGTTTCATTTGCTAGTCTAGATATTGTTATCATTTACAGTTCATTTTAAATTACACAGTTGATACACCCACCCACTCCTGGTCAGGGATTATTCAAAGATGACCACTGCAAACCTTTGCTTGCTCATTATGCTACTCAGTGGAAGAAGTAGTGGAAGTGTGACAGTAACATCCAATAAAATTCAGGTTTTTGGGCTTAACTGATTCCTAAATTCAAAATCCATTTAATAATAATCAAGAGTATTTGGAAGCTCATCCGTTTTTCCATCAGCTCCATAGATGACAATATCTTTTTCATTTCTCTTCATTTATCTGAGTTTAAGAATGTGTTAATTGTATTAATTTTATATGTTGCAATATTATTTAGGGTGGGAGAGTTTGGCTAAATCTGCTTGTATGGTGTATTTTTTTAATATGCATCTTCTGGTTTTATTTCATTTAATAGAAATTTTGTAAGTGCTTAGATGCTTTTTTAGATATTAGATCAAGAGTGCCCTGGGCAACAAACAGCATTAGTTAAATACAGAGGAAATAAGAATAACAAATATTTTGAGGAATAATTCATATAAACAATGTTTACAGTGCTTTTTAATTGATGTTTCCAAGCCTCTTTGTGAATAACTTTGCTTTTGAAAACCCTTTTAGAGTGGTTGTAATTTTTTTCTGAGCTTTTACAGAACTAGTGTGCTAGAAATAATATTTAATATTTGTTATTTGGTGTTCATGTTGGTTATTGCACTGTTGAAGAGGTTTATGATTGCTGAAAAAATTTTCCTCTACCTTGGGTGGCCAGTGCCAGAGGAGTGGATGCTGAGTACTTAGGAGATAAACTACCTGTGGGTTTGAAATGAGTTGTGTCAACAAAGCCTGAGCAGCACCTGGGCTGACACAGGTGCTCACAAATGGGGAGTTTTTGGCCCACAGCTCTCCAGTTCCCTGCAGTTCCCTGCCTGCCAAGCAGGGGAGCAGCTCCTGGGAATGATGGAGCCGTGGAGGAGAGGGCAGTCCCAGCTTTCTGGGAAATTGCAGATGGCATTGCAAAACTTGAGAGACACATGTTCTCTCAAGTTTTGCAATGCCATTTCCCATTGAGAGAGATGGCATTGCAAAATGGAAATGAGACAGGAAATAAATGAAAAGGGAGAGCTCTGTGGAAATCAGGAAAGCCCTCATGATCAGAAGCTGTGGATGTGGAAGTCAGAGCAGCAGCACCTGTGATTTGACTGTCCTTGCACTCAATTGAAAGGTAAGCACATTTTTAGTTTATTCACACTTCTTTTCTAATATAGGAAAGATGGGTAGGCATTTCCTGGATTTGAAGGAAATGAGTTTTATATAATTTAGAGATGTGTCTTTTTGAGTTCAAGAAGAGAAAAGCAATCTGCTCAAAGTGGTGTTGGAGCCTTGCCAACTGGGGATTACTTTTAAAAACAGATTACCCAAATTACCCTTATTACCAGCCCAGTGGGAAGAAGGTTGCATTGAATAGTCTCTGCAGGTCCCTTCAAGCTCTGAATTTCCAGTTCCCAACAACTACCACAGCTAGCTTGTACAGCAGCTTGCTTCATTTGTGGATAACTTGCAAAAAGCTGTGAAGCCCTGTGCACTGCAGCCAGCAGCACGAGGAACAGGTGGCTTGGCAAAAAAATAAGCGTAGGGCAGATGTGGGTGATCTTCCTCACTTTGCATTCAAACCTTTTCAAATTTACTTTCTAAGCAGGCTTGACCAGTACAATGTGCTGAAAACATTAGTTCCACAGGTCAAGATCTCTTCTCTCTCCCTTTAAAAAATCTTCTAGAATTGTTCATTGCCCTTTTCATCTTTTTACTATGAGACCAGTGGACAGTTCTTTCCCTTTTCCCTGTCATTCATATTACAGAACCTCTAGCACACCTGTTTTGTCTTCCAAATTAACAGTGTAACTTATTCTCCATTGATTTCATGTTTAGCACTTTAAAAATGTGAAAGCACATCTGCTTTTAATAACTGGAGGTTAAAAATGGAAAGCTTAGTGTACTTCTGGGGTAATAATGGCAATTTTTACAGTTTCTACAAAAGTTTTAGAAGTTGGTGTCTGCACTTGTGGTGTGAAACACGATTTTGAAGGAAAAAGGATGTGTCTGGCTAAAAAACATGGTCAGTATTTTACATAGTCACTGGTATTAGTTATGTACATCCCTGGATTTATACACATTAGCCATCTTGGTCACAGCAAAAGATTTACTCTTGCTTTCCATAAGGATGAACATAAATTGAAAGGTTCACCACAAGCTGCATTAACCTCTGTCTCATAAACAGAAGAAGAAACACGAGAAAAGATTTCAATATTATTAAAGCCAGGCTGTAAAAACTTAGACATCTTTAACCCTTAAAACCTTTCTTATGCAAAGCCATCCTTCAGGCCTTTAAAATTTTATTTGTATTCAATTGTTTTCCATTCCTCATCTGTATATGCTAGAAACAAACCCAGCAGCAGTTGGCATGTTTTCCTGCCTAGAGAGGTTTAACTTAAAAAATAAACCAGATAGAATATTGTAAGGGGGAAATATGTGAGAGGGTGTTATTAACAATATGTGTCTTTATTTGGACAGAGAGTAGGTGCAGCCATTCCTGCCAGGTCATTTCACACCACCTCAAACAAGAATGTGCAAGCACCTTGCAGGATATTGCCAAAACTCTGTAGGAGTGCTCTGCTCTTCAGCAGTCCTTGCCAAGAAGCAGAGCACCCAATAGGCGCAGAGACCAACACATGCAATGCCTTTCTGTCTCACAAGCCTTCCTGCTAGTGAGCCTTGAGCCAGGCTGAATGGTTGGAAGCAATGGTGCTGGACACAAACTGGATGCTTTTTGTTGACAGCACTTTTGATAGAAAGACATCAGTCCATTGGCAGGGAGTTTCCAACCAGCTGATTTCAAAGCACCAAGTCTTGCTGTCAGACACCACTTTAGGGTCATGTTTTAATAGTATTCAAATAATTGACCATGGCTTTCTGTTTCCTCCTGTGTGTGCCCAAGCCCAGTATGGACGTGTGACAGAGTAGGACATCTGTGCTGTCTGATTTGGGGACTCCAGCCCACCTAAAGAGCGGGAATGGGGTGTATTCTAATGTGTGCCAGTGATAAAGCCTGTGTGAAATGCCCCTGCAGAGATAGGTTCTCCTGTGCCCCTCCCTGGCAACACCCTCTTTTTCACTTCACGCTGGCCCTAACTTTGTTTCTTTGGGGTTTGTTCATTTTGCACAAAAAGGATGTTTTGAACAAGAAGCAGCAGAATTTCTTTTGCCATGTTTGTGCCATCTAAACTATACCAGACAAGGAGAACTTTTTCCTGCAGTTAGTGAGAGATCATTTTGTGTAGCTGTAGTGTAGCCTTAATAAGTGGAATGCCTGGGCTGTTTTTAATGGAACAATTTTGTGCATATTTCAGGTATACATGCCTCCTTTTAAACAAAAATGAAGGATAAATTTCTGGAGGACTGTTTACTTAAAATTTATCAGGCCAACTCTTATACTTCGTAGCAACCTCCAGCAAAAATTCTGAAAATTTAATAGTCAGACCGGACAGGTAAACATAAAGATGTATAAGCCATGTAGAAAAAATAGTGTTTCACATACTCTGGTTAACATAGTTCTTGAGTATGTAGAATCAAGAGGTTAAATTTTAGATGGAAGGAACCTTGAAGATCATCTATTTCAAACCCCTTGCCATGGGTAAGGACAACTTTCACTAGGCTGGGTTGTTCACAGTCCAGTCCCACCTTGTGCAAACATTTTGTTTCTTCATTATTAAAGACAGCAAAATCAACTCTGAAACAAAGCAAAGGCCAGCTCCCTCTCTTCTCCACAGAAGGCAGAAGAATCACTGCTGTTATTAGAGAGTAAAAATATTCAGAGGAATCCAACCTGTTTAGCCTGTGAGGATTGTAACAGGCTTTCAGTAACTACTAAGGAGGCTGTTGTTTTCTAGGGGGAAATAAAACCATTTTTACATTGTTTATTCCATCAGCTTTAATAGTTGGTAAAAATCTGATCTTTGCACAAGGAGCCCTTCTTCATCCAGCACAGGTTTTTGTAATGTTCTGCAATGCTGATGTCCGGGACTTGTTGTAAAGCAACTTTGTGACATTTTGAGAAGTTAGCCATGATGCTTTGTGCTTCTTGGGGCTCAAGCCCAGACCATTCAGGAGGTTTCAAAAGTATTGCTGTTCACCTCTAAACCAAATTATTTTTTGTTGTAATTGTGAGCCAAACTGTGCACAATTTTCTCACACCAGTAATTGACAGGAGTCGTCAAAACCACGCACAGGAGCAATTTACTGGGCTTCACTTCACTTGCTCTGTGCTACAGATATTGTGCTGTTCTTCTCTTCTACCATGCCACTTCTTTATAACTAAAACTCTAGATTCAGATCCCTTTTGTGTTAACAGAGGAATTCCTTTTACAGTTTCATCCAGTTTGGCATATTCTTTTACAGGCTATAATTCCACCAGTGCATGCTATTCTGAGTTTGCAAAGTGCCTTTGGAGAGTAAAAAGTTGCTCTTGGATTCTAACAGAACAAATGAGCACAGACCTAGTGCCTGCAAGTTGGGTCAGAAGAGAAGTGCTGTCTGAATAACAGGAGAGGGAAATAATCTGGCATTCTTCAGTCCAGATCTGCAGTTTCAGCAGCAGATGGCTCGGATGCTGCAGGGTCTGGGTATATGAATAGGGACATCGTTGTTCCTCCCTCAGCCTCATTACACCTAGGCACTCTGTCTGTGCCCCATTGTCACCCCAGAACAAGCTTTGATCCAGTTCTATAATCTTAGCATTAAATAAGTGCATTTTTTAATGGGATTAAGGTGAGGATGATTAACAAATCCTAAATTCTGATTTTACTGCAATTAGAAGAATTTATTTATCACCTCTGCATTTTGAATCTTAGCATCTTGAGACATTCTAGTGACTCAGGAGGATGGAATTTCTTTCCTAAGTATATATTGAATTCCAAGACTAGTGATAGGCACTGATGATAGAAAAATACTCTGTAATCATCAGAAAGATTCCCATTAAAGTAATGACATTGCAAAAAAAAATAGATCAAAAAAAGGAAGTATCAACTTCTTGAAAGTGCATAGATTCGGCATTAGAGGGAAGATGTTACAGAATCATGGAATGTGCTGAGTTAGAAGGGATTCATCAGGATTATTGAGTCCAAATCCTGGCCCTGCACAGCACCATCCCCAGGAGTCACACCCTCTGCCTGAGAGCACTGTCCAAATGCTTCTTGAGCTCTGTCAGCCTTGGTGCTTCCCTGGTGAGCCTGTTCCAGTGTCCAGCCACCCTGTGAGTGGAAAACCTTTTCCTAATGTCTATCTGATCTGATATCTTAATGCCCAGCTTTAATTTAGGAAGAGGACTGAAAGGAAAACAGGGAACATACACAACTAAAATTAGGACATAGCACGTTTAAGGTTTTTGAAGAAGATTAAAGATATAGTCCATTCGGGATTTGCATTTTTTTATACCATCAGGAAGGGTCTGGAGCTGGGGGGAGGACAGGGGAAGCTACCTTTCACAAGGTAAGGTAAAATACCTGCTACTTTTATATTTTATTAAACCCCTCAAATTCCTGTTTCAAACATATTTGTAATATTTTTGTTTAAGAAGCTGAGTCCATTTCTGGGATTTGTAGCGACTGAAAATGTTAAGGGTTTGCTTTCAGACATGTGTTTTCAGGAACACTCAGTATGGGCAAAAAGCAACAAATAGGAAAAAGACAAAGACTGAGGGAGGTGTTGCCATGACATAAAAGAGAAGATGGCCACCAGCTGCAGTAAAACAGGACTCTGTAGAGTATTTGTGTCTGCTGTATTTGATATGAGCCATCACAGCTAGTTTCCCCTAGAAATCCTAAATGGATTCTTTCTTTGCAGAAAGCTCCTGATCAGCTTGTGCTGGGGAACTGAGATGAAGAGACTTTGTTCTACACATTTTATACTAAACAAGCAAAAGAGAAATCTGACTCCTTGGTCACAGGCTACTTATTTATCAGGAAAATCAGACTGATTCTAGAAATGTTCACAGGAATGACAGTGTCTTTGGAAAACTGGATGTTATTTCACATATTTTACTAACGAGCATTTTGGTTAGTGGCAATAAAGGCCATGTTTTTTTTCTCCCACTGTGCAGGTATTTGCTAGGAAGCCAACTGAGAAAATGAAGTAGGTGTGCATGTGGTCATTACAAATATGACTGTGACCAAAATTGGGTTGTCTGTTAGTGGGGAAAATAACTGAAAATTTAACTTCAGGTGAAAGTTATTGAGAGCACCGATAGAGGGTTTGGCACCTTTTTATGGCTTACTGGTTCTGCTCCTCAGGTTGTTTCCATACCAATGCCAGCTAAAGCCACCAGTTTCTCTCTGATGATGAATTCATGGCAAACCTGCAGCTTGTGAGCCATGCTGAGCTGTCTGCTCTTCCCTTGTGAGCAGGGTTGTGACATGCACAAAAATCCTGTCTTGTGTTGCAGCTCTCTTTTCATGGCCAGAGTAGGCCATACACTGAGAGTGCAGGAGGTGAGATGGAAACATGAGTGGAGCCTAGCAAGAAGGTCTTGGAAGGAAGTCATGAGCTCAATGTCAATATTGTAATCCCTGTCTCTGTTCTTCTGCAAAATATTTGCATTGGACTCAGGGATTCTGATAACTGAACAGATAATGTCTGATCCCAACCTCCATGGACTTCATTAGCATTACAGTTAATGAGTTCTGTTTATTACTCCATTCTGGGCAAAACCAGTCAACAAAGAAAAATGAAACTCACATGAGGGAGTTCATCCTTATTCATCAAGGAATACACTTTGTATCTTCCCCTACTAAGGCACTTCATTCTCTACTACTGGAGCAAATGGGAGGAGAACATTAAGAAGCAGTCCAGGCTCCTCCAAGGCACTGTCTGGTGGCAGGATCTGTCTCTCTGAGAACGTATCTGCTTTTCACAGAATCCTCAGCTTCCTGTCTGTAGGATATATTAGGTAGGTTTTAATCACAACTCCAGACTAGTGGAGGCTGCTGCTCAGCGTTTTGCAGCCATGTAGGTTATGCCAAATTCAAAGAAACCACAAGTCTGGAGCTGAATGGCAGGTTAGAGGTAGATGTGGCTGGGCTGATTATTAACCAAAGAAAGTGGATATAGCAGCAGCCCTTTGAATACTAGGGTTAGGTTGGCTTTTACTACAAAAAAAATTCATTTGGATTCACAGCTAAAAATGTCACTGTTGTGTGCACTCACTTCAGCTCAGAACAAGCTGTCAGTGGAAAATACGATCTTCTAAAAAATTCCCTTGAGCTTTTTCACCACACAGAATCCTGGAACCCTCAGAGGTGGTGCAGAGGCACAGAACAATGCAGTTTTTATGTAGTCACACAACGTGCATGACCAAAATGTCTTCTGCATATAAATAATACAGATACAGATGCCCCCTTTGCAAAGATGTAAGAAATAAAGAAGTGCAGTTCTGAAATACTGAAGCAAAAAGCTGTATTTTCAATTTGGAATGAGAGCTGGGAGCATGTGAAGAATAAATGAAATGGAGAGATTAAGCAAGAGTTAGGCTTTAGTGACAATGTCAGATACCCAGGGGACAAGAATGAAGCAAGGACAGAGACCAGGGATAGAAATAGTTTACATAAATTGAAGTAATATGTCTGAGAAGTCCAGAAGATTATAAAAGCTAAAATAGCAAAAAAAGTATTGAAAGACCAATGACTTTGAAGAACAGATGGGGAATTGAGGTTTGAGGGCTGAAAGCAGCCAAGATAATAAGCAACCAACAATGATGAAGTCTCTGAAGTGAGGGAAGACAATTGGAGGTGGTGGCTTGGAAGACTGAAGGCATTGGATAAAAGGAAGTGGAAAGTAAATGCTGAGATTTAGAGAGTGAAATCAAGAAACTCAGTGTTTAGCCTTGTGAAACCAAAGGTGGCTACAAACCAAAGTCACAAGTATTGATTGAGGCATCAAAATGTGAGGACTAGCATGTTTCAGAGTAAGAGCTTATGTGTGAGCTGAGTGCTGTAACCAAGGACTGTCCTTATAATGGGAAAAAAAACCCCTTGAGGTAATCCTCAAGGAACTCAGAGTGTTTTGACCTAAACATTGATGATGTAAACATTCTTCTCTAAAAAAACCCAGTATTTTGTACCTTCAGCAGCTTTGCAAACACAGCTGTTGAGCACAGGCTTTAATTATATTTTAGTGTTTTGATACCAGCTTGGTTAGAAGATACCTACCAATTATTTTTTTTACTTGAAGACCTTTTAGTTAACAGAGAAGTCCAAATGAACTGGTATTTCCAGTTCAGACTGAAATCAGCTCAGTAAAACTGTGTTTCTTCACAAGATAGGAGAGGACATCTCGCAGTCTCTGGATGTTATGTCATGGGTAAACAAGGAAAGAGTTTTGTCTGAAGGACTAGATGGTTCTAAATATGAGTTATTTTTTTCCTAGTGATAAAAGCTCTTCCTATGTTAATTCCTACACACCAGCCCTGCTGTCTGGTTGTGTGAACACAAATATGGCTTTCAATAACCAAGTGCAATTCCAGTTAATTATACACACTATAGCCCTAAGGGAAAGGTTGGTAATAATCCTTTGTTTCTCCTCTACAGGAGAATTCTTGCTGAAACTTTGTATTTGGGGGGTTAATGGGGGAGGTTTTGGTTGCTGTTGGTTTTTTGTGGGTTTTATTCACCAGGAGACAGCTTCTGTTTCATCACTCATTTCTATGGTAACCTAACAAAAATCACTACCAATGAAAAAAGTTGAACTCTGGAACGTGCTCAAATTTTGGGAAACAGTGTCCACAACAATTCCAATATGCATGGGGGCTTCAAAGGACTGATAAATTCTCTAAAAATTGGAAAATTACCTTTTAATAGAGATTTGCATTTCACCTGCTGAGAATTCCTTACCAGAAGCACCCAAAGAAAAATGGGCTTGAATACTATGACAGTGCATTTCCAGCAGCAATTAAAGCACCATGGTCTTTTTAGATGACAGTCAGGAAAATGAGCATCTCCCTTCAGAAAACCACAGCGGAACCAATGGACAGCTAGAAATTTCAGGGAAATCTAATTTTATACTCCCATGTATGAAATACAGTTATTTATAGGGTGTGTGATGGCAGTGGTGAGAATGACAAGATGTTTGGGCAAAACAATCTTTCTTTGTTTTTAATAATTCTTCCCATCAGCCTGGTGTGAACTTCTGTGAAAATTTTCAGAGGTTTTCAGAGATTAAGGAGTATATCTTTTTTCTTGGAGTGGGATACATAAACTATCTCTTTATAAAAAGAAATAAACATCAAAATTATCCCTTGTTTTTTCAGGGGAAAAAACAGTCTTCCTCTTGCCCCAACCCTCCTGTAACTCTAGAATAAGAAGCTCTTGTGTCTACTCTACCTCATCTGTGATATCTAATTAATGGGGTGGGAACAAAAAATGGGACTCTATTGTAGGGGGGCTTCTTCCTGGGCTTGTAGTCAGATGCCAGTTTCTGCTACAGTAAAACGAAATAAGTTCTCTCAGTGTTTCCACTGTTGTTCCAGTCAGCTACTGGAATTGTTTCCCCTCTTGGTTTTAGAAGGTGTGGTGAGTAAAGCAGTTTTTTCATAATTGTCCTCCATTTGAGTGTTTGCCCACTAATGCCTGCAGATGAAGTTTCTCTTATTCCCAAAAGAACTGAAGGCCTCCTGCTAAGGACCCTGACTCCCTTTAGGGGTGCTTGCACATACAAGTGAAAAACTTTAATAAAAAGTAGATAATACTGGGTTTATTTATAAGACCCTTTCCCTCAAAAATAACCCCCTTTGTGTGCTCTGAGACAGCATCTCCTGTTCTTCTATACCAGTCCATAGCCTTTGACAATGTTAGACCAGCTTTCATTATTAACTGATCATTCCCACTTCTGGTCTGGAAGAGGTTAGTGGATAAGAAGAGTAAACCAACTACATAAATAGAAGTTTTAAAATCATGGAAAATAATATCTGAATAAGTTGTGTTTGCTCCATCTTAACCGATTCTTAATTACATTTTATTAATTGAGGTTATTTCACTTTCTGATGTGAAAAATGTCTTGCTTTCTTCTGCTGCTTCCAGCATTTTACCATCACTGTGAGACTTTTTGGTCATACATTAGGGCAATGGAAGTACTTGCTAACATGCAAAACCATGCTCTATATGTGCTCTGGAGGATGTCTGCTTTAGAAGATGCAGTGAGGATGAGACAATAATACATAATTGCAGCTCATTTTTTTGGTTGTCAAGTTTTAGTGTCTCCTTTTAGGCCTATTGTTGGAGTTTTGATAGATTTCATTGGAAGATTACAGACTGGTGCAACAGCTTTTAGATCAAAAATTGTCTTTACTTGGTTGGAATGGAATTCAGGGCTTAAACAGGCTAAAGAAAAGCTTAAATTCCAAGACAAGTTCAGAAAATTATGCAATTCTGCAGCTATCACACTTTAAGACTTTGAAATGATAAAGACCACACAAATTGTTTCATGAAAGATCTTCAAGCAAAGCTTTTATCCCTTTGGAGAACTGGAATTTCTTCATCTTAATGAAATCCTTGTCTATGGCACTGGTCTTTTTCATTTCCTCCCATAAAACAAAAAAATTACCCTTTTTATTTTTTTTCCCCAGCTGTAATCTACTCAGCAAATACAAACAAATGCACATGCTTATTGAACTCCTACCAAAGTTAAAAGCCCATCTTTGAGCTGTTGTAGCACTGGAATCTGAGGTGAATGCAAGAAGGGAAGACTTTGCATCCAAGGAGGCTGCTTGCAGCTGTGCTGGGGTTGTCCAGCAAAACAGAGAAAATGATCTTTTGTTAATACAAAATATGAAGCCACTCCTTTTAATGTTTGGGTCAATCTGAACTGCTCTAACAGTTGTACAAAATGAAGTTTTTATACATACACCAAAAATTCAGATGGGAGCTTGGAGCAATTTGGGTTTTTTTCTATCTGACCTCAGTGATTAACAGGTGGACAACATCTGACTTTCGTATATATAAAAAAAATCTAGAAATGTTTAGTCTGTTGGTGTAGAGTCTTAAGAAAAAAATCCCCTCATTTTCAAAAAGGGTTTCTGCACAAAATTTTGATGCTTCTGTATATGTGTTGTTTTGGGGTGAGGCAGAGCAATTTAGCTTAGAGTTGCCAATTGAAACATGAAGTGTTTAGCAAAAAATGTGCATCTCTGGTCTGACATGGTTTTCAGAGAAGTGTCTGCAGTTTGTTTTGTCATGGTATTTAGATACATATTTGACTTCTTTCCTCAGCAAGTCCAATTTTTCTTTCACAGTTAAAACTGGCATCTGAGTTAACAATATACAGACTGGTCTGGACAAGAAGCACTACAGGTTAATTTGGACTGGAGATAGCTGGATCTGAAGAGATGATCATAGAAATGTGTAGGTAAAACCCCTGACCCTGGATAGGATACATATTTTCATTTGGTGCAAAAAGCTGAATGTTTCTAAATGTTTTATAAATATTTGGGACTTCTGCTGTATTTTGCAAAACTGTTTGTAGAAACTCTCCACAACAGACACACCCAGATCACCAGCCCTGTCTGCTGGACCCAGAGCCAGGAATCCTATGCTTTTCCTGCCTGTGCCCTAGTTTCTGATTAGTTTTAACTTCCTTTGTATTTTCCTTGTAAATCTCCCCAAAGCTTTGTATCCAATGTCCTAACTCGTCCATAGTTTAGGACATACCTGCCTCACAAAAAAATCCAGCAAATTGGGTTAATTTTAAGTAGATTCTTGGTCCTCAGAACTCATGGTTGCAACAACTAACACCCAAGTGTGCCCACTTAGCTTTGCTTAGGGCAGGAGGAAATGCACCAGGCCAGTGTGGCCCTGGCTGCAGGGATGGTATTGGGTCCATCCCTGCTGCTTCAGCAGGAATCCCTTTTCTCTGCTGTCTTTTTTGGTGTAGAACTGGAGGCTGCTGGTCCTGCTGAGGGCGAGGGGCTGCTGTGTGGGCAAACACGGAAAGCTCACAGCAGGGCATGGCTGTGGGGAAGGAGTGAGGGCACCACAGAGCCTGGAGGGCTGCCAGGAAAAGGGATGGGGCAGCTCTGGCTGCCCATCAGCTTCGGATGGGGCAGCAGTGTGGTGATGTCCCCTACGGCACAGAGCAGCAAGGCAGGAGTGGTGGAATGGGGAAGGAGAAGCCTGCAAATCTTTCATGGAAAAATACCCTGTTCTTTCCAGCTAATGAAGCTCAATGGCTTCCCCTCATTAACTTGGATCATTTGTTTCATCCCATGTGATTTTGAAGATGAAGTGCCATACCTGGACTCGAGCTCAGTAAATCTCAAAGTTATCTCAGTTAGACTCGTGGAACAAAATCATTTCTATATAAAGCAGCATTTTATGTGCTAACACGAATATGGAAAGCTGGGGAAGGAAAATATGAGTTCTGATACTTGATCTCCTTGAAATTCTACAACTCTAGCTGTGGTGTATTTCAAATAACTGCCTTACTGAGAAAAAAATGTCTTCTATTATTCAAAACCTTGCTACCTGATTTGAATTTATGACTGTCTAAATATGCTGTGTGGTTGAATTACAAGGCATATGTATATTAAACCTGGTGACTGTGGGAAGCAAGTAACAGTGATGTACAAGGTAAAGAATGATCAAAACCAGGAGCTGATGTGACCAGTGGACTGTAATAGATGTAAGCAGTTTGAGTGCTTGTCATCTGTCCACATGATCCCTAATGCTGGCAGCCTGTGGAAAGTGATGCGTGGGAAACTAGTGCAAAGTGCTGATTTATTTTATGCTAATGGGGAGAAGTCCATATTGTTCAAATTAAATCCTAAAGCAGAAACAAATCATCCAGCCAAAGCCCATCCTATGGAGTTTCATTGAAACAGTTAGTGGTCTTTTTCATGACCTCAAAGTAAAAATTAAACAATGTTAGGGGCTGCTGTTTTCAAGTGCTTCTGGCTGCTGAAAGCAGCTGAGATTCTCCTACAGATGGCTATTTAAGTTAAAAGCCAAATAGGGGGATCACAGCAATTAGTGTGCATTGGCTTCTAACTGCAGCAGAGTGAATAATGTGGGAGAAGGGAGCCAGGATTCTGCCTCGGCCCATGCTTTTTCCCACCAGAGGCTGAGTACCAGCAGTTCTTCTCAATTAAAAAAAAAAAAAAAGAGAGAGGGGGGAATTTCTTGCTGCTGCTTCACTTGAACAAAATAAAAGAGATTTGGAACAAAATAAAAGAGATTATGCAAAAATGGACTAAAGTGGGAGTGGGAGGAAAGAAAAAAATATTTCAAAGAGAACAGCCCACTTCAGGGCTCTCCAACTGGATCTGTAGTACAATGTTTCTCCTACTTTTGCCATAAACTGCCTCCCCAGAGGCTCACTGAAGGGTTGTTGCTCTCCCAGGCTTTTTTTTAATGTAGCCTGAAAAGTGTAATAGGACTTCAGCATTTTTATTTAAAAAGAACTGAAGGGAAAAGTGATTTATCAGCTTGGAGATTTAGAATTTCCTAAGGAAAAACAGAGGGTCAGAAGTCTTATGAATTTTTTTTTTTTTTTGGCTCATTTGTGCAAGAGATACAAAACTATATAATAGTATAACTCCCATTTTACTAAATTCTTACAAGGTTGTCCTGTACTTTTACCCTCACTCCTGAACATCGCTGAATGTTCATTTTTCCAGAAGTTTCTAGCTGTCCACTGGAATGACTTGGAGCAGTGAGATGACGTTGGAAGACACTGATCAGAGAACTGGTCTCAGATTTCAAGTCAGAAAATGTCTCTGGAGAATGGTGAAGAACAAAACCAGCATTTTTTCCTTCAGGTCTTTTTCTTAGGGTGAATGGAAAACAATGGCAACATGTTTGTGTGTCATGGTTTTTGTTGAAGCAGACACTCAGCTTTTGCCTCTCCCAGATGGAGTGATAGAAATGTGATTGCCTCTTTCCTGGCTTGTCATTGCCACCTTGGGACTAGTAATCTGTAATTTAGAATTTATTCTGTTGGTGCTCTAGTGAAAAGGTTTATTGGTGAAAAATTAAAAATGGGGATTGCTTTCTACACTGCCATTATAGCTTCCTTAAAAATGAGGAATGAGGAGCCCACAGCTAATAAATCCAGAAGAGGAAGGCTCCTAATATTGTGTGAAGGGTGGCTAGGGGCCATTGCTCAGTGATCTTTGAGTGGTCATGGTGATGGGGTAGATTCCTGAGGACTGGCAGCCAGCAATGATTTATGATAAGCCAACCTTCACCAACCCACCAGCCTTTTCCACTGTCATGTCTGGCTTGGTGGAGGAGAGCAGAGCAGTGGACGTTGTTTACCTTAACCTGAGCAGGGTTCTTGCCTCTGTCTCCCAAACCATCCTCATGGATGAGCTGATGAAATACAGACTGAGAAAGGGGGTTGAGAACCAGCTGAGGCACAGTCTCAGGAGGTTGGGATCAGCAGCTCCAGGTCCAGCTGGAAGCCGGGGGTAGCCGAGGGATCAGTTCTGGGGCTGTGTCGGTGCAGAATTGAAAATGTGACATGTGTCCTGCCCCTTGATGGCATCTGACAGCTCTGTGTCTCTACACAAGGGTGGTGCAAGGGGACAGAAACCGAATCAATGCCCAGGGCACAGCCAAGCTACCTCAGGTTTTAACAGCACAGATCATTTTGAGTCAAGGTTGCTGGGGTCACAGGGGGAAGCAGCATTTGTGCAGCAAAAAGTCTCAAGCTGATTGTAAACCCAGGGAATAGAATAAATGGATGCCAGCCAGCTGTGGGAGCTGGTGACAAAGACAAGAGGCTGTGGAGCCGACCCTTGACACTGGCAGTCGCAGTTGCCTGGCACAAAACCTCCCCTATTGCTGCAAGAGAAAGACTGGGAACAACTGCTGGTGCCAGCAGGGGTTTGGGGAGAAGCCAAGCCGAGCCGCATTTCCATCAGAATTTATTTACTCACAGATCAGATGAGATACAGACCGGGAAGCTCAGCGTGGCAGTGGGCACTAGCACTGAGGGGTTTGCACCACTTCATGCAGCACAGGAGGCTGTTTGAGACCATGGTTGCTTGTAGGGGCAAGTACAGCATCACAAACCAGCCTGCTGTAGTGCTTGGAAGCAAGGGGATCATTCATTGTTCTCAGGACAATCAAAAGTGCAATCTCAGCCTACGTGCCTGTCCTCTAGATGGGAATGTTGGTGAATGAAGGTCCAGCCACCTTCTCTACTATGTTTGGTAAAGAATTACAGCACCTTGACCTTGACCTAATCATTTCTTTGAATAATTCTGGGATGTATCTTAATTTAGGATAATAGATGCTTCTTTACATTAAAAAACATCCCATGTTCACAGAACAGTGTAGTGAAGTGTTTGCCCAAATTCTGCAAAAATCAGTCCATGAGGTGGACAGTTTTGAGTAGGAATTGTACACACACACATTTTGGACCAGAAATTATTCACTACAGTGCAAAACACAGACCGACACACAGATACGTCCCCCAGCCCCCCCACCCCTTCTTTTTCCTCTGAAGTGCAAACTCCAGTGGCTGTTCAATATTTTAATAAACATACAGAGAATATGGGGTTAAATAAACCTTTCTGCAACTTGGTGTTTGGGAGTATTGAGCATCCCCTGTGTCCGCACTGAAGTTCTCTTTTAATGCAATTTGGGATTGAAATTCAGATGAATGATACAAAAAAGATAATTCAGTGATAAATTAAAATCAGCCATGCCTCTAACACCAGTTGTTTCTAAATGAGATTGAGGTGTTTGCGTAATAAAAGCAGTGTGTTGCCTATGAGATGAGTTGTAGAGATTAACAGTTCCTTTTGCTTTGAGGGTGTTGGAGGGAATTTTTGATTTGAAATGTAGATCCTATTTTTATATATGTATATATATAAAACTATCAGAAATCTGCAGGGAGAATAGTGAAATAATATTGACTTCCATTATGTGTGTTATAACTGCAGAAAGCAATCTACAACGTGTTACACATCATCTGTGAAGGTGATCCAATGGGTGTGTAGGACTTTTGAAAAAATACTAAATACAACAAAACAAACTGTAGATCCAATAATAATGTATTTACACATTCCTTTTAATTTTTGCAGTAGTATATAGAAAGGAGAGCAGCAGCTGATAAATAATAGCTTTTAAAATAATTTTAGTAAAATAAAATCAATATTTATCTTAAGATAAAGTTAAATGAAGTCATGGGATGGCACATTCAGTAATCACTGAATCCATTTGTTAACCCTGAAGAAGGAAGGCGTTGCAGAAGGAAGTTAACACAACCCACACTGGAGGGCAGTGTTGGCTGCCAGAATTACTGTCAATTCCTGTTAACCCAGAAGGGTTTGTGCAGCCTGGGTTTTGGAAAGGCTGGGGGTCCCATTAGGGGCTCCTGTGTTTTGGAAAGTTAAAGATACAGGCATCTGCCTCACAAGATTAGACAACATATGAAAAAATACTTTTTTTTCCCTTTTAGGAGTAACTTCAGTGTGAGTATTGTCTTTATCCAGGGCAATATCTGAAATATTATTGTGAAATGTGGCATAAGCCACTGTCTTGTAGCTTCAGTCATGGGCTTCAACCTGTATTTCACACAACTGATATATGGAAAAAATAGCTGCCAGGTGCAAATGATTTGGAGGAGCACTTTGATACAGGTGAAGAATGATAGATTGTAACAACACAAACCCAGGTGAAATGGATAACCCTTATTTGTTCTAGCTGAAACAAGCTGTTCTGCTAAATATCAAATGTCTGCAGAACAGCTGAAGGTAAATATCTTGGTATATAACCACAAGTTTAAAGGGGAATATCAGTGTTTAGAAGAGGAAATAAAAATTCAAGAATATAAATGTCTTTATTAGAGAAAAATGTGCAGCAAAAAAGCAAATTGGTTTATTAAGCAAACATTGTTGTTACAAAAGTAGTCACTTTCATACTAAAAAAAAAAAATAAACCAGTAACCAAAGAAACGAAAATGGGAGTAAACATCTTGTTCTGTGGCTTTTCAGCTGATGACTGATGGTTGATTCCCTCCTCCCTAGACATGTCACACATGATTTGCACTTCTCAGCCTGCAAGTCAGAGGCAGGTGAAAGTCTCTGCTGAACATGTTGTGCTTAGATATTTGTCAGAAGCTCTCTTGCCTACCTCTACCAACAAACAGAAATTGGCATTTCCAGGAAATGGGCCAGCACAGCTTTTGCAGTATTTTATTACTTGTGTAAAGAGGTTGAGAAGGATATTCTCAGTAGCAACAACACTTTTTTCTTCAAACATTTTGCATTACAGAGATACAGGAATACACACATTTGCATATCAACCTGGCAGCCAGTGCTACTTACACCTTCCCATAGCTGTGATGTTGATGGTTCATTTTCACCCTTGGAAGCATTTTGAGAAGGTGTCAGTGCTAATATCAATTTCCCTAACAGCAGGATTCTCTGTAAATAGAATCAAGCAGAATCTGTCATAAATCAGGGGGGTTTGGAGGATTTTTTAGAAACAATTTGAGATCATGACTTTTCTACCCTTTTCCCAGTCAGAGTGTTTTGGGACCTATCAAATGAGCTGTGGAAAAATACAGGGAAGGCTTTCTAGGTAGCACTTTATATTCTGTTAATACACAGGATTTTTGGTAGCAGTTATCATGATAAAGAGGCTTTTAAGATAGCTTTTTATATAAATATAACAGAGCTCAAGAGATTACCTTTTATGTTTCCATGTTCTTGTTGCTTTTGGTGGGCATGGTAGTGCAAGACCTTAAAGATGTGTGTCCATCAGAAATGGACAGAGTGCACTGGTAGGTTTTTCACTGGTTTAGACAGAGAGTCTCTCTTCCCTAAACTTAGAAGAGGTGGTCTCTGTCCTCCATGTATTAAACTACATTTCAGGTTAGGGTTAGCTTATGCTCATTTGGAAGTCTTTTCTGTCACCTTCACACAGACTCCGGTCCTAGCCTTCGAATGGATCTCTGATTTCTCTCCTCTCTGATCTTAATTCTCCAAATGCTTTTGCCATTGGAAAGCCCACTTTGAATTGTGAATGAAGATGAATTTCCTTACCAAAAGAAACTTGTGCTCACAACAGGGCCCCACATGTGAATCTCCTTACCAAGTTCATCCTTATCTCAGCACGAGCTCTGCCTCCTTGCCTGGGGCAGAAGGGACAGGTTCTCTTGGTCTTGGTGTAACCCCAACTCTGCTGACATCTTGCTTATCTCTTTACCAAGGCCACTGACTCAGCAATAACACACCTCTGATCCTGGGGTCTGATCAGGAAATACAAACTTCTCTCACTAAATTAGTCCCAAAATAGGTCTGAATTCCTTTAAAACAGGTTAATTATCTATCAAGTGCCTTCACCTTGTCCTTGTTTCAGTGTTGGCTTTAGTTCATCTGAGTAGATACTCATCCATCAGAAACAGGACTCACCATTCCTAGTCTGCCACTCCCTCTTGTGTTCTTCCATGTGGAATCCAAATGCCCTTTTCTCAACAGTGGACATTCTTTGCTGCTTGTATAACCTGCTGCTTTGTGTTGATGTGCCTTTGAAAATAACAAAATATAGTAAGGATTGTTAGAAGACTCTTTAGGGGAATTCTTCTCCATTTCTATACACTAAAACTCTCACTTCAGATCCTAAGAGCAGGGAAATGTTATTGGAATGAGGAATGACCTGAAGGAAATCAGGTGCAGTCATTAATGGCAATCTGGGTATCTGCTGATTTCCAAAACAGGTGTAAAAGAGTAAGAAAAACTGAAGTTTTCAGTAAAGAGAGAACTTTGTTTATAGATGAAATCAAGCTTTCTGGGTTGTACATACAGAATTTGTTTCCATATTGAAAAAGCTCTCCACTCCCTGTCCCTTCTGTATGAAAAAATCTGTAGTTTGCTTTAATTACTGTGTAATTTATTCCTAAAGATAATACCTCCTTTATGGTCACTGCCTCTGCTACAAGTCAGAAAAAAGCCTTTATGCTAAGCTAGTCCTGCAAAAATCTTTTTGATCCTTCTCAAGTCTAGCTGTAAACAACGAAAGAACCAAATATTCTCAGACTTCAAATGGTCCAGGACAACCTTCCTTTCCTTCATTATCTGGAGACAAGGCTTTCATTTTGTAGCCAAATAAGCATCAAAGCATCACAAACTTGGAAACAGCAAGTTATGGAGGATTATGTGGAATGATTGCAATGAACCCTTTTATTACTATTATTATTATTATGAGAGTCAGTGCAATACTCCTTTGGCAGCTCCCAGTTCAGCATTTGTAATAGACAGAGACACTGGTAAGTGAAACATTATGGGAGTCATTAAGTGTAATTTTATAGGTTGTAACTAAAACCATTGACACTCAATAGAAATTTTTAATACAATGCCTTTTGTTGTACATTATATTGAAAAATGTATGTATATCCAAGAGAGTTTGGTCATGGTTATGTTTCTGTTAACAAAGATTAAGGGCAAAATAACATTTCTTTTACCACATAGTTCAACAAATTAACTGCACAGAGAGACTGAATTCTAATCCAAGAACTAATTCCACGTAAGCAAGGAACAATTGCTAAATACTGCTGAGCCAGCCAACAGAGAAAGAGTGTGTGCCAGAAAAGCAACAAATGAAAGCCTGCCCTGTACACTGCTGCATGAAGCACTGGGAACATCACAACTCTGGGTGTTCCTAATGGGGTGCCAGAAATCTTTCTTCTTGCCCGGTGGCCAGGGGAAGATGCAGAGCTCTGCCTTTTTGGTCTGTACAACTGAATGAAAATGCAATTTTTCTCCTTTAGATAAACTGCAGAACACATGTTTTCCAGAGGCAAGAAGAAGAGGAAGAAAATCAGCATGGGAGTAGACAAAATCTTGATTTATGCAACTCCCTTTTGAAGAACAGGAACCCCTTAGGTTCAGTCAGGGCCTTGAAGTAATTTCTTATGCAAACCAACCTAAGGTCAAAGCCAATAGAAAAATATTTCTTTTAAAAGCCCTCTAGCTTTTTTAGTGGGATCATGACATTTGCAGGAACAAGTGAGTTGATGTGAGAAGAAAACAGCTTGGTATCAACTGCTTCAGGGCTTGTCTCTCCAAGTGCAATGTGGCTGAGAACCTTGAAAAAGCATCCTGGTGTCTGCAGGGAGAACATTTCATTCCTTTCTAGAAATTTGTGATATTTTAGCAAAGCTCAGTGCAGAACTGAGGAACATCTATACTGTAGCCTGAGACCATTAGTGAGGATGACTTGGATTAAAACCTTCCTCTCCCTGTTAAGCCAAGCAAAATCTAATCAGAAGGGCAGCTGAACCTTTGCCCTACCACACTGCTTCTTAATCTGTAAGAGCTGGCATTTGTTGGACCTGAACTGAAATGGTTTGTCTGCTTAACAAGATGGCAAATGACAATTTCTGTAGTTCCTAAGCTTTTTAAACACATAATGATCAAAGCATCAAGTCCCATTGAAATGCTCAAGACTGCATCTCAAAAAAAGAAAGAGGAAAGATTAGCACTACACAGCAGAGCATTTATTTATGGTATTTGCAGAAATACCATAAATCAACCCCTGATGGCACCTGGAAGATGAAACAAGGTCAGCCTGCCTGGGAGAGACAGTGCTCCCCTCCTGACCACGAGCTGCTGCTGATAATCCACCTGCACTGTACCCCAGTGAGCCAAGTTCTGTTTGACACACTTGGACACAGATTAACCCAGAGATTCCCTAAAGCTGAGGAAGGGGACACCTGGCAGTACAAGAAACTGTCCACACCTGCTCCTAACCCTAGGTGAGCAAAGTCTCCTGATCCATGGGGCTGGGGGTGGTGTTTACTCAAATTCTGACCCCTAAGGTGCAGACCTCAAGAAAACAGACATGGGAAACTCCAGCAGCTTCTCTTCCAAAGACTCTCCCCTGTTTTTTTTACAGTTCTGTATTTACCCAAATTGTCGGACTTACCCCTTTGTTGGAATTATTTGATTCCTCTTCTTTCGGCCTTTCTTCACCAAGCCCCAGGCAAACTGCTCTAATAGAACATTTAAGCTGCTTGGAAAAGTTAAACCTTAGGTACACTCCTTTATGAGCTTCCCTTCCTTCCAATGCTGCTGTCACCAACATTGAAATTATTATGGGCAGAACTTGATGTTTTTGCATACATTTAATTATTTGAAGAGATACTTCAATGTACAGTCACAGAAAACATTGGATTATTGGAAAAAAAATAATAAATCAACAGGTTTGGCTTCACTTCTGAAATTTGGGTTTTTGCATGGAGGCTTTGCCATCTTCCCCTGGAGTCACTGGCTGCGACAGCTCAGCTGTAGGACCAGCTGAGTCTGGAGTCAGTGAGGAGTGGGAGTTACCTCACTCAGGGTGAGCTCCTTGTCCCAGCAGCTCTCTCCTTACACCCCTGTGCAGACAATGCTCTCTCCTCTGCTCAGCCTCTCCCAGCAGCTCCAGCCTTACCTGCAATTTCCCTGGAGAGAGGACTTCTTACTCTCAAGCTTGCAGAGGCAGTAGTAAGAATTGGCATTTGAAGCTGTTCCTGTTGACCTACAAGGGATGGAAGGGAGAGAAGACATCAGTGCTGGCCCTTTCCTTGCCTTTCAGACAAGCAGAGAATTACCTTGCACAGACAGGCTTTCTGACAAGGAAAATCACCAAACCCCTGCTGCCTGAGAAGGAGCCATTCAGGGAGCCCTCAGGTACCAGGGCCAGACCATGCAGCTGCTTTGTCCAAAGGCTCCAGCTCAGGCATTAAATGAAAAAAGGTGGCAAGAAATTCAGTTCTGTGACTTGCACACTTTGAGCAGCGATGGAAACTCGAGGAGCCTCTTTACCAGTCCAGACAGGAGAACTCCTGGAGCAGGGCCTCTGCAACAAGAATTTCATATGTAAATTATTAGTTAATGGGATGAGAAAAGCAAGTTGATATTGGAATGCTGTAGCAGCCCAACTCATCTCTATGATTCATCAGATTCTTTACCTTTCCTTCAAAGTACAGCTGATTCCTGAAAGAATTCATGTAAGAAAAGGCTTCTGCCCATCAGATGGTGAATGAATGTGGTATGAAATCATCTCAAAGAGACACAGTCTTAAAAAAAGTAAATCAAAACAACACGTCACTGATAAGGTACAAACCATCTAATCTAAGAATTCCTAATTTGGTGAACAAGTCAAGGAGATGATTTGTTCACCTTGATGATGAAAAATAATCTCCAGATGTTTTTTTTTCATGAGAGCAGATTCCTGCAGCTCTGTTGCTCTACCTGTCAGCTGCACAATCATCTTTTATATTTGATTGCTACACTGCAACTCTATGTCCTAACATTTTCTGTGAAAAAAGGGAATCCCTTTTTAGATTCCTATTTAGGAGAGTTCTCAATCACAACAGTAACAGCACATTTTTCTACCTGCCCTCATCCAACACACAAGAGCTACTGCCCAGCCTCCTTCCACCTAACCCAGTTTCCCAAGCCTGAACTTCTGCTATCACTGGAAATAAAACCAGAGGTTTAATTTCATTTCACAGATTTTTAGTTTTATGATAGAATTTTCTACTTCCTCAGCTTTAAACGTACATTTGTTTTTTTAAAGGATGCAAGCTCTTGTGTCCCATTTTCCCATGCTTACTGCTGGATTTGTTAGGAGAATTAATTTGCCCTTGGAGCACTTAAAAAAAGAGATACTTTCAAAAAAAAATCCACATTTATTTCTTTACCAATATTCTTGCAAACAAGTTTGCCATTTTCCAGTTGCCACCAGTCATTGCACTCTTGTGGTGCATGGTCTGTCCCACTCACACAGTGCCAAGGAATCACTGGAGGAACAGGAATGCACCAGGACTACGTCTGAATTGTGCTGTGTCAGCTACCAAATTGCAGTGTGGGATATTCTGTTTTCCAGAGCAACTCTTGCCCTTACACAAAGTAACAGCAGGGGGAAGTAATGCCTCTGTCTAGAGTCTTCTCCTCCACTGGCTACAGAAATACAATGAGCCCTTTGCCTCTTGTTTAACAATCATCACAGAAAACCCACTGGCTGTCAAGAGACAGGTTTAGGGTGCTAAAATAAATGCTGTGCCTGTGATCTGCAGGTTTCTCTTCCCCTTCTACCCCAGCCAGACTGTTTATTTTAATCTACGACCTTCACTCAGCTTACTGTTCCACTTAGCACTGAAAATAATTAAAGTAAAGGCTCATTTCTCCCAGCTATGTGGGACAAAAATCTTAGGAAAGATTTTGTGCATTGACTGCAAGATTTACACCCCTAATGCCCCTCAAGTTCTGACCTGCCTGCCATGTCCTGGGCTGGAGCCCAGCTACCTTTTGCCCACAACCTCCCTGGTCCAAAAAATTCCAACTTCTCTCAAGACACTACATTGTTTCAGTAATTCCTCCTTTACAGTCCTTAAGCTGACAGGATTTTCTGATTCTTTCGAATCAAAATTTAAACCAAGACTTGAATTAACCACAGCTATAGTTTCCAAGTGAAAAGGTACAGCAGGCATCTGGGAAAACCCCACATGGAACAAGTGAAAAACAGTTGTATTTTTTTACTTGGAAAACTGGAAAAAAAAAAAAACTGATCTATTTTTTCCATTTACAAGTATTTCTTCATGTGGAACTGGCAAGCAGTAAAATCAAGATTTCACTAAACAATCTACAAGTTTTGCAGATACCTCTAACAGTGTAAAACACAGTCTTAATGCTGCAACATGAAGGGCTAGACCCAAAAAAACCCTCAGCAATACTGAGCAGGTGAGGAGGAAAGCCCAGCTGGGAACCCCACACCTTAACAAAAGACATCACAAAGCTGCAGTGAGTGCACACTGCTTCTGCAGCATGCACAAGTTTCAGGAACACAAAAGTTATGGAAACACATTCAGAAAGGTTGATGATAGGCCAGGAACAGAGTTGTTTTTTTGTGACAGGGGCTGCTGAAACTGCAATTAATGTAAGGAGAGCACAGGCTGCCAAGGGGCTATTTTAGTGTTTGGAGAGCAACACAGGGCTGAGAAAGTGCAATCGACTTTAACTCAGCTGTTTTGCCAAAAATGACATTTGTTTTGAAAAGGATAAGCCAAGCCAAAGGCAGAACTCAAGCTCATCTATAATCAATAATAAAAAAAATCTCAAAATAAATTAAACAGGATTGCAAAATTAGGTTTGGGCAATAAAGACTCGATCATTAAAGAAACGACAACAAAGTATTATTGGAAAAATATTTTTGGCTGTGTCAGCCCAGGGGGGGCACTGCCCTGGGCAGAAAGCCAAGCTAGGCAGCCAGCACTTGCTACAGCCCCACATCCTGCCTGGCTTCTGGATGCCCTCCCTGCTGGCATGTTCAACCTCATTTCCATCCCACCCCCAAAATTAACCCTTTGGGGTTTTGGGCTTTGCCCCAGCCCTGCACCAAGCACAATCCAAGAGTGCATTTCTGTGCCCAGCACCTGGAGCAGCAGCGTTTCCTGTGGGCACTCCCAGGTATCAGCATCCCCTACAACTCACACAGTGCAGGAGGAAACCACACCCATTGTTAGCAAACATCCTGGGGGCAATGCCTGCTGCAGAACACACCTGAATCACAAACTGCATCCCAACAGTGCACAGAGATGCCAAAACCATTCTTCCAAGTAACAACTTGGAAAACAAAAAGTGGGAAAAGCCTCCAATGAGAAGTACAAGGCTGTGGCAGAGATCCCCTTGCACAACCAATGAGACCACAGCTACCACAGGGCACGAAATCCTGTGGGATTCCCTGAGGGAAATCTTCCCCACAGCCCTTCAGAAACCAATCCACAAACTGAGCCCTGCAACACCTTTGTGGCAAACACAGAGCAGGACCCTTCAGCCACCGCTTCTGTGCCTTGTCTCCTGGCTTTCTAATGGACCTCATTGGACTGCCTGAAACCAACCTGTGGGATGTTCCTGCCAGGGAGGGCTCAGAGCCAGGCTCTGCTGGCTGCAGCAGCTGGCCCAGCACAGCTTTCCCTGCATCGGATTTAGGAGGGCAGGAGGAACACGTCCCAAATCATGATGCTCCTGCCACTCTGAGCATCTACATTTCCACCACTTTTTGGTCATTAAGGAAAGGGCAAGAGGTGACAAACGGGGCAGCACAGGGAACAAGAGACTTCTTGTACAGAAATTCATACCTAAACCTCATTCAGAAGGGAAACACTGAGGCCATTCAGAGAAAAGCTACACTAGAATTTCTCTGCAAGAAGCTGAGAACACAAGGACTCTTGAAACACCTCATAACAAACATTCATTTATTGTTTATTTCCCCCATATGAATCAACCATCTCAGAAATTCCATCACACACAGGGCAGAAAAATGTTATATACAAGAGGGATATACATCCCCAAAAAAAGATGCACAGATTTATCGTGGAAACCAAGAGGGAGGGGAGAGGACAAAACCAAAAAACAAGGACATTGCAGTCAGACTTTGACTTTCAGTTACACAAGAGATCTCTATCTCCATGTAAGTGGGATTTTCAACTATTAAATAAATGGCATCTTAAAAATAGAATATTTGACAATTTCAATGCATGTATTATTATTATTTTAAATAAATATTGCATGGAAATGATGCTGCTTTGCCACCATAGCTGCCTCCATTCTTTCTGGGATTAAACAATCACCCCTGGTTTTCCTTGGATTAATGGTTTGCTTCTGAATGGCAAATGCTATTTCCTCCACTGCTACGTTTTCATTTCTGTTTTTATTTAATTTTTGTTTGGTTTTTTTTTAAAGGCCTGAATAGGCCCAGGTGAAAATTATGAGCTTCCTTCTGAACCCTCTGCAGGCCTCTGACCTGGCTCAAGGTTGAAATATGATGGCTTCTCTTAAAATTTCCTATTATGTGAACAGTCTTTCTCTGTGTCCTGAATCAAAACCTAGCTTCCTGCTGTGGAGTGGTGCTCCCACAGATTGCTTTTGAACTGAGAGGCCCCAAAGAGCCCCCACATGCCTGTGACACAAACTGTGATGTTCTTTCCCTCAAAGCCCAGGGGAGCTGGTCCTGGGAAGGGGAGCAGCCCTCACACAACCACTTCTGCACAGCAGCAAGCACCTCTCCTGGCAGCAGGGAGGGACATGGATACACACAGAAGGAAAGGACCAGGACACCCCCTGTCCCTGCTGCCCCTTATGCTTTCCCCTCACACTCTGCTATGGTTCCTGCAGGCTCCCACAGTGGTTTCCAAGTTCAATAAAGCTTTCATCTTTCCTCCTTCTCCTCAGCTGGTGATCCTAGAAATAGCTTTGTCTGAAGACAAAGTCCAAAGGTGGCATCAATCCACCAGCCTGGGATCAAGTTCCAAAGTGCACATCAGCCTCCAGGCTGGCTGCCCATCCCCACACTTCCTGAGAACAAAACAGTTAATGCTGAGCCCTTCTCCTACCCTGCTTACTCTGAGCAGTCTCTGCTCCAGGGGGGAGGAGTGCAAGCAAAGCTTGATAGGTAAAATGGGGAGGGGGGACATGGGTCTTCCTTCCACTTGCTGTTAGGACAGCTCACCCCTGAAATGCTCTGAGGCTTTTAACAAAGTGAACGTAAAAGGCCAATCCCTTCAAGGTGCAGAAAGGCACAGCCATGATCCCGATGGTCCTGCCCTGCCAGGGAAGGTGACAGGAGAGCTTCCCTGTGCTCAGGACCAGCACGCTCCCGTCACCTCTCCCAGAACCAAGACGAGCCCAGGCTACCCCGTGGCAGGGGCCACTTCTACAGAATCTACTTTTGGAAATGCAAACCTTTTGCTGATATTTATTCACTCTCCATTTTCATGAGTCTCAAACCCATGAGCGGGTATTTTACAAAGTGGGTACTTCAGCATATCTGCAGACCTGTTCCGCCCTAACCATGAAATTATGTGGAAAAGGGAGCTGATTCTTTCTCGTAAACACAATTATTTTGGGGTACCATCCTTCTCTTCTCCAGTCCCATGGGTCTGTGAGAGAGACGGTGAGGGATGTGAGAGGGGACCAGCGGGCTAAGGCACACTATTGCGTATGAGGATGGCAGGATGCTGCTGTCAAACCACAAGGAATCTTTGGGTAGAGAAGGGTGTCACCTCACTGAATACACAAATGCCATGGGTGCTGCCCTCACTGATACTGTGACGAGGAAAATAATGCTTGGAAATGGCTCATTATTCCCTTTCTTGTCCCCTTGACAGGTTTCTAAGTCACTGGGCCCATCCTATAACATGGCTGAGAGAACACAGGAGTTGTCTCCCACATGAAGAAGACCCTACTTTGGTACAAATCCTGCTTTTAGATATTCACCAAGGTTTCAGGCAAATATCCAAATGCAAAATTTATCTTATGTTCCACATTCAGCCCCTTAATCCCTCCTTAACCAGAAGGAATTCCTTCCCATAGAAGCTCTTAGAAAAATGTCCAAGCAATCACAGTGCACCAGTGCAGCTTTCCACCCCCACCCACCGAAATGACAAAAAATCAGCCCCACAAAGAATCCTCATGGTGACAGCTCTCAGCAAAGAGGCAGAGCTATTCCAAACACACCACATCGTTTTGCCACCCCAACTGTGTTTGGCTTGCAAGGCTCGAGCTGAGCCAGCCCCTCAGTAACACAGCTGGAGTGCCCAAGGCAGGGATGCGCATGACAGCACAGCAAGGAGGACCAAAGCAGTGATGACTTGAAAAGAAAACTTGCAGCACTGAAGGCAGTGGATTCCTCAGTTTTGTCAGCTGGCTGACAAAAGCAGGAGGGTGAGGTTGGAAAGCAGACAGAGCAGATCCTTTTGCTGCTTTTCCTGTAACATAACGCTGTTCAGTGCTTGGTGAGGCTGCTACTTGCTCTCTGAGGAACAAAGACACCAAAGATTGCATCTGTGCTTGCAAAAGCAACTCCTCTGGCATGTTGTCTGGGCACACAACTGCTGCAGACTGTGGGATGTTGCATAACCACCTCTGGAGGCAGATTTCCTTCTTGTCAGCATCATGTGCAATTATTGTCCTGCTGGTTATTTGTAAAAGAAATGTTTATAGACCATCAATACATCGGGCCATTCAGACAATTCATTGCACTTCGTCGTTTTAAAGGAAGGTGCCATCCTCCATCTCTTCTTTTTCAAGGTAGCAAAGTGCTACCCTAGAAAAACACAGTTCAAGGGTTTTCCAGTGTAGCCAGATAACTTCCAACTTTATTTAAAATATTTTCCCTTGCAGGTGCTTTGTATTGAACAATTAAAACAAAAATTAAACTGTTTCTGAGGCTTCAAAAGTGCAAAAAAACTTCAAGGTATTTAACCACCTGGAGAACCAGTTAAGGCATATTTGCTTCCAGTCTCAGCCACTGTAATCCCTGTCTGATGTAGTGCACCAGGTCTGTCAGGCTACTGGTCAGTGCCAGAGCACTCGTTGCTCTGCTGAGTTCAGCAAAAAACTCTGGGAAGAAAGGGAGAGAGAGAGAAAACATTTGGTTGGTTTCATACACCAGGCACACCTGACAGGTGAGGAGTGACAGCAGCAGCATAGTCAGCTGGCCAGTCCTGTTAAACAGTGCTGGTGCAGGCAGCCCAGCAGTGTCACAGGGCTGGGAAGGGCGACGAGCACAGCAGGCAGTGCAGACAACAGGAAAACATTTACACACACTGAGACACCTCCTCATGTCCTCACTTTAAAGGACACAGAGACTCCGTGGTAGGGCAGCAAAAGTTTGGGTGTTTGCACCACAGTCCCTGCTTCAAGTTTCCCCCAAATTCTAAACAGGACAAATTTGAGTGTCTTCCTGAGCAGCACCCAGAAGCACACACAGCTGAGGTCTCTTTCCTTCACCCATCCTCAAACAGGATTTCTCCATTTGTGTAGCTTGCCAGGCTATACAGAGCTCTGGTTTGGATTGCTTTTAGCCGAGCATGTCAGGCAGCTCTCACATTGCTCCCATCCCACCAGCTCCAGGCATCCCACTCCTCCTGCACAGGAGGTGGCTCTTGCAGCACACCTGACCCTGCTGTGAGGGGCTGGCAGGCTGCAAGCCCTGCTCTGGGCTGGCAATCATCTGTGCAGGTGACCATGAGCTGTGGGAAAGTCTCACACCTGCTCCTTTGCAGTCACCTTTCCAAGACATTCCTGCATGACCTGCCTCCCACTAACACAGGCCCAATCTCTCACTCTTCAGCTCAACCATGTTGCTAAATCCCTTTTCAGAAACTGGCCATTCTCAGCTCTCCTTTTTGACATCCAAAGATTGAAGCTAGAGGTGGAAAAATTCCACTTGGCTGTGCAAGGAGCTCTTCAGAAGTAGAGTGCACAACACCTCCTTTCTAATAATTGCCAATGCAGAAACAGAGAACACATTCCCTCCGATTTTCCTGCTTTTCTTGCCATGCCCTCCATGGGGAATAGAAGGAATTCAAAGCCCCTGTCTGAGCAAACAGAAGATAACCTGATCTGTCAGCACAGCATCATGTGAAAAGAAAGGGACTTCATGCCCATGCCTGCAGCCTCAACTTCTCCTTGCAGGGGGAGATGAGAGCACGAAGACAACCTGTTACAGCTTTGTGATGCACAGTGCTGCTCTGAATTACAGTGAGGAGTGGCACCTGTCAGGGGACCCTCCAGAGGGCACTTCAGCTCTGCACCACTGACTTGGACAGCAGTTACAGCTCACTGCTTTCCAATAGCTTAGGATTTCCCTGCTTATAAGATCCTGATAGCTAGAGGCTGCTGCTCTTTCTTCCTCTTATGTCCAATGAATTGCATAAAAGAATCAAGGATGTGGCCTTTTTTGTTCATTTTGTGTTTTCACTCTCTACCTCTTTGTATAGTACACTGATTACCAGTAAGTTCCAGGTCTGAAATGCTTCCAGCTGTCCTGAACAGTGACACCCCCAGCAAGCCTACATGAGTATTTATGGGTCTCTGCACAGATCCACTCCCTACAGAGTATTTAGTACCCCAGTCATCACCCCCCTACGTCAGGACCAGCCAACAGAGCACGTTTTGAATGTCATCTTGACTGATGCAAGGCTGTGCTCAGGCTGCCCTCCCACACATTTTCCTCCATGACTCACTCCTCTGGCTTATTAGCACCATCCACTGCTTCTATGTGCCAGTCTTTTATCAGCCTTTTGAGGACAGAATCGAAAAATGCCACACGTGAACTGCTGCTGCAGGCACAGATTTGCTCAGAGGACAGCCAACACCAGTTTTTTATTCAAAGGTGACTTGGAAAGCCTTTTGATTTTCAGCAACTACCTCATTAGTGTGAGGATTTTTACAGCCTTCCAACAGTCCAGCCAGGCACATTGTGCTTATTTTCTTTTGCAAGTTTGCCAACAGGTCATGGCAATGCATCTCTTCACCCACACTGGCTCACAAAACTTTGTGTTGTGTGGAAAATGACACTGCTGAGGCCATGTGGGATGACAAGGTCACAGGCTGGACTGCACCCACCCTGTGGCTTTCATGTATTCACCACTGCTTGAACCAAATGACAATACGACATTTTTAACAACAAAATTGTAAAATAAAAAAGGTGCAGCAATTCTAGGAATTGCTGCTGGCAAATACTGGGCATGTGCCCAGCAAGGACTCAAATTCAAGTGCTGCTCAGCTTCTCTGTTAGGCAGAAAAGCCAGCTTCACCGTTTTCAAGACAAAATGACCTGGAAATTTGACAAAAACTAGAACACAAGGCTACGGGCCAAAATGATACTTTTAAACCCACTCAGAAAAGCTCAGTGCTCCAAAGGGAAAGACAGAAAAAACCCAAACCCTTTCCTCTTTTTGTGTTACCACGAAGCAAGTTGGCTGGTTTCCTGCACTTGACACCCTCATGCCTTAGCTCTTGGACATTTGAGGATGCCAAGAAAACCTTGTAATGGGAACACTCATCAGTATATCACCATCAAGTATCTCTGCCAATATGCCCTGGCAAAGATATTCAACCTATTTCACGCTTTGAACTTTAGGTATGGTGCTTGCTGCACGGAATCAGGATTGAAGCAAACACACACATAACCATGCCACATCAGACAGAAAAGACAAAGGGCAAAAACTTACCTTTATTCTTTCTGGCCAGTGCATCAGCCTTTTCCCAAATTTCATATGCATGGAGGATATAGGAGGTGATGTTGACATAGGAAGAGGTGACACTGGAGATATGACAGGAGACAGTGACAGTAGAGCCAGTGCTGTTGCCAATGCCATTGCTATCATTTGATCCTGGCTGAGAGCTCACAGATCCAGCAGGAGAGGGTATTGGAGAAAGAGGAGAAGGCAAGCCTGTGCTTCTGCAGCAGAAAAGAAACACCATCATAAACATTCAGCTTCAGAGCTAAACATCTCTCCACAAGGCTGCCTCATGCCAGGAGCTATCCGGTGTCACCCAGGCCTGCAGCATGGAGTGGACTGCTGAAAAGTGAGATGTGTTCAGCTACAGCACAAGCAATTGTACTTTGAGAGCAAGATCAAGATTTTGGAAGTGATTTAGAAGGACTCTACTCAACAAGAGAAAATGTGAGACCAGACACTGAAAAGGGCCACCCATCCATCTTCCAAAATCTGCACCTGCTTGTGAAAGTCTTCACCAGATTACCCAGGTGTTTTCCCTAATGCCTTCCAAATCAGGCACACTAAAGCTCCCCTCCTGAGAAGATTGGAGCTTTTGGCAGCTCCTTAGAGCAGCCAGGTCAGCCTACACACATTTATTTATAGACCCAGGGCAGATAATAAATGTGGTCAGCCGGCTGCCTTCCAGACACAGCCTGGCTCATCGCACCCCCACCACTTCAACCAACCTAATTTTAGTCACTGGTATGACAGGGCTTCCACCATTGCTCTCAAGAGAACACTTACTTCTCAATGAACTATCCTGCGCAAGGTGGCCAAAAAAATGTAACTAGAATGAGCACCACTGTCAAAGTCCAAACAACCTTCTCTCGGCCACAGATTTTGAAAGACAAAAAAATCTTTAGTTTCCTGTTTGCCGCATGAAATGGCCACAGATGACAGAAAAGCTCTTACTCATTGTCATTGAAACACAGACACATGATAACAAATTTTTAAATCTTACCTTGCAACACCCAGAGAAGGTGCTTGTATTACTCTGAAATTACTCTGCAGCAAGGAATAAAAGTCTAGTTAGTTTTGGATTGTTCAGCTGACATCAGTAACCACCACAGCCATCCAGCTGGCAGCTTAGTGTGCCCTACCTTGAAGTGGTCATTCAGGAGTCTGGAATACCTCATTGCAGTGTCCTTTTTGTAACCAAACATTGCCATGTGCAGAATGGACTGGCAGCGCATGCTGTGGACAGAAACACACCCGAGTGTCAGTGTTTGTGCCCAGACCTCATCAGCCTTGAGGGATGGAGGCAGCCACACCTGAGCTCTACTGGAAGAGCAGGAAAGCTCAAAATTTCTCCTCCTTCTGATCACAATAGAAAAAGACTTCGAGAAAAAAAAAAAAATCACAACGGAAAGAAAGAAACAAGGAAGGGCCTTCTCTGGTCTTTCATACAAACAGGTACCCAGGCTCTCAAAGGTGCCAAAGGCTGAGTAAGTCCCCATCCAGAAGTGCCTCATCCATGTTCAGCTACAGTTTCACTTACAGCTCAAACATGCACAGCCAAATCACATTCTTTCACCTTAGGTGAAAGCCCTTATGTGCTCTCAAGTTACCAGGAGATCAAATTTTAAAGCCTGTGCCTTCGACATGTGATCTCCCAGCTTACTTTAGAGATGTTTCGATTCATTCTGGTTTTTATACTGGTTTTTTTCCTGTTCCTTTATATTGTTTTTTTTTCCCTTGCATAACTCTAACTCCCATTTAGCTCATTCCTT
Source organism: Serinus canaria (assembly GCF_022539315.1). NCBI lineage: Eukaryota > Metazoa > Chordata > Aves > Passeriformes > Fringillidae > Serinus > Serinus canaria. Next base: position 15,276,341 of record NC_066317.1, read on the forward strand.
CCCCCCTGGAAGCAATGGACGTTCCCCTCAGTGTCAAAGCAGTGCACAAAGGAACAGAAGCACAGTTACTCACCGTAACACAGCAAAGATTTTTCCGTGTGAAGAGACTGAGGAGTCTGCAAATGGTTTCAAAGTCATAATGAATCTAGGGCAACAGAATAAACAGGACTTTGTCAGCCACCAGAGCACTCTGAAGCCCCACAGTTTATGAAAAAACAGTGCATGCCATTATCTTAAAAGCAGTTGGAGAGTGAGGAAACCTGCCCCGAGTCCTTAGTCCTGGCACAAGGAACTTTGTAAAATCTTGAGCAGAGGACTGTGTGTCAAAATGCCCTCCCCTCCAAACATGCCAAACTGTCACCCTCTGAAAGCCACTTACTTGATGAGAACTATGGTGTCACTGAGTATACTGTAAGCTGATTTTGGCTCCAGCACATCTGATTCCAAGGCAATCCCATATTCAATGAATAGAAGGGCAGCCTCCAGGTACTGAAAGGCCTTTCCAGTCTTGTCAGTCTATTGGGAAGAAAATCTCACTTTTTTACAAAGACCAAAAACACTTCTCTCAAGCATACTTGAACTCTCTTTTCTTCCTAGTTAGGCAGGATTTGAAGAAAGAAAAAGATTTCAGTCTGGCCTCTGGGTGAAACTCAAAGGGTTCTCAGCAGAACCCTTAATGTGATCCCAGTCTTCAGCTCTGTGTGCTCCATTTGTCTCTCTTTGCTCAATGGTTTCCTTGAGTAATTTATTATCTTCACCTTTTTTTAGATACTTTTGTCTGGTCTTGGAGGCTTGCCTTGCAGGGGTTATTTCCTACTGCAGCATTCCCTCACTTCATTTTCATAGGTAAACAGAAAGTAGCAAATGGACATTATCTGACCTAGAAAATTATCTGCCATAATTAGCAAAGCAATATGCTCACTTGTGCACACTGTTAAACTGCACAGAGCAGAGAAAATCAGATCTGCCAAGGCCACTTCCAAGTCTCAGTCACCAGCAACTCAAAACCTGCCTGGATCCTGACTTTTCTGACTTTTTAAACTGTCTTAAAACTAACTGTTCCATCTGTTTTCCAAGGATGCTTTTACAGCTCTTAGCAAAACCCTTGACAATGCCAGTTCTGAATCCCATTTTCTAGATGTGTTTGTATCCAAGAGAAACATCTGAACATCTGGCAAATAAAGACAGCCTCCCAACACATGACTGGACACACTCCATGTATAGACTATGGAGTGAACCCCATGGTAGCCAGTAAACCTCATTCCCACACACACAGGTATCAGGGCTGAATGCAAGGAGCTGGTCAGCATTCCCAGCACAAGGTCAAGACTTACCATTGCATCAGCTTTGTGCTTCAGTCTTTGGGCCTGTTCAATGTAGTATTCCTTTGAATGTTGCCTAAATTGGGGACAGAGAGGAAAAACATACAAAAAAAGGTAAGATAATTATCAGTTTTACTTCCTTATCTAGAGGATGCTATGGGTTGATTGTTTTCTTTAAAAATACATGTCAGAATAATATTGAAAACTCACATTTAGAAATAAAAAGCCACCAGAGGTTGGGCTTCTACGGGAACAAGTTAAATTCCTCATTTCCATGGAAAGACAGTAGTTACATCATCTATCATTCCTCAACTACAGACCCATAAATGAATTTTAATTGAAACAAGTAAATTTGGCAGCAACCACACACTTATCTGAGACCAAAACTTGTATTCAAGTTACTTGCTTACAAGAGAGAAGGTCCCTAATTTCCAGAGTAGCTTCCCTCAAACCAAAACTGTAGTAAAACTTTGCTTTCTTGTAAACCTTTACTTTGTGGGGGGTGACATGAGAAGGTAGCACAGGGCAGATCTCACACATCTCTCCCCATCTCTTTCCTCCCAAAGAAGTGCTCATGAAACAGCAGAAGCCAGGGTGGTCTCATGGCCAGCCTTGCCTCATGCCTTCAGAAAGTAAAGATGAGAGGTGTCAAACAAAAACTTACTTTTCAAACTTGAGCAGAGGTCTCCTTGGCTTAGAGGTACCATTTGGCATAGAAGGCACTGGGAAAGGCTTTGTGACATCACCTGCAGATCCCTGGAAAAGGACAGAGACAAAGCTGGTTACAGAAATATGCCCAAAACAATTCCAAAGCCTGGCTTTCCTAAATTTCAAGTGAAAATGTTTATCTGTCCCAAGCATAGTCTATTCTCCAGGCTCTCTTCCCCAGCTTGCTTCTCACCTGACTGCTTGTCATACCTAATACCATTCAAACTTCTCCCAAGCTCAGAGAAATTCAGCAGCAGGTTTCCTTGCACAATGACTAAGAGAGCAGTGAGGCTGCAAGCAGCACAGTTTTCATGTCCTCTAGCCAAGACAGAATGATAAGATCTATTCACACTTATTTCCACCTTGACCACACAACAATTGTTGATTCCCCATTACTAACTACAGGGAAAAGGAAAAAGCAAGCAGTTAGAGCCAGCTAATACACTGTCCACAGTCTGGCTTAACACACACAGAGCAACATCCCAGACCACACACCCAAGCCTCCAGTAAACAGCCACATGAGCAAATTTTGTAACCCAGAAATGCAAATAGTCAGCTGCAAGGATCACGAACCATTTTGTAAACAAGCTATAAAAGCTTACACCTGGGTTGTAGTCAATGCCACAGGTTGCTTGTTTTCTTATTTTTAAGCAATCCCCTCTTTTTATAAGCACACTTATTTTCACACCAATACCATCAGTATTGCATTAGCAGTTGCCTACAATCTGAAATGGCAATTAGGATAAACATGACTCTCATGCCTTTGGAGTTTACAGAGTATGTTTCTGAAGAGAATCACATAGCACCCATGTTGGAGGAAACATCCCACCAGTTATCCTGGATACCTACTCTGATGCCCTTCGACAGCTCCGTATGACTTCTCTCCACTTTCCTATGCTTGGCAAACAAAGGATCCTTGTGGCTGCTCTTGTTCTTGACAGGGTTATCCACGGCAGGCAGCTCGTCAGCCTCATTTCTGGGTCTCTTTTGGGTCATCTTGGCTGACTTTGGGGCAGGTTGTGCAGCAGACATGGATGGCAGTGGTGGGAGCACATCTTTCTTCTGGGTTTCAGATGAAGCTTTTGATGCTCTGGAGATAGGAAGCAAATTCATGAATATGGTGTACATATAATGTAGGGATTTTTTACAAACTTAGTTACATCATGTGCCAACTCTGCTTAAATTCCTCTGGAAGTGTGACATGACCTGTTAATACAAAGAATTCAACAAAAGTGAAACAAAACTTCAATGGCTTCATTGTACTTTAGAGAGCAAACCTTCACCTACAGCATAAAAGCAAGATGTTTTTCATGTAGTAATAAGTCTCAGAACTTGTCCTTGGAGCAAACACTTGTAACCAGAACATCAAGACATTGCAAAAAAAAGCATGCCTCCAATACAGCCCCTTTTCACTCAGTGAGGGAGGTGATTACAGTGACTAAAACCCTTGGGACAAATCACCCAACAAGGCAAATGAACTGCAGCACTGCCTGCTTCTCGCCCTTTTGGTAGATGGTATTTTCTATGGTCAGAGATACTCACTCTGACACTTGATCCTGTATGTGCTTTGATTGTATCAAGCTGAGTTCCTCTTTTAAGACTTGCTAGATCTACTAGACAACACTCACAAAGTTGAGAGAGACTTAAAATGCTGTGCTTTTAAATGGCAGAGATTATCACATTTAGTAACATTAGATTTCTGAGCATCTGAAGTTAGGATTAGCAGCCCAAAGTCGCACCAAATAGTTCTAAACTTTGTTTCACCACTGCTCATTTATATATTTTTATTCAGTTTCTCAAAGTTTCCAAGAAAACACTGAGTAGGGAATCCTGTGCTCGTGGACTGCAACATCAAAGAGGAGGAAATGAAGTTTAATCAGTGAGGAGACTGAGGTGTGATGGTGCACATCCTGCCTCATTCTGATGTGCATGGGACAATCCTCTCCCCTCTTCCACCACACACTTTTCCCATGGTTTGGTCCCCACTCACATCACACACATGCTCCCAAGCTTCTCCACCTTGGCACAGCTGATGCTCCACAGAGCACAGAACCATCACCTGACCCACCCAAGTGCACTCTCTTCCCAAAAATGCATCCTATTCTTCCCACTCCAAAAGCCAGAATGAGACTAAAATAGGTGCTCATTTTCACTGAGAAAAAGGGAGGAATAAGTTCCAGAATTAAAGCTCTTGCATGACTACCACAGTTAAAAAATCCCTTCACCCAACTAAATGGTAGTCCCAATTCCTCAGAGCTTCCAAAGTGCGTCAGTGTTTTCTCTGCAGAAAAGCAGTTTACTCCTATTGTCAGGACACAAACCTCAACACTACATACCAATCCAAGCCAACACCTTAAATTCAAGCCACAAGCAAGCAGGAATTGAATGCAGTAGCCTATGACTGAGGCATGAGTCTCCCCTCTCGGGAACACTGCCCAGTTGGAAACATGCTCTTGGAAGCACTCACCGGAGCAAAGGGCTAGCCAGAATGCTGGCAGTGCTCTGGTATGCAAATTACAGGGGAAGCTCCAGCAGAGCTACCAGAAGCACTGCAAATGCTGCACTGGGAAAAAAAGAGGAATTCCTGGTCACAAAGCCACCTGAAATTCCAGACAGTCAGGACTCAAAAGGCACATTGGTTTTGTGTCCATTGGGTCACTTAGGAAAACAAGGCAAAGACAAGAGGATGACTTTAGTGGAGAAGGGAAATGCTCACTGCCCTTACCCACCCGCACCTACAGAGCTGCTTTCTGAACCGGTTGCTTCCAGGATGTAAAGGCAAATCTGCTGTAGATCAGGTTTCAGAAAGACCATTACGTTAGAAGCGAACTTATGAGTGTAAGGACAGGAGATACAGCTCCTTGATCTTAGCTGCTTAGGAAAGACTTGGATTTATACATCCTTCTGCCATTCCACCACTGTATACTCACTTCAATTTACTGGAGTCTTTGTTAGCTGAAGACTGCAATGATTTGGGCTTTTTTTCAGATTTCATTTTCTTCCTATCAGTCTCCTCCTTCTCTCCCCTCTAACAGGAAGGAAAAAAAAAGGAAACATAAAATCACTTAGGTTTTCAAAGTTCACAGAAAATACAGACCAACATAGCTAAGTTTGATTGAGTCTGGTTAAAAAAAGAAGAAAAGATACCTTATTGGAACCAATAAACTGCAGACCCACAGCATAGAAGATACAGATTGCAAGCTCATTGACAAGTAACCTAAAACGACATTTTATCTCATTTTGCTTGGATAGATTAATTGCTTTGCAGTGGCAGGGATGGAACTGCTGAACCTGTTGCTACTGACAATAATCAAAAGCAAGGCACTTTCATGTGAGATACTCCACACAGGTACTCCAGATGTGCAGGGGGCTTGGTTTTTATCACCAGGATGCTGATATAGGTGAAATTTTAAAGCACCTTGTCCCTGCTTCCTCACCTGGGGACCCCAGAGCTGAATCAGCACTGCAGGTGGGGCATCACCAGAGAGGAGTAGAGGGGCACAATCCCCTTCCTCAGCCTCCTGACCACACATCTTTGGATGCAGCCCAGGACATGTTTGGCTTTCCAGGCTGCAAGCACACACTGCTGGATCATGTCCAGCCTCTCATCCAGTGGAACCTCCCGCTCCTTCTCCGCCGGCATGCTCCCAGTGAGTTCTTCTCCCAGCCTGTACTCATGCCTGGGACACAGCCAGCTTTGTGCCACTCACAGGGGTGTGCTGTGACACAGAGTCTGTGTCTGGCAGGGTGCTCAGGACAAGGCTCCAGCACTGAGATCACATCCTTACACTGTGTTCCAGGCTACCTGACCCAGCTGGCTGCCCTGAGACCTGAGCCCCCGAGGGTACTGATGCTCGGACAGAGCTGACAGTGAGGCACTCAGGGGGCTTCCCTTCAGTCAGGCACCGAGATTGCAAGAGAAGACATGTCTAACATCAAATAGCTCCTCTCCTGTGTCTCTTTGACTGACTGACTGACTCTTTCCCTTTGTCCCGTTGCTCTGCAAGAGCAGGAATTTCTGAGGTGTCAAGTTACTTCACAATTTTCCTGCTCTTCTCAATTCTCCCTCACAACTACAGGAAATTCATAAAATGGCAAAACCCAAACCAAGGTTACTCACCCACCCATGCTGAGCCACCTGCTCTGTGAGAACCAAAAAGGGACCCAGGGACTGAAATATCCAGAGGGAATACCCATTGCCCACAAGGTCTGCAGCCAACTCTTTGTGCAGCTGACCCAGCTGGCTGGAGGTATAGTCATAGTCTCCTTTGGGAATCAGCTTTTCAAAAAACACTTGTGAGCAACTATCACCTCAGTTAAATAAAGGGCTGTCTTGTAATTCAAGGGAAAGCCACTGTTACATCTGGTTTTATTCTCTGAGAAAACCAGGATTTCAAGAAAACAGAGCAAAAATATATTCTAAAATACTAAAACATGTTAGACAGCTTACAGGGCTTTCCATTTGCTCAGGAGGGGATTTGTGATCAACAAGAAACATCTGCAGACAGTTTTGATTCACATTCCCCCTGATAATAGCTTTACAGAAGGATAATGGCTCTACTCCCAACCTATGAAGTGGGAAGTCCACATAGGCTTTTCAAACATCACATTAGTCTTTGTGCAAACCCACCTCCCACTCCATCTCTCACCTTCTTCTTTGCAAGGGACTCCTCAGGAGTGTCCCTAGCTTTCCTCTTCAAGTCCTGCTTCCTCACATCAGGAAGGTTCTTGGTCCCTGCTTTTCTCTGGTGCCCATTTTTCCTGGGGAGCTGAGGGACTTTTTCCAGGTGACAGAGATCTATTTTCACCACGAGGCGCTCACGGGTTGGGGGATCCCTCACTGGTGAGAGCAACTTCTCCCCAAGAGGCAAGGGCAATTTCTCCTTGTGCAAATCCGGAGGCCTGTGGCTGCTGGTCCTGAGGGGGGCTGTGCCCTGGCCCTGAGGAATGGGACTGAGAGCATCATGTGCCTGGGCATCTCCCATGAGCCTGGGCTCCAAGAAAGGTTTGGCCTTGGCCTGGTGGGAGCCCTTCTCCTTTTTTTTCTCAGAGGGCTCTTGAAGTCCTGGTTTCAGGTCTTTTCGGTCATTGGATTTTGTCTTCACTGTTTTTTTGACTTTTGGCTTGTCCCTGAAAGACTGGTCTGTGACCTCCAAAGGACCAGGCTCACTCTCCACCTTCAGGCCCTTCCTGGGCCCCTCGTGCACCAGGGGCTTGCCGGGCCCTTTGATCCCCACGGTCTGCCTGGGCGAGGGCTCTCCGGCACACGCGGGAGCCTTCTGGCAGCTGCCTTTGGTCGGAAGAGGAGCCTCCTGGGGAGCCCTGGCCGCTGGGCTCTTGTGAGGAGGCTCCCTCAGCTCAGTGTGCTGCTGGGAGGAATTGCTGCTGCTCCACTCCTGCTTCTTGGCCTCCTCACGCCCATCCTCTCGGGAAAGATCACTGGGGCTCTCTGTTGGCACTGCTGGTGGGTTCACCTTGGTCAGCCAGTTGTCCAGCTGCCACTTATTAGAAGTTGGTGGCTCGGGCTGCAGACAAAAAGAGAAAGGGAGGATTCAAACCTGATGCCTTTATGGGCTGTTTCCATCCTAGCACAGCTTACTAGAGCCTTGGGACTGTTGCCCTAGAGGTCTCAAAGTGTTTGCTTTTGCATGTGAAGAACTGACTATAAACAAAGAGGCCATGTGCACTAACCTACTCCAGAGCATCACGGATAAACAGTTGGCTGAATAGAAAAGAAAGGACAAAAAGGTCAATGGCAAGTAACTAGGACTTCATCAGCATTTTCAAGATAAACCAGACAGAATTTAGTAAAAGAGGAGAGTATAACATCTTCCCTCAAAGACACCATATTGCAGTGGGCAAAGTCTGTAACTCAGCTGCTGGAGGGCAAAAATTTTAGAGTGAGATGGAAAGATAGGCTGTCTCAAAGCTTGTTTTTGGCTTCTTCCTGTTCATGCACTTCTAAGGTGAAAAGAAAGAAAGCTAAAGCTGAGGGACGAAAAAATAAATTACAAGGGGCTTTGTAAGAGGACCTCAAATTGCTAGAGGATATTTTTGCATCAGCTGGGTCCGCAGACACAGCCATATACTTTCCAGTGGCCTGAGAATGTTTTGCAAGCTGGAAGAACTGTTTGAAAGCATGGGGCATGAGGAGTTCTGCAGCATTTTTTTTTTTTTTAATGAATGCATGATCTCACAATTATGAAAGTTTAAGGCACCAAGTTCTGTTTGTCTGCTTTCCCCAATAAAACCCTCAGAAATGCCAGTGCAGCAGTATCCAAGCCAAATTCAACAGCAGTGAGACTAAGCATATTCCAGCCCTTTCTGCAGGTCTGATCCCTTCAGCGGCAACCTGGGAGAAGCTGAATCTGTCACTCAGACACAGGAGCTGCAGGGAGGCAGCAGCTCCTCCTAAATTATCAGGAAACTGGTCTCACCCTGACACTGCCCATAAAGGCACCCAGAAATCCTGCACAGGCAGAGGTGGGCCCCACACAGCCCAGCTGTGCTTTCCCTCTGTGCCTTCTCTTGCCTCCCCAGTGAAGGCACTGCTTCCTCCAGGAGAGCTGGACAGCTGTGCCAAAGGACACAGGGGAACACTTCCAGGTTGGGCATATGAAGGTCTAATTATGTTGGTATTAAGGGTAACTAAGGCTGACAAAGTCTAGAGTGGAAGCAAAGGGCAAGAAAAGCGGAGTGACACAGCAAAGCTGTCAAGGGGACACCTGATCAATGAGAGTGTTGCAGTCTCCTGCCCTGAGTGCATTGAGACAGCAGAGTGAGGCAGGGGGCTGTGTGAGCAGCCCCTCCTGCCTCTCCTTTGCATTCACCTCAGGCGCTGGTGCTTTCGGGGGGTCGCTCGCGTCACTGTCACTCGAGTGGCTCTCTGTCTCCGAGTCTGAGGAGCTGTCTGAGTCACTGGTGCTCCCTGACTCCGAGCTGCTGGAATGTGCTGATGCCACACTCTTGGGCTGGGACTGTAAGGAACTGCAAGGCCACCATGAGATAGAATTAGAAAGTAGCATGGCTGAAGGTTACTTACTTATAATATTGACAGTTTTATTCAAAATCAAAAACTGAAACCCCATTATTTTGGCACTGATATGAGAGGGGAGAAGGCCAGAGAAATACACTGGCATACTCAAAAAATAAAGCACCAGAATACAAAATTGCTGGAAATAATAAAACCTTCAACTCCAACCCAGTCAAATATTGTAGCAGGATACCAGTGCTACAATGTAGAGCTGCATTTTGCCAACCAAAGTTTAAAAAGCACAGAAACTGCCCAGGTGCTCTTCTGAAAAATCCAACTCTCAAAATGAAAAACTTCCAATAAAAGTGAACAAGATAGGAACATATATTTCAGGATGGTTCATGTTTTTTTCTGTCTTCTTGTTAAGTTTTCACTTCATCTGTATTACTTGGTCATGTTGCTGTAAGCACTTCATTAATAGCCACATCAGGCAGCAGCATTTCTTGCAAAACCCTGCTCTAACAAAAACTGGTTTTCTCCACACTGACAACAGAGTGGATGGAATCAAGGAAGAGCTGTCCCTTTTATGCACAGTGGTTTTCTTTTTGAAATGGGCTTACAAAATTAAAATGTAAATATTTTAATTTAGTTTTTCTACTTTGGTTTCCCACATCAGTATCAACACATTTGTACGAGTTGGAGGCAAGCTCCTTGCTGATCCAAGACTGATATCATGAGAACACTCTTATTTTAAGAGTTTGCAGAGACACAGATCATGCCAAGTATCAGTGTGCTCCTCTGCAAGTCTGACTTTGTAGACTACTCTTGTACTTGAAGAATATACATATCAAGTCAAAAAAATCTATGTCAGTGCTCTCATATAGGAAAAATTTTGAGCTTTTCCATCTTTCTTCCTCAAATGCTGGCATATGGCCGTTCAGTCTACCTTGAATATTGCCTCTGACTAACAATACATGGCAGAAACTGCTTACAATCAGCTTCCTTAGCAAGAGGAGCTGAAACGGCCTCAATGAGTCTTCCTAACCCTTTCCTGTTCTTTACCCACTTGGCTGTTTTGGGCTTCCTTCTGAGCTAAAACTGGACTCACACCTCACCCATTGCCACTACAGCTGAAAATCCCATTAGCTGCAGGGTGATCTACAGACACTGGTGGAGGGGAGGAGGAGAAGAGAAAGGAGCAGTTGAGGAAATACAGCTCTGGTTCATAGGCAAGATCCAGCATGCCTGGATAACTCACTCCTAATTTGAGCTTTCCGGAAAACCCCACACAACTAAAGCTGACTTTCAAGAGCTGCCAGAAACCAAAGTCTGTAGCTATAAGAGAAACCAGGAACCCTTACCCTCCTACCCCACATATAAAAAGCAGTTTTGTTTTTCTCCTTATGTGGTCTAGCGAGTTGTTTCGGAACAAACCTGTACCTTGGAGGAGCAAGTGAAGAAGGTGACTTTTCAACAACCTGTTTTGTTCACAAAGACAAAGAGGAGAGGGGGAGGAAAGGTTAGCTCAGAACTCAGAACAATGCAACAAGTGGTGATGTTTAAAGGGAAGTCTGTGTGCCTAGTGTATAAAACAGCTAAAACCGACTTGATCGTCACCACTCTCTTCACTATCACTGAGCTGCAGGTCGTCCTGGAGCATTCTGAAAGACAACCAGAAGATAAATATCAGCCAAGGCAGACACATTTTGAAGCAGCAGGCAGTGATAAAGATTTGGTTTGTACTTGCCAAAGCAAAACAACCTCCCCCATCTTTTCTGAACATTTGGCATGCTCAATCTACTAAACCTTATCATTACCTGAAATGAATGGTTAAAATGTTTGACCTTTTTTCTTTTTTTCTTTTTTATTTTTTTTTAAACTGGTACAGTAAGAGACTTCATGCTGTCAGCCTGCACTGGCTCCCCAAGGGACAGAAAGCCTCAGGAGCACCACTCTGCTCTCAGGGGCTGCAAATATTTCTTCTACCCCAGGGGTTCTCATTTTGCTGCTCAAGTCTCCTATTGCACATGTGTAAGTCAATGCCAAGGTCAAGCCTATCTCCCATCTCTTCTCTACTCAAGGAACTCCCTTCTCCTGCACATTTCAGCAGTACTGTCGAGCAGTTCAGGTACTCAGAGCAGTTTACAAGTGGAGAGGCACTTGTTTCCGTTTCACTATTGCTAGAGAAGAGAGCAGGCTGCCCACAAACATTTCCAAAAGCATCATTTAGTCCTGTGGCTGCAGGTGGTAACTACTGCTTGCAATTTTTAATTAAAATGCTGGAAGGGAAGGAGAGGGACCCAAAGCTCTCCCAGATTGTTATCCCCCTCTCTGGCAACTGTGCAGGCATCCCAAAGGAGTTGAAAAATAGGCAGGTAAAATCTGGCTATTCAAAAGTATAGTTATTCAAATCTTAAAACTAGCTGGCAATTGACTCCTCAACCCAGATGATTATTCAAGTGTCCTTCCAAAAATGGGATCAAAAGCTTGGGAGCTGAGACAGAGATTTTAATCAATCAGGACAAAACTTGACTCCACTTATTTCAACCTCATTTCAAACCAAGGGTTTTCTGCGAAAAATTTTTTTTGCAGCCAAAAAGGAAAAACAGGACTCTGACCCCTCATGACAACATGTTTTATAGCAAGAAAACAACTATAAATGGTCCTCAGTGAACCACATGACCCTGGAAAAATGGGGAGAAATTAGGAAAAAGTCGGTGCTTTCTTTGTTCATTTTGACTGCCATTCCCCTGTGATCTACCCTCCACTGCCTCATTTCCTCACACACCTTCTCGCTGGAAATCACCTCTTGCCTCTTCATTTAGAGTAAACACTGAAGGGAAGCACTATGAGACACCACCTTGGAAAAGGAGAGCTCCAAATTTCCTACAGAAGGCAAACAGCCTGCAGCAATCCTGCACGAGCCAGCTCTGCTTGTGGGCCCGAGTGAGCAGCCAGACAGATGAGGCACAGAAATGAAAAAAGAACAGTGACAGCACAGGCACTCTCCACACTTCTGGGCAGTTTGGCTAAGCATCTACTGGTATCTCAATGAATCCTTTTTATTTTCTTTTACAATTCCTAAGGGGAAGGAGTCCTTCAAAAATGGTAGTGAAGAAACTTTCAGGGATGCTAAAACCTGTTGAAAGGTTTTAAGTTTGGTTTTGGGGTGTTGTTTATTTAATTTTGTTCTGCTTTAAGAATTGTGGACTATAGACTTATTTCATTTAGAGGTAAGAGGATAATCACAGAATCATAGAATGGTTTGGGTTGGAAGAGACCTTAGAAATCATTTAGTTTCAATGTCTGTCCCTGCTGTGGACAGGGACATCCAAAGACACTACCTAGATCTCTTTAAATCTGATTTAACTGTTTGTAATAAAAAGGACTACCTTTTCCACGTGAGCTGCTAGTAAATAAAATACATCAGCATAAAAGAGCACTGCAACTACTTATGCTCTATTTGGGATCAAGGAAGAACTCTAAAACTTCGGGTCATACTTCTGCAAGGGTAGACAAAGCCAGTTTCCACAAAACAAGATTTTGACAAATTGTTAAATAGCCTAGTTAAAGAAAATAAATCTGCCTTAATAATTTTAATGCTCCAGTTAGCTCAGGAATAATAGATGCCAAGGTTTCATTTGCAGGACCTGTTCATTTGCAGCTTATGTACACACCATTAATCTCCCTAAAGCTATTTTAAAAGAGTTCTTTTAGTGAGAGAAGCGGCACTAAAATTATTATCACTTGCCGAACAACCTCACTGAAAGCACAGGCTGGTCCCTCTCTGCTAGCCAGGTTAAAGATGCATCACCAAGAATGAGCTGGCATGCCTCCTTTTCAAAGAAGGGCTGCTTCCATTCCAGCACTGCCAGGTGCAAACTTCAGGGCTGCATTCAAGAATGAATCCATCTGGGAAATCCCTGCACGCTCTGAAAAGCTGAATGCTTAATTTGGGCACACAGATGCCCTGGGATTTCATCTTCTAATTAACCAGCACAATCACTGTTTGTTTTCAGCCAGCTACACTTTGCAACACAAGCTACTCCAGGCAGCTGAATTTTCAGACAGTCACAAGTGCTTTGAACAGCACAGAAAGCCAGGCCTGTTGTGCCAGAGAAAACAAACACAGAAAAGAAGGGATGTACCACTTCAGGGGAAAGATGTAGAAGAAATCCCCAGGCAAACTTCACTCAGACACAAACCCAGGCCACCCTGTTCCTCCTGCTTCCACTGCCTTTGCCAACCACAGGCTCACACATCCCTTGTGGATGAGCACTGGCTCTGAAGTGCCCGGCAAGGACGCTGAGCAGAGAGGGGATCATGGCTAAGGACAGAGCTCCATACCGTGCCAAATTTACAATTCTGGCCACGTGGGCTAAGGAAGGAGTCCCTTCCAATTCTTGTCTGCAGGAAAAGTCTCTTCTCTCTCTGCTGTCTCAAAAACTGACTAAAGGGCTAAAGGGCTTTTTACAAGCAGCTGTGAACTGAAGTAATTATGATAGTCATAGGGTAGCTGAGGAGGAAGGCCTGGAGCAGTTGGAACTACTAGTTTTAGTAGTGCAATGAAAATTTTCAGATGTCATTGAGGAGGAACAAACTGGGGTGGATGAAAGTGAAGCATAATAAGGAAGAGATTAAGGTAGTAGCTGACTGCTCAGCAAGACTATCCCATGCTCCCCATGAGTGAGGGCTCCTCTGCATTATGCTAGAACAGTAGAAAAAGGGATGTGTAACAGACTCTACAGAGCTTAAGTGAAAAATTCTACAATCTCAGCCAAGATGGAGACATCGTTTTGCTCTTACTTGTGACTAGCCCGGTTATGTTTGGTTTTTAATTAAATGATTTGTGATAGGGAAAAGGCAAACAAGTGGAGTAAGCGTTGTACTCTGTAGTTTGCAGCCTTCCATGGAAGAACAGTTCATGGAGTAACAAGATATTTATGTATCATATGAACTGACAGACATTTAAATTTACTGGTTCAGCAAGTGCCTTGCACACAGACCCCTGAGCCTTCCAGACATGGGAAGATTTGTTTGTTACTGATGGCTCAGAACCTAGCAATGCTGCATTTGGCCAAGTTAATCCTGAAAGATTAATGTCAGCCCACACAAAACTGCTTTCAAGCAACTTCTGTAATTAACCTAATTAACAGATAACCACTTTCACCTACAAGGACAGCACCAAGTTACTTTATCTACCTTTTTTTTTTTTTTTTGCTTTAAAATTTCAGGCCTGTTTTTTATAGTTCTTGTAGGTATAGCTTTACTAGCCCTCTCAGGCTTCAAAACAATAGCCAGAATCAATCACATTCAGTTTGGACCTATTTTAATTTATGTTTTATTTCAGTTGGATGCATTATTGTAGGTTGAAGAGCACAAAATTGTGATGTTGAATAGCCACGGATAAAAAGAACAAAATACCTTTAATCTGGTGCATTAATAGTTGGGATTTTTCTTCAGTTTTGTTTTGGTTTCAACACAATCATTGTAATCATGACAAGTACACTTGGCATCATCGGGTTAAGAGTTGGACTGGGTGATCTTAAAGGTCTTTTCCAACCTAAATGATTCTATGATTCCATCATGAAACAATAATGTTTGTACTGGTGAAAATTCCCTGCATTGGAAGTTTTCTAAGAAAAACCAGACTGATAAAACTTTAATCTTCAGAAACATTGAGTAACCCAAAATTTAGTTCTTTCCAGGTTCTTTAATTAACTGCACAGTAGAGATGTGAACAAGGTCTGGTTACTTACGATGTTCTTGGCTGAGAACCTGGCAACGTTTCTGAAGGTGCTCCATACTGCTCTGGAAATCAAAAATGAATAGGTTGGGTTTATCTGCCTCCTTTGTAGCCTATTTTACCCTATGTTCTCTGAGCACCAGATAAGACTCATCACTTTCTTCTAGAACATAATTGTTATCAGATTATTCATCATTCCAAATGGGGTTTCCTAATGAAATACCATTTGTCCTCAGATGAACAGCTGCCTTAATGCCTAGGTAATGAATGTACACAATCTCTCATGCCATTTCTGAATTCATTACTGTTCAACAAAGCACAGGAAATCACACCTCTTCATCAATGTCACTCAATTGACATGTCATGTATAACACACAAAACTATCTGTCAATAAACATATTATGTATGTTTCCTCTGGCTATCTACTTACTCTGATCCTTTGCTACAGATCCTTCAGGTTGCAATTCCTAGAAAAAAATGACAAAGTGCAAATTGAGAATAAAATAAATGAGCTCTCTCGTAAGAGATGCGTACTGATGATTTGTATTCCACATGTTACTTTTCTGTAATAAACATTTCAACTAGCTTGTCAAAGAGTCCAATAGTCTAAGCTGGCCTGACATAGCTTAGCATGGACAGAAATGATAACGTGCTACTGTCACCAAAAACCAGTTGTAAGCACATTAGGGGTATGTGAATTCTTGAAGAAGTATTTTTAAAATTTCATAAGATCTGCCAAACACGTCTGTTAAACAGTCAGCAAACTCTTCTATTGACAAAAAGATAAAATATATTTTGTGCTTCAGCAGAGATACTTAAAATGTCTCACAAAAGTATTTGAAGACCACAATTACAACAAATGCCTAAGTTGCTGAAGCACTCTTTATTCACCCCCATTGTGGTTTAATTTATCTGACTACTTCTGAAGGTAATACCCCCTAACAGCCCTTATTTATAGAAGGGGGACAAAATCAGATAGAAACACCCACAAGAGCCAGAAAGCTCTCTTCTAGTTTATCAAAAGTCCTGGAAGAAAGAGGATGTCTTACCTTTGTTGGGAATGGAAATTTGGAAGGCTCTGCTTTAGTAGGTGTATTAAGAGCTGTCAGGGGAGGTGGCCAAGAGCGGGTCATTTCCTGGAAAGAGATTGAGAGAAGCAGCTATCAGGAGTTTTGCTGATAGGCACAGAGATTTGGATCTACCTCTTCATGCATTTGGGCACGTTTCCCCATGGTTGCTACAAAAATAGCGATATGCATTACTAACAGGCCAGAACACAGGATATCCCTGGTGAAACACAAAAAGATGCCAGACTTCTAGGAGGAGTCCTTGTGCTGCAACCCCAACCAGCACCTGTGTGCAGCTCCTCTTCAGCTCAAACACTGCCCCAACAGCAGCTTCTGGAGAGCTACTGAGTCATCGGGATTTTGCAACCTCAAGCAACAGCAAGGGAAGTGAATTGCAGAAACCAAACTGTTCCACCATGACTTCAGCATCTCAGAATACATTTGACATCAAGGAACCCTCTCTTCAGGATCAGCACCACTGGCTGGGGAATCCCTGGGCATTTTCACACTGTGCATGGGGAAGGGATAAGACAGACTCAGCCACAGCCACCTGGAGCTAGTGCTGCTCACAGAGGCAGTTCTGACACAAGGTTACAGCATCAGACATGGCTTTGCTCTGCATGAGCAGACTGGAATTACAGTGAGGGAGCAGCAGCCCAGCAGCAGTTCCATGCACATGCAGGTGGGAAGGACACAGATGTGTTCCTGCTCAGGGCCACGCTGCTGGGGCTGGCAGCAGACACAAGGCAGCTTGTCCAGAGCCTTTGGAGGAAGAGCACCTGGGAATGGCAAACCCTGACTTGATGCAGGAGTAGCTCTGGCTGTCTCAGATGACTTGTCAGTCTTGAACTGCACCAGACTGTATTACACTTATGTACTGATAGAAAGACTGATCTCACAACTCCAGCTGTATTTGAGGCTGAGTCTTATCTCTACCTCTCCTCAGCACACCCAAAAACTAGTGACAGCTACATCTGCTGAGTGAACAGAAGCAGAGAAGTATTTTTTCCCCAAACTTTACCTTAAGGCATGCAAAATCGAAGCAAAGACAGAGATCTATTATTTAAGAGTACCTACCCTCAAAATTTCTTCAATGGACTGCACATCAATGGAGTTGGTTTGCTGTAACAAGAAAGAGGGAAGCAGCATGAGTTTGGGTTTTTTACCAACTGACATGAGAAAGTTGGTAAAAAACCCAATTCACACACTCAGTGAACATTTGCTTACCAACAGCTCAATAAATTTCATGGAAGCCCATTAGTAATAAAATGCTAGTAAAGATTAAAATCCCCATCAGAAGGACAGTTTATAATGCACTTCTGAAATGCCTCATTTTCAAGTCCTGGGCAGAGGTGACTGGAGATTCCACCAGGACACTCTGCCTGGAATGAGGTAAAATGACTCAAGCAATACCACCAATGGCAAATGGTATTTGCAAAGCTACTGGTGGTAAATGGAAAAGGAGGCATCACAGGACTTCTGGTGTTGAATAAAGCTGAAACCAGTCTGACTCATCAATCCCAAAGTTAAACATCCTGACAGTGAGATAAAGATGTGGTAGACCTGGTAAAGTACCTGATAAAGGAACAAACATTCTACTGATACTACCAATAACTTATCTAAAGCTGCTAAGCTGACACAGCTGGCCTGAAGAAATCTGACAGTCAATCACTTGATACTATAAAAGCCCAGTCCCAAATTTTAATGGCAGGATCTTCTAACGTATCCCTTCTCGGAGTGTACGTGTGCTTCCGCACACTGATGTGCCCCAGCCGTGGGGAACATCACTTCCCTTCCACACATCAGCTTCTCTTCTACTAACAGGGCATGTGTTTTAAAAGTATCTGTCATTTACATGTCCTTTCCTAACTGATATCATTAAAAGAGGCTGGAAAAGAAAACAGCCAAAGAACTGACTAGTTGTAAGGAGAAAAATGCACGCCAGGTCAGTTTCTTGTCTATAAACAAGAAATTCTATGGAAATGTTCAGTCATCAGGATAACTGCTGAAAAGGAAAGACCAAGAAGAATTTATTCACATTCAAGAAGCAGACAGTGTGCTACAATGCCCAACCAGAAGGATCTTCCCCAGAAAAAAAAGTAAAGAGCAATGCAAGCAAACACTTCAATAAAGTCCAAAACTGTCATCCTTGGCCCTTTCACAGGAAGTCCACTCATCTGTTTCCCACATGCTGTACTATTTACATTGGAAGGAGAAGAGGAATGCCTTTTCCTTGCAACCTCATTTGTCCGAGTCTACATAAAGTTCTCATTGAAGCAGTGCTCATTTGACAAAGCCTTGAATTTCTTCAGAAAATCACACAGGGAGAGCTGCTTCTGACCTTACACACCCAAACAAACGGAAGCTGAGGCATGGCCAGATTAGACACACAAATGAAAGCAAGGCCTGCAGATGTGTCCCACAGCAGACTGAAGGAGGGGCCAGGGAGGGCAAACTGCACGCAACTACCACATGGCAAGAGACTGGAATGCTTCGTAACTCATGGTGCCAAAAAAGGCACCCCCTCTCCTCTTTTTATTCTCAGCAGGCTTAACTTGGTAGCTCAGCCTAGTTCACTTCTTGATTCAGTAAGTCGCGAACAGCTGACATATTCACTTGCATCCTCCTGAGCAAAATGCTTCAGAAACTCTGGAGATATCCCATAATAACACCACAGAAATAAACTTCCCACAAAACTGGTAAGAAATTAAGATCCTGCCTGGACTAAGTATCTCAAAACTCTCTCTTTAATGGATTGATTGCCACAAACCAAAGTCAGTTTACTTCACCCATTTCAGAAACTTAAGTTTTATGAGGTGACAAGTGATGACAGAGTGGAATGCAATTAACCTGAGAATAAGAGAATATCTGTAACAGCCAGTCTGGACCTCTCTTATCCTTGCACCAAACAACCCACATCCCCCTTCCTGGAGTTCTTTCTGATGAGCCTAAAAAGACTTTGACATTGATACAGGTTTACATACACAGAGTATTTATAGTTCAATTGTCAGAAGGATTTATCATAACCCCCAAGGGTTCAGTGACTGGTTCTTCACAGGTCCAGGGGCTCAGCAGAAACCACTTTCTTCCTCATGGCTCAAAATTTAAAGGAAAACAAACACGTGACACTGAACAAGCACCACACAGGCGTCTGCATTGGCAGCATAAGGACCTCTGTTTTTGTTGGGTTTTTTAGGACACCATTATCAAATATGTGGTGAAATGATTGCTCTAGAGATGACAATCACAGATTGCTTGGAACAAGCACAGGTTCAAAACCACACCAAAACTGGCTGGAGTCAGCTGACTGCAAAGGGGTTGTGCTCTCAGGTAGGACTGTGACTGTCCCTGTGCCCCAAACCTGTGGGGCAAACCTCCTTACCCTCCATCCCAGCTCCAGGGACTGAGGAAACTTCATCTTTTACAAAGCTATCCAGTGCCTGAAGGAAGTTGGGCTTTTCTGCATCCTGAATATTTTTCCCCCTTTTGTTTGTTGGGCTTTTTTTTCTTCAAGTCACATCTTGGCTGTGTTTCAAGCTTGTCAAACCACTAAACCACCATTAAACCACAATTACCACCCAGCAGCAAGGGGTGTCCTTGTCAGCTTTAAGAGACAGGTTCAGGGGAAAGGAGAAATACGAGGCTGCTGCAGGAAGAGTTACAAAGCCATAAAGCCAAAGAAATCCCTGAAAGGAGCTCAGCTCCACTGAGGACTGTGGGTGTGGGAGACCAAATATTCCACATTGCTGTCTATCCCTGCTAGCTCTTTTACAGCCTTTCCAGGGAACACTGTAACATGCAGACAGACAACTCCAGTTAAGCCTGGTGCATATTTGGTGTCTGACACTGACATCTGTACAATCCCCAGCTTGGATTTCCTTATGCCACATCCACACTCTTTCCGTTTGGGAATGACACAGGCCCCTCCAAACATTGCTTACAAAGTATTTTGATGGTCATGATCAAGCACAATCATGCAACATCCAGAATTTTTGGGTTTGGTATGGTGTTTTAGAGCCAGTGCTCCCATCCAAACTGATGCTGTATTTCTGTAACAGCTAGTTCCTGCAGCAATAATATTAATTTGATTACTAATAATATTAATAAGATCACTGACTTAAAAGTAAAAAAATGAAAACAGCTCCTGAAAGATTTATTACTACTTCGATCATGAACTGAAAAGGACTTCAGGCTAAAATAAATTCAAACATCTACACAAATCTAAGAAGCCCTAGAAGTTACTTGAAGAATTAGTCTGTCTTTACTTCAACAGGCATGCAGAAATGCACAGGTGCACATACCCACAAAAGAAGAGAGGGAGCTCCTAATTTAGAAAACAATTTAAAATCTGCACAGGCAGATTCACACTGCATAGCAAGTGTGTGACGAAACTCTCAGAAATACTTCCATGTCCTCTCCTCATGAGCAATTCCAAAATCCACACGCTGTCGTGAACACATAGCTCTGCTCATGCCCTGAGCCTCACACTGCTCTGTTTGGGAATGAATAAGGAAATCAGGATAATAAACTAAAAACCAAACCCAAACTAAACTGCCTAAGGAACCACCAGGCACACAAAAGAGATGCCCCACTGGCAGTGATACTATGTGGGCCATAGATATTACAAAGCAGTGGTTGTTTTGAGGGGGGATTTTTTGTAATGAAGATGGGGTTAAAGAGCTTCTAAGGTTATTTCTTTTTTAAAAGATATTCTACTAAAAATTACAGTACACATTTTCATCCCAGTCTGTCACATGTGCCAAGTGGAGCTGAAGGACCGTATGGCTCTCGTGTGTGCAAGAAGGGGGCTGAAGCTTTCTCCCTGGTCTTTAAATAGCTTGCCTCCTCAGGAGGCTGTGCCAGAGTAGTTTCAAGCAAGATGTCAAAAAAGTCAACTCTCAGAGAGAGTTGGCCATGCATTATTTCAGAAGCCACCGTGTCACAGTGCTGAGATGAGTGGGCTCAGACAAGGCCAGGGGCAGTCAGAGCACACAGAGTGTGCAAGGACAGGGACAGGAGCTCTGGAGCAGGCATTAACTGGAATGGATCCAGGCAGCCTCTCAGGCAAGCGTTAAGGTGTTGCAGACCTTTCTGTTCCTTCTCATCTCCATAATTTCCACCCCACTGCTTATCCCTGCTATTTGCAAGCCTCTGCTGTCACAGCCCATTTGGAGCTGCCCCCTGACATCCTGTGCTCAAACAAGCCCCTTGTTTCTCCATCTCCATCTTAAGTGAAACTGGTGCTGCAGGTACCCAGCAGTGCAGGAGAGGAACAGCTACAGCACAAGTGCATTGCCTGGTATCTCCTCCTAATTAAAACTGAAATGTGTGTGTGTGTGTACAGCTCAAGTATGCCAGCTATTGCTCTTTGCCTGATCTCAGACTGAGTTATTAGCACCAACAAAACCCAGGCAAGTGGTGCAGCAACAATGAGAAAAGCCAATTATGAGTTCCATGCCCTTCATTCTGCTGTCAGGTTTTCTTTGTTTCCTAGTGAGAGCTTTGCCCCCGCAACTATCAGCAGAGAAGGTTGCCAGCTCTCAAAACCCAAACAAACAAACCAATCACATTTTCAGCTGCTTCCCATTTAATACTATGTTTTAATAGATTTGAATAAGAATATCTAGTTTTAAATTTATTTTTTCACATCAACTGCACAGTCATTGCCACTTGTATGCAATGAAGACCCCAAAACTGCATACTTCACTGCATGAAGGCTTAATTTGAAAACAACAGGCAGGACAAAAATCAGACTGAAACCTACCATCCTGTCCTCACTTCACCCATCTGTGCTCAGCCAGTCAGAGCAGGAGGAGATCTTGCACTAAATGACTTCTCCTCCTCACCCACAAGTCACGCTAGCGATAGCAAGCCAACTTACTCTCCAGTGCATCTACCCACCTGTATTTTTGTGCAGTTAAAAATCCATCCTCTCTGTGCTACAGACAGATACAGGGCACGTTTCCAAAATGACCCAGCCAACAAGAGACAAGGCATATTTTAACCAAGCCTCTACTAATCCTGATGATGGATGCAATAATGTTCTGCCATGTATTGAAAGAGGCTGCCAAAGCTTGAAGCTCAAACCGTGTTGTTGATTGACACAAATACATAAACATGAAAATTCATAAAGGCTTTCACACACTATCTTGAGGAACACCAGACACCAAGCAGATTCTCTGCCAAGGCTATTTAAGTGTTCCATATCACAGAACATAAGTCCTACAACTATTTTAATTTTACAAATCTGTAACACCTCTTATATTGTATCCAATATCTGCTAGAAAATAACTGCTAAATAACCCATAACTGGAAAATAATAATTTAAAAACCTTCATGCAGTAGGTATTTTAGATTATGAGAAAAAGACAAAGAAAACCAGTCAATGAGTGTAAGCTTTGCTACCAGCAAATTTTCTGTTCCCTAGAAAGCACACAAAGTCCATGTACAATGCGGTATTTTCCCATGTGCACTAACCTAGTCCATGGCCTTGTATGCCCTGAGCTATGGATCAGGGCTATTTTAATTGCTTGTAGCTAAATGGATTGGAAACAATAGAAAATGACTTGGTTTTGAAGCACATCCTGGTGAAACTTAGTAACCACAACAGCTCCCTGAGGCATAAAACCACACTTTCATTTCCAGCCCAAAGATTCCATCAGCACCCAACTCTTCTAACAAAACACCACTTCCCTAGCTCTGGCATCAGCAACCACTTGGGTGAACCTGGGAAAACATCACTGCTGCAGCTGCTGCAATTAAAAAAAACCCTGCAAACCACTGGAGAAGTGACTACACAGGGGAAACAGGGATGAAAAGCTAACAAAACCATCAAAATTGTGTCAGCTAAGAAAGATGCAGCCAGATAGTCAACACAAGATTTTCTTCTGATTTCTTTCATGTTAAGAAATTGTAGGGATTTGGGGTTTTGCTTGTTTCCTTTTTAAATTTCATGCAAAAAAGTATTAGTGCTTTTAAAAGGAAAAAGGTGGAGTTTGAGCTAAGGCTTACCAGTCTTTGCACTGTTGCCCGTGAGCTTTGGATTAAATCAATAACAAATCAGGCTAAAGTGTGTGCAAACACTTCAAAGCAAACTGTATTTTAGGGATGAGACCATCCCTTCCTTGACTTCACACTTCCCTCATATGCAAGTGTAGGAATACTTGCATATATTTAGGTTTTCCTTGGTGCTATTTTTCTATTAAGCTCAAAAACATTTCAGAAATATACAACAAAAAGGGACTTACATTACTGTAATGAAAACTTTATAGACATAATTTGTTTAAAATCTCAAATCATATGCTCAGTATGAGCTCAGTATGACTTAATGACTGACTTCTTAAACTATGGCTACAGATTTAAAAGGCCATTTTATTACAGGGAATATTGTCTGAGGTTTCATTACTACTGTAAAATAACATAGAGGTACTATTTGGCAGCAGAGTCCCTTTAACAGCAGCTTGAGCTGTTCCAGAAAATTCAGGAAGCTGCTGTCATAGAACAACAAATCCATGAGAAGGGAAGGCAATTTTCTCAGCAGGTTGCCCAAGACTAGGATTAATTTTCACAGGACAAATTACGGCAAGACACATCATTTTTGGCACAGAAGAAGAAAGTTCACTCCATTTCAACAGAAACATAACAACCACAACAACAAAAAAACCCCCCAAACATAAGGTAGAATACAAAAGGATGAAAAGAAAAAATTAAACACAAATAAAAATGAAATAGCTGAAGTTTTGTAAAAACCTTATGTCAGATTCTCTTTGTGGAAAGCAGTAACAAGGCAGCACCCACTGCAGCAGCTGTAAGAAATACATGTTTGGGGATATACTTGTTTGAGTTTTGTGCCAGCTGCAAGTAGCCAGATGGGTGAGCTATGGACAATGAGCAGCAACAAGCAACACATCCTGGGTCTCACCTGTCACCAACCTAGTTCTTCACCCTAATGGAGGGAGACTGGAATAATTCCAGCAAATCAAAGCAAAGCTAAAGTAGATCTGCTTGACATTGCTTCCAGTGTAAGGCTTCACTTCTGTAGTTCATAAAAACCAAAACCTATTTACGCTTTTTGCTGTGTGCACACTAAAACAATACTGAGACACTACAGAAATGTACAGAAGGATTCTGTCTTAGCCAGCCAGATAAAGTCTTTGAAATTACACTATAAAAGCCTTTGTTTTCGCATTTGTGTTTATGCTGCTTGCTTGATGTCACAAGACTTCATTGTAGACTACAAACCCAATCTACCAGTCTCAGAGTCCACAGGGGCATTCTAAAATAATTTCTCAGGGTTCTATTTCAGGTCCTCTGTGGGCACCACGGTTTCACCAGCAGCTCGCCTGTAGCCAAGTTCCCTGTGGACAGTTCCACAAGCACACTTAACTCATTTGAGTCCACTCCTCTCTTTTCCAAGGCAACATCAAAGTTATTCCACGGGAAAAATGCCACACCACCTTCTCTTCTGCTTCTGCCCACACCTCAACTCAGCAGCCCAGCTCCAAGTGAAGAGAGCGGCTCCAGCCTGTCACTGCCCTGTCACAGGTTTGAAAACAAATCAAACCATTCCCATGAGCTTTCTTCAGCTGACACTGAATGATCCTGGCAATTTAAGCACTTTACATCAAAATACTCGGCAAACAATGGTTGTACTGTCCTGTTCCTGCGTGGGTGCCTGCAGGAAATAAAACATTCTTTAAAGATTTTACACGCTTTTCTAACCCCAAAATGGATTATTTTGCTCAATCTAAAAATAAATACACGGGCCTCCTTGTGTTCAAACAGCGTAAGAAAAACAAATTGCTGGTTTGTCTTTCTTTGACTGAAGTAGCCAAGGGGGTTGTGTCCTGGGGGAACAGACTGTTGATATGTTTTAATGAAGGATTCGTTACAAATGCTGAGCTGCTGACAAAAATTTGTGCATCTCTTGTTAGCCTCCATCTAATAATAATGTAACTGAAATCCAAACAAAGTAAGCATGGAAGTTAAGTGCAGCATCACCTGTACAATGCCATGCAGACCAGAACTCCAGCCAAGGCTGATTATCTCTTCAGAAAATTGCTCTGCATAAAGAATCTCCACAAAAGAGCACCTCTCCACTGCAATGACCATCTGTACAGTAGCTCTCAAAAATCTAGTTCTGACCCCTTGATTCCACAAAACTTTCTCACCTACTGTACCCTTAAGGTCTCTCCAGTAAATAATTTTTAATACTGCTTAATGTGAATCTGTAATTATTGTCTCCATAAAAGGCCGAGGCTGTGTCCCCTTGTTCACTGAAGAATGAATACACAATTTTATTTCAATGGAAGCATTTGAGTGAGAGCAGCAAGCCACTGTTTCAGGTATTTTCTCATATCCAGTACCACCTCATTGCAATTTATGTTCATAGATTTACTTTTACAATATTTTGAGTAGCCTGACTCTAGCCTACTCCAGAAAAAAGCTGGTCACTGCAGCTGAAACAACAAAAGATAAGAAAATAATAATAATGCTTGCTAAGACCATCAAGGAAATTGGGGCTTTTGGTGGTGAGAGGTATCCTGTGGCTCTGAGGACCACTTCAGATAATTAACTGATGCTCTCTCTCAGAAATGCTTTCCATTTCCAAAGACCACTTTCCCCTTGGAAAACAAGCAGAGTTAGATTTATGATGGCAGTGGTGGCACTTGGTGCACCTCCCCTTAAAGACTCAGTAAACAAGACTTGGAGATACAGGCTCTCCCAGCTGTTTGAAAGCACCCTCAGCTCCTCCCTGTATTACCAACACTGCCAATAAGTTTGGGAAATAAAACAAATTGAAGAGGCAGGCTGGAGCCTGGAGCAACATCACCAGTCCCACACCAGCACCCAGCACATCTCTGTGCTGCTGCTTGGGACAGACCACACAGCCTGGGGGATGCTAAAAGTCACCAGGACCAGTGCATCAAAGGAGAAGGCAAGTGGGAGGGACAAGAATAAAGGGATGCTTGTTAGTACATCTAAGGATGGTATTCCCAAAGGAAAAAAGAGAAGAAAACACATGTATTGAAAGGATAGGAATTGTATCTCTCTTCCTAAGAAAATGAAGTTGTTAACCCAGAAAGAGCCTACATGCTATTTTTAAACTTTAATGGAAATGGAAGAAATATCTTTAAATGCTTCCAAACCAAGGAACTTAACTTGCAAGGGAAAAAATAGCAGGATATCCTTTTGCTTGCAAAGGCAACTATCACTATTGTTTTATAACTGAACTAAATGCAAAAAAATCTATTTCTAGATTTTAGGATGGAACAGCAAGGTGCCTTAGTATTATTACCCTTACCATGTCTACACAGATGAAAGTTGTCCTCCTCAAGACAAATATTGGACAAGTCTCTTGGAAGCTCCCTGTCTTGCTAAAGACAATGGGAAACCAATGCAAGTCCTGTCCGTCAGTTACCTGGTCACTCTTCAATTTTGTATGCTAAACAGAGTGACCAGGTAACTGACAGTAGCCTAACTTGAAAGCAGCTTAACTTACACTTTCAGCTGTAAAAGCAGCATCTGAGGTTGACACAGTCTGCTCCCAGGAGATGTTTGTTACTACTCAGCTGAGCACGCACAGACACTTTCATCCTCTCCTCAGAAAACAGCTTTGTGCACTCAGCAAAAAGCTCATGGCACCCTGAGCTTGTCAGGTGGGAAGAGAGGCCAGGGCTGGACAGAGCCTTCTAGAACCTTCTTTGCTTATGCTGTGCCCAGAACAAGCAGTCCACAATATTTTAAATCTGTATATAGAAGACACTTGCCTTTGTCGTGATTCAAAAAGCAAGGTTCCTTAAAAGACATTTTTATCATTCTCTAAACTCTGCATTAAAGGCTGCAGGCAGTGTTTCCCAAGTCCCAGAAATTCCTTATGGCCAGGCTTACACACTGCAGCCAGGCAAAGCAGGAGGTGCTGAGCTAAAGTACCTGGCTGGCATTTGAGAAGTGATCCTTGTCACTCAGGTGTAATAGGAAGGCTACAGGCCATCAGCCTCCCAGGCTCAAAAAGCTATCAGAAAACAAAGCAATGCTGAGAGGATGGGAGAGGAGCAGTCCACTCTTTCTTTCCTTGTATAATCTGAAGGGAATAAATGGGGTTTTTTTGCTTATTTAACATACTGTCTGAATGGCCTGGAATTAAAATCCAGCAAGGAGAGGTGGCTACAAGAAGTACCAAGACACCAACCAACCTCTACCTAAGCAAAAGCTTTCTCCATCTTTTCCTGATGCACCCTACAGACAGCAAACTGGAGAAGACTACAGACATTTCCAGATTTTCTGAATCATTATTTCACTGCCCATGATTTCCTTCATACATAATTGCTCAAATGATGCCAAGGTTTGTGGAAAGTTCCCACAAACCAATGGCAAAATACTCAAATAATTTAAAATACCTCAGGGATGTGAGCAGGCAGGTTCATAATTTGTCACCATGATAGATAGGGCTCACCACCTTTGTGTACTGTGACATTTTTATGTCCTCTCAGGCAATGTCTCTACATTGTAATAGTTTCACACGCAGTCCTTAGACTCCTGAGAGCTGGACAAGCATTTCCCTATGTGTGCACCACAGAAGGCTCTGAGGAAATGTCTAAGGGAAGGGTAGGACATACCCAAGGGGTTACTGCTACCATAGCAAACAGAAAAATAAATACCACACTGCTTCTCCTCTTGCTTTCATTAGGAAAAAATGTGCAATATTATTGTGGTAACATCAATACTGTACTGGCAAAGAGGGGCAGGAATGGAGCTGACCTGCACCAAGGAGGCAATGGATGTCCTTTGCACTGGTAAAGCACAGATGGCATTCCTTCTGCACACCCAGCCAAGGATTAACAAAGCAAAAATGCAAAGAGACAAGCAATGTGAAGCCCAAGAGCACCTTCAGTAAAATGCCTACTTCAAGTGAAAACATTCAGGCTGAATATACCATACCTTTCACCTCTAGAGAACAGATGGTATCCAGCCAAGTCTGAATTACAACTTGGTCTGAACAGCAGTGAGCTGACAGGCTGATGAAAGAAACCAAAGTATTCCTTGTCTGAGAAGGAACAGGTTGAATCTAACATAACTTTGTCTCCTATTACACTAATTCACCCTATATCTTCCCAAACCTCTAGCATTCTTCATAAGCCACTGCTTCTCAAAACACAACATGCATAAGTCAAGTTTAAAAAAACTAATGTTCTTAAACCAAGTTAAAAATATATAAGCTTTAGAAGAAATAGATACCACAGAGTTAATAAGGAATCATTCCACACACTGTTTATTTTACAACAAACTTGTAAAATGCTCAGTCACTCTGCCAGTTTGCTCCTTCTACAGGCACAGAAACATACTTGTAAACACATACAGCAGTTAACTTTAAAAAGCATGGGGAAGTGCTCACTCACTTCTCCCCTTGGGGGTGCTTTCAATTCAATAGTGTATTAAAACAAATACTTGCATTTAGGCTCTAATTCAAG
Source organism: Serinus canaria (assembly GCF_022539315.1). Lineage (NCBI taxonomy): Eukaryota > Metazoa > Chordata > Aves > Passeriformes > Fringillidae > Serinus > Serinus canaria. Next base: position 15,304,627 of record NC_066317.1, read on the forward strand.
ACAAATGCTCTTAAAATTATGCTAATACAGAAACTGAAATCTCTCATCTCCTAAGAAAAGGAAAAAAATAAATATTGCTATGCTGTTGCTATTCTTTCTAACTTTGAACAGTGAAAAAGATCTGAAAACTTTAAGCAGATTTTTGGAGTTTTTTAATGGTCAATTTTTTCTTTTTACTTAGTGAAGCTTAGTAAGCCAGCCAAGATAACATTTCTGACTGTGGCATAATCTAAGCTACATGGCAATCTCTTGAATATCAAAAGTTAGTGTCTCTCTTCAAAGGAAAGTGCACATTTGAACAAGTCACCTAAACTGGAGTTTCTGTTAGTAATGGGAGTTTAGGTCAAGTTTCCTAACTGGTTAAAATTTAGTCTACAAGCCAAGTACTATTGAGTTCTATTTCCTTAGCAGCCAAAGCAAACATCACCCTTGTTCCTTCCTCCTTTGATTCCAGAAAAGCTCCATCTGAAGAATAGGCAGAAAGGTGGCCAAAGTGGTTGAATTCAGTATCCTGGAAAGGAGGGACTCATAGAAGGCAAGAGTGTCCTTTATTAGATGACGAAGACTGTGGGAAAGGAGGGGAGAGAGGACACTTTCCAGCATCCAGCCCTTGCTGAGTCTGAAATGGGCACAACGTGATGTCAGCTGCAGTTTGTCTCCCTGTGGTTGGGTACATGCAAAGGAAGTGGGGCTGACAGCAGAGCCTCTCTGGGAATGCACCCAGACCTTTTGCTTGGAGTAGAATGGACTGCCAAGATACTCTTGATTGCATGCAAAAAGAGCATCTCAATATCTAAGGACATTTATGAACCATTTGACCCATGGAACAAATTGGCAAGAAAATGCAACACAGCTAAAGCAGTTTGGAGGAGAAATTGGTGTGTCAGAAAGCAGGAGATCAAAAAATTAGGAGTATCACCTTTTCCAACAGGGAATTAAAATATTTTGCTGGCTTGAAACAATACAGCACTATTTTATTGTCTAAGTAATAAATGCTCATCATTATGAGGATAAAAACTGGTATCTAAAGCTTGGGAGGGAGAAGGATGTTAAAGATAATTCAGACAGCAACATTGTTAGACATCAGAGAAAATGAAAAATGAGACCTGAAACTTCAAAGCACAGAATAACAACACAAGGAAACAAATAAGAGAGGCATAACTCATATAAAAACAGACTGCACTGAGTAGTGTGCCAGGGCAGGAACACTGCTACTTGCTGACTTCTTTTCAAAAATTACCATATTGCTGTAGTCAAGCTTTGGTGAGCTCTGGCAATCTCATGCCCTACCCAGGGCCATCAGGAAGCCCTTCTCCATGCAGGACTGTACCAGCTCATCAAACAGCAGGGGAACTCCTCTCCCCTTTATGCTGGTGCTGGCTGATAACCACAGAGCTGACCAACACCTCAGTGAGGCACCTTTCTGCTGCAGCACCCACATGGGGCAAGAGCACTGCGGTCAGTGGCCAAGAAGCAAAAGCAGTACCACCAGACTTGACATAAACCACATCACTGTGCTGATCCAAATTCCTATGGAGCCTCCTTAAGCTGCAAAATTCCACTTCCACTGAGGCTCACTGGTAGCCAGTAAAAAAAAACCCATAAAGTCAGAAATACAACACAAAGTACATGCTAAACATTTCCCTATACTCAAACAAAGCAAAGAATCAGATCAAAGTCCAGGAGGTGCTCAAAGTAGCATTATGAGAGCGCTAACGTGATGACCAATGTAGGAAGATAAATCTTGTGTTTCATTCCTGAAAACACATCTCTTGAACCAGGAGTCTACAGCCAAAATAATTCAGAGGCTTGAAACAGGCAGATTCACTCTCTGAGGAAACATCTCCAGGGGCATTTGTGACCACCAAAGCAAACACCTCCAGGCTGGCACTTACCTATGAAGTACTGCTTGGCCGGGGAGAAGCACAACCACACACAGGTGTTTTAAGACTTGCCTCATTTATAAGCTTTTTCATCCTTCAGTAACTAGAGAAGTTAACTCCATTTACACGAGGCAGCCTGCAATTATTACAAGACTCACTGAAAACACTCCCCTCTCCCTGCCAGCCCGTCCTTCAGCGACCTGCTCCCAGTCAGATGTGAAAGGCAGACCCAGACACAGCCTCCACTGGACTTCACGGGGCTGGGTGCCTGCCTGGGTTCCACCTGGTCCCGCTGAAGCCAACTGCTGACCCCACCCTGGCACCGGCTGTGTGCTGCACTTACCTCTCTGAACATGTCTTACTGCCTTCCCACATGGCAGGGCAGATTTCCTGTTTTCATACATTGCCTTGTCAGCCCTAATCAGTGTCAATAGGTTATGGTGTCTTTTGTGCTGGCGGCGTCAGCCCTGACAGGAAAGAACTTTTAATCTCTTCCCTCACACCGAGCCATGAGAAGCTGCAGGCGCTCCCAGACATAACTCCCTTGGCTCCTCTCCGAAAAATTCTCTCAAGCACTCGGTTGCTTAGCAATATTTGCCTTCCCCCTGTACGGTTCAAATTGGCAACATCTGTCCCTTTGGCACTTTCCACTTGAGCAAGAAACAGTGCGGAGAGTTTCAGAAATCTACAGAGAGGTTGGTGGAGGATGATTCGCGTGAGCCATCAGAGCTGCTTTGGCATTTTATTGCTGGTTTATTTCCAGCCAGGATAGTAAATGTGGCTTCTTCCAAAGGAGATGCACACAAGGGAAAAATCCTCTTTTGCACCCAGTGGGACTGACCTGTTAAATCAAATACAAGTAGCTTTTTCTCTTTATATAATTACACCCGCATACTCTGGCTTGGTTTAGCTGAAAAACCCAAACAAAACACATCATGACATACCATTTTTTCCTGTCAACTGGGATGGACTGTGACTTCTCCTAATATATTGCATGCTCATCAAATGAGAGAAAAACAAGAGAACACAAAATGTGTTTATGCATTTAAAAATGCAGAAGCTGTGTGCTATCCTGACCTCATAACCACTAGTCACCCCAAACTGCCTGTGGTCCATGCAACTATCCCAAGGGGCAGCGATCAAGGCATTGCCTCTGGATGTACCTGCAACCCAGCAAATGAGGGGAACAAGAAATTAAAATAATGTAAGAGCATAAAAAGTACCAGCTGCTTTCACTTCTGAGAGCCAAAAGGGAACATGGAGAAGACCCAAGTGAAGGATTGGTCTTTGGGCACTTGGTATGACAATGAGCAGCAGAGAATCCCACAGTAAACCTTCCTCTGGCTGCAATTAATTTCTGCTCACACCACAAAGCCCAAGGGTTGTGAGAAAGGCCTTGGCCAGCACAGCTTCAGATATTTACATGCAAGTTGTTAGGGAAGCCTACCAAAAATGACAGATTCAGCTCTTATGGTGAGGTTGAAGTTTACTTTTTTACCTTTAAAACTTTTCTTATCCAAAACAGTCAGAAAAAGTAACAATCCTAATTCATGTTTGATCTGCTTCTTTAGCAGTCCCACACCAGCAGCAAGACTAATTGACACAATGCCTGTGGGGAGGCACGGAAACCCTTTTCCAATCACCTAAGGCACTTCTGATTATAAAAAGGTCAGCAGAGGGGACACAGAAGTAACACCTAGTTACCTGTCTTGGTGCAAAGCAAGGAAAATAAAATAGTCAAAAAAGGACTACAAGGGATGAGGGGAAAAAAAAAAAAAACCAAAGCACAATCTCCCTCATACTCAGTAAATGAGAAATACATAAAAGATTGGTAGAAAGATGACAGTAGTTTAATCATTACATAAGGCCAGCAGTGCTGGATATGTCTTTAAAGATTTTCATTTTGAAAATATGCAGAATTAAAGCAATATATTTATTCCTACTTTACAGGGCTCACCTGTCTGACAGCTTCTGCCAATAGAAAAACTCAGGTGCCATGAAGAGAAGTCCAGTGAAAAATTATCCACCTCAAACAGACTTTTTATATATTTGCCATCCAAACATCTTTGCAGGTATTTAGTAATTTCTGTTTACTATATAACAACCACATTTTAATTGGTGAACATTGATAAATGTTTACAGAGGAAAACACAGCTCAATGACAGAAAGGATAATACAGTGTTACCAAAATGACTTAATACATCTGGGCTGCTTCATTGTTGCTTAGGGCTTCTATATTGGCTGATTCCCTATTTGCTTCCCAGTTCACAGGCAGGAGTGTCTGATGAGGCCTCATTACACGAGGTAGAATTTTCCCAAAAGTTTTGGGAAAACAAAGCCAAATCTTCAATGAGCATCAAGGGCCGTACATTCCTCCATACACCATGCCCTTAGTAATGCTTGAGGATTTATAAACACTCTCCCTCCAAACAGCCTGGCTGCTTCTTTCCCTGCTGTCAAACTGATTCCCTTTCACACATCACAGTCTGTGTCAATGGAGGCAATACAAGGGTCTTTGTTGGTTCTGCAGCCCTCCTAGAGACATGGAGAGGGAGAATGGCTTTAAAAGCATCTTTGTTTAGGTACTGGAGAAGAGAAAAAACCTGGCATATGAAGAGAAGGGGTATATCCAAGCTTCTTCATGTGTGCTATATTTTTAAGCCTTCTCACAACAAATTTGGAGAGTTGCCTTAAAGGGACCGTGATGACATTTGAAAGTGAAGGCTTTGATTTGGGGGAGAGGGGATAGAGCTGTTCAGTGTCTCTGTGAATGCAAAGTGAGTCACAGCACTGCTATCCACTGTGGATTCATTCACTCTGCAGTGAAACTGTGCGCCTATTTGGCCTAGAAGGCTGAACTTTTCAGTGTTCCCATGAGCAGGAGCTGTCAATAATGAATTCACAGCTGCAGGTAAAATGTGCCTTAGAAATTCAATTAACCAGAACACATGTTGAGGAAATGGCCTTCCTAAGTCATGTCAAGGGAGATCACAGGAAAAACTGTATTTGGCATGTGGCTGTTCAGTAAAGTGGGGCCAAACAGTTCAGGGAAGAGGAGGGAAGAACAGCAGAGTTTCTGCTAGTCTAGACCTATTCACTGTCAGGGTTGTTGCAGGGCAAGAGCCTACCCACAGCTCCTGTTTCACCAAGAACTAAAGAGGGGGACAACCTTCCAGCCAACAGACCCCCAAGCAGTCTCTCTTGTACAGGACATCCAGCACAGAGGCCACATATCCAGGGGTGCCACCTCACTGTTTCTTCCTTTTCTCCCTCCAGGCTTCAGCCCTGGAGGGCTCTATTATCAGAGATGCTCATCACTGAGACCAAACAGAGGTAAGAAAATGTGAAAATTACAAGACTGAAAAAAAGCAGAAATCAAAGTAATGTATTTTTCACTAGCGCTTACAGACCTACCATCCAAAATGCCTGTATTCCTCCCTGCCTATGCACAGAAAACAATCAGGGGCTACAGCCCAAAGATCCCTACTGCAAAGCAGGATCATTCAGCATATTTACAAAAAAGGTTCCTCTATCAGGTTCAAAATTGATCAAGCAGATAATTAAAACCAGGGTCCTGGCTTGTGCAAAAACATTTTTTTTTGTTATCTTCAATTCCCTTTTTATTGTGTTCTTACTTTGCCACAGACAAAACAGAAGGAGCATGAGCAATGCTACTCTTGCACTGGCAGCTGTAGGATTTTCATGGGCATTTGGACTCAGACTCACATGCTCAACAGAAAGAAAAAGGTCTCATTCAGCACACAGCATCATATCTAATGCTGCCCAATCAAAATTCGTATTAAACCAGAGTTACATGGGATGACAGAAGAAGCATGGGGACGGGAAAAGAGATAAGACAATAAAAAGATGAGACAATAAGATAACATAGAAGGTGATGCCCTGCACTGCTTTCTTTCCCTCCCAGGAGTAAAATCTGGTTAAGCAAATAAGGTAATGTGACCTCAGTGAACTTCCTGTTTTGAGGTGTGATGTGCAATGCCAAACCTACTTGGTAGCAAATAAAGTCTCTGAGCATGAAAGTATTTTCACAACTTCTCAGCAATGTCATTTTGACAGTTTCCTTTCATTTCCCACCAGATACTGCCTACAGCCATTTGCAGTTGATCCACACCCTTTTCCATGAAAAACAGACTGCCCCCACATTCTCTTTTCATTACACAGGCGGCAAAATGCGATTTGAAACGATCTCCATAGCTCTCCTTGCCCAGCTGCCTTAGGACTATGGGATCCTAAAGCCCATAGGGCATAGCAATAACATCAGGACTGAAGGATAAGCACAGTAAACCCCAAAATGTGCCAGGGGACCATGTGCTTTTGAGCTAACAGGAGGCCAAGTCCCAAGGCAGGCAGAGTCAGTGTTGGTGCCTTGGCACAGCTGAAACTGGGCTTCAAAGGACACAGGAAAAGGAGCTGTATTTGCTGAACAACATAGGTACGATGCTGATTCTCCTCTCCCACTGCTTTACCTGCTTTCTGCCTCCATCCCACATGACAAATCTGAGAGGTAGTCTTGGGTTAGCAAAAACAGATGGAGTACAACAAGGAAACTTGCAATATCAAGTCATACTTTCCTGTGGGTATATAGTGAGATTTTACAAACTTACAGAGGAGAATCTGTGCTGTTCCCAGTCCCAAAACCCAGGTGACCACAGAATCCACTGCACTGCTGGCTGTCCATAATGAGTGAGGATCTGGGGCCTCCACCCACCACCACTCAGTCCTGACATTCTGTATCAACACCTGATCTTCTCACCATAACATTTCCTCCTTCTTTTCAACAAACCTTAGAGGAAAACAAAAATTATGGGCACAGAAGCAGATTTGAACCATAAAACCTGCTGCAGCCTCACTGAGAAAACAACAGAAAAATCACAGGAAGTGTCACATTTTGACCATTCAAACAGGTATCTCACACCCAGGTCAACCTCAAAATGCACCTTCTAGCAGGGTAAAACACACAGCCATCCCTGCTTTGGCAGTCACTGCTGTTTGATGACCTCTTCTCCCACAGTGAAATTTACCCTGCTCCAACAGACATCACCAAAAACTGCACTTACCTCTATGGGCTCAGAAGGGGTTTCAAATTTGGATAGTTCTGCTTTGGCTTTTGCCTTCAAATCTGACAGATCTTCATCAGTCTCTTCCTTGGGCTCAGAAAGGGTTTCCAACTTGGATAGTTCAGCTTTAACTTTTGCCTTCAAATCTGAGACATCTTCATTGGGTCCTTCATGGTATTCCTCCAGGAGAGGTTTGAGCTCCAGAGATTCAAATGATGCCTGATCTTGGCCATCCATGGGTCTGACATAGGCAGTTGGTTTCTGCTGCATTGCACTGGCTTTTGATGACAAAGAAGGGGGAAAAGTCTGAGAGGAAGGCTGAGTGGTGCTGGTCAAGGTAACGGCTGGGCTGTCCCGACTTTCCTTCTCCTGTGATCCCGTCACCAAGTCCTGTAATGATTTGGTTTGACTGTAGGTTGACCCATGACTTTTGCTGCTGTTCTGTGACCTGGAATTGATATGCTGGCTGGAATGTAGAGGTGACAGGGGTGCCACGGGAGAAGACAACAAACACGGCAGGAACGGGGAAAGTGCCAGAGGGGAGGCCTGCAGGCCGTGAGCTCGACCTTCCCCGCTGCCAGGCTTGCCATTGTGGCTGTGGGGAAAACCTGCCTGAGTGTCCCGGCCACCACGGCCGTGCTCCTGGCCACGGCTGCGAGCGCCGGGTAAGCTGCGGCTCTTGCTGTGCAAACCCGAAGCTGGTTCTGTTCCTGATTGTGCCTTTTGGTAGTGACTGGAGTGACTTGGAGGACGAGGGGGTACAACCATGGGTCCCATGGGTGGACGGCGGGTCAGGTGCTGGAATGAAGATGGCAATGTACGGATGGCCTTGTCAGACTGCCCGGGGGGAAACTGAGGGGCAACGCTCTTTGGAATCCCTATAAGGTTTTGACAAGATTTGTTGCTCATGAACTCCTTGACCTCCTCATAATTGCCCAGCATGTTTTGAATTCGGCTTGACAACTCATCTCCTTTATTAGTCTGCAACAGAAGAACAAAGAGGTGGACATTTCAAAAACCCCCCAAGAGATCCAGCTCAGGAAGAGACATTCTTCAGGATCTTAATAACCACACACCACCATGAGTGAAGTTAGGTAAGCTCATCTTGATCCTGCAAATCTCTCCAAAGCAGATGGGACTGCTCAGCCACTACCAAGCCAAGCTTAGTGCACCTGCAGCCTCCAGGAGCGCTAACATCAGATTCATTTGTTACACCCACAGCTGCAGACAGACAGGCAGCCAAGCTACTCCTGAGCACCCTCCCTCAAACACAGGAGGCCAGCCTGAAGTCCATAATGCTCTTGCACAACTACCAGAGATTCAAGCACATACTCTGAGGAATTGAAATTAAAACAGATAGTAAGATGCCATGTTTGTATTTATCATGCTCAAGTCTGCTACACCCTATGCAGAACCACAGCTCTCCTCTTCTACCCCAACCTTCTTTCCTCATCTCTTCCCCTCTTACCTTGTAGGGTTCTGCAAAGAGGGGAGTTTTCTCAGAGAAGTGTTTTCTGTCTTCTAGAACCTCCTGACTCCGTCTCTCTTTCTCTCGAATCCGCAGCAAGTTTCTGTCCTCATTGCACAAGCTTCAGGAAGGAGAGAAAGGAAAGAGGATTAATGTGGTACACCAGTGCTATCAACAAATATCTACTCTGTACAGAACCCCTGGTTTCAGACAAAGGCATACATCCAGAATGAAAGCAACTTTGTAATCCATAGGATGGTTACAGCTGACAAATCAGTTACATCAAGAATTTGCTGCACAACACAGTAATGTGGCACACAAGGTATATGCATCCTTCACAGTGATTTCTACTCCTGATACCATCCTTCAAGAACAGTGGGAAGGAAAAAGCTATCCATCCATTTCATTGTGAAACAAAATGAGGAGCAGTCAGTGGGGGTGACAAGCACACCAGCTGGCAAATCCATTTGCAACAATAACTGTGAAAAACTAACATTCTTGTTGTTCAGACTTCTCCCCCAACTCTTCACCCAGGAGTAAAAGAATCCACTGTTTTGAAGGTGTTGCCACTTTTAAAGAATGAACTTCGCCTACTTGACAAAAAACAAGGCAACGCTACTTGGCAATAAACAGGCTTGAAAGCTGCTCACCAGGAAACCCATGCAGTTGCATTTAAAGCAATCACACAAACATATTTAGAAAGGTCTCAGAAATTCAGAAAACACCAGGTCAAATCCCCCTGTTACTCCTCTACCACATCTGCATGCACTCAACTCCAGCAGCCCCACACCAAAGCACCAATAAATCTGTGTCACATGCACAGCAGAAAGACTTCATGGAAAGCCACATCCTTTAAACTACACCTTGCCTGAAAAACAAGGGAATCTCTTGCTCTCATCTTTATAGACACTGGGGAAGGAAAAGCATGCAGGCATCTCTCTCCTGCCCTATTTCTACTCTACTGCACAGTCTACTGTATACATACAATCCCTATATTCCTCTTCATACTTGCAAATTCCCAAGTGTCCGCTTTGCAAGGGAAGAGCCTTGTCCTCCCCACCAGTGACATCTTCCCAAATGCTACATCAATAGCCACCTACTGAAAGTTTAATCATCCCTAGAGAAGAGGCAGAGGACTGGCTTTGCTGGAGCAGTTAACCAAGAGGTCAGACTGCTGCAGAGGGGGTTTTCTGATTCAATGGGAGCTCTGGAAAATGATGCTGACAGATGGCAAATTTCTACATACGGAACTGCAGTAAGGATGTACTTGTAACACTAAGGCAGAAAAACACATTCGGGGGTTAGACTGTGCACGTTTAGCATAGTTTCCAACTTTGCTAGTGTCAAGCTGTTTCCAAATACAGCAAAACAGAAGTGTCCAGTAATAGCTATGTACCCTACTCCTGCAAACAATTTTAAAAATTCATAAAAGAAAAAAGAAAGTAGGAATCACTGACCCCTGCTTCAGTAAATACATACAATCCTTCTGTAATAAATTGTATAATGGAACCATTTCCCCTGTACATCTGATGTAATTTTTGCATGTCAGCAATTTCCTGTCTATAAGCAGTTAGTTGGGCAGTTGCACTGTGTGTACCAGAAAAGCTTTGTGCAGTCAGGTGTGGGAAACACCAACTGCAAACCACAAAAACTTAGGAAAAATAAGGCAAACTAGAAGCAATACTGGCTAGATTTACTATCTATCTAAAATGGTATGCTTACAAATGATTTTTTAAAAGTGAATGTGCTTCACAAAAAGGCAGGTCACATATTATGACCCTGAAAATTGCTTTTTACTAAAACACTGTGCTTACATCCACATGGATTACGGATGTCCTTCTATTTCTAGGCTGGCAAGCACCCAAACTCAGAGTAATCAAGTTGTTTTGCTCAGAGGTTCTGATTACATTCAAACAAAAGGAAAACCCTAAACCACTTGAGTCTCTCACAACAATAATATTTATGATATTATTGTGAGAAGTAGCTATGTTTCCTATATGTACCCTGACACTGAATGTAAAGCAACTTATGTGCTGCTAGCTGCAAAGACAGCAGCTGTAATACCTCTAAAGGCCTTTTCTTTCCCTGAACCTTCCTTGACCCCAAGCTCTCTTCCCAGCAATAAATTCTTTCTAAAGAGTGTGGAAGTGGGGGTAGACGGGAAGGGCAGGGACACTGCCTATTTGCCATGGTGCCAGTTGCTGAAGGTTTAAGAGGAGACAAAGGTGACTGCTCAGGAACCTCCCAGCAGACACGGGTGCTCATGCACGTACGGGAGTACCGGGCACTGCTCAGTCTTCAATACCCTCAAGGGGTACCATGGCCCGGGCTGCTGGCCATGCACAGCCAGCTGGCCCTGCAGCCAGGCCAGGGGTCACTCCCCTCCCCTTTGCTGCTTGGGATCACCATCCACCCCCTGCCTCCCTGTCTGAATCGGGTCAATGTAATTTTCATTCCAAGTTTTTCTCCAGCTTCATTGAGCAGAAGGAGCTATGGTTTCAAAAGCAGAAGGATAAGGGGAAAAAACACTAAGTAGCTACGTATTTAATAATGCAGTTGAGAGTAGCAGCCTTCCCTTCTCTAAGCTGCAGACGAGACCTTAAACTGCCTGAAGACAAGAGCTAAAACCCCTTCCAATTCTATTTTGTTATTTAGGTGTCATGAAAACCTTTTGAAAACCTGGGTTATGCTGTAACTCACACAGCAGCTCCCTAAGGTCAAGTGTCAGGAAGCCAGGCAGAAAGCCTCTGAGAACCACAGTCAGCTCAGGCCCTGCGTGGCCCCATGCCAAGAGGAGAGGAGGTCTCCATGTCCTGCCAGGCGCCAGCAAGGAAACCCATGCGGAGATGCCGTCTGCCAGGCTCCAGTGCACACACAGCCCCAGCCCCGCTACTGCCCAAGCTGCGGGGAGAGCCCCAACTCCTGCTCTTCAGGAACCTCTTCAGACTCACAGCTCTGACACTCAGATTTTCCTAGAATGAGAACTCAAGAAAAACCTCAAAACGACCCCCAAGCTCTTTCTTGCTGGTTTGCAGAAATGCTTTGGGAAATTGGACCTCGAGGCTTGGCATCAACACACCAAGCACATGGGAGCCTGGGAGTTAGGGGACACATGCACAAATCACCCCCACCCCCCAAAAAAACCAAAACAGTGCTTTGATACAGACTGAAACAGTACAATTCTGCTAGGCTCAAAGCAGCCCAAGGTGAAGGCACTGCGCTGGCTCCCATAACAAGGGATTTGGTTCAGGAAGTTCAGCAAAGCACACGCCCAGATCTGCAACATCATCCAGACTTCGGTCTGTAACAGAAGCCATAAAATGCCGACGTGCTCTGAAGCTGCTCTCAGTAACATGCCAGCCCTTACAACATAGGTTCAAATGCTGATATGTGACAATCCAGACCATGACAACATTTTCAAAAAATAGACTGGTGCAGGAAGAAATTCTGTCTGTTCTGTCCTGCGTGTTCTCCAAGTGAAAATGAAATTAAAATAAAAATCTGCTTTAATTGCAATAATATCTAGTACCAGCTCCTTAAAGGACTTATCCAGGAGCAAGGAAGGAAGGTGGAAAAAGGCTAAAAAGCAAACACACAGAAAACACTCACTTCCCTCTCAACATGCAGAACCTCTTCCTCTGAAACATTAAGACACAACATTTCATTTTAGTACAACTGCAGGAAAACACAAATTTATTGAAACTGTTTTGTCATTAACATTGATTCTTTTTTTAATGTGAGAAAATGCTGATCATGATTGAGAGATGTATTTTTGCTTAAGGTAAGACACATCGTCCCCAAAAACAATTAAACAGAGATCACGAGGATGTATCACAACAGCCTTGCTGCAGCACCCCAGCTTGGTTCCTATTAAAATATCCACAGAAGAATTACCACAATTTATAGAGCCAAGATCACATCTGCAAATATTAAATATTCAGTTTCATTTATCAACCCACCAGCTTGAAAAGAAATGTGGATAAAGTCATGGCACAGAAAGCTCCTGAGCATCACAGCTGTGCTCATCTCTCACACTGGTATCACCTACACAGCCTGACAGTGAGTGCAACACAAGAAGATGGAAGGACAACACTACAGCTAATACCAAACAGCATCAAAAGCTCCCTGTCCCAACCTTTGCTTCCTTTCCTTTATGGAGACATCAACGAGTTATGAATTGCTGAATCTTTTAAGTTCTGTTTCACATCAAACACTTTCTCAGAAAATACACAGTTTGAACATACACAAGTGGTAAGAGAAAAACATAGGGTAGAAGTACAACAGTTAGTCAATAATTTTCTGCATCATCATCATCAATCAGCTTTGGTACATGTTTCCCAAAAATACATATCTTCACACTGAAGTGATATGAATTGAAATTAGCTTTTAAAGATTTTGCTTCCTCTAAGCTCATCAACTCATTACATCTATCCAGCCCTGTTTACTGACTAGATGACAGGGGCATCAGACCCACTGAGCAAGACATAAATGCCTCACAGCCCACCCGTTTATCTACAATGACTGTGAGAAACTTCCTGTCAAATATTTTTGGACAAAAAACGTGTTCCAAGAAAATTCAGCACTGCTGCAATCTTTCCTTCAAAGCTTATGGAAAAATGATCCTGAATACACCTCTTTTTATGTTTTAAACACAGAGCCCTCTAGGTTACACAAAAAAAAAAAAAAAATTGAAGCAGAGAAAGCTGGGATGTTGTAACAGGCAGAAGGGAACTGCCACTTTGCTTAAGTAGAAGCTAAGTTGGCCTTTGCCAGGAAAAAAAAAAAAAGACAGTTCTACTTTTGTAACATTAATCATCTTCTCACTCAGCCTCTCCTATGGTAATCTTTGGGTTCAAATTCTTACTTATTTGTTTCCTCCCACTGTTGCCAAGTTTAAAATTATATTCATTACTCAGCCATTAAAAGGCTTTTGCTTCCTTTCAGCATCAATAGGCCTTTGATCATCAAGCAGTTCCCAGGAGTAAGCCTGATCTTTTCCTAAGAACTGAGCCCCTGCAGCGACCAGCGACTTTTGCAGGAACTGGGAACTCTCAGATGTTCTTCAAACATGACAGATCCTTCATAGACTGAACTTAAACCCCGGTGCAAATGGGTATGCACTTAAAAACACACCCCAAGATTTCTCAGCCTGTGGTTCACGAACCACTGAAGTCTCAAAAGAGGAAAAAGCAGATTTGTCAAAAGATGCAAATAACTGACAGTAACAACCTTTTTCGTGCCTACTCAAGAAAGGCAAACTAGTGAAAAGTTTATGACTTGGACTTTCCCTCACCCTGAAATGTTTAAAATTTATTATTTAGTCATAAACTGCCACGTACAACTGCAACTTAGGAAACCTGTAAAAATCTGACAATTATAGAGCACATAACTATGGTGCCATAGCCGAAGACCGGCACAAATCAAGAGGCAGCATCTGCACTTGTGTTGCTGCAGAAATGAAGTCTCTAAAGTAACGCAGGCTTTCAGCCTCTCCCCATGGTAGGTGACGTTAATAGAACAGTCAGAAAAGGTGTTAATAATAAGTTAGAAGGGGAACACGAAAGCTGTCATTCTCCATTTAAATGCAAATATATTAGAAGGGCCTTTAAGAAGGTGTGATTGTGTGAAGTGTAATTACAAGGAAAGCAGACAAGGAGTTGATGAATTTAAGGCTTTGTTTGTTCTGGATGGGGCAGGCAAAGCAGGAAATGTGAAAAATTTAAATCACCGGGTATGTGCAATGAAAAATCCTGACCACTTCGCCTGTGCAAGGCGTTCTGTACGAAGCAGGCTCAGGCACACATCCCAGGATTTCCTCCAGCCACGTGAGTGGTCTGACTGCCATTCAGCCCTGAAGGCATGCGTGTCTTTGTGGGTAGGTGAGTAAAGATCTGCAACTCCGGTGCTATTTCAGTGATCGGGTATGCAAGAAAGAATCCAAGCTGCTGGCGCCTTGGCTGCGGCTGAAGGAGCAGCTCTAGAAGCGCAGCCTCGGATGGGACCCGAGTCCAGGACGAGTTCCCCAGATTATAAGAGCCCTCTCATAGCTGCACAACAGGCAGCCTTGATTGCGGTGACCCAACCGTGACAAGACCGAACTTCCATGTGAGCAGCATTTGCAGGCAAGAGGAGCCCATCCATGTCTCTACTCACCTCATCAGCAAGATCAAAAAGTTACCTTTGTCAGGATACGGATAAAACAGCTGCCCCAATGGGTTTATTTTGCAGAGGTGACAGTGAAAAATAAGTTATTCTAAACTTCACTCTCTGTATCAAAATGGGAAGCATCAGTTTGCCTCTAACTCATCTACAGCGCTCTGTTGCACAGCTGAGCAAACATTTTCACACAGCCCCAAGTGCCTCCTCGCACAGAGGACGCAGGGCCAATCTGGTCAGGCTCAGCTGGTACACCCAGATCCCTCTGACAGCGTGCTACATCCTGCCTTTGTCTGAGAATCCGCTGCCACGGAGAATCGGCATTCCCTGCTGAGCAGATCCTCCTCCAACCGAGAGGGGACTTTGACTCACCCACGATTTTCTCAGAAGTGACCTTTTCCTATTTTTATGGATTTAAAAGTCAGCTGCAGTCACAGAGTCTCTCATCCACAAAATGCAACCTGGCATTATTCCCGACTCGCCACAGGGCAAGCGCAAGAATGCTGGCACAGCAGGGTCACCAGCCCTGTGCCCCAGCCGCTGTTGCACAACTGTTCCAGCGGCACCTTCCCTGCCTCTGCAGCACCTGGAGCTTGCTGCGAGCTGGATTTTTCCCTTAATGAAAACGGAGGTAAAGCACTTTGCAACTGCCGTGAACTGAGCATGTAGACTTGAACTCACACGTGGCCATGTCAGAGCAGCACGGTGGCAATTTGGATTGTTAGTGTTCAGGTAGTAGGCAGGCAGCAAGAAAAATTGAGGTGAGTACACCCATTAGAGACTCAGTTTGACACAATCTGCTCTCCACCAGGATTAACAACACCTGGAACACCTCTCACTACTTGGGAATGGACTGCCCTGAAGCAGTACTCCCTCCCACAGTGCTTCTTCCTCTTGATTATCTACATGTCACTTACAATAAAAAACATCATGCATTTCTCCTGATTGTTTAAGTCAGCCTGAGACATGTAAACAAATTTAACTCATTGTCTTACAAACCCCAGCTCAGGAAAATTATGTGACTGAAGTAAAATCGGTGGAAGAGTGCCAAATCTCAAGTTTTGTTAAGCCTGGCCAGATCCTCCAGCACTCTGCACTTCAGTGCCCAGCTTCAGCTGTTATCTCTAAGCCAAATCTTTCTGGCAGTACTCTTTAAATCAGCTGCATGAGCACAGGAGCAGGGTAACCACCACATGATGAGCAGCAATCCTTTTAGAGCATGTACATGTGTGCACAACTGCCCAGCACAGGGAGAAGGTGTTCCCCAGTGGAAACAGAGGCAGGATGGTGATATTTTATTAAATCACCCACCACTAGCAAAATATCAGTGTCTCTAACGCTGACAAGGCACACTTGAATAGTCAGAAGTGGTTATCAGCTGCTGCCCAAGCAGTCTGAAGGCTTTCTTCAGTGAAGTGGTGCATGAAATCTCCCACTGTACCCATCTGCCTCTGAATTCCTCATCCCAATGGCAGAAATCCAGCACCTGGCATGAACTGTTGCAGGCTTGCCTGGGAAAATGCATAGGGTACAACCTATTCTACTTTACATAAAACTTATCCTACCTGTTATTTTGCTTTTGCCTTGAAATACCTTTCATGCTGTTCTTGTTGTTCAATAAAATCAATAGATTTAAAAGCAACAAGAGAACTGTGTGTTTGCAGTAGTAATGCACAAAAAGCAGAATGTAAAAATGAAATCAGGTTTCTATTTCTTTAAAGTATGCTCTAAAACAATGTTCTTTACTGGCAAACCATGAGAGATTAGGTAAAAAAGCTGTTGCAAACTAGTATTATCTGAAAAGGAACCAAATACTTAAGGGATCAAGAACAAGCATTTTTACGTTTCATATTTATTTCCCAGACCTATTTTAATTTATTTTTTCACACAACTGCAACATTTTAATTCACACACATTTCCATCTTAGTGGTTATAGGAAATTAAGCTATGCTTGCTTAGACCTACTGTTTCTTCCCACCCAATATTCAAGTATTTTATTCCTCATGTAGCACAGAAGTACTCAGTCAAGCAAAGCCCAATGGTCCCCTCCAACCCAGTTTCTCCACATCCTCATAACAATTATAGAGCTTTGAAAGAACTTTCAGCTAAAAGGTCTTAAGATAAAAAGCAACTTACAGCAATGTAAAAAAAAGAAAAATAACAATCCAGATGATATCAGCTGTTAAATTTCAGAAAACTAATGTTTAATTTTCTATGTCAAATAATTTTTCAAGTTAAATCAAAGATTCAAGTCTTAAAATCTATTTTGCTACCTTAGTTCTTTGAGAGGATACTGAAATGCTTACGGCATGTGCAGAAAGTCAAATGCAGTAAAATCTCTATTTTAGGACTACATTAAAATTATTCAAGTGAACATGCCTTTTGTTCATTGATTTTATAGAATTTCCTAAATGCCACTAAAAAACCCCCAACGTTGCTCTTCTCCACCCCAGCAGAAAAAAGAATTTTAACAAGATACAGAGTTCATAGAAGAAAACCCGAAATGTTTAGTGAGCAGCTGTTTCATGGGCGTGCATTTTAAATCCCTTCTCACACAAAACTTCTCACACAGATACCATCCCTGCACATCTGGCCAAGTGAATATATCACTGGGTTTTCCCCAGGAGCCCGCTATCAGCTGACCTTGTCCATGCTCTGACAAGCAGCTCCTATTCCATCAGTCACTCTGCCATGTGGTCCACAGGTGCCACAGCCTACACGTGTTGCCACATTCTTGCTTGACACACAGCTCAACTAAGCTTGGTTCCCTTCAGCCATCCCCAAACCCCTGTTTCTTAAAGAGCTGACTTCATCCAGCTTGTTGTAAATTCTGTCAGACAGCTTGAAAGGGCTGGCAGTGAGACCTCTGCAGAGCCCAAGAGCCTTTCACCTCAGATTTCCTGCACAGTCCAAAGGGTCCTCCTTTCTTCCCTCTGTGACCATCCCAGCTGAGGGCCAACACAGGCTCCTGGAGCTGACATCTCAATGCAGCTCAAAGCTCAGCCCAGTGTAAAACGTAACACCAGCCTGAGAACTTGCTCCTTTCCCGACTGCAAACCTGAAGCTGTTCAAAGAATTAACTCCACATCAAATGCTATCAGTGGTTTAATTTGTTGTGAGGCATATCAAAAGCAAAACCTGCAAATATGAGCTTTTGAAACTGTCTCAGAAATATGGATATGTGCAACTCTGCCTCCTGAATCTTTAATTCCCTGCAGCCTATTAAACACAAGAGCAACTCCATAACATTTCTTGTGAAACATTCTTACTGTAAATCCTTCCCAAACAACTGAGTAAATCAAATCTAACATGCTAAGAACAGGATAGTACTGTAACTAAATTGAGATTAAGAAAAGTTAAAAAATATCAAAGAGATGAATTCTTTCATACTTTCATAGGAATTGGCAGCAAACACATCATGCATGAAAGAAAGGTCTCCTGTCCTTTTGAGTTTTTCACTTACATAACAGCATGTACCAAGTAACAGGTTGGACAAGTCTTATCTGCATAGCAAGGACTACGTGGAAGCATAACGAGATTAGCAATGTTTGTTGAAAAGATCTGTTTATATGCTGAAAAGCCTATTTAAAAACCTTTCCTGCATTCTCTGCCAGATTCTAATTATTCCAGGAGCCTTTTCTAATTTTTTTCATCTATACACAGAAGGGCCTGCTAACTTTCCTATGGTTTCTATCTGGTTTTCCATTTTATTAAGAGGTGCACATGCTCTGTAGCTGACTACCTCTCTGTGCTGGAGTTTCAAACTGCAATCGAATCATCAGCCTGAACAAAGCAGCTCATTGTCATTCTGAAAGAACTTGGCAAGTGTTCAATCTAAGCAAGAGCAATAATCCATGACAGGGTGCATTAGGCAGGTACTGATGCATGCCTAATGTACACTGCAAAGCATATACCCCTCCAAAACACACTCTGAACTATCTTATCTTTCCTTTTTCCTGCTTTTTTAGAATGTTTACATAAGCTGTTACTTTTAGCAACTACAAAAAGCTATTCCTTTAAGGAATAATAATAAACTGGATACAAATACTTTGCCAGTTCAATTCTGTACACAATTATTCAACATATTTCTGTTTTTCCAATTCAAAACCAAAAAACCAAACCAAAACAACAACAATAAAAAACCCAAACCAAAACAAACACGAGCCACTTTTTCACCACATCATCTGCACTTCTGTTTAAAAAGCACCTATTTTTCCTTGGTTCAGGAAGCAGACTGTGAAACCAGAAAGTGCTCAGCACCACCACCATTAGCCACACTTGCATGCAGGCAGTGGGAACGGCACCCTCTGGCTCACACCAAATCAACAGCCAGCTCCCGTTCCCACGGGACAGCAGCACGGCTTTGGCACTGCCGAGACCACTGCAAACACTGGAAATCTCTGAGCTGCCTGCTGCAAGCCTGGTGCTGGGACTGCATCTGTGTGAGCCTGGCAGAGCCCAGCAGGCACCGGGCACGTCCCAGACCTGCCAAGAAAGGCTTGAGCAGCGCAGGGGCTTCTGCAGGCAGGTGAAGTCAGGCATCCTTGCCTAAGGCAGCACCAGCAATCCAGGAACTACATGTACAAGGAGCTACATCTCAGGAAAGGGGAGTGCTGCTGGGAGCCAGCAAGGCCAATTCCAAAGCAATTACCTCGCCTCCCTGAGCAGCACCTGAGTGCTCCTGGAGAACGTGTTCCCTGCTAACCTATTCTGGAAAGCACACAGCTGTACACCACATCAACAGCCAGCTCAATACCCAGCTAATAGTTGTTTCACCTGCTGCTGCTTAACCTAGGTGAGATATCTGAAGGATGGACAGAGTTTCTCTAAGAACTAATGTATCTCGAAAGGCATTATCATTGACGTGATAATGTCAATGTGCCTCTGAGCACATCTCCTTGGCTGCCTAAAAACATGAGGTATTTGTTGTGAACCACATAACACATCAACCCCCTGATTTTTACAGGGAGGCAGAGGGACAATGTATTTTCTAGCTGAAGTAGTAAACTACTACATGCCAGGAGTTATCTGCCAATAATTGGGCAATGTGCTGATTAATACTTTTTCTGGGTTGCCTAAGGACACTGCATGCATGAGTTTCTCGCCACTATTAATCACTCTTTGTGTTTTTATCCTGGTAGAATTTACATGTTGCACACAGTGAATACCCTGAATGAGGCAATTTCTACCTCCAAAAGCACTTACTATTGTCAGTTTATATGCCCTGCTTAGCCCGATGCTCAGATTGGCAATAAATCATCATTCTTAGCAGCTGAAGTGTTTAGTGTCTTTCATTCAATATTCTTTCCTCCTCACTGTTCCCCCTGGAAGTACAGTAATCATGTGCTGAATAGTCATTTACAGCACTGCAATTAAGAGATTATTCCATTAGGCTTTGTATTTCTATCCGGTTTTATGTTTCCATTAAAAGCACTTTGTTAAACAATTGAGCAAACAACTTCATGCAACAGCAGGAGCCTCATGAGCTGATACCTGTCAGGCAGAGCCCAGGATGGGCAGGAGGTGCTCATGGGTCCAGAGACCCTCCTCTTAGGCAGGATCCGAAAACCAGGGACAGGATGGGCAGTGACTGCTGCCAAGAGAGTGGGTGGAACTGGGGAAGAGTCCCTGACCAGGCACCTGTGAGTGGGTGCATTCCTCTGTAAACACAGCATCATTTCTTGTACCTCTAAGAGCAGAGCAAAACTTCCAAGGAAGTTCTACTTCCATAAAAACTGATCACCTCTTCAAGGAGCAAAACCTGACAGTCAAAGAAAGTCACATCTGCCCAGGCAATGACTGTGGTGATTTCACACCAAGCTTGTGACCAAGGCTGGAAAATCCCACCAAAGTGCCTCAGAAATACACGCGGAGTTTCACCAGGCACATCCAGCATTCTGCCCACTCACTGGTGACTCAGGGCACTTCCACCTTCTGATAACGCCCTTCCAAGCCTCTGCCCTTACCACTATTTTCATGGCACAGCCAATGAGCTCCTGTCTTCAACACCAAGGTGGCAACTTGGAAGTAGAATGAATCAGCACTGAGGGGTTCCTCATCTCTGCCCTCCCATGAATGTTTCTGACAGCAGTCACTCCCTGCCCTCAGGATGAGCAGGTCTGTGCTCTGCTCACCAAGCGACAGAGTAGATGCCCTACAGGAACCACTGCACCAAGCTCCAGGAGAAGGTTTTACATTCTTACATGCAGGCTGCTGGACTTTTCCTCACCCCCTGTCTGCCCAGAGCTACACTCAGAGCCAAGCACACAAAGCCCCTTGAACAACCTGTGTCCAAGCAGGCAGCTTCCTGCATCATCACAGGGATGCACTGACTCAGGATTGCTTCATCTCTCTGTACTCTCTCGCTGGCCCCGAAATTCATTAATGAAACATCCACAAACAGAATGAGTAACACCTCCAACAGCAGCTGACACCTCACATAACCCAGGTAACATCCAGTCAAGCCATCTGTAGAAAGCTAGGTATTTTCAAGAAAAATGCAAGTTGATCACAATAATTTGGAACCACAGGATAACATTCTCCACACACACTTTTTAACACATTCAGTAATTTTTCCATCTTGCCCAATTTCTTGGTTACCACAGTGACTAAACACGGGCTGAAAAAAGAGTAAAATTCTGCAAAACAAAACCTGCTGTAAGTACTTCTGGAAGCCACTTGAAAAAAGGGAGTAAGGAAAGAGTCTCACTATTTACGCATTTTTCTATTCTTCTTGAAACTTCCATTAATCCTCAGAACAGCTCTTAGAATCCTTCCCAACTAGCAAATTGTGCCTTAACTCCCCATTTTTTTCACTTAACAGCCCTGCTTAGAAATGTGGAGCTTGTAGTAATGCATACAACAGAGAAAGAACACAGGAAATTGTAAGGTTAATACCCCTCCCTTTTCTACATCTCTTTTTCTGTCACTCCTCAGTTTCAAGCTGTGAATCAGGAATCCATTTTGAGCACTTGCTTATACACATGCAAAACCTATTCTCTGTGTAAAAGCTCCAGGTCAAGAATTCTTTTTGAGCATAAGCTCAAGCAGAGCTCTTTACCAGGAACACCCTTTTGAAGTGGACTTGAAAACTTAAAATCCAAAGGAAACTAGAAAATTAGATACTAGCATAAATTCCTCTTTTCACTAAAGTACAACATTGCCTTATGATACACAGTTTAAGTCTCTCAAAAGATATGGAAGGGGTAGATCAGCTGGAATCCAGTGTACAAGCTGAAGGCTACAATTTGGCCCCAAATAAGGACAGCATAGAAAAACCCAGAGGAACCAATAAAATTTGGAGCAGCAGCTGTAACAACACCTTGTGTGTTCACCCTGCTGAGCCCTGGCACATCAATTCTCACCACTGCCTGAGCTTTCAGCACACCCTTGGCCAGCTGAACTCACACAAACCATTTCAATCCTCCTCTGGTTTCCTACTTTCCATTGAGACTCTGCTGAGTGTAAGCAGGATCCTAGATCTTTATCTAGTCAGCGCCTGCACCTCCCTTGCACTCCCATCTTATTTGCACTCACCCACGTGAAACAGAAGAGGAAGGGGTGAAAGAATAGTTCAAGGGCCTTTTAAGAAAACTGCATGGCTTAATTAAAGACCTTTTAAATGCATCTTATTAACCTCAGCAACTGCTACTGGTTGTTCAGACCTCCCCCTCTCCAGGGGAAAGAAAGAAATATTGAACAAGTAAAACCAAGCCATTATTCACTTGGCAGATTACTGTACACAAACAGCCTTTCAAGCTGTTACATTAAAGTAAACACAGCTTATATCAATATCATCTGTACTTTTCCATCATTAGGCTGTGAGGGAGGAGATGGCCCATTTTCAAGGAAGCAATTTTTACAAAAGGAAACCATTAACTTGATATTTAATCGATGAACAAAGGAACAGGGAAGTGAAGAAGAAATAGCCCAGAAGATGGGGTTGGGACACAGAAGAGAACATTCTTCACAGTACCTTCTTTTAGATGGCATTTCTATCAGATTTTTTCATGGGGACAGGGGGGATATTTTCAAACAGAATTTAGATGTTTTCTCCTGCTATAGTTGAAAATAGGACCTTTTCTCCTATTTCTACTGTTTTGACTGGCACAAATGACAGCCAAATCAGAAAGTTACAGGAATAAGCACTGTTAAGGGAGCTGAGTGGAAACAGTACTGAACACAGGACCCTTGGCTGAGACACCTTGAGCTCCATAGGTGTCTCTTTATAACTAAGTACAGCACAGATACCAAAGTCAGTTCTAGCTAAGAACTGAAACCACTGTATTTGGCCAATGTTCAGCCTAAAGGACTGAACGTCAACTAAATGTTCATTAGATTTAAAAATTAACTCAGGCTGCATCTGGCTTTATAAGCATTACAGGATGGGGGGTTGTGTGTGTGTATGGTTATCGCCTTCTGTGATTTGGGGTGTTTTGGTAGGGTTTGTTTAATATGCACAGCTCCTCAGTTTTCAATAAATTCTCTCACAAGTTGATCAAACAGCAAAACAACATCAACACACACTAATACAGTTGCCAAACCAGATCCCAAGAAGGTTTTGGTTGCAATTACCAGATTGTGCAATAATTACAAACTGCTTTCATTTATTCAAGAATTACAGAAAGGAGGTTCTGGCTGTGAAACACTACATCAGCTGTCTATATTGCAAGAGGAAGAAACAGCAATAGGTTCCCTGCACATAAATTCTGTCTGTCCCTCCAAACATGTAGCAAAAAGGGATGTGTAATGAAAGAAACCTTTTTGCTGTCGGTCAGTTCATCCAGTTTACTTAACTGACTTGGAAAGAAAACAACCTTTCCAAATCATTAAGAACCAGACCAATTCACATGTTTAAGTAATGGAAGAACCAGCTTGGGAGCCAAGTTTTAATGTTATCAATTTCTGCAGACTGGCAATTTCATCCATCTGTTTTGCTCCACTGTGGTCCTACTCCTGCAGAGCTGCATGTCAGTGCACCATGGCACCAAACAACAGCAATACTCATCAGTGACCTCATGCTCAGGTAGGTACAGAAACCCCACTTGGGGACTGGCTCACTTGGAACCAAAACCAAGGCTGAAGTCATCCCACCTGTCTATTAAGAGTTTGGAATTGGTTTGGAAGGAGGAGGGAACAACAGCAAATAGTTAAAGGCATCTTCAGAGGGAAATTTTAGACTGAAGCTGCTAAGGTTTTTCTTCTCCCATCCTTGGCTAAACTCTTAATTTTTATTACAAATAAATAGAGAGCTGCAAGGGAAAGCTTTGTGCCACTTAATTCACTAAATGGCCAAGCCTTTTTTCATATGTAAAACACTGAGTTACTGAATTTTTCCAGCCAATTTAGGAAGTTATTTAGGTCTATTGTTCTCAATTCCTCATTGTACAAGTCAACTTCTGCAATGGCAGAAGTACCCCAGGTCTCTGAATAATAGATCTCACTATTACGGTGTTTCTAAAAGCAGATTAGACCTTCTCAAAGAACAGCACATGATTTCACCTATTTTTCTCTCTCCTCAATATGGGTGGTTACAGAGAATCTTCTTGTGCTATAGGACTAGTAGTCTTTTACCCCTGTAGAGCATTACACAGAACCAGGCATTCCCTCTGCAGAGGACCACAAACCCAGCTAAGAAAAGAGAGCCTATTATCAGTTTGCTGAAGCCAGTCCATGTAAAATGGATAAGGGTTTGCAAACAGATAAAGATCACCTACAGTGCTCCAAAACCTCGGCAAAGTGATCACATTCCCTTTAAATATTAAGGCACTTGTTCATCTTGCTTCCAGAATGAAAGTTACAGAATGTCATGCATTAAATCAGAAACCCAAAAATCAAACCAATGACCAATTAGAAGTTAACTGCTGGATAAAGCTGAGCACTCTGCTGCAAGGGAGCTGCAGGGTCTCAGCAAAGAAGGGAGACACAGTGGTCCAAAAAAGCTCTTCGGCCAACACAGCTAGCACCCACCATCCCATTGCCATCCTCCCAGAAGCCATATGCCAGGAAAAGCAGCCTTCTTCACCAGTATCACGGAGCTCACACTTGGGCTAACACAGTTATCTCACCTCTGCAGTGCATTTGCTGCCTTTCAGCTGTGCCAGCATTTTTCACAGCAAAGAAGGCCTGCAGTGACAGACACACAGGGCAGCTTCCAGGTAGTGGCAATTCTAAGGGAGTCTTCTAAAAATCCAAGCAAAGCTCCCTCCTCTGCAGCACAGAGGGACAGACCAAGCTCTCTTTCTATTAGTATGGGTTATTTCAGTAAAGCTAAGAAGAAATAGGTCTCTAGACTGACAGCCTGTTCTTAGCAGAGCCACAGGTTTACTGACATCAGGAAAACAACTTTTCCTAGAACAGCTTGTTCTGCCGAGGGCTTTGGGGACAGGGAAAAGAGAAGCATGTCACCAAAGCACTTCTAAACTGCCAGAATATTCCCTGCCTTCAGATTAGGATGATTTTTCCAAAATAGCCTACGGGGGGAGAAGAGTATTGAGAAATAGCTGCATACCAGTTATGAGGGAGAGTTTCTGAGCTCTGCTTGAAGAGATTAATTATGCCAGTAATATCTTTTTAAGCAAAACCTTACAAACTGCAGAAGAACAAAAAACCCAAAAGCAATTTCTTATCACGTCTCCAATTCTCCAGAGACGTAAATATCCCTTTACTGCTCCACATTTTAATAATTCCTTTCCATTTCAGATGCAAGCAGACAGCTGTATTTCAAAATGCAGTGCCCACAGCTCAGCTCAGGGAGGAGGCACAAGCACTGGAGCTTCTCACACACCTCACATGCACACAACACCTGCTAAACACCATGCATGAAAGAGCTGATCATACACTGCTGAATACATCACTTGCTGCTTACAGCTTATACACTATTCTGAGAAGCAAAGATATGCAGAATAAAAATACTACCATATGCTCAAGTGTTTCCTCTTTTGTTTCTTTTTAGAATAATTCTTACTCAGGTTTTGGTTGAACTGGTGATAGAGGTGTTTTTGTTGTTTGTTTTTCTTTGAGTTTTTGGGGTTGGTTTTTGTTGCCTTTTTTTTTATTTGCAAGTACAAAAATGAAACTCACAGTTCTTGCAGTTCTGAAAATGAGTTTTGCTGTTGTCTCTGAGGTTAACCATTAACAATTTGTTTGTTGAACTTTCTCTAAAAATTACAGCAGGGACATTATTTTCTCTTAACCTGATGGTAATATTGCAAAAACAACAGTAAAGGAAAACTTTAGGTTTCTAGTAGTACAACAAACACTCAGAACAACTGAAAATGACAATTCTACTAACAGTATCTAAGCCTAAACTAATCCAGAAGACAAACATCTTCCTGAAGCATTTGTGACGAAGGTTGCCTAATCAAGTGTACCTAGATACCTCAGCTTGACAATTCTGAAGCATTAACGGGAACAGAGCAACTTCTCAAATGCAGTTTTGTGCCCACACACCTGCTCTTTCTCCCGGTTTGCCACCTCCCCCTTCCTATACAAGAATAAGGCAGCAAAAGAAAGGCACTTTTAAAAAAGCCATGCAGTTCAACAAGGTGATCAACAACTTCTGCACCTCAGCAGCAAAAGAGCTGAGCTGGGGGCTGGCTCTGCACACAACAGCCACCACAGCTGAGAGGAAAGATGGACTACAAGAATTCTGCCTCTCACCACTTTCCACAGCTGCTTGATTCTGTACTGATAGAGAATTCAACTTCACTTCCCTGAATTGTCTATGAATAGGCAACTGTGGAAAATCTCCTCCTAGCACAGGCAGCAGCTCTTGTCTGCTCCCCACAAAAGCATTCTGCTGGAGAGGCAGCTCTATCTTAATCTACTGTGATAACACCTCATTTGGGAGTGATAATTGCCCCAGCCAGTCCCACACTCTTCCCTTTTTTATCACGGACACAGATGAACTGCAGCAGCCAAAACTGTACAACATAAAATAGCCAGTACATTTTCCACTATAACATACTACAGGGGGGGAAAAAGCTCCAGGCTGCGTTCAAGACTGAACAGAAAAAGAACTTTCTCTATTTTTCTGAGGTATCTCTACAGTAACTCTTTTGTCATGCCAGGTAAGCAAATTCTGCACCGCCAACCACCCAGCACCAAAACCAGGCCCTAGGATGACACCCTGCACTCTGTGGAGAACCCTTCCTCACTTCACTGCCCTCCACCTCAAGGAAAATAATGTCACTGTAGCATTCCCACGTAACTCTAAGAAGACATCTTTTCTGTTATATTTTAAAGGTATTTAAAAGCTTCATGTATCATTCACTATGACTCCTCTCAGAAGAAAAGTGCTGAGGAGAATTTATGCACCTCATTAAAAGCTTGTTTCCTGCTCTTCATGCTGCATCTTGCAGTTGTACTAGCAAATGATTTTCTCGTAAAAAGCTGTGAGAAGAGGCCTCTCTTTGTAACACAGATTCAGACACAGGAAAATTACATGACCTAAGGAAACATTCCCTTGTATACCAGCTCAAGTATGCCATGACAAACGTACTTCAAAATTTTCAATGGCCTATTGCAAATTGGAATACCCACTGCTAAAAAAAGCAAACCAACCTGAAAAATCCACTTTCCTGTGAGCATCTTGGTCTTCAGTGTGGGAGAGTTTCAGCTGCAGGTCTGCCTCAGAGCAACTCCATGCTCAGAAAGTCCAGGCAATAAGGAACTGCAAACTGAAAATCCCCAGCAGTCCACAAAACATGCCATAGATCATCCAGACATCTGGTTCTAGAGAAAACAGGTCTGTATTTCTAGGCAGGACTAGTAGAAAGCAAAACCAACAGGGTTTCATGGGATGTTTTAGCTTTCAATAGACAAGTAAACTCCAACAAGATATTGTTTCAGCCCTTCTTGACCTCCACAGCTGACTGGAATTCAGCATCACCAATACTGGCATTTGCCTGTATCAACAGGACCCATGAAACAAACAAGTTATGAAAAGTGTCTTTACATCTGGCCTGAAAAGCCGTGAAATGACACGGAATGAATTAATGCTGCATTATTCAACATAGCTTCTCCTCAGGGAAAAGCCTCAGATTTACTCCCTTCAGAATTTACTGTCTTTCAAATATAGATAAAGCCACATTTTATTTCTGCAAAGCATCACCTTTTTTCTACCAGAACGGGCAGTACAGTCTCCTCTCAAGACTCTTCTGGGTTTAGCTGGTACAACTTGGCTTTAGGGGGTGGAAACAGAGGGTTTTCCAGGCTGCTGTCCATCATTACCCTTCCCTGCAGGTCTGGCTCAGGAGAAAGAGCAGTATGAGCCCAGCAGGGGTGACAGCACAATACTCAGGTTTCACGTTGCTCTGACTGTGTACTGTACTCACCTATGTACAAAGATTTGGAAATTGCATTGGTTCTGCTAAAATTATGCTAACCAGACCACACTGGTGAAATTATGCTAACCATGACCACACTGAAAAGAAAGCTATATACAAGAAAATCCAAAATTATTAGCTTCCAAAACAACAAAGTATTTTGTTTATCCTCCTGCCGTAAATAAGTGTAACTGACAGCATCTACAGACAATTTAAAATGACCTCAAGCAGCCTGAGAAAAGCAGCCTGCATCTTAAAAAAAAAAAGGCAGATATTCATCTAAAGATGCTCAGCTTGCTTCAGCAAAGCAGGTATTTTAATGGATAAAGAAGTAGAAATGAGATGGGCTGTCAGTCTGTCCCACACTCTTCCCAAAGGTCCTGCCATATTCCAACAGCCA
Organism: Serinus canaria; assembly: GCF_022539315.1. Classification (NCBI taxonomy): domain Eukaryota; kingdom Metazoa; phylum Chordata; class Aves; order Passeriformes; family Fringillidae; genus Serinus; species Serinus canaria. The sequence goes on from NC_066317.1 coordinate 15,332,940, forward strand.
CACGATGAACATCACACCACGATCAACAAGAAACTAAATTTGTCCTTATTTCTATCAGCTCTGCTTCTGCTCACAAGTTGCTGAATATACCATAAAAACCTGACACAAGCCCTGTTACCTGGGGACACCACAGGCATCAGATCATCTGTGCACTCCAGAAGTGAGCACATAGAAAGCTACAGCTGCAAACCTACAGCTCAGAGAGAAACTTAAAAACCCCCACAACCCCACATTATACACAAAAAATAAAGTTAACTGGAGGATAGTTTTTCCACCTAATAGTTCCAGATGTAAGCTATTTGCAGTAGCTAATGGGAGAAGCTGATCATTCTCAAACAGCTGAAACCAAACCATGCCCTACTCACCCTGCAAGCATTTCTTAAGATCATGATTTTAAAGAATGCTGTGGTGTCCATTAGCACATCAGTTCCTCAGTTATCACCACTACAGTTTATAAAATGCTAAGGAGCAGCAACAGGTAGGTTTCATCACCTTATTTTCTCTACCCTTCCACCCTTCAAAACTGTGAAGCCCAAATGCCAGGTGAGCTGCTGAGGATCACAGCACTGAAGCTGAGGAAAGGATGCTGGATTTTCTTGTTTCCAAACAAGCATCCTCCCCTGTGTCACATCACTTTCACTAGCTAAAGCAAACAGCATGTGAGAAACAGAAAACGTGAGCAGATGGAGAAGAGCCTGAAGGCCTTGTACAGAGTGATACACAAACCACTACTGAGCTCAGATCACACCATCTCATCAGTAAACTACCTTGCAAAAATTGCCTGTATTTTTTGCAAAGCACAAATAAACACAGAAAGCTCACCCATTTCTTTTGTCAGCTGCCTTGCAGAGCAAACCCTCTGACATGTTTTGGCAAAATGAATTCTGGAGACATGTGGCTTCTCAGTCCCATGCAGCAGAGTTCTAATTATTTATTGTGAATATTAACTCATCCTTTACTATTGAATAAAAACTTCTACACACCCACAAAGCACATTTTTTTTTTAAATGGGATGGATACCCCTGCAGATTTATGCCACTGAAACAGAAACATCACAGGCCATCTGGGAAATGCAACCTCTCTCCTACAGACTCATTTCTGCTGCTCATATGCACTCCTACTCTCTTTAAACGTCTTAAAACGAGCAATAATCAGAGATCTTAACACTGATCTTCAGGCATACAGAGTAACCTCTACACTCACTGTGCTGAAATGCTCTGGCAGAATTTTACAACTCGAGCACCTCACAGCATCCTGACAAAAGCAAAAGCCAACACACCGGATGGAGAAGGAAGGAGGGTACAGAATGGCAGGAACATGTCTTGTCCCCATGTCTGTCTCAAATGGGAGGTGTGGGGCATAGCCCTTCCATCTGCCCTGCAGAATTCAGCCCCACAGTCCCAGCCCTTGGATCATTTTCCTCCCTTCAGTCTGAGCCACTCAGCCAGCAACACTTGATTCTCTGTGCCGTTCACCTTACGGGTCAGGGATGTGGCTCACTGGCCCCAGCACCACTCTGCCCTTTCTTGGCCAGCTGGCTGAAGCTAGGGCTACTGCTGGGACTACTGTGCCCACGTGGCCTCCTGCCACCCAGCAGAATGGCTGTGCGACCTCTGAGACATCAGGCACGTCCCTGGCCTTGGAGCCAAGCCAAGCTCCAGGGCCAGCTAGCATCCCTAGGATTTATGCTGCATCCAGCATGCGGTCCTATTACAGCAACGCTGATAATGCAGGCCAGTAAATCATGCAAAGGGATTATACAAAGGAAAGAAAAAGGTGCTAGAAACTCAATCGTTACCTTTTCGTTAAGTACTCTTTATGCAAAATACTCCCAGTATTGGGAGGGTGGAAGCTGGAGAAGAGCTCAGCTGTTAAGCAAGCAATCAATCTTCCCCTGCTTCTTCCCCAAACTGCAGGGCTCTGTCCTTCTCCAGTTTGTAATTTAAAGCCAGCTCTTGGCTTCAAACCTGCAGAAAGGCCCCACTGTGAAAACGCACCGTGAGTGCCAAACTTATGTGTAGGATACACCACCATTTTAAAATTTTTTTTCCTGCCTGCAAGAAAGGGGAGCAGGGTGGCTGGTGTGGGACTAAAGAGCAAAAAGGAATTTATTTCTTCGGCATTTCTGAAATGCCAATTAAAGCATCGTAAACGCTAAAAGGCATTTAATAGGTACCTTAAATAGCACTGCTCCATCAAGTACTACTGCTTAAGAAAAGCTGCCTCCCCCATGCTGTGAAATTTACTTTAGGCAGGACGCTCCCCAACCCCCCCACCCCCGAGAGCAGGCAAAATGCTGCTTCTTTAAAACCACAGCTGAAAAGCATTTACCTAAGATCGGTGTTTTCGCTTGAATCTTGCTCACTGACAGCAACTAAGTAACTCATTCCCGTACTCTTCTCTGTTGTAACCATACCTAGAAAACGTAACCTAACATTTTCTAGGCTCGCAGCTGCGCAGCCAGCTCTGCGACCCGGCCGAGCAGAACCACTGCCCACCTTCCGAGCCAGGGCTGCAGGCAATGAGAGAGACCCGCTCACGCCGGGCTGGCTACGGGCGAACAGAAACAAATACACGCGAGACAAGTCTGGAGGGGAGAAGAGAATCAATTTCAAAGAGCTTTGAAACAGGCAAGTCCACGGGGGAGAAGGAAATCGGTTTCTAGGAGCTTTAAACTTGTTGGACTGGGAGAGATTTGACGGGGAACAATTAAGACTTTGTTTTTCCTGCTGGAAGAAAGTTTACGCTGGGAAGAGGGAGCGGGCACGGCGCTGAACAAAACGCAAGGACAAAGCCCACCCGGGGCTCGGGGTAAAGCCCCACAGCCAGCTGAGCCTGAGCAAGAGCCAGGGCATCACAAACCCAGCTCCGAGCGAGATGCACCGGGCGCGACCAAAGTTATTTAGTGCCGTACCTCGACTGGGCAGCCATCGCGGGGTTATCCTGCCGAACGCCCTCTATCCATGAGCTCCGTCCGCAGCTGTCCAGGCTCTACCCCGCTGCCGAAGCCCGCCGTCCCATGCGCCGGCCGCCTCCCCGCCGGTGCCCGGTGCCGCCGCGCCGCGGCTCCCCCCGCCCGGGCGGCCGGCGCAGGGCTGGGGCTCGCTCATTTTGATCGACATCCGGGCGCCCGGCCCTCCCCCGGCCGCCGGCAGGGAGGGGGGCCCGCCCGGCCCCGAGGGACGGCCCCGCTCTGGCCCGCAGCCGGCGGGACGGGGTGCCGCCGTCCGCCCGGGCCGCGGCCCCGCTCGGTGTCGCCGCGGTGCCTGGGGCGGCGGGACCTGCGGCAGAGCGGGCCCCGCGCCCGCTCCGCGCCCGCCTCCCCCTGCCCGGCCGAGCGCTCGTGGTACGGCCCGGCCTGGCCCGGGCGGACGGCGGGAGGGACGGGCCCGGCCCGGACCCCTCCTGAGGCGAGCGGGCCGAAAGGGCATGGGCCGAGCTGGACGGGCCGGGGCTGCTCCGGCAGCCGGCCCCTGCCCTCCGCCACGGCCCCGCGGGTGCTCCGGCGGGGTCTGCTTCAGTTATCTGCTGTTTTATCTGGGGTTTATTATTTATTTTATTTTATTTTATTATTATTATTATCATTGTTTGTATTTGGGGGGGGGGCGGTGGTTTTAGAAAGACAGAACAGAACAGCACGAATTTTTCAAAAATCCGGGAGTTTGTAAATCTTCGAAACGAAGGCAGAGCCCAGGTGCAGACCCGCATCCCAGGTGTCCGCGCAGATGCGGCACAGGAAGCCCTGAGCGCGCTGCTGGAGCCAGAGCTGGAATTGCAGGCTGAGGAACCTCTGGGGAAAGGTTTGTTGAGCGCAGATGAAGCTGGTTATGCAACTTCTGCTGGGCTCCGGTCCTGGCCGCGGTTTGCAGACGCGCTCGGAAAGCAGCAATACCTGTCCTTTGCTCTGGGTGTTTCTTGGCACAATTATAGAAACAAACTACTCCTGCAACTGCTCTTAGCTAGGAATTAACCAAGCGCTCAGCAGGCAAAAAACATTCATCCAAGATCCTCTCAACTTTTCTCCACGACTGTGTATGTCGAAGGTTTCTACCGACACTGCAACATTATATTCCTCCTGCTTTTCTGGTTTAAAGCACAGCTTGCGGCAAAGTAGTTGGCAGATACCAGGAGGAGGGTTTGTACTTGATTGTTTTCCTACTCCAGATAACCTTTATGGGAATCTCGAGTCTGAGCTATCTCCTCGGAGATTAAATAAAATTCATATCAGCTCTTTCAGGCAGAACAAAATATAACAGAAAAAAAAAATATTCTCTAGATTTTCCACTGCAGCTGAGCTTTCTCCAGAAAAAAAAATTGTTTGCTTTCACCCAAAGTTTCTAGCAGTTTTCTACCTGCCCCCCTTCAAAAGCACTTGTACATCTGACAAATCAGCGTTTCTCCAAAGAAAGCTTTATGTCAGAATATGTCCTGTCACCTGTTGGCTCCTCCCTCATGTTTGTTTCCAAAATCAGCTTTTCTCACCTGGTTCTATTCACTGATCAGGGGTGCAAGTGTCCTTTTTTTTACATTGTCTTTGTAAGATGTATTGCAAATGAAGGAAAATGTCTCCCTTAAGTAAAATGCAAACAAAACAAATCGATAAAATAAGCTCTTTGTACTCTTCAGCTCATCATAAGCTCAGAAATGCAACACTGAGCTCTCTGTCTTAAAAACCTATCAGGAAAGGCTTCCTACAGGTAATCATCATTCCAAATGGTATTTAAGCTGTATATAATATTTGAGGACCCATTCATATCTACCTCTGCATTGGATGAGAATGGAGTTCTCCAGAGATGCAGTTTGTGATTTAAATACTTCACAGAAATGCAAATCCACCAAAAAACAAACAAAGGTGTGCAGGATGCTATTGTTACTTAATTCTGAACTCCTGAAAAGGCCAGACTGCCAACCTCAGGCATCTGTGGTAAAGCACAGGCTGTGGGTACATTATGTTTCTTTTAAGTCCCCTCTCACCTGCCTAGAGCCCTATCTGTATCTGGACATGTTGACCAGAAGGATATTTCAACAGAAAAAGACTGAGAAGTTTCAAGCATGAAGCAACGTTATTTCCAGATAAGGGGCAGATACTGATACATTGCCACAAAAATTATCCACAGCATCCACAGCAGGGCCTGTAGAAGGAAGATGGGATCTCTCTGTTCACCACTAACAGTGCTGGCCATACCCAGGTGTTGGTTCAGGAAGGGGAATGCAGCATCCCTTAACTCCAGAAAAAATAGAACATGACATTATCCTAATAAAGGTATGATAATTCATTAAGTTTGTGGGACAAATGCCAGAAGCTTGTGGCATTGTGAAACAATTAATCAAGCATGGAGTACCAATGAAGAAGGAACGCATACCAAGCAATAGTAAAATCATTAGAATAAAGACATGGTCAGTAAGCTTTCCTGAAATACATTTGCTGTAGAGTAAAACATTATTTGTTTATACACAGAAATAGGTCAAATCCATGCCCTTACCACACTTTTCAAAACACCTCATTGCACTGCGCTGCACCAGGTTTTTAAACAGACACACCCCTTTACCTTCACTCTTCAGGAGTCCCTGCTGTCCTTTAATTACCATGTGTTCCCCCAGCTCTGTTGACAAGAAATCCATCTTACCGCTGCCGTTTATTGCCACTGATGAGTCCCTCACATTTGGAGGTGAAAAGGGTCCAGTGGATATTGTGTTTCCCAGCCTGAGGGAGCCGTGGGTGGCCTTTCATTTGCAAAGGGCACTTCTGCACCGGGTCAGGAGGCAGGGACTGTGCTCCACAAAGGCTCTGCTGCCCCAGCCCGGTAGAACAATCCCTGACCCCTGAGCCCCTCTGGCTGTCAGAGCCCTTCTGCCTTGCATCCCCCTGCTGCCTCTGCAGAGAGCCAGAGGCTGCACACCTGTAGAGTTGCTCGTGTTCTGGCAATCCCAAATCCTACACAAACCTGCCAAGGACTTGATTCTTTCGTGTCTTTCCCCACTGGTAGGCAAGGAGCCAGCCACACTACAGATGTGTGTGTTGGTGCTGTAAAGCAAGGGCTACAACCATAATGCACAGGGTTTCAGGAGTTCCACATATTTGGAGGAGTTTGTTGATCTCATCCTCAAACTCCTGCCTCCAAAGTCGAGTTGGAAAGTGGGAAAAACTCAGAAACCCATCCAGGCAAGCACACACAAAAACCAGTTCAACAAGGTAAATGAAGCTGTGAGAAATGATGAGTCTGAAGAAGGCTGAGGCAGCAAAACTCTCTGTTAACCCTGACTCAGCAAAGCACTTCCCTCTAGACTTGTTTTATTGCACCTCCTTAACCTTAGCCCTTTCCAGAACCAAAGCTGACTGCCAGGAGCACATCCTCGCTGGGCAAATCCTGGAAAGCACTTGCATTTCACTGGGTCTTGCCCACACGGTGTAGCTGCCATGAGGTTAGAGGAGCTGCAGGGCAAAGGAAAGAAACAGCTGAGCACAACACTGAAAAAAGGGGTAGGGAAGAATACAACCAAAAGGATATGTTGACTTTAAGAAAGAAGACTAACTTGGGTACAGTCTGTTATGCAAGTAATTGCTCTACAGATGTTCGGAATCAAACTCTTCTGAGAAGTGAGGAAAACAAGCCTTCATCTTTCAATATTTAAATTGAAGAAAACAGATTTTAAAAAGAAACCACCTTCTTGCAGGCACCAGACTGTACTAGAGGCTACGCCCTACTAGCTTTTGGCAGCCAACAGGAACAATTTCCATCATCTTACTTGGCATTATTCACTTATCACTCAGAATGCCTTAAAATGTTCCATAACACCCATGAACTTTCACAAGTTAAGGCTCATTCCTTGCAGATGTATTGCAAAAAAAAAAAAAAAGAAGTTAGATGTACTTTGGAGAGTGATAGCAGGTGGTATAAGTGGAGAGCACACTGGCAGCTAAGATCTAAATCACACTGGCAGTTAAGATCTAAATGAGAAACAAAAGGAAACTGCATAAAAACGATCCTTGGGAGGGTTGGGCAGGGACAGAAGAATAAATTTTGCAAGTTATATGTGTGTAAAACCCTCATTGTCCAAACTTCCAAAGAATTGTTCCTGCTAGCACTGTACCCGAAGCATTACATCTGCATGAGGGTCCCACTGAGACCCAGTGTCCAGCACTGATAATTTCCCCACAGATTCAAGTTACAAAAGGCATCAATTGTTTGGTAAAGGACAGCATGTTAGGTTTAAACCTCTTTCCACTCAGTGGTTATGCTTCTTGCATTGAGGGGGAGATTATTTTGTTTAAACAATCTCAACATTTGTCACAGCACCTGGGAAGCCAAGATTTCAACAAATTAATTCCTAGTTATTGCCACTGTTCTGCTTGTCTGTAAATTCCATTATGAAGGCTCAATTTGGGTCAGCTTCTCCAGAAGAGAAAAAGCAGATATTCAACGTCTCTTTTACAAAAGAGCAGCATTGTACACAATAGATGCCACCCAAGCTTTGCTTTAACAGTTAAAAAGGTCAATGCAAAATGCTTTCTTGGAGTCAACAGTGGGAAAAAGGGAAAGTTAAGCAAGCAAACATGAAAAATCTTCAGTTTTCAAAGCAGCAAGTCATTCCAGTAATTGCAACAGCAAACAAAAAATGGTATCCAAACATTTATTTCCTCCCTCAATGTGTGCCTGTTGTGCACACTCTGCATTTAGGTTTGAGTCTGTTACACCAGAAATTTCCATTTTAGATTAACTTTCCGAAACAATTTTGTACTGCAAAATTAAAACACAGAATATTCGCCCCAACACTCCCATAGAGATTTTCAGAGTTGTGTGAATCCCTAGATTCTCCCTAGCATTCTAAATCATCATTCAGTTATGATTATGTTCAGTGAAATACTGCTCAACAGGAAAGTTAGATGGCACCTAAAGAACAGACTGCTTACCTGAGGCAGCAAATCATTTGAATTTTTGATGTGTACTAGGCTGACAGCTTTTTCCACACACAATTCCCAATACTGATAGGATGAAGCACAATCTTTGCATCAAACACACAGCTCAAGAAGCTGAGTTCAGGAAAAGCTTGTGAATGCTGGGAATTCTCCTGTAAACACTCCTTTTGGTTTCAGAGAGACCTCTTAGAGCCACACACACTCATCAGTAGATCATAATGAATGTTTGCAGAGTTTTGCCTTAACTGTCAAGAACCAACAAAACAAATTTAGTAATTGCCTCTCTAGAACTGCAAGGCAGTGGAAGCTGCCATGTGATGTTGGCTCTCATGGCAGGTTTTTCAAAGGACCAGCAGCTGCCAAAGCCAGCATCTCTGCTGAGCTCTTCAGAATTCCTCACAGGGAACCCAACTGCAACTGGATGAGGGACACTGGCTCGAGATCTTCAGGGACATGCTACACAGAGAGCCTGGAATGTCCAACTGGCAGTCACCAACAGTGCTTCTAAACATACAAGCCAAACATGTGCGTCATATGTAGCTAAGAAAGGGAGAACCAAGAGATCCATTTTTCCCTTCTCCCAGCAGTGATGCTGCATTTCAGGTCAGCTCCTAAAGAGAATTTCAGGCTTGGCCAACAGCATGACAAACGAGACTACTGCAACCGGCTCCAGGATGTTTTGCTCAACTTTAAGAATGAATGTGCTGTTAGGGCCCTCCCTTTGGACAACCAAAGAGGCCTCCAATGAATGTCAACATTCATGACAAGGGGAGAAGAGAAAAAACAAGCTATCGATTAAAAAGCAGCACTGGATAAAAATCCGAAGCAAAGTTCAGGAAGCAAGGAGGAAAGAGAAGGGAAAGGATCTTGTAGCAATTAAGCTCCTCATGTCACTGTAGGGGTAGATCCACCTTATTGGGTCCTCAGACACTAAGTTTCAGTCACTACACAGTTGGCACCCTTTTGGCTCATCACACTAAATTAAAAAAAAAAAAAAAAAAAATCCCCTTGCTTTGGTCCATGCAAAGAGAGTGAACTCACTCCTACAATGCTGCTCATTCACAATGCCCACCACCTATTTCTCACCATCTTGTCTGCCCCAAACTTGTCTTTGGTTCACAGAAGAACAGAACTGATGGCATTAACATCATTGTCATGAGGTCTGGCCTGGCCCATGGGTGTGCCATGTTCAACAAAGACCTTGGAAGAAGGGAATCCTGTCTGGAAACATGTTAAAGAAGCCTTGATTAAGTTCAAGATCACCTCAGCAAAAGGAAAGTCTCAAACAAGAAGAAATAGGACAGAAAGTGTTTACATTTCGAGACATTCATTTGCAACATGCCACACTCCTGACTGAGTAAAACTATTTCTGGAAGGGGTCCAGGCTACAGGAGCTTTATGTGAAGCCTCATGAACCAACCCACTTAGAGCAACTGATGTGAAACAGGAGCACAGGTGCTTTGATGATTAGATGAAGCAGCTGAGCTCTAGGTCATGGCTTTAACACCAGGTGAGGGACCATCAGACAATCATTCTGCAAGCCACAGAAGGAGGGGTTTCCTCAGCTGAAGCACAGACCTCACATTGTCACAACATGGGCAGATGGAAATGCAGGCACACATGACTGAACAGGGCGTGGGGAAAGCCTGCTCTGCTGCCAACTCATCTTAACACAGCTAGGAAGCATGTGAGCAGCCAGCAGTGAAGTCTAGATTTCACTAAACAATCTACAAGTTTGGCAAATGCTTTTGACAGAGTCAGGTTTTCAACCACAATGATGCCCCACAGATTTGTGGTTGTGTGGGCATTACTAATCTGACTTATTTCCCCAAGTTACAAATGCTTTTGCCACCAAGTTTTGTTTCAGTTCCTGCGAGAGTTACTGAGATATCCTCCTGAGGCTACCACAAGAAAAATTAAGCAGGGGATTGGGAAAAGCCAGGATGGATTCACCAAAGGCAAATTGTGCTTGACAGAGCTGATCACCTTCTATGGCAAAGAAGTCCAAGTGGGGCAGGAGGTGGACATTGTTTACCTGAATTTCTGCAGGGATTTCCATATGGTTTCCCACAGCCTCCTCCTGGACAAACAGACCCATTATGAGCTAGACAAGTGGTGCTTGCAGTGGTGGGGAACTGGCTGGCAGGAATCATCCAGGAGGTGCCAGTAAACAGCTCCTCTTCAGGCTGGTGACCTGTCACAAGAGGGGTCCAAACTGTTTAATATCCTCACCAGTGATCAGTGTGATTGGACCAAGTGCAGCCTGGGGAGGTTTGCCAAATGGGGAAACAGGCACTGGGAGGTAAGACTCACCCTGCAGGAAGACCTGGACAGGCTGGAAGAGTGGGTACCATGGGTAACTTGGGCTAACATGAGCCCTATGAAGTTCAACAAGGACAAGTGTAAGGTCACAGAACCTGCTTGAAAGACCAAGGTAAGAGCTACACAGAGGATGTTTTTAAATAAACATTTCACTTTGACTAGACCCTTCGTAAGGGCTTTGTTAGAATTATGATTGCTCGGCACAGTTCCCTCTTGGATTCCTCTCCTAGATGAGCTGATTCATACACAGTGAGAGAGGGAACTTTATGTTCCAGAGGAAGGGGAACATTTTGAAATGCCCTTTGTGGAAGTCACCTCTTTCCATTCACCTCTTTCAGCTATGCTGAGCTCCTTCGGACTCTGAGGTGAATTTTTATAAAAACTAACTGGAATGTAACATCATCTACCTCTCCCCATACATAATATGAAAAATTTCTCAAGTCAGGTGCTGATTTGTGTTCTTACCTAGGGCCAAGAACACTGGCAAACCTCAAAATATTAAGTGAATGAGACAACTGGACAACATGACATAGTCAGACTGCACAATAAATTGTGCAAGGCAGGAGGTCTTGAATGGTTTCCCTTGGTTGCACTGCCCAGTTCCAAAACCTTGGGGTGCAGAAGAAGGTTTTTATATCTCCAGGAGCCTCTGATACCAAGCCCAAATTCAAAAAACAAGTTCTGAAAACTGCATTATCCCTGTGTGCCATAAACCATCAAGTGACTGGTCATACAAGAGACATGTAAATAATACCTCTCTCAAAAGAGGGTAATAAAAAGAGAAAGAAAAAAGATAAAGTGATTTGGAGGTGAAGAAGATAAGTGTTCTTGAGGTAAATAAGGTAACTCTCCCCAGCAGTACACCCATGAGGCTGGACACAAAAATCCCACTTGGGCAAATATTTCTGTTGAATCCCGTGCTGAGAGAATGATGATTTCTAAAGCAACCATCAACATGCCAGGGCTACACATCCCTGGACAAGGAGTTTATATCCAAAGTCCCAGGACCAAAAGGCCCAAGACAAGTAGCCTGAACTGCTGGGAGCACAAAGCAGTCATGGTAAGGACTTACCACAGCAGACAGAATTGCTGAATGCTTACAGCAATACAGGGATTTGAAACAAACAAAACAAAATTTAAGCTCTGCTAGGAAAAAAATGCAGCTGTGCATAAAAAAAAGCAGGCTACAAAAAGGGGATGAATGCAGAATAATTACCATATGAATGGACAACCTTGCAGGGCTCACATAACTCCTGCCTAAATCTAACCTTGTTTGCTAGTGCTTTATGATTCCCTGAGAAAAGCAAAGCAGGTAGCTGTGCTTCAGGGAATTATTTCCAGTACGGGACTGGGTAGCATAAACAGATTGTGCTGATGGGAAGACTGGCAGTGTTCTAGAACACTACCATTGAGGAATACCTTCTGATAACCTGTTATCTATAGCATCAGCCTGATTATCTTTTCATAGAAGAGCTGGGAACACAGCCTGTGTCATTATACCAAAACCCAGCTATAGGAGGAGCCAGGCAGGGTCACCTCTGCTTCAGAGCATTCAGCATCTGTTGAAGACATTGAGGGGATAAATGGACTTGACCTTACTTTATAATTATTTATAAATTTATAATTTAGTGTAAATGAACATTTTTTTCCTGGATGCATCAAGATGACCCAGACCAGTTATTTTAATTACCAGGTCAGAGGTCACTGTTCTTTGAGACATGACTATTCCTTGTTAGAAGAACTAACTTTAAAAAAGCCTTGTCACATACTAGGACTGTACTGAACACTGCAGAATCTCAGGACGGATTTGAACACAGGAAACCCACAACTGTGGGGACCATGCCTTATGGGATGTCTTCATTCTCTATCCAGCAGTAGGCTACATGCAGGAGATACAAGGAAATGCAAGGAAAGTTCTGCTGCACTACCCAGCACATTACCACTCAAGGCCAGGGTATTTTTAAACCCACAAATGTTTGACAAGTGAAAATTTATTCCCTTGACAAGTGCTAGAGGAGCTGTGGAGAAAGTGACCCTATTCTACAGTGCATGGCCAAGAACTCTCTTGCTTTATTTTCTAACCCTGTCCAGCTTCCAAAAGGCTACTGCAGACTTGGTCAGCACATCAAATTTGGCTTGCCCACCTCAAGGAGACAGAGAGTTGGTACACACCAAATGCTCAACACACTCCAGTTTCAGGGGGCTTGGTCTGAAAGCTCAGCAGTGTTAGAGGTGGAATCAAAATCAAGTTCCTTTACTGAAGCTTAGAGTTCCACCTCTGACAAGGCTTCAAGGAAAGAGGGTTTTAATGGGATATCTCCATCTGTTTTTGAGGACAGTGCAGGAATATCCAGTCTGGCTTTAAAGACTGCTGAGAAGGCAACAGACCATACAAAACTCCTTGTTACTGAATACCAGGCTACATCTGTGACCAAGTAAACTTGTTTAGAGATAATAATTTGTTTGGGAATCTGGCTATTGTACTGAAGATACAGTCAGAGCCCTACCAGAGAACAGTTTTGACTATGGAGGTCATCACAGTACAGGGAAGATGAAATTCATTTCCTAGAACCCACTTGAGGAAATTAGCAATTAAATCTGCTCCCAGTCCAGTGATTTATCCTTCATGTCACGTTCTCATAGCCGGCAAGATCTTTCCAGCACTTCAATAAAACAAAACCAAACACCCTTTTCCTAACATCTCATTAAGAAGCAAAGCTCCCTGCAGAGCCCACTGGGCTGGCCAACACAAAACACTAGGCATTAAGCCCAAGAAGTGATGCTCAAACCGAGGTCTGAATGTCAGCCACAGGACGTGGTGTTCTGCCTTTTTCTGTTACTTGTTTACCCAAAGCAGCAGTAGAAATTCAGTCATCATGTCCACAGCAATACAAGATTTTCTTTCCATGATGGCTATTATCAATTTTATCAGAAGCTGACATGAACTGGATGGACCAAGATGTGTATCTGCTAGAGATCTATATAGGCCAAAATTTCAGACACAAATGGTCATTTTCATCCTCACTCGCTCATGGGAGAGGCTGGTATGAAACATACTACTCCACAAATTCTCCAATGCCCAGATGTGACAGATTCACCACTGTCAAATATAACACCTTTATCAGTCAACACTCCACTGGACAGGTCACTTGAAATGGAATAGGAACTCCAGAAGGAATTCTCAAAAAGACAGATTCCAGAAGTTTAGTTTACCTCCAATTTCAACCCAGTGGCTGTGCTCCAATTTGCAGCAATCACTACTCAGAACCATGGGAGCTTGTTATCTCATCATGTATGTGTAAGTCTGCTCTTCATTATCTTTTCAGTATATCCAATAAAGCATTAATTTGTATTGGCCACTTTTTGTCAGCATTTTCTTTCCCAGTGTTGAGCTGGCCTTTTCTTCTCTGCTGGCTTGTTCATTCATTTATTTGCCACTTTACCCAGCCAGGAGTGTCATTCTCTGAATAAATATTTGGTGAATGAATGCTCTTAATATTCAGAGCTCTTGCTAATGGCCCTCTTGAAGCTGCTTAAATGCTGAGTAACATTTCCCTGAGTCTACCCCTGAGATCAACTGCACTGAGAAGGCAGCACAGGACAGATTCTCCACTTCAGCTGTGCCAATATCCACAAGCCACTTGATGTTTGCCCCAAGTCATTGCCCCAGTGACTTGTCTATCAGTGGATGTCACAAATTCAAACTTCCTCCCCAGATGATGGTTCTTTTTTCCCCATGCAGGTAGTTTTTGAAGGACTTCAGTTGTAAAGAAAGAAGCTGCTCAGAATCATTCAAGTAACAACAGTAATGAACCCTCAAAAGTTTCCAAGGAGCAACTGGAACCCCTTCTTTGTTGCCCTTCTCTGGCAGGCAAAGACCAGCAAGGAAAACTAAGATATGATAAACTACTAATGGCACAGGGCTGCTTGTGTGGCAAAGCATTTGTGCTTCTGTCAGCTAATTCTGGCTGGTAAAACAAAAGGATCCTTTCTCTCTTGGGTTAACATACTGGGTCAGTTCTTTAATTAGAACTATAATGGATTATATGTCAGTTTTTTCCCTAGTCTGGTACACTTCCTGCTAAAAATCAGATACCTATATAAAGGAAAATCCCTTTCAGCTGGAGCATGTCCTGGATGCTTACTCAGCAAGGCATTCCAGTTCTAAATAAAAAAAGCCTCTCAAGATTTTTAGCCCCTGCAAATCATATAGTCAGCATGGTAAGAAAGCGCACAACAATTTTCCTTTCAAGAAATTAGGCTGCTTAATAATTTTATTTCTCATTTCTTCAAAGAGGGCATAAGGATTTTAAGTAATCTAATCCTTTGAAGAATAAGATGAACATATTTCCAACCAGATTTTCCACAGAAATCCAGTTTAAGTCATCCCACAGCATAAGCACATCCATTTTTTTATAAGGAAGTTTGAGCTGTGGGATCTGTTTCAACAAAGTGACCACACCAGGTGTCACAGAGGAGAAGTTCCACCTGCTACCAGAAAACAGACAACCTTCCAGTGTCCTCAGCAAGTGTCAGACTAGAGAGCATTCAATCTTTATTCAATATTCAGCATTGAGACAGAAGCCCAAGGAAATTCAGAGTACTTCTCAAAAGAGGCCAATGCCACCTTTCACCATACATGCATGATTTCTCAGCAACACCTGAATACTTTGTGTGTGCATGTGTTTCTTTTTTTTGTCTTTTTTTTGTGCAGATCTCTGCTTTTTTTGTTTGTGTGTGTGTATTTGTCCTTTTTCTGAGGAAGGGGAGGTTAGGTCAAGTTAGTTATCCTCTGCTTTTTTGTGTGTCCACCATTCAAAGGAAATTGGGTATAACACACCATAGCACAGATCATCATCATATCAGTGAGGACAAGCAGCAAAATCTGGAGTTGTTTACTGATCTGTGTTTCCCATAAGCTGTAATCTGATGCAAGCTGTTTGTGCTGTACTTGCAGCACACTGCAAAACCTGTTCCTACACTGTTTGGCATGTACCTGAAAACATTTAAAAGAAGAATTTAACTGCCTTAACCATGCTGTCTGGTTACCATAACACTTTCTTTTGTTTCTAACACCCAGACATGGCCAAACCCTCTGAACTCACTCTTTATGTTAAAGCAGCTGTAGTGTATTAACTAGCTGTGTTTACTTACTTTGCCTGTATACAATTGTTGTCTTGAAAAATCTTGTCTCTTCAGTTTATGGCTCCTTCACATAGGTATACTGCCAACATGGCTAATCAATTTACCTCTGCTTCTATCTACACAGAATTGATTCTCCTTCCTCAAACTATGGTGCTCTGAAAAATGCACAATTTTGCTGTTATGCTAAAGGGAATAAAATACAGAGTATTACTGAAAAGTGAAAAGGCTCTTTCCTTTTTTAAGTCATGCTCTTGCAAGGCAATGGTCACCTCAGTTTTGGGACACTGGAACACTGCAGGCTACTATTTTGAAAAGTCAAAACCTTGAATGATAACCAGCCTCTGAACTTACTTCCACCCCTTCAATGCAGAATGCAGTTAAATTAGCACTCTTACACCCTCCCTGACAGCACAAAAGCTTCAGTTCTGTCAAGGATTTTTGGGACAGGACTATTGCTCGAGGCTGACGGCATTTATTCACCAACCAATGCTCCCACAGACCTTAAAATGAAACTTTTCTATCAGAACAGTTCTGACTGTTTACAGTATCACTAAACCACAGAGCTACTTAGAATCTGATATCTTGCCTCCAACCTCAAGCCTGGTGGCAGTAAGCAGAGAGGTTACACTGTTGTCAGAACGCTGCTGTAGCACTGCAAACACACCCCCTAAAAAAATGATGTGGTCTCAATGCCCAGGTGTGCTGAAAAACAAGGAGGGAGGGAAAAGAAACTCTTCACCATAGTGTGGAAACTTTCCAGAAGGGAGCCCACAGCTCTGCCAGATTTTTCAAACTGGAGAACAGAGGGACACTGAAAACTTAAAATGTGCACAGCCTTTATGTCTTAGGGGCAGCAACCACAAGGAATGATGCCATGGAAGGCCAAGAAAAATCAGTCACAAGGACACAAAAATACCCAGACCCACTGATCAGTGTACATTAGGTATATTTTTATTTACAGAGTAGAAATGCCTAATCATTTATAAGGTTAGACACCCAATAATTCAGCTTTTTTTTTTTTTTGTGTGTGTGTGTGTGTGTGTGTAAAAGTATATAAATATATACATAAAATTCTATGAAGTAAACATTATTAACTGTGATACAGTTAACATTCACTACTATCCCTATGCTAACAGGCATCTCTTAAAGCTTAAATGCTGATTTCAAGATACCCTCTATAAAATACCTCTAACTGTACTACAAGGACAAAAATTCTGTGCCATGAACACGCTTTCAAAAGAGACTACTAAAAGGTCTTTGTAATAAAGTTTACAAGATAAAAATACTGTTTCATCCCTCCCACTTCCCCACCCTGAAAGAAACAAATACCCCAAAACAGTTACAGAACTGCAGGAAGTAGTATAGGATTACTTTTTTTTTTTCTTCTTTACTTTTCTTTTTAAATTAAAATATTTTTATTTCTGTATTTTATGACATATTAAGGAAGCTGCAAAAAAAATGCAGCTTTATTAAATATTGTTATACAAAAATCTCACATGTTCATCCATGGGGTTGAAGATAATAGTGGTATTGTATGAGCTATCCCTTTCCCTTAAAACTATATACCTCATTTGGAATGATGGAGAGACTTCATAGAAAAGGCATTGGACAGCAACTGCAGAAAGGGATTAGAAAACTATTGGCAAAACAAATAAAATGCTCCAAAGCCTCTCAATCTCCTTGCTTCCATATTTTAAATGCACTTCTGCTTCAGTATTTTATTTGTCTCTCTGTTTTTCTTCATCCTGGAGTTGGTTCAGGACATAAAGGACAACTTGATAGCAGAAAATGTACTGGTCCTGTAAGGAAAAGGAAATTACAGAACATGTGAAAAATGCCTGCACATTTAAGTGCTCTCCCTTGCACTTCACAGTTGTACAGCACTTTTAATACTAACTATACTATTAAGTAAAACCACCATCACCAAATCCCAAAGAAAACAAAAGACCCCTCAAAACAACAACAAAAAAGAAAACCACAAAAAAAAAAAAAAAAAACACCAAACCCCACCCCCCCCCAAAAAAAAAAACCAAAAAAAACCCAAAAAAGGCCACAGTGGAAAAATATGCAACTTCAATTTAAAGCAAATACAGACACTCTTCTGCCACTAAAGATAGTATTTCATATGGAACATTTACCTTTCTTTCACACCAAAACCACCTAACGGAGACTAGGCACTTTACATAAGCAGAAATGAAGACAGCAAGTGAATTTCAAGGACTTGCACCAATGCAAACTAACACAGAACTCAGAGGACAGTGGAACTTCTTTCCTTAATGTGAGTGATAGAGGTGTGGGGGCTGACAGATGTTTTGGGGTGTGAGGTGGGGATGGGGCAGATAATTTACTTATTTGATTTCAGTTTTTTTTTTAACTATGACTTCACAATTGCTTCCCATTCAAAGAAAAAGTTCAGATTTTAAGAAGACCTTGTGATGACCATCTCTAAAGTTAATTAGCTCTAGATCCAGAGTATTCTTAAAAGATTGAACTTCTGGATGAATATATTACCAAAAGAGATCTCAAGACATATCACTGATTCACGGCAGCTACAGTTAGGCCTTCTCTTCAGTTTATAATGCAACTTCAAACCAAAAAAGCTTAGCTGGCCTCCTCTATAAACACATGCTTTTGAAGATGAAAACTCACTTTTTTTAAACACAGATCAAATCAATACAGCATGTTAAAAACAGCTTGTGTTTATAAATGTTAAATACATCCTGCTTCTCATCTGATTCAATTCTTGTGACACAAGTGTCACATTACAGTGCACAAAGACAATTGCTGTGTGCATCACAAAGCTCTCTGGCACTTCAGGTGGTTCAGTGAATGCCTGGGGAATCCAGACCCACCTCTGTCTGAACCATTCCGTGTCTCTGCAGACGCATGGTGCGCACCAGGTCTGAGATGTCGAACTACCAAAACAAACAGCAAGTTAAACACTCAAAAAAGACAGACATGCAGAACAAAGGAACATCCCCAGCATCAAACCAGGGAACAGAATTAGGTACATCAGTAATGAAACAATTCACTACAGCCTATGTTTGCTGGTAGGTAACCAGCATGTGCTGTCTCTGGGCAATCTGGATGTGGCCCTACATCTGACACTCCCCCTTTTCTTGTGTTCTTTCTGGACACAGGCTCTCTTGCTTACTCTAAGCTAAGCATGCAGAAAAGAGAGTTTCAGACATTCAGAGGGAGCTCAGAAACTCCACTGAGCTAAGCGTGACATAGAAATTCTCCAGTTTTTCTACCCCAGGCCACGGAATGACATAAACACAAGGAAGCTAGCACCCTCCTGTGGATCACCCTAGAAAGCAATCCCTGGTTGCGCTGGAAAAGTCAATTCACACACCCCTTCCACCAATTGCCCAAGCCATCATGGCAACACCATTTTTCCCATGCCATGTGCCAGAAGTCCACTATGGTAGATGTCCTTGCAACATACTTCAAGTGGCACCTGGCTGCTGAGGTTCCCTGAGCTAACCCAGTGGATATTAGAGCTCTCCCTGCTTGGGATCACCAGCAAAGAAACACAGTACTGCCAACAGCACGGCACACTCTTTAAGAGATTGCATGGATTCAGTGGAACATACGTCCTGCAGGTCAGGGGCACCCCTGGGACACTCACCTCGAGGTCCCTGCTGATCAGCCCCAGGACCACGTCTATGCAGATGAGGGTGCCCGACCTGCCGATGCCCGCGCTGCAGTGGGTGACGATGGGCCCCGCCTTGTGCACGTGCCGCATGTAGGAGATGAAGGTCAGCAGCTCATCCGGCTGCGAGGGCGTGTCGTGGTCAGGCCAGGCAATGAAGTTGAGGTGGGAAATGTGCCGCACCTCACCCGTCTGAGGAGCAAAAACAACACCACTACTGGGCACGTGGCAAGAATAAAAAGAAAGAAATGGAATTCCTAAAGAAAAGTCTCGGAACACAAAGAAAAGCCTCTTTTCTCCCAAAGAAAAGTCTCAATACAACAAGAGCTGAACTGGAAATAGCTAGTAAGTAATTTAAAAGTGTAAAGTTCACTGTGCAGACTGAGCTGATCACACAGAGGAGTCAAGCAGCCAGGCTGAATTATTAGTGAATTCATACCCCTACATATGTTTCTGTGGCCAACGGCAGCCAAAATTTAGAGTCTCGTTAGTGTAACGAAACCATAGCCTGGCCCAAATGCTTTCTCCTGTAAAGGTCATAAAGCAGCACAAGCTGCAACAAGGAACAGCTGCCCAGTAATAATCACTGGGCCAAGAGGAGAAGCCCTGGGTTGCCTTTTGAGATAGACAATGCAAGTGAAAGCAGGAAAGCCAGAAGTATAAAGATAAATATGGCAACAGAGAAAAAACTCTTAAGTGTGCAGAATTAGATTCACTCACCTGAATCTCTTCAAGCTCCAGCACTCTGATAATGAAGCCCTTCAGCTGCTGAAGCCTCACCAGAGCAAGGCGTAGTCTGTCATTGATCATGGTGGTTTTATTGAGCACATCTGGCCAGTAACGCTGACACTTTATCTTTTCTCCCTCGACCTCCTGAGTCATCATGGCAATCACAGTACAGTTTTGCTCCCAAACCATTTGCCAGAAATCTGCTACAGTAGTAGGAAGAGGTCCTTGGCACGCAATGTAAACGAACTCCTCGTTCCCCACGGGCATGCGAATGAAGCTGGCATTGATGTATCCACCTTCCACCCCGAGAGGGACTCTGGTGGTGTCATCTGTCATCCCCACACAACAGAGAGACCTCATGTTAGGTGTGCACATCATCTCACCTTCTCACAGTACAGGTGCTGAGCCTTACACACTCACACGGCGCTTATCTCCACTGATGCTTCCACAGCTTGCTTTAGAATAAATAAATCACTTAAATACTTAATTTAGGACACTAATCAGTGCTTTTAATAAAGAAAAAGATGTCTGCAGGAGAAATATAAATCAGCAGACAGGAGAGATAAGCGATCTGAACTGCAGCAATGCTGAAAAACAAAGGTTCAGTTTTTCTCACATAGAACTAACCTCTCAGTTCTTACTTCTTAACATCTAAAAAGCAGAATTTTATGTCAGGACATTCACTGAAAATAGTATACATGTCTGTTTTTCCAATCCTGTATGAGTAAAACTGAAAAAAACCTTGTCTGGTTCCACATGTATACATCATTTAAAACACTGGATCTGCTAAAACAAATGAAAAATCTGTGAACATCCATTCCCACCTACCACAGCATAGTAGTATATTGTTCACTGATCTTAAATTGCTTCATGAATGCCTGCTTTATTTTCATCCTTACTAGGATCAGGAATCAAACCATCCCACCCCTGATCGGATCCATCTGACCATACAGGTGGTGACAGAATGTCAACTGTGAATTTCAAATTGAGTTAGGACTTACAAGGAAGTATGTTTTTATATCTGTTCTTTCTCCTGTTCTCCTTTGCTTGTCCAATCAAACACTGATCCAGAGGTTTTAACTCCTGAAGGTTCTGAAAAGAAGCAATTACATGTGCATTAGGAAACACTGATTGGTAATAATAGCAAGAGTGGTTATGTTATCAAGTCATTAACAAACAGAATAATTAAAAAACAAATCCTAATGTGGATATGCAAGATAATGCAGTCACAGGAAGGAATATTTTACATAGCCAAGAAAATGAAATGAAGAAAAAGCCCCCCACAAATCAAACCCTATAACTATCAGTAAATATTTTATCTCATTCTCTCAAAAAAGAGATCATGTAACATGGTTGACTTAAGACTTTAGAAATCAGGAAAAACTGATTTTGCATTCAGCAGCTTAACAGCCTTTGTCTATGCCTGTTTACATTATATTCACTTGGTAATTTACCAGAAGCAAGAATGATGCAAAAAGCACTTATGAACTGAATTCAAACTGATCTCATCTCTCAGCAGCTTGTGGGAGAAGGGAGAGAAGTCTCTGGTGTCAAGTCTTTTCATCTCTTTTGAGCTTCCAATTAAAGAGCTGTGGAATTCAAGGCAGTGATGATCCAGCCATTCTATTTTTGTTTCATACTGGGAAAAAGGACTTCAAAGGACAAATAGTTACTCACTTCAATCTCTTTAGAAGGGACTCCCTGTTCCAGCAATCCACGCAACATCCTGATCACTGACTTCAATTTGGCTCCTGAATATTTGCCTCCAGGGAGCACATTCACAGTAGGGAGTGCAGAGATCTCTTCATTTGTCACTAGGGGGAAATCTAGCAGAAGATATAAATATAAATAAATAGCTAAAACCAGGGAAACATAAACTGAAGCTCACAGTTGGATTTGCATGTTGCTGTTCACCACTGCACTGCTTGTTTTCTCCTGAATGCCCCCACACACAGAGAGAACACAGCTCTCCTCTTTAGTTTGACAGGCAAAACCAAATTAACTAGCAAAACCAGTAAGACAAAATCACCTCTGATGAATCCAGTAACTAAGGGGAGTATTTTCCTGAACTTCCAATGAATACACTGAAACAAACTTCAAGTACATTTTAAATGTACATTCTTCACACAATAACTTACAAAAACAGATGGACATGCACAGGGATAATTCAGAACTCTCCACATTACAGCCTGTGACTTGTTTTTAGCACTAATACTCAACATGTATACAGCACATCTTACAATTATCTTTTGGAAGGGCATTTTTTTTCCAATACAGCTTGCCTCCCATCAGGCCCTCAGTGCTTCTCTGAAGCACAACAAAATTCATAAACCAAGAATCTCTCTGGTATTGCAATAAGAAGTGTCCTAAACCTACTGACTTAGTCTGAAGTATCACATGGATTATCCTTTCTTCTTTAAATGAATGCAAAGGATTGTTGTATATGAACTTCAGGAACTTACATTTCTAATGCTAGCTCAGAAAAAGTGAAGACTAAATTCTGCCAAACACATCAAACTGTACAGATGCCACTCTGCCACATTGACCAGCACTGGAAGAATGACAGTCAAGACAAAAGTAGTGCCTAATCTGAGCATGGGGTAGCTGGTATGTGAAACACATGATGTATCAATCTAATCACAGTCAAACATATATTTGTTGTTGGAGCTTTTGTGAGACAGATACTGAAGAAGGAAGTATCTCAGCTGGTCCCAGCTTTCTACAACTACAGACACAACACTGCCAATACTTGTTCCTATTAACTCTCACACACTTACCACACAAAAATGTAGAGATCCTTCCCAGAGCATTGTTGAGTTGTTAGAATCCCCCTTCTACCTGTCATGACACCCTCAAAACATATCCAGGATGTCTCAAAATTCACTTCTGTTTCTATAATGTGACCCTGAAGCTTCCCACTGATTATGTGAAATGTCCTTGCCTTTATTCACACGCTCCTGGCTGACGGATTCAATCGGCAGCTCGTCACTTCCCCACGTGATCTCCTCCTCATCTGCCTGGCTCAAGGAAGGCTGTGGAGGGGATCTATAAGAGGACAAGGTATGGAAGTAAGAAATAACACCAGAACCAACGCATTTGCAACCTAGTTTAAAAAATAAAAAAACAAACCCCACCAGAAAGTAACTTATAGCTACAATTATTTCTGGACTGGAACCCTATACCAGAGATCTCAAAAACATAACTTTTTTGCCCATCCTGCCTTTTTTTTTTACATCCCCAAAGGGGATCTGAAAAGGTAACAGTGGAAAAGGAGCCAGGAATATACAAATCAAGTAATTACTACCACTGCAATCATTTTTCAAAGGCTAAGCAATTAAATAGCATCCAACAGCAGATTTGTACCACTCACACAATTCACTACACTCAAGTATCTATTTTCAATTGCAATTTTTCTAGCTTTGTTGAAGATACTGATGAATGTATTTTAGGTCATAATGTCACCAAGTCTCAACCCCAAACTTCCCACAAGCTTAACAACATAAAACCATATACATTTTAATTGAAATTTCACTTGGACTAAAATTATTTCACTAAGAAAAACAACTTTGGGAATATCTAAAATTCAAAGTGGCTCAAAGGGACAGCTAGCTAGTAACTTCAGTCACATGCTTCATGCTCCATGGAAAAAACAGCAAACCCCAGGCATCCAAAAGGGAGCTGATGGAGCAGAGGAACTCTACATTTGAGTTGCTGTGGTCTATAACCAGAAGATGTAACACTAATAGAGGTTGTAGAGATTTGAACTGAAGACAGCACTGATTGAATGTTTTCTTCACCTCCAAGTACTCAGTTGTTAGCACAACTACGTTATTTGGAGACATCTGAACACAGTCCAGTTACCTGCTACAACCACATAAGAAAGGAGCAAACAAACAAGAGACAAAAGTAGGGTGTAGTAAACCACACAAAGCTGACTAGTATTCAGGAAAATTACAACTTTTAAATAAGGAACAGACCAAGAGAACAATTCAACAAGACATTGCACAGATATTTTATTGGGTTTGTTTTGGGGGTGGTTTCTTGGTTTTTTTGTTGTTGTTTTTCTCTCATTCCAATATATTACACTTCAGACTTTCAGACTTCATGGGTTTGCTTTCAACCAACACTAGAAAAGAAATTTTACCTTTCTGGCACAGCTTTTACTTCACAATAGTCTTCACAACCATTTACATGTGTTGCCTAGAAGAAGAAGTATTTCAAAACACATTAAAAGACATAGTTGCAACATTCACATACTGCAAATTTTAAACAATTAACAATTACAGGGACTATTTCTGAAGGGTACTAAGTTCAAAACAGCACATAATGGAAGACTTTCCTCTTTTAGACATCTCATTAACCCAAAATAACAGAGGATGAGAACACTGAGCACTTGGACAGATACTCTACTGTAACAAGGCCAAAAAGCTATATTAAAATCACTCCTGACTCTCAGTAGCAGTGGAGTCACCTAAGTTTTCCCCAGTTGGCTTTTTTTGTTTCTAATACTTAGAAACCCTTTATGAGCTAAGCTTGATAGTGAAAACTTCTGCCTCAGAGCTGTCAAGCCACAGATCCTATAGTGTGGATATGGAGCACACCTCTAAATGACACACACTCCTATTCACACCTTCCTCAGCAGACAGTGAAGACTCTGCAGCATAGAGGAAGGTATTTCCATCATTCTTTTGAGAACAACTCTAGAAAATCATTTATACTTTTTAGGCCAACTTGCTTTTTCAGTGCCATCCTGGGACAATTTTACTCATGGCTCTCCCTAGAGCACATTGACACAGAGCCAGATTCCTGATTTGATTTTCAGCTCTACTAACTGGACAGAAAGCTGCAAGAGCCAGGATGTGCTGGAGAGACAGAGTTCTGCTGATTTGAAACAAGAGACAAAACCCAGGCACCCAGTGACTGATGTGAAACAGGACACACAATAACATAGAGTAAACCACATATAGAAGTTAGTCAAGCTAATGAACTTATCCTAGCAAAAAGCAGCAGGAAAACAAATTTTAAACCCACATTTTGGACAGCAAGGTCTACACAGCATTCATTTTCACTGTGACTGCTTCCCTTTGAGGGAATCATTGAGATCATTGAGCAGGTATCACTGAAATCTTTTAGATTAAAAAGCTGAAGTAGCATTAACAAGTAGTTTTATTACCACTCTTTTTGAAAAAAAAAAAGCTGATAGACTTCATATGATAGTGCAAAAGATAAGATTTGTTCTCTTACATAGGTAATTTTGATAATCACATGCTATTTAAAAATAAATGTTTACACACCATCTAAAGCTACTACCCACAGTGATGCTCTCATTTAAATGACATGTAATATTATTTCCACCAATTCTATGCCAATAAGGAAAAAAACTGAAAGAGCACTTGCCAGCTTCTTGCCATCCTACCTCTGAAAAATCTTCAGGTAAAGATGACCCATCACAGTCTGTGTCCTCAGACTTATCTTCTGTCACCCTTCCATTCATCTCTGCTGAACAGGAAAATCAGGGGATACAGCATAAACACACCAGAAAATGCCCAGGAGCCACCCTCTCACAGATGTGAATCCTGTTCCACCTGTCTGGCACCAGACAGGGAATACAGGTGCCAGAATAAGGCACATTTTTGAGGCCCTTTGCTACCAGAGAGTTGGAAAAGAGTTCTTACAGCATAGGATAAACAGACTTTAGGTTTCTTTATTTTATAACTGGAACAGCTGCCATGGTATGTGAGGTTGTTTGCTCAGAGTATCTCTGCCACAGCAGAACTGATGGACAGGCTGCAGCTACTGAGTTACCACATTCTCCCTGCCAGTGGTTTTTCTGCAATTCAGTTGGATTTAGACCAGCAGTAGGTCCAAACCAGGATTCTACTCACTCCTTGCATTAACAAAATGTAATTAGGACATGCCAGATAAAATCTGGCTTCTATCTGTCTGCTGTGGAAGCACCCTGCTGCCATACCCTATGGATTGAATTCATCTTCAGTCACAAAGCACAGCCTACAGGAAACTGGAAGTACTGGAGCTCCAATGATATTCCTCAGCTGAGATCCTGGCACAGCCAGAACCTCAGTGATCCCTGACTTCTAATGCAATGACCAATGACAACAACCCAATGACCTTGCAGTCATGACCTGCAATAATTACAATTCTGAAAGGTGTATATTGAGTTTTAGAAGGAATCTCTACAGAAGCAGCAAGCACCTTACTTGAATTTCTGGAGCATAAATACAGTGTGACACCACAAAGGAATTACAAACCCTACTCCTCACTACATTTGAGTTAATGTCAACTAAAACTGAGGAGATGGAATGAAGCAAGAGAAAGGTGTACAGTCAGAAGGAGGTACTGAAAAAGAGCCAGTCTTTCTAAAATAGGCAAAGCAGGCTGGTGAAATGTTTGGTTTTGAGAGATCTCAACATATTTCCAAGTTGTGAAATCTGAATTCAATGAAATGCTGAAATGCTTCGGCACACCAACAAGACTGCAGCTGTAGGACCAGGTACCCAAACAACAGGAATGTCACTCAAGAGACAGCTCTAGAATAGGAATAATTTTTCCCGATTACTTAAAGAAAAATTCAGGTTTTTCAAACCAGAACCTCACTTATTATATTGCATCTCAAATTCATGGTAATCAGCAACTATTTGTCTGTGTTCAACTTGGGAAACTTCCAGTTCAGATATCAAATCAATGTCAATCAACTCCCCCTGTTGACAAATCAACTGCTTACTTGGCACCTTGTTTCAGTGATTTGCTGTCAGGGATGTTCTTTTCTAATGGCTCACGTTACCTGGCAGGTGATTTTCTGGTGCAGCCTTCTTGAGATGGAGAAGACTCTGAGCTTCTGAAGTTGCATTATTCTGATTTAAGAGGTTCTGGGCTTCCTCATCTACAACATCCAACAGATACTGGACAACTTCATTGTGATCATCCTCATCATAATCCTCATCATCTGGAACCTCTGCTCCTGAAGGCAAGCAGTGCAAAATGACAAATTTTCCCAGTACAGAATGGTTTGCAAGAACTAATCTAATGGGGCAGACACATGGCACTATTTCTGGCTGTTACCATGGCCTTCCTTTATTTCTCTTTAACACAAAATCCAATTTCTATAAATCTACTTTCAACATCAACTAACTCCCATAAAAAAAAGCACAAGACTTGGAAATGATCTTCTAAAAGTGACTGCCAGCTTAGCATTTAATTATTTCAGCATATTCAACCATGTTGTGATTCTCTTGCACTGGTGCAATAAATGCAGAACGATGCAGTCCCCACCTCACCTCCTCTTACCTGATTTGTCAACGTGCTTAGGAAAATCTGACATCTGGTTGGTAAATCCAAGGGAAGGTTCATCTTCTGCTCCTGAGAGGTTCATCAGTGCTTTCGTGTGATGGACATTGTTTTCTGTATTTCCCTGAGAAGGTCCCAGGATGCCATTGCCATTGATCTGAGGAAGAAAAGAACAATTAACAAATTGTTACAAATTAACTCTTAAAGCGCCTGGCAGTTTGTTGAAGCAGCAACCAACCACTCCTCAGCAACAAATAAAAACCTCTATTCAGATCATCTGAGGTATCTGGGTGATGGGTGGGAAGTTTCACATGACAAGAGCAAATAAAAAAAATTAAAGCAACTAAGAAAAAAAACCCATGCTGATGAAGCAGCAGCTTCTACAAGAGAACACGTAGTAGTAATTAACATTATTTTAATCCCTATAAAATGTATGCAAGCTTCAGTAATTTGGTCCCACTACAAGAGCATTTCTATAGAAAAATTAAGAGGGAAAAAAGAAAAAAAACAACAACCTAGCAAATGTAATACAAAAACATCTGCAGAAACTGTGGGCTGAATGGAGTATTCTGGATGATAGCCTTACATCCTTCTCATAAGACAATTTGTCTTCCAACAAAACAGTGCCAAAAGAAAGAGCAGATCAATTAAAAAAACTTGCATATTTATAATGATCACTGCTTACCCATGTCAATTGATAAGAGTGGGTTTGTATACTTCGATCAACAGATTGTTTCATTCATTTATTTAGTTTTAAAAGTGTTTGAAGTAGATTCTTTTGTCTGGTTAATGGCAACAAGCACTAGAGAGGAGCATTTACCTGGGGCCCATATGCATCAGTTGACTTCTCTGTTTTATCACAGGGATCACCACAGGAACAACCTAAACAAAAATGGGGAAAAAACAACAACTTTTTCTCTGAAAATAAATTAGCCCCCACTGATTATTTTTATAAAAGAAGCAAGTATTATTTAATACCACGTTATGACATGAGTAGCAATTCTGCCTGGTTTCTGTGCATTGCCAAACTTCTGTCTGAATGACTACACTTCATATAATGGCTTTTTGAATGTTCTATTTAATGTGATCAGAAAGCAGGAATGCTAATACAAGTAACCAATTCAAAGCAAAGAGAAATGCTGATAAATAATCTAACAACTTACAGTGGAAACATGCACCTTTGACAACAGTGTTAGTCCCTTTTCCTCAAAATGTACAAGATATAGCTCCACAAACACCTGTCACTGACTGTTATTTTTTTAAAATATCATCTGACACTTGGGTCCTTCTTCAAAGGAACCCTTCTGCTCTATATTAGAGAGAATTTCTGTATTACACAAGAAATGATATCATAAAAACACTATTGGTGAACCTCTTTCCATGAAGCTTTTAGAGCAAACTCCTGTAGGAGCTGGTCACAATAAGCTGGACTAGGATAGTATCTTATGGTCCATATCAGTTCCTTTATTTTTATAAACAGGTGCATTTCACTTGCTATGAGTAAGCACACAGATCTTACCATTAGCTTTCATTGGCCATGGACTTGAGTTCTCAGGGCTTTTGGATTTTGGGAACACTGCATGACCATCCCTGTGAAAAGAAATATTTACAGGAATATTTATTTAAAAATAAGCATATAATGATAATTAATAGATATTGAAGTAAACAGTACTACTGGTAAAACTGCTAATCATTCCCAACCAACTTGGTGTCACTTGCAAACTGAGTGAGGACACATCCAATCCCCTCTTCCAAATCATCAATAAAGAAATGGAACTGGACTGGCCCCAGTACTGAGCCTTGGGGAAACCCCACCAGCACCATTCACCATCACTCTCTCACTCCAGCCAGTTTTTAACCCAGTGAAGAGCATCTCTCCAAGGCATGGGCTGCCAGCTTCTCCAGGACAATGCTGTGGGAGACAGCATCAGAGATTTCACTCAATCCAGCAGACACATCCACAGCCTCTTCCTTATCCACCAGAGGGGGACCCCATCATGAACGTAGATCAGGTGGGCCAGGCAGGACCTGGCTTTCCTGCACTCCTGCTGGCTGGACCTGATCCCCTTGTGCTGTACACGCTGTGCGGTCACACTCGAGGTGATCTGTTCTGTAACATCCCCCAGCTCTGAGGTCAGCCTGACAGGCCTGTAGCTCCCTGCATCCTGCAGATGGGTGTCACACTGGCCAACCTGCAGTCACCTGGGACCTCCCTGGGGAGCCAGGACTGATGACAAATGATAGAGAGTGGCCTGGTGAGCTCTCCTGCCAGCTCCTTGCATATCCTTGGATGAATGCCATCCATCCTCACAGACCTGTGAGTGTCCAAGTGCCACAGCAGGTCTCTGACTAATTCCTCCTGGATTGCAAGGGGTCTATTTGAACACTTGTAGTTCATAGCTGAACACAGCCTTGTGCTCCCAAGACACAGAAAGCACAGCAAGTACCATGTACCCTTGTGCTCCACTGCAGCACAAAAGCTGTGAATTTACAGAGCCTTTCTGTGGAGTCACCCTCAGTAACATGTGGTGAATTTCCTGTCATATCAGGAACAGGTTTTACTCATACACTCATAGATACACTCATACAATCATGCAAGAAAAACAAAAGGTACAGGGAAGCATCTGCTTCCAGAACACACCTGGTTGCTTTGAGCACCACTGTTGGGAGGCATGTTTCCAGCATTCTTTTGGCTTCTTTCAGAGTCATTCCTTGTGTGCTTACTCCATTAATGTAATGGATAATATCTAGTACATGGAGACTCTCCTCTCTGGCAGCAACAGATCTGGGGAGAATGTCACTAATATACACAGCTTGATAAAGGCTGTCATGGCCTCCTGATAAGGACAAACCTTCGCAGGGAAAGAAGGGGAAAACAATAAAAATCAAGGTTTCTTTGTAAATGAAGGGGAAGATTTTCCTTTAGGGCATAAAGCAGATTAATTCCGTGTTACCTAGCTCCTCCTTATGGCACATCAGTGTAATGTCAGGCAGCAGATGAGGCAACACTGGCATCTTTGGTAACTCCAGAACGCGCCCTAGCACTAATCTGACAGTCCTTGGGGCAGCTCGCAGAAAGTTGACAGCGTCAGTATGGCTCATGTTGGTGACATCGATGTCATTCACCTGCAAGGACCAAAGCAACACAGGTGTCCTGGTTAGGTCCCAAGTAAGACAGCATTACTGAGGAAGAAGGAAGGAACATTGCTATGCTCAAGTGCTATTGAATCATGCCTATCAGAAGGTGCCATCTTTATCCTTTAACCACATTTGACTTGGCCTACAACACAGTTCACATTTTTTTGGACTCCAAGTTGTCCTTTTTGTGCAAGCCCTGTACATGCAGAGGTGAATTCTCTCACTTTGATGAGTCGGTCTCCGGGCCGCAGTCTCCCATCGCTCTTGGCAGGATCCTGAACGATGTCGTGAACGTAGCAGCCGACACTGTCGTGACCTTTGGTCACTGTAAAACCCAGGCTGCCCTTGTCTGACTTGGTCAGAGTCACTCGGAGCTCCACTTCCTAGGGGGACAAAACAGCACTTTACAAACAGGCAATCAGAAGAAATGAGAACATTTTGCTGAGTTTAAGACAACTGATTTACCTATTGATTTAAGTGTGACACAAGCCTGGAACAACATTTCTTATCAGGCTCAGCTTAAATACTTCAAATAAGCATCTCTAATGAGTTCGAGACAGAACCAAATAATGTTTTGCATGGAAATAACATGGGGCCAAAAGCCTATGAATTGAACAAAATTTTGAAGGCACACATCAAAACTCACACCTTATTTTACCCTAATCTAGCTGTCATATGTAAGAAAGGCTCTGTATTTTTAAATATCTCAACACACAATATCCATAATTATTCAGAACAAAGTAAGTGAGCATATTTTGCTACAGTGAGACACAAAACCATAGAGCTTATCTGGAACCTGAGCACATGTACGTGTTTTGCCCACTTTAATTTGCATTAATTTTGATTTGAAAGATATGGATCTGTCTCATTTGCATAAAGATAAAATCACAGAGCGCCAGGGAAGGATGGAGAAAAATTTCTGAAGAAGGGACTAAGAAAAATACAGTTTCTTGTCAAAATGGGGTACTGGCTACTTATAAACTGGAATACCCTCACAACTGGGATGTATCAAGATTCCATTTTATTTTTTTTCCAATCTTTGAACAGATTATGTGGGGATATGGAAGTCCCTTCTGATACAAAGACACTTCTGTGGTGTCAAGAAGCTTTCTCAGAAAAGCCTCAAAAACAGGCTCCATCCTGCAGCAGAACAGAAAGTCTTTGGTATTCATATTTATAAATGCAGCAAAGAACAGGGTCTCCTGATGCCCTTGATGCCTCAATTTATTCTCTGACCTCTGAACAACCACCTAAAACTAAAAGAGCAGAAGCAAGATATCTGCCATTTAAGCTTCCTTTGAGTACATGGTTGAGAGGTAAGTAAATATTTAATGCCAAGGTTTCCAGGCAGAAATGACCCATGAAATGGACATACACACATCCACCTATGTACACATGGATGCCTCCACGTCCACAGAGGGAAATGTATCAACTCTTCAAGAGCCCACACAGAAAATACCTGCAGACACTGGTATGAGCAGCTGCCATTGATTACAAATGGCAATGTATGTGCCATTTATTAGGCACAGACCCAGAGTAGTGCAAGTATAACCTACAGCTATCCCATTTGTAAATTAATGTGCCTAATTTCTATCCACTCTCAAAATCACAGCTAAAACAACCACAGCAGGACATTTATGCTCCTGAAAGACAGAAATAGTGCATTACTGGCTCATATTCTTCAGCATTTTTTTCCAGCTGGGTGAGTAATGAATCTATTTCTCCCAGGTGTGAAGTCAGCTCAGAGACAGGAGTAGCATAACAGTCATTTATTAACATGGATGTGGTAACATCTGGCACAGTTCTACAGGTGGGGATCACTGGCAAATCCAAAGGCAGATCACTACAGATAAAGCAGAAGAAAAAAGAAAACAGGAATAAGTACAATGTGGCTGGCACTCATAAATTATTATATGAACCAAGGCTGACTTTATGCAGATCTAAAAAGCAAACCAAGAGAAGCATTTCTCTGAATAGGTCCAATGAACTACTTCTATAAACATCTTTGCAGGATGATGAGGTTCATTATCAGCAGCATACCTGTCCTCCAGCTCTGCCTTGCCGGGAGCCTCCTGATCAGGATACAGGATGGTGCGGACAGCGTCCCTCTGGCCAGGGTGTGCTTCACACTGACCCTGTGCCTGTGCCTCAGCTTCACCTGAGCCCTGATACAGTGCTGAACTCCAGCCCAGGCCCACCTGGGCTGCTGACTCCATCACCTCCTCATCACCACTTCTGCTGCTGTCACTGTAGCTGTCTCTTCTGGAGGGAGATTTTAGCCTTTTCTTGCTCACATCAGTAGTTTCATTTTCATCTGAGCTGTCGCCTTGTTCTCTATTTGATGGACCAGAAACTTCTCTGCTGACCTCTGGAAAAACTTGTTGGGGCGAATGGATGGGGGTCTACAAAAGCAAAAGCATTTAATTCACAGTAATCCAGTTCTGATGACAAAAGAAAGTTTCGAAGACTGCATAAAATTACCAAAAAACCAAGGAGTCAGTGGTCACTGACTGAACTGCTGAAACACATCATAGCAGACTTTCAAAAAGTTCAATGCAACTTGGCCAAGACAAAGTGTGCAAAACTCTGAAACTTACACTGCTAAAAAACATTAAATTCATTTAGGAAAAACAAAAATACTTTAGCTTCAGAAAGCCTACTGACAGATGCTTCTGACAGATGCTTTTAAATGATCCCCAGCAGTCTTCTATGCAACTACCATGAAATCCCTGCCAACCAGAAGCTGAGGCTCACAGAGCTACTGAAGTCAAACCAACCTCACAGAGGAGGGAAACAGAGAAGCTGTCAACCAAACCAAGCAACAGACTACAAAAACTGAAATAATTATGCCAAAAGGTGACTATTAACCAAGTTATTAACCACCAACAGACTGAATAACAATTTTGCCAATTGCCACATATTCCCAAGAATTATACCAACCAGCAGAGAGAAAAGATTTAAAACCTTCATTTATGCTTTCATGGTCAGATTCTTGTGTGTATGAACACATCAATCTGCGATAAAGAAAATTTTGGTTTTCTTCTTCTTTTAATATGTGCACTGTTTTATTAAAGTTCCTGTTTAAGTTTGATAAAGTTCTATTAAAGTTCCTGTTATTCCACATTACAAACAGGTCTATTATAGGAATAGTAATTTATATTATTAGTTTGCTCAGTTGGTTATCTGTCACTCCAATCTTAACATCACTTAAATTTTTATTTGTCTATTTAAACTTCTCTCATCAGACTTGAATGATATTATTGTTTGAAAATAATGTTAAAGTTACTCAGAATCACAGAATCAGAGTATCCTGAGATGGAAGAGACCCACAAGGATCATCCGAGCCCAATTCCTGGCCCTGCACAGGATAGCCCCAGGAATCACACCCTGTCCCAGAGAGCCATGCCCAAACACTTCTGAACTCTGGCAGGCTTAGTGCTGTGATGAATTCCCTGAGGAACTTAAACTGAAGACCTGTCTCCATTAGTTTTACACTTTCCTGTACTATGGAAAACCTAATTTTCAGGGAATTTGTCCTCTACACTCTCTTTTGCTGAAACACATTTCATTTCCACTTCTTCAAGTATCCTAAAATGGCCTTCTGTTCTTTCAATTTATTTAGTGGAGCATTTTGAAAATATTCTTTGAGATAGCTCTAATTTCCACAAGGTAAATTTGACAACCTTTTCTTTGTTTTTACATACATCACCACCAAATTGGTGTTTTGGATATTTTGAAGGATATCCTTCACAGAAATATCCAATTTCTATCTGATATCAACTTCAAAACATTGGGCTGCAAAGAAATTTCTGCTCCAGAAACACTGTGTTGAACCAATTTCTCATGCCTTAGATCACAAAATGGAGGAAAAAAGCTTCTGAAGCCATACATTCCTTTAACGTCCACACAAAACAGTGCACTCCTAAGGGATTGATTCCAAGAACCACATTTCTGTGAGCACTCTCCCCATCATTCCATCTGCACCTTGCATTTAACTAACCCACCCACCCACCAGATTGGATAAATGAACCTTAAATAGCAAATAATGTTTAAAAAAATCCCATTCCAGACACCTTACCAGCAACGAAGGGTCGATGTCAGGTAGTATTCCAGATGGTGGCCGGCAGAGGAGAAGAGAGACCTCTGGAGATGTTCCCCTCAGAGCAGAGATGACTTCCTGTGGCCACAGAGGGATTGACTGTCAGATGCAGACTTGCAGGACTAGCACAGTATCAGTTTCACTAGGATGGGTACAAACCTGCTGGGACAAGCCCTTCAGGGAGGCGCCGTTCACCTTCAGGATGACGTCCCCGATCTCGATCTGCCCGCTCTCTGCGGCTGGCTGCCCAGGGAACAGCTTCTTCACCCGCACTATCGTCGATCCCAGCTGCTCGGGGCTCGGGTTGTCCTCACGGCAGAAACTGAACCCCAGGCCTGAGCTGTTCTTCAGCAGTTTCACCTCAAATGTGTTCTCTGCAAAAATAACATGAACTGTGGGTGTACCAGTTGTGGGTTTCTGTGTTCTGGATTGAAGGCACTTGAGATGGTTGTTCATGTTCGACTCAGGTGTTTATTATTTCTTATCAGTAAAACAGTCTCACCGCTGTGAGTTCTGCAGCTTTTCATTAGAAGGCACAAAATGGCCAACAATCTCTTGTTACCAGGACTTTTAAGACCAAACTATCCCATTAAGAACTGACACCTAGATTATTTCCCCTTTTAACCCAATAACTGATCCCAAAGAGCTGCAATGCAGGCTTTTCTGCCCAATTGCAAAATGCCACCTAAACCTATGAAGAAGAAGGAAGAAGCAACAAGAAGAAATCGAGGATAACACCCTGTGCCCTCCATCTTGCTTCCATCCACAACATACTAAAAATCCCAAAACCTAAATTTCTCACCAAGTGATACATCTATACTACTCTCTATAACCTATTTCACACTTTTGTGGATTCTAGTCTATCTTGAAGTCTAGGAAACTTTCTCCATGAATGAGGGTCAAAGTCAGTGTTCCCCAGGGGGTCAGGACACCCCAGAGCAGACAGAGAAATATTCCTGGTGCCCTGGGTTTTCACAATTAACTTATTATTTCCTATAGCACATGGCCATGGAAAGAGTGTCCAGTGCTCACATTCCAGACATGACAATGTGCAATCTCCCCGTGACACGGTTCTTTCACTGAGTTGAACAAAAGTGTTACCAAAAGATCCCTCCAGGTTAAAGAGGACAAAAAGCTGATCACTTCTCAGTCAGCTTGCTTGGCCTGACAACATCAATATGCAGAAAGGCAGAGTGTCTCCAAAGGACTATTCCCTACGAAGTCCATTAAGGAACTTTTTAAAGCACAGAGTGACACAACCTTTCCAGCCACTGATCAGGCATTAGTGAAAGCAGCAACTGAAGCTCCTGGCAGACAGGACAGAGCACGTGCAAGAAGACCCAAAAGTATCTGCAGGAGTTCTGCCATCTGGGTAGGCTTCCCTTCACTTGCACAAGTCACCAGCAGCAAGAGAGGCTGAATTCTGTCAACCTATAGTCAGGGGCACAAATCCTTCTCTCTTCATCTAGCTCTTGATGTCTTCTAAGACAGGAGCTGCAGGACCCACAGAAGCACTCATTTATATACAAATATCTAAATTCTCCTTGGCACCCCTTAGCAGCACCAAATACAGCAGCACCCCCTAAATCCAAGCTTGCTACAGCCTTGGCATCTAAGGTGACACTGGGAAAGAACATGAAACGGTGAGAGAGCAAAAAACAGTAGCTAAACAAAGTAACCAAGATGTGAAAGGAAGTCTTAAAAAGAAACACAACAGCACAAAAAGAAAAAGAGACTGCATTATGTGCAAGGGCTTGGTATAGGTTCTTACCCACTCCATTTCCATTCTAAGAAGTAAAGAAAATTGTATGAAACTACAGGATGCTTTGACAGTTAAGACAATTGTTCTGTGGGACCTGACCTGTTGTGACAAAGCTGTAATCTTTGGCATTTGAAGATTCTGTTGCTGGCTTCTGCTGGGGCTCACACTGCCCCGCCTGATTTGGGAGTGTGCACTGTGGTGTCACTGGAGCGTGAGCCTTGGCCCCTGAAAGCTGACCTTTTTCCAACAGCAGGTGCACCACCTAAAGAGATGAAACATTCTCCAGTTAACTGGCAACAGAGATAGCACAGTCTAGAGTACGTGTTTCCTTCTAAGTTCTCAGGGTCCAAACTTTTACAGCAGCAAGTGTTATAGAGATTCCCCTCCCCATCTATGTCCTCCAATTATTCCTTATTTTTTAAGGGCTGTTAAATGACAACCTCCAAAATACACTAATGGACTTGCAAGACACTTGCCAATAGAGTAAGAAAGGGTGTTCTTCCTATGAAGTTGTGAGGGTGTTAAGAGGTGTCAAAGATGGTGTCACTGGCACATTTGTACATGGAATTAAGTTAAAAACAGTTCATAAAGAGAACACAAATAGTAGTTCTCAGCAGTTCTGAATGTGTACACTCACTGGCTATTTTCAGGTGTGCCAGGAAGCCAAGGAATCCAAGAAAACAAATTTAAAATCTTCCCACGACAACACCGGGGAAGATTCCAGTCTTGAGGTTCCTTCACCTCTTTTCTCTGATAGAGAACTGGTTTACCACAGTCAGGAGTAGAAGCAGCAGCCACTCACCTGGCCTGTGTTTCTCAGGGTTTCAACAGCTTGCTTATGGGTAGCTCCTTCCAAACTGATCCCATTGACAGAGAGCACGCGGTCACCTACATTAATAATTTAAGAAAAAGTAGGCAGAGCATCACCTAAAAAACATCTATGATGCAAAGAAACTTTCAAGTCTGAGCTAACAAGGACAGTTATTTAAGGAAATTCTCCCTCCCTTCCATGTTCTGAGTCAAGAAGAGAACTTTGCAAATAAACTATACAGCTCAAATCAAAAGGTCTTTTCCAATGTAATGATTCTGTGGGATAATCCCACGTCAAAACTAGTGCTAACCATCAGAGTGACAGCCTGCCAGAAAGCTCAGACTCTTTATTCAAAACAAATCTTAGTCCACAGTGGGAATGCTCACTTCAGTGAAGAATGTGGCCTGGCTTACTAACAAGAAGAGCCATAACAATTACAGCATTTTCTGCATTGAGTTGCCAGGCGTGCCAAGCAAGAAGGCCACAAATAACACAAAGCCCTCTCTCTGTGTGCCTGGAACAGAGAAGCATTCTCCATTAACATAGGCTGCTTTACAGAACAAAAATCCCACAAGCTATCTCCTATTTTTCCCTTCCACAGCCTCAGCATTGCTGGTTCTGCAGTTGTTCTACATTAGTTTTTTAAACTTCACCTGCAAAATTAGCTATCAAGACAATATTTAAAATGACAACTGCAACAGCTTAGAGAAACAGTTCTTCCCAATGAAAAAGGTGCAAGGACAGGAGGCAAACAGAGTGCTAGTTTCCAGGCCACAGGATATTGTCAAGTCCCCCACAGACAATCCTCTGCCCTTTTTTCACATTAAGAGTCCCCACCAAAAGAATGGAAATCCTACCTTTTTCTATTCTGCCATCGGCTTCAGCTGCTCCCTTGGGAATAATCGCTTTCACATAAATACCACCATGCCTTATGCTAGTATTTACACCACCCTAAACAGAAGACAAAAATAGGACTGTTAGTATTTTTGCAGTTAGAATACTTAGAAATTAAACACAGTGTCACACAAGGAAAACTGTTCTTAGGAAGCAATTGGGCTACTGGCACATAGAAAAAACAGAGAAACTATCAAAACCAAAATGTTACATCAAGCATGTTCTGTGCAGTCATGCAATTTGCTGTGAATAAGGTTGGGGTGGGAAGCCTGTAAAAACACAATGCCTCACAATGCAAATGCACAAAACACAAACAAACGTCCTTTAGCAGAAACATGTCTGCATTTTGTTGGACTTTACATGCTTGCATGCACACCAAAGCTCAGAGATGTGCAAGAGCACAGCATGCCAAAGCAGGAGATGCACAAGCATGCAGTGTCCTACTCCAACACAACTTCTCTGATGTAACAGGAGATTAAGGAGTGCTGCTTTCTCTCAGTTCAGACAGGTTTGAAGGTCTAAGCTGCTCAAGCTGAACTGACATTGTTTTTGGAGGGCCTTGGCCTTTCTGCTGATTGCAGAGGGGGCAGGACTAGATGGCCTTTAATTGTCCCTTCCATCCTAAAGCACTGTGTGATTCTGGCTCACTGTGCTCCACAGACTTGGAGGGAAGAGGAAGACCAACAGCATGTTAATGTTCACTCCCAAAGCACCCAGGTAACACACAGGTAACTGCACTCACACCAAAACAATGAAGGGGCAGAACTCTGGAAAAGCAAAGGGCAGTGAAGACACCACCTGGTCATCCCTCAAGGGAAATCTCTGCACTGGCTGGCATCTTCTAGCACCTCTACAAAGCCAGGGCATGCACACGGCAGGTCTGGTACTACTCAGTAACCAACTCCTGCTCAACCACTGTTCCTCCAACTCTCTCAAGCAATGGAACATGACTTTGAATAGACTGGGATGCCAAAATAACAGAATTTCCTTCTGCTCCTCTTACAGACCTAGCCATATATATGGAAACAGCACTAGGCTTCCAAAACATTCCTCCACCAATGATAGGTGAATATTAAAATACATTAAAATGCATATTTTAATAGAGGAACAGATGCAGTGGAAAATGTATGTAAATTATTCTCTTCTTCTCTTAAGTGCCACTCTGCAGTATGACAGGCCCTAAACATAAAACTACCTTCAAAATCTTATAGCCTGAAGAGAAATCAGTCTTAAAAAAATTTTGCCTCATATTGCAAGAAAGCAGTGTCAGCCAGGTCTCATCTGGGTTTATGTAGTTTTTTGCTTTCTGCCTTTTCTCCAGCAGAGGGAGAACACTGAACATGGTGAATGTGACTGAGCATGCACAAATACTCTTAAATAACACTACTGCTTCCACTGCCTGCTGTGCCAGTCTGGGAGGGTCTCACTTCCTTCCCTGCAAATCTGGCACAAGATTAGGTAGCAAGGGACAAAGACCATCTTGCCTTTTGTACTCACAAAGCAGCATCTGTGATAAGAGTCTATTAGGACTTTGGGGCTCCACCATAAAACAAAAAACAAGAATTACTTAAAGGGCAGAAGACAAGAAAATGAATATAAATTCATAGTATTTACTTTTCAGCTGTGGTAACATTAACCACACATCAATAAATCTATAAATTAAAGTGATTCCAGAAAATATTTTGCTTCCTTGTAATTTAGCAATTTAATGGGTTGCTGGGAGTAGAGAAAAAAGAGAAAACATCTAAAAACCTTGTCAAACAGTACCGTGACACTTATTCCCAAGCCGTTATCTTTTTTTGCTAGTTCAACCTCAAAGATATCTCCAGGTTTAAGAAGTGTTGTAGAAACCTTTTTAGAATTCACTTTGTTTGATGTGTTTGACGAGGAAGAATCCTTTATTTACAAAAAAAAAAGAAAAAAAAAAAAGAGAGAGAGAGAGAGAGAGAGAAAGAAACAAACAAAACAAAAGAGACAATGATTTGCCTTTTGCCTTTGGAACAGATGCTTACAGCTAAGACCCTAAAGGGTGGGGTTTGAGTCAGACACAGCCAGAAGGAGTCCACCTGGCAAAGTACCAATTAATAAGACTCAAGACTCACTGGCTTCAACTCTTCCATTCCTGCCATTGAACAGGTTTAGCACACAAATATGCTTGGCCTTCAGCAGCCAAGTCTTTACTGTCCCAGTGAGCTGGTTACAGAACACTGCAACTTCAGTGCTTCAGCAGTACAGCAGCCTAGAGTCTGTTGGATTAATTAGCAGGAGTTGCCACAATTTATTTGAATAACCTCCATCAGATGAACAGAGAAATCACTGCAAGCTGGAAACAAATTTGCAGTACTTGTGATTGTGCCCTTTTGGAAAGGTGAAGCAGCAACTGTGCCTGCTCAAGAGCATGACTCACTGCTGAACTTTAATGCACAAGAGCAGTTTTTCAAGGCTTAGATCAATCCCAGAAGACAATGAGTTCTGCTACCCACTCCAGATGTATCACTCCTACTTTCCTTGAGGAAAAACTACATTTATCTGTCAAGTGAATAAACTTACCTCTAGGAGTGGTCACTAGGTTATGAACATATTGGACAAACACACAGACTTGAAAGGAGGTTTCCTACAGCCTCAGGAAGTGCACTGTAGGTTCATCCCAAAGCACAGTCTGCCTCTAAAAGGACACATCTTGTAACATTGGAAAGCTGGAAAGTTGTTCCAAGTTACAGAAGTGATTTTCTCCATTTATTTTGAACAGAATCACCATGCTGTTAGAAATCAGCTACTGACATTAGCTGCAGGCTAGGCCAGGCTGTTTGTCCCCCACATCCTGACACCCAGAGACAGCTACCTCAATCCCACTATCCCCTGACGGGAAATATTCACATGAAATCCACTATGCCTTTTTAGCTGGCTGCTGCTCCTGACTGCCAGAGTAAGTTGCTTCATCCATGTCGGAATCCCCTCGGTCAGAATACTCCACAGGCTCCACTACCCCAGGCCTTTTACTTTTCCCTCGAGCACTGTCCGACGAGGATCTTCTCTTCTCCAGGGCTTTCCAGGGCCCAGCCTGGGGCTGGCTGCAGGGCTGAGCATCCTGCTGGCCTCTGCCACTGGCCCGTTTGCCCAGGGCGGGCTGGCCCTGGGACAGGCTGGCGCTCTCAGTCCTGGAATCCTGGGAGCTCAGGCTTCCATCCCGCCTGGCCAGTGCGGAGAGGCTCCCCGAAACCGGCCTCTGGTGAGCACGGCACCGGCTGGGCTCTTCCCAAGAGGACTCCGCCTCGTTGTCCTGCACGGAGGAGGGCCTCCTCAAGTAACCCCTGGCTCCATTACTGAGATGAGCAGTGTTAGATGATGCTGCAAACCAG
Source organism: Serinus canaria (assembly GCF_022539315.1). Taxonomy (NCBI): domain Eukaryota; kingdom Metazoa; phylum Chordata; class Aves; order Passeriformes; family Fringillidae; genus Serinus; species Serinus canaria. The sequence goes on from NC_066317.1 coordinate 15,374,077, forward strand.
GAGACAAGACAGCCATCAGCTCATCTGCAGCACCACGCCCTTTCCTCAGCCTACAACCCAGGAAGGTTTCACCCGCCCGGATACTCCACTCACACTCTCCGCTCACACTGTACCCCCACAATGGGTACCCCCTCACTAACCCCCTCTTCATCCTGTCTCTGAACACAATTCCCAGCTAGCTGGGGGTGCTCACAGGGGAAATGCAGATCCCTACCTTTGGACAGCCTGTCCTTGGGCTGGGAGATGACCAGTGTCACATCCTCGGGAGCGTTCTCCAGGATTTCCAAGGCTGCCTGCTGGCTGACGCCTTCCAAACTCGTGCTGTTTATGGATATGAGGCGGTGCCCTGCACAAAAGGGGTTGTTCAAACACAGCCTAACACCTACATTTTTACCCATCAGTGACAACGTGGGTCTGACAACCTCTACACAATGCACAGATTAAAAATTACTAAACTTCAAGTGATGCTGGAATAGGCAACTCTAATAATGAAAATAAAAAAAGCCAAACCCCAAACCCCACCACAAAACCTGGTTATTTTTACTCTTTTTAAACCTGCCAAATCTTTACATATTCTGATTTCTACCTTCTCTTTTGCTGTAAAAGAAAAAAGGCAAAGTAGAAATCAGAAGTTAAACGAGAAATATGCAGTTGAGTTCAAGACACAGACTAAGATGAGAAGGAAAAAATATACATTTTTCTTCTCCCTCCCACTACAGTTATGGTTTAAGTATATGGTTCCATTTCACTTTTTAAAAACCTATAGTAGGGATACTGAGTTATAAAAACTTTAAATTACAATGCATGTGCAAGACAGACAATGGAAAATAAAGCCCTTATCTTTACGTCTACAACTTTCTGCTACTTCAAGCTTTATCATTTTTACATTGATTTGTAAGACTGTTGTTTTTGTACAGTCTAAGAATGAAGCATCACTAGTTTTCAGAAATTATCTGGAAGGTGACTGAAGGTCACCATCGTAAGGAACTGTGATACCCAGAGCCATAGATGGAATTTTATGCTATTTACCTGGTTTTAGAGTCCCTTCCAAATCAGCTGGCCCTCCAGGAATAACTGAATGAATAAAAATTCCCAGATCAAGTTTCCCTGTCTTCTCTCCACCAACTATTTGAAAGCCTAGGAAGAAAAGGCCCAAAGCAGGCAAAAATGTCAGTGATCACCCTGTAACTTAACACAAGTCCATCTTCTAGAATAAACATAAACTTAGTCATTCTAATAAATGTAAAGCAAAAAACCCCAGACACGTCAAATTTAAATCTGCATTGAAACAGACAGCAAAGCTTTTAAACTGTGTTGTACACTCTTGTTTTAAGCAATTGATTTAGACTTTGTCTGTCTGTCTGTTCAGGACATTCCAGCAAAGGCTACAGAAGATAACTCTGGCAAGAGAAACACACAAAAAGGTGACATGAAATGTACATTTGCTGAGCAGATAAAAATTTCTGGTTTTCTCCATTGTTTGATGTTTCACATAGAAGTTTGACCTCGGTCTTAAGATCTGAGTTTTCAATGTCCCTGGTTTATTTTGAGGCTTGTAATCCATTTCTATTCACTCTACCACATAAACCTGGGACAAATGTTCCAGAGGGGGGAAAAAAAAAAAAAGATATCAGGTCTTTTCTATTCCAGCTTAAACAGCAAACTACCATAAATTGCATGGGGAAGAGGAGAAATAATACATTGGTTTAAATTTTTTTTTCATTTCTGCCTAACTTATACATTACTACTACTGCCTACTGCCTTGTAGGCTTTTTTCCCCTCTCAAATTTACCCTACAATCTGATTTTGAATGACAGAACAATGTCCTTAAAGACACTTTAGAGAGTCTTCCTAAAGCACAACACTGACATAAAATTTTTCATTACTCATACTGGGAAAAATTAGGTGGGTTTATGCAAAAAACTCAGTGGCAGAGGAAGGAATGTAATGCAAATATCTCATCTCCCAGGCTCATTCAACATCAAATCAGTGTTCCATCTGATATTACAGGAATAAGGAAAACACTCCACAATTAGCACATAATGCTTTTATAGTGTCTCTTTCTAAAAAACCATTCATTTAAAGCATTTGTCACAGCTCAAAGCTGCGAGGTTCCACAGAGACAAAATTCTATACTGAGCACAGAGATAAAAGGCCAACTTCAAGGATGACTAGTTCATAATACTAATATTATCCTACACTTATATGGAAAAACTGACTTGCTTAACATCACAGAAACTACATTTTAAAAGCCTTCAAAATCCAGCTACTGCCTGCAATGCCTTGCTTAGTTCTACAATAAATGCTTAAACACAGACCAGAAAACTTTATTTTGTTTTTGGCTTCTAGAAATACATGTCAACAGCAATTTTAAAGCCACTTACCTAAGCCAAACTTTTCATCCTTTTTCAAGTGCACCAAAGTGATCTCTCTCTCTGGTGTGGCAACTCTGTTCTGTGTTGTTTGAAGAGAGTCAACTGTAAAGCCAACATTCCATGATCAGACACTACCTCAACACTTCCCTTCAGGTTTACATTAAAGTTCTTTTCCATTAAAAAAATTACTTCTCTGATAACTTGAAAAGCTGTTTTGATCTAGCTGGTTCAACTTTTATCTTCTAAGCCATGGCCAAACACAGAAAAAAGCCTCTATAACCCTTCTAACCCACTTCCATCTACAGCAGTTAAAAATCTTTTACTCCTCCTTACAAAAGCAGCTGGCACAGTCTTGTGGAGAGACAACATAATTGAGTCCTAGAATCTTCAATTTCATTATTCTCAGTCCAGGAAAATGTTTAGAAATGTGTTTATGTGCTCTGCTCATAGGTAGGGAGGATGCAAACACATTGGTAAAATTGAACCTGAGGGTCATTATATGGAATTACTGGAAGGTTACTCAATGAGTTCTCTTAATGGTGTCTCGTCATTAAAAAGCAACCAAATTTAGAAACATCTACTAAAACTTCTCTTGCTTCAATTTACTTCCTCATCTGCAACTCCACAGGCTGCTGATTCCACCTCTTCTAAAATGTGAGCATCTTCACAATACAACTCTGACTCCTGAGGCTTCCCATCAGGCTGAAGTAGACCCAGGCATTTAAGAGACCCAAGGAGAATAATTGGTGAAGGAAAAAAACCCACAGACAAACACCAACCAAAAAACGCCACCCCACAAGCAAACAAAACAAAACACAAACAAATAAACAAGCACAATCTCCTGAAACTTCAGGAAACACCACCATACTGCAAGTCTGAACTCATGGATTTGCTTCCTAGAGAAGACATTCACTTGGTCCAGGAGTGCCTGGGATACTTTTGCCCAAAGTGGAAAAGGCAATCCACAGCTGCAAAAACCAATGAGCTCCATGCACACACTGGTACAAGCACAGAACAAGGGATGCAGGAGAGTGCAGCAGACTGCACATCACCCTGAAAAGGAGTTTTTTCCTCCCTCAAAACCACATCAAGCCTAAAGAGTGAAAGAACCAAAAAGAAAACACAGAACCAGTAACCTCCTAAGTAAGGGAAATGTGCTTTTAAGAGCATGATTCTGGTAGGAAAGAGCACCCTTCAAGTGCTCCACCCTTCAAGACACTATTCATATCTGAAAAATATTACACACAGATGTCTAAACTTCCCCCAAGAAGCAATCCAAAATATATACTAGGAATGGAAATACTAGGAAAAGGTCCTATCTAGCTAACTGGCAGAGACACTGAAGAATACCAAAGGCACAGGACAGGTGGAACAGTGAAACTTTTGTAAGTGACAAATGGACTGATTTAATTACTTATCAACTTACCACTCTCTTTTAGTGCTGCTGATGACAGAAGATTTTCTGAAGTATTCATGCTAACACCTGTGACATGCATGGAAGTATTAGACACTGTTACCAATTTTTTTTAAAACACAAAAGCGACCAAGAATTATTTCAGTCTTTACACTAGTTCACATGAGCTGATTCACAATATCAAACTACTTCTTTTAAAAATGAATAAACATCAAACTAGCTTTGTATTAGCAAATCCAAATTACTCATGTGCTCTAGCTGTAGCTCAAGGCTCAGATAGGTGGTAGCTCATGCAAAGGCAGTGAATTAAAGGAAGGACAGAGGTTTGGCCTTTATGACCATGGTTAACTTCAGATAAAAGTAATGGATCTTGAGCAATGAGGCCAAAGACTAAATTTTCTAACAATACTGGATATTGAATATGCTAAACCTAACAGGACTGTTGTAAGATTTTGTAAAGGAACAAATAAGCTTATTGTAACAAGCAACTTGAACTACTTCTATTTTAAATTGTTTGCATATAGAATGATGTTTTCTTTGAAATTATCACAGCCAAGCAAATGTGGCCCTACTTTAAAGAGAATAAAATAATAAATGTACCAATATATGAAAGCAAATGAGGGAAGAAAATTCAAGCTTCTTAAGAAAGCAGCCCTGGCCTTCTCCAAACCTATGAACCCCAAAGTTTAATCCGATGTGTTTCACCATGCAAAGAACCTATGTCCCACAGCACAGGTAGTGTGATTCAGCAGGACTGTCTGACATGTGGCTAAGACCCTCACCAGAGGGTCCCAGAAGATTATGGGCAAGCACATGATCCTATTAATCACAAAACTTAAGGTTCAGAGTAAATGGCTGCAATCAGTCACTGTAGAACCTGCACACCTCATCTCACTCCTCAGCATTTATGCTCTCAGCACTGAAAATGCAACATTCCCAAGTCAGTCCTGGTTCCAAGTCCACTGGGGGCAGACATGGGATGTCACACTGCTTTGTTTGCCTTTTTTTGTTTATAATGACCCCATCCCCAGAAACTTAACCATCTTCCACTTTTTCTGACCAGGAGCTAAGGCTGCAAATTTTTCAGTTGTAGTTTCTATCGTTATAACAGGGAACCTTCTAGAACCAGAAACTGGTAACACACAGATATTAAACATTCAGTTTTAACAACCCAGTGTTAGTTTAAGTCTATTTAGCTGCTCTGAATGTTTGGGGTTTTTTTAATTGAGTTCTCTCTTTTAGTTAATAGTAAGACTACTTGTGTGCATTCCAATCCTTGCCAAGAAAATGGAGTAAATGCATCTGGCTTACCTCACTACAAAAGTGTTTTTGTAAAACACCCAGCGTACTGGAAAAAAATATTTAACTAATTTATTATATCTGAAAAAAAACCCCAAAAATAGAAGAAAAAACTCCGAAGTGTGGAGCTACTACTTATTGGCAATGGCCAATACCCAGCTGATGCCAAACAGACATTTCCAAAAAACCACTCCCTACATCTTTTCCAAAGAAAACACTAAAAAAGTTCAGCCTGCACAACCTGACTGTGAAGATTAGCAAATTATTAAAAGATCCATACAACCAAATGGCACCCTGAAGTGATAACCTGGAAGCTGTTTTCTGCTACAGCTTCTACTTTACATCCCTGTGCACAGACTGGTGCTGACCAAAGGAGGATTTTTTTGGATTCATTGCAATAATGGCCTGGATTGCTTTAACAGGTGATACTCTGCTCCCACTTTCAAATCAAAATATTACCATCAGTTAATAAATATATCAAAGCATTACACCCAGAGCAATTTTAGAAGTTTGTTAGTAAATACAGTAATATTATTTTTTGCATGCTGACCTACAACATAGGCTTGACCGGTATCTTCAATGGATGATGAGTCTGATTCATTTTTCTTTCTTTCAGGGCTTCTACTTAAACCTGCATGAGATTTTGAACTTAAAGGGGAGAAGGAGAGAAGGGGAACCAGACAGAGGGAAGAGGAAGTTGGGAGAGGGAAGGATCAATGTAATAAAATAATGGCATGAATAATAAATCAAAACTGATGCAAAATGTACATTGACTGTACACAAGATGCTGCAGGGTGGTCAGAGAGACTCTTACTTGCTCGGTTTTAATGCTCCCGTTGCTGATCCAGTATCAAATTTTGGCATTTGCTGAAAGACCCTTCCCATGATATCTTCTATTTTTTTGGGGGAAGAGTCCAAAGCAGTAATAACATTTTTCCTCGGGGGGTAAACAGAGATGTGACTCTGACTCAGATCGTGAAACGACTTGCTCATAACTCTGGGTCTTTCCTCCCATGGACTCTTCTCGTTCTTGTCCCTTGCAGAGCCAGGAAGAGGCTGGAAGAGTGAGAGCTCAGAGCAGGACAGTCTCTTCAGGATCTCTGCCTGGACAGATAGGGGTCGGACAGCGAGTCTGTTCAGAGTGCTGCTGGCCAGGCTGCCAGTGCTGATGGCTCGGCCCATGTTGAAGCCTTTGACAGAATCTGCATGAAGGTTCAGGCTCCTAAATGAAGCCCTTTCTGTGGAAATTTAAAAAAACAACAAACCAACAAAACCCAAACAATTAAAGTTATTCAGTAGAGCTAGTGTGACCACCTTGTGCAAAGCATGCTTTTCAAACAACCAACTCACACAAAATGTATTTTCTCGAGATGCTTAGCAGAGATATATAATCACCCACCGTGGGGTTTGCTCAGGAAGCACAGTTTGGAGTTCATGACACTGCACTAACCCAAAGTCCAAAATCACAGAATATTTATCCTCTTATTAGCATGAAGACTCATATTCCCTGTCAGGCTGCTGTGCCTTTTACACAGACACAGCATCTCCTTCTGCAAAACAAATAATATCCTAAAGCCAAATGACCTGGAACACTACATCTTCCTTTAATAAAAGTCTTTTCCAGAATTTGAACAAACAGGGCTTCCCTATCTCCATGCTATCAGATGCTACCAAACTTGCATCCGTCCAGTGCTTTGTTTTCGTTGCATGAGCACCTCCACATTTACAGTACAGCTGCATGAGGGCTTGGCAGCATCTCTGCCCAACAGATTACAGAGCACCAGTCCACTCAGGTGCACCTAAGGACCTCCCCTGCCACACACATCCTAGCACAAAACAGAAAGTGTTGACTGGGGGTTGCCAGACTTTTTGACTCATTAGCAAGGATTCCCTTAAGCAGCAGTGAGAAGCAGGTCTTGGGCTGTAATTAAATTACTGCCAGCTGAGTCGTGGGAACTGTCTGGGTGGATGTTCTTAGCTGAAAGCAAATTCATGATAATACATCTTAGCCTAAACCCCTCTTAATTCAGAGCAAAGCTGAGCAGGGCTACTTTCCATTACCCTAAGTGCCTTCTAAGGCTAGCAGGCTCTCACACAGGAACCTGATAAGTTGTGGCAACTTGTTGGCTCTTTAGAGACTTTAAAGGAAATCAGGCCACCTGGACCCTTCATAAACTTCACTGATGTCTTGGAGTCAGTTCCCAGGGAAGTCTCAGGAAATGCAATCCTCAACTGCATATCTATTTCTGATTTAGGGTTAACCAGTGGGGGGGGGGGGGGGGTTAACCCTATAGACATGTAGGAAACAAGCTGCTTTAGGAAGCTGCACTGTAAGTCAAAGGGAAAATTGTACATTTTTGGCACATATCACCCATTATTTAATGGTAAATACTGTGGCATTTAGAAAAGAGTGTATTTGACAAATGCAGCCTCAGTCCTACCATTCCAAAAGACTTTACTGCCTCCAATACCTCAGGCAGGAATTAACTGCCACAGCAACTCAAGCTCCCTTTGTAACAGGCATAGAGATGGTGAAGATTTAGTTGTGGAAGGTATGTTTTTCTGTCCTTTCATCAGGTGAATTAGCATACAACTACCACTTCCTCACCCACACCTCTTCTAGCCACAGCCACCAGACTAGATAAGCTACAGAAGAATGATTTTGCCCAATCAGACCAGAAATCCACAAATCCCAATTTCCTGACTCTGACAGAAGGCATCAATGACAGCTGCACTTGCTGTGTTGCCATCATGGGGAAGAGTACCCTAATAAAATGTGCTGGGATCTCTTCTCTTGATGTCGTATTTACCCTCTGAGAAGATCAAACAGAATTTCTACGGATTTCAGATGAATACTCTCACACCATTAACTATATTATATAGGCATTAGGCTCTCCAAACCTTCTGCCACTGAAGTGGCTACATCCTGTAACTGAGAATTCTCATGTGCCCAAAACTCATCATCTGTAAGGCTGACTTAACCCTCACTTCTTTTTATTTGTTTTTCCCTATGCCCTTCCTAGAATCCAGAATGTCCTTTTCTTTACTGTTATATATGTCCTTGTCTTTCTTATTTTGCTGAGTGCTTCCACTTCCAGTTCTTACTGACATACTGAGGGTTCAATTTAGCAAAGTTATGACATGAGCAAATTTTTAATTTTAATTGTTTTTACTATTAATAATCAGTGTGCATACTGTTAATAATCAATGTGTGTAAACCATAATGCTGCTTTGTTTCCTTCTGATTACAAGTGATTGGGGGAATCTGGGACCTCTGACTTCCAAGTGATGTGCACCGTACAGAAGCCAACTATTTTCTTCCAGACTCCCACAGCACAACACATACTCCATCTGTTAAGAACAACCAAGTTTGCCTAGCCAAGAAAGCCTTTCCTGTATGGCTTTTCTCTGCAATTCAGGATAAGCAAACTCTAAATCAGAGAATGGTAAAAAGGCTTTAAGTCACTTGGTCTTATTTCTTTGCCTGGAGTTGGCTGAGCCCAACAGAACAGAGAAAAGACTGGATAGTTGCCACATGCCTTTTTCTACTCCCTCCCCATCTCTTTTCTTTTTATTTTAAATTAGAGATCACAATATCCACAGCAACGTGGTCAAACTTCATTCCAGCTACACTGGGGGAAGTCTGGATTAACAGCAACTGGAATGCAGACAGATAACAGGGAACAAAGGCGTGAGCAGGCAGACTGACCAAAACAGCACTTCCAGACCACACTGAAGGCCAGCCAGCCAAGTGAGCTCTGCTCCAAACAGTGAAGAAATTCATACAGAGGGTTTTTTTCACTGATTACATTATCTAATTAGCATTTTCTATCTAAAAAGAATGCCTTCACATTTTTCTGTTATGCACACAAGTTAGGAAGGAAATGGGAATTATGAAGGAAAGATCAGTATCCATGTTGTTCCTTACCAGGTCCACCCAACATTAAGCAAAATGAAGACAGCTGTACCCAAAGCTTAGAGATGGAGCATCATGGAATGTCCCCTACTTTACTTGCACTCCCATGATCACACCATTAATTCCACATTATCCAACATTAAGCAAAAGGTAAAAGTCCTGTTATTGAAATACTTTCAAGATACTTCTGAAAGAAAAGGCAAAAGCCTTTAATTAAAGAAGGAAGTACTATTAGTGACCTGTTTTTATATTCCTTTTAGTTTAGAGGAGTTGCTGCGTGCCAGCTTTTTTGTGTTCTCCCAACTCCTTTCCCACCTCTTAAACAAAATCTAAACAACCTTAGCTAGTAGAGTTTCTTCATAGTATAAACCCTCCAAATGCAGATGCACACATACACAGCATTCAGCACAATTACTGAAGCTGCAGTTCAGTTTTCCTCTTACAAAGATACATATAGATTGCTAATACAAACTAACACAGTCCTTACCAATGTCCTGAGTGTCTTGGTTGCTCTGTCTGGTTCTCATCTGCAGCTGGAACTTATGCTGGGAAGAGCAGAGATGCAAAAGGTACTGGCAAGTCTTACTATTGTCAGTCTGAAAGGCATGCTTGATGCCATCTGATGTGTTCTGCAAAGTTATTTTCTTCTTCTACACAACGGAGAAAGAAAAAAAGTCGAAGACAAATTATTTCTTTCAGCCTACAAAGAATTCTGTGTTTGCTTGTGCACAGTTACAGCATTCAAACTTTCCTGAAGCAAAAAGCACTGATGAGAGAGATTTCTATTAAATAGGAGTCAAAGGCAATGTGAGATTTATAAAGTAGCTCTTTAAAGCTACTCCTGGGCTAGATGAGAAGGTGCTTTATTATTATTTAATCTGTCTCTGTTACTGTTAGTGCTGAGTAATGAAAACCAGAACTATTACATTTTGCAAGATGGGGTTTACAAACACCCCAAGGAAGTCATAAGGGATGCTGCCACTTAAGAGAAAAAGAACTAAAAGCTGATCTTATTACCAAATCTCTCAGTTAATGTTCCAGATCTTGAAATTACATTTTCAGTAATTTTTCAACTTGAATTTATCCATTCTAGTTAAAACCATCTCACAGATGAAACAGGCTGTAGCTTTTCAATAAGGTATCAGACAGAACCAGAAGTGCTGTTTTCAATACCTATATAAAGGTGAGAATTTGAAGCTCAATGCTTCATTAAAAACTGACACATGATCACCAGATTATGGTGCACCCACTCAGGTTGGCTGGTGCTGTCCAGATCAAGTGTCAGCCTGTTATCTTTTATCATTTAACTTAATTACTCTTGGAAATATAACTTGAAAGCAACATAGGTGCATCTCCTAATTATACTGAGTACTGGAATTTGCCTGTACCCAGTCCTCTAATGCAGGATTCTCAGTCTGGTGCTCTTTCACTATGCTTGGCCATGCAAGCTAGGGAAAAAAAGAAAACCTTTAAAACATGAAAGCTCCTATTTCAATCCCATAATATGACACCCACACAAAACATAGTCAGACTATGCTGCAAAGCAGCAGCTTAATTTGCAAAAATAACCAACAAAAAGCTCACAGTAACAGGAGACACAGATGTGTACACACAGAGGAAAAGAGACCAACTCACACTGAAGGATATTTTCTTTGTCTCTCTCCATGGGAAGCGCAGCACGGGTGTACGGGCACCATTGTGAACTTCAAAAATGACAACTCCTTTGCAGCACACTCCCAGCAGGATTCCTGTCTGGGATCTCTTCTCAGGCAGCACGTGATGAAGGTGAACCCCATATTCTGTGAGCCTCTGACACAACTGCACAGATCAATGCAATGAGACTTCTATGAGCACGAATTTAGGGCCATTACATTAGGGCCAAGTTTCCATAGCACTATATGAATACTGTATATCACCCTATAAATGCTTCCATATGTGCATATAAATGTATGGATTTTAGCAAAAATAATTGTCTCTGCTTATAGTTTACAGCTATTATTACAGACACACATCAGCTGAAGGTTTTAAGACTTGGTGATACCTCTTGACCTGCCAGACTACAGCAAATGAACCCAATGTTTATTAAAATCAAACAGGGAAAGCACAAACAGAGAACACAAGTGAGTAAATCAAACTTGCACAAAGCAGATGTTAGCAAGAAACTGTAACTAGACAGATGCACTTGTTCTTCATGTATTTTTTTAAAAGCAGAATTAAATTAACACTGCAATTCTGTGACCATATTAAGGTACCATGTGCAGTTTCACTCACTTTGCAATCCCAGTTATTCACCCCTCTTGTCTCTTCAGTACTGGTGTAAGGGAATGATGGAATGAATCAAACAAGGGAATCTAACTGCTGCCCCCACCACACCCCCAGCCAGGCTAGGTTTTAGCCAGGATCATGTCCCCTGCTTTGCTCTCTGTGGCTAAGTAACAAGAACACCTCTGTAAAACGAGCAACAGACTTGGAATGGACAAAGTCAGCTGAGGGCCTCTTCCATCATATACTCAGAGATGGTGGAACTGTAATGTGGCAGTGGAATTACAGTGTAATGATTATTTGGTGTTTCAACAGCAATCCTTTGCTCCCTGAACTCATTTTGATCAAGAGAAAACCTGATTATTATCCCACGAGCAAACAACATAATTAGATTTCTCAATGGGTCCCTTTAGAATAATCCAAAGATATCTGTGGATAATGGCTTTCCTATCATCTTACACAGAACCTGCACAAAGAATTCTCCTTGGCAGTACTTCTGGCTTGCTTCATACCAAGGATCACACAAAGTACTAGCTGTAACAAATCTTTTTGTAATTTATGAGCTTTTTCCCCTCTACAGAAAGCACAAAAGACATGGGGAATACAGGGTGTGCTGCCTCATAAACACTGCTTCCTTTAGAGCAAACATAGGATCAGTAGTTGCTTTTAGATAGCTTGAGCTAAGCCTACTGATTGGAAAAAAGTGAGAGAACTTCCCACCTGTTACAATTTCTTTTGGCTTGTTATGATGTGTCCTTTGGACAAAATCTTTTCAGCTTTCTTCCTTTCAGCTTATTCAGAGCCTCAGCTGTTTTACTTGTGTGCTTTCACTGGAAGTCCATGCACCCACATTCCAACAAGGCAATTTTTAAGCCACAGATGAAGGAAGCCAACTGCTGCCCACTTACCTTCAGAAATTCTAGCTCTGTCTCTTTCTCAGAGGCACCCACGTAAGTGCTGTGCAGTTTTGGCAGCTCTTCCTTGATGTAGGACAGATCCAGTTTCTCCATCACTCTTGCTGGGACATAGTGTTCTAGTCTGAAATAGGACAAGCCATGCACCTGCAACACAAAACACTTTTGTGATGGCACCTCCACATACCTCCATACCCTATGAGCACAACTGAAACATTCATTTTCACAAACAGCTGTACATTACAACTCAGAGAATCATAAGATTCTGACTAAGGGGAGGGAATCACAATTTCCATCTTGACCCACAGCTTAATTTTATATCAGTTTCTCCATATTCAAGCCTGACTCTAGTTCCACTGAAAAAAAAAAAAAAAAAAAGGCTTTAACACCCAGATCTTGCACTGAATTCTGCAACTACCTGTGCTAGACTTTAGGGACACCTGCTCACAGTAGAACCTGCCAAGAGTATTTCAGCTGGGCTTTCAGTCTGGGACAGAGCTGCAGAGCACGTGTGGCAGAGCACAGCCCAGTCTTTAATGAAGCAGCAGGATCACAGCTCAACAAGATCAAAGGTGAAACTGATGATGTACCTCTGCCTGGTAATCTCCATACTCAGCTTGGAGAGCTAGGGATGCTAATAATAAGGCTGTCTCATCATCACAGTGCATCCTGTCTTCTAGGATGTCCTTCCTCAACTGCAGGTAGTACTGGTGACATGTCAGCGTGTGCCTAGAACAGGAATATAAAATAAAACAATGGAAAAAAACCCACACACCACCTTTGGTACTCCAGTACAGATTATTACTCAATTTCTGTCCATACATTTAGGGCTTAAGGGGCTATAAAAAATTTCATACACTCACTGTATGAGACTGACATCATCCACAAAAAACTTTATGCGAAAAAACAGAGTGAAGTTGACAGGAGGCTTATTCTTCTTCTTTGGTTCTTCTTTCCATCCTTCTGGAGCCACTTTACTTAGCTTTATGTCAGGATCCACGAAGAAAAACTCATTGTCTGCCACAAACATCAAAGAGAAGCACAAGGGTAAAAGCATGAAAACCAAGTATTTGCACCAGATGGAGGATAAAGACCAGATTTGTAACTCTGAAACTGGGCATTGATCAGCAGTGTCTTCCACTGACTAACAACAACTTAATAAGCACAATATCTCTTAAAGGCAATACTGAATAAGGGCAGAAGAAATAATTTAGCAGTTATTCTTACCTCTTAAAGTGGCCAATCCAAAGAAGTGATGCTCCACCAAGCCAATATGGGCAACAACCATATCAAAGACATCTTTACATATCGTTTTGGTATCACAGGTCAGCTCCAGCTTCTGCCCACTCAGGAGCATCACATTCACTTTTCTCCTGGTGTCATCACTCTTGCCTTTCTTGGTCTGCATTTTGTGAAATGAAATCTCTCAACATCCACACTTGTGATAAAAACACATCTGTTGGTTTAACATACTTCCCCTGCCACAGATGGCTCATCAGCCCCTTTCTTACCAGGATAGACTTTGGTAGATCCAAGGAGATGAATGGCTCAATCGTCATTTTCACAAACTCTGGGCCAAAGAAATTCTGCAAATCACAACAGAGCACGAATGAACACTGTTGCTGGGACAACAGGGCACAGTTAACCCCCACCCTGCAAATGCAAAAGATGGACCTAAGGCTAAAATTTGGCAATTGGCTCCTACCTAGTCTGTATTGTATGCGAAACATCTTCACAAAAACCTCTTATGGGTTGGGGGCCAGAGAGGGAAACCAACATGGTTAGTTAAAGCCTACATGAGCTAACTCATCTTAATGTGATGGACTGGAGACAGATACAGGAGTTATTACCCTGCAGTAGGGCCACCACTTCCTGAGTCTTGCTTCAAGCTTTCCCATCCTTACTTAAAAAAATTAAAACTATCCAGTTCATGGAAAGCAGCAGCAGAGGGCATCAAGCCATCATCTATTCCACACATCAGACACTCTGTTTACCTCTGTAAATATATCTATATACCTCTGTCTCCCTCTCCCTATTTCATCCACATATCAAGACAGCTGGGAAAGCAAAGGGGATTTGCACAGGGTGAACTTAGGAGCCAAATGAATGCTCTCTCTCTTTACCTTCCCAACTTGTTCATTTAATAACCTCTGATGCCGGCAGGGCACATCCACATTCCATGAAGAGAAATGCAAATGAAGTGGCTGAAAACACCACAGAACAGAGGAGGAAACCTATGCCTTACCTTTGTTAGGATGCTATACTCTTTAATTGATGCAATTGTCGAGCCTTGCTGTCTGTTTTAGCATCTCTTGATGCCACTTTAGGCTCTGTAGCCACTAATGCCACAAAATCTCACAAGTTTTACCCTGTGAAAGTAGGCCAACCCCACACACCTGGTATTTCATCTCCTGATGACTGCTTATTACAGGACCCAGTTTATGAATCCCACACAAGAGTTTCAGCCAAGGCACCGCTGTGTTTCAATGAAAACAAGAGTTCACCTGATCCCAGGGCATTACCCTCAGTTTCCTTTGTGTCATGGCTGTTTCCAGGGCTATTTCCCTCAGTGGGTCTCTGGTGATGTCAAGCATGGAGGATCTAATTGCATCCCCTGGGTAGAGGTTAGGCCGGGACTGCCTCAGAGCCATCCTAGCTTGCAGCTGCATCATTTCTTCTTCCTGCCGCTTCAGCATCACCTCCTGACTGATCAGCTTGCCTTCAAATGGTGCCTCATGCTGCCTGCAGGAAGGTCACAGGGGATGACACATCAGCAGGCAAGCCCAAGACATTCTGCTGCTTTAAGCACATCCCCAGGTGGGAGCACAGAGCACAAACAGCAGCCAGCAAATACCACACTGAACACATCTATTTGGCAGCCAGGAGGTTACCTCTGTGCAGCAACCCATCACTGCAGAAAACAACACACCAGGTTGCTGCAGCTGCCTGCAGAACTGCCTCATTTATTCACAGGAAAATAAAGGCTCAGCTGCAGTCTGAAAAAATACTCAACACTACAACAGACCTGGTGAATCAGTGCAAAATTAGTAGATGCACAAGAAGAAGAGAAGTATTAATGCTTTGCAAATATCTTAATTTCTGTGTTCATGTGGGGACTGTGAAAAAGGCATGCTCAAAAACATGTCATTACAGAAAAAACTGACATAATAGTGTACTTTCTCTAAGTAAATACTGCTTCAACACTTTCTGCTTGCATGGGCCTGCTATTTATTCCCTGATTTCTCCTGAGAAGTAGTACAGCTTGAAATATCTATATAAAAATGTTTACGTCATACCATCCTCTATAATAAAGTATTCTAAATATCATACACTAATCTTTCCATAATCTTATTTTGCTGAAAATAGTTCCTTTTTTTTTTTTAAATTCCCAAGAATGGCCTGGCTGATATACAGTCACCCCAATGACTAAATTAGAGTCTAAATTTATAATCTGAAGGAAAAAATGAGAAAAACAAAGAAAAAATGCATCAGTATTTAAAAAAACAACCCACAGCAACATATCTGCAATTTAATTTCTGCAATTATTGATCCCAAACATCCTATCAGTCTCATTCTTTACATATGGAAAGAAATTCATGTCCTGTTTGTGTAAACAAAAGCCATTTTTTATTTGAAAAATAAAATAGCTGGTTAGGAAATGTGAACAACTGAGAAACAATTTTAAAAAAACAAACAAAAAACAACAAAAAAACCCCCCACCAACTTCCACTCGCCTTCTCTCTGTCCCATGCTTACAGAAAAACATCCTCAAACCCCAAACTAAACAAAAATCAATTGTGCCTTCTGTAGAAATCCTAAAACAAGAAAAAGCAATGTTCTCCCTGTTAACAAAACTATACAGAGGCAATTCTTAAACAGAAATGGACAGGGGAAACTAAGGTGGCTTTCAACAAAGTCCATTTTTTGGCATTTCTGAACTGAATGTTAAGCATAGCACTGAAACTGAGTAATGAAAAATATGAAAAAGCAAAGAAAATGTTGAGAAGACTGTGTATCATTGCAGTCAGGTTTAGTAATATACAAAAATAGAGAGTAATTGTGCACTGACACAGGGCCCTTTGTAGTAAGGTAACATCCAGACTTCTTAAAAATACATCACATTTATTTACCTCCTTCCTCGGAGAACCTCAAGATATGTTTGATGAGTGACAAATCTGTTAATAAGCTAAGAGAAAAAATGCACCTGTCCCAGACAGTACACTTGCTAACAGGATGGGATTTCAAATTTTATTTTCATCTTTTTCCAACCTTACTAGAGAATACCAACCCTTTTAATACTAAAGTGTCATTGGTTAGCATACAAAACCAGCCTTAGAATAAGAAGAGTTAAATATTAGAGAACAAGGCTAACATTCCTCAAAGAGAAGTTCAGGGAAGACACAGAGTAGTTATGGAATAAATGTATTAATGGAAGCCCATTATCCTTTCCCCTGTGCAGAGCTTTCACAGCATTCATTTCCCTTCTCCCTCCTCTGTTTTGTTTTTTTTTCTACACAAGACTGAATAACATGCACCTAAAGGGACAAAGAAATGAGAAAAGGCCTCAGACCTGCCAACACACGTGCACATGCTCAGCTTTTCACCGTGAGGAAGCTTGTTAGGATTGACATATATGGGAATATTGACAAAACCCTAAGTTAAATACACCCACAAGCACCCTTCACATCAAGGTCTAAGGATGGGCTCTGAAATAAAACAAAAACAAACACTTTCTGAACATAAATATCTATGAATTATCAAAGACATTTGGAAAAGACATGCTGGAACTGGCTCTATCTAAAAACCTGCTGCTGTGAAAACACCTACTGCAGAAAAATATCTTGTCTTTTTAAAAACATACAGCCCTGTGCAACAGCAGCAATGAGAAGTTTTTATCACTAGGTTGGTTTTATCATCTCTGTTGACATTAATTTGTCTGAATATTTGGGTGGGTGTGGGGTGTCCCCGGAGGAAGCTCAAAAACCTAAGGGTTTACAAATTTCCTGTCTTAGTACATGAGCACTATCCCTAAACATAAATCTGCACATTTCAGCATCCTGGGTCAGTGAAATGAACTCTGGCTTGGTCACACTGCCAGGTTTCACTGGGAGCAACACGATTCAGCCTTTAGGTTCCAAGGAATGCATCTCTCCTACAGAAAAGGAAATATGCTGAAACGAGGAGAGCTCATTCCTGAAGTTCTGAATATGCAAATGTTTTTACTGGAAGAAAGAAAAGAAAAAAAAAAAGAGTCAAGAGTCTAAATTACATTCCTAACAGATAGCATCACAGAAGTGTGTTTTGTGTGGTGCTTCATCAGACAAGTACTTGGCTGCTACTCTGTATTTTCATCAGTGTCTGACTGCAAACCAGAACCTCACAGCTGCTTATTAACCTGCAGATGGTAGGGGAGCACCAGCCTGGAAGGCTGACCCTTTAAAAAAAAAAAGGGAAGTGAATTCTCTCTTCACCTGGTGTACTTACCAAGAAATTAGCAGGTATTGGATCAGAGAAGGAAGTTGGAGGAAGGGAAGCAGGTAGGCATTCCCTAATGATTAGTGCAGTGGGAAGGTCAGGAATAGACTGAGAAAGATGGATGCCTTTGGTAAGGCAGGAAGGGTATGAAAATGAAATCTACTGGAAGGAAAAGGCAACAGAAGGAAGAGATCCATGTCAGCTGCTGCTCCTAGAGAGAAAAAGGAAGAAATAGTAAAGGAAGAAAAAGAAAACAGAAGTAAAAAAGGAAAAAAAAACCAAGGAATACAAGAAGCAGAGAGGAAACAAGACACAAGCCATTGCCACAAGGAATGCATTCCAAGAAGCTTTAAGGATAACAACAGTCACAGACCACAAGAAGGGTAATACTGAATGTCTATGGCTTCTGCTAATTTAACATCAGGGCATGCCCACCCAAACAGCACAAGCTGCATTTTCTGATAACTCTGAGCAGCTTTGCTGCTTCTCTTAAAAGAGACCTCCCTCAAATCCAAATCCTACTATTTGATTTACAACTCAATTTTATCAGGATAATTCTGTGGATAATTAAACAGACTGGCTCTAAGAATATGCCACAGGAGCAGTAAAATGAATATGTACTGGAGGACAGTTGGTGCCTCCTGAATGCAAGAGAGACACTGAAACATGCTCCCGGTGCTGATGGAATTTAAGAACAGGATTAAGTTGCATATACTTCCCCAAACTGTGGAATCAAATGGCCAGCCAAAGCATGTAAACTCTGAGATCCTGCTCCTTGGAACTACTTGTTATCACCAGTTTTACTTTGAGACCTGAGGGCTCTGTATCTATAAAAGCCATGGTGTGTTGCAACACAGGACGTCTTAAAGCAGCAACATGCAATGTCCTGGATAAAAATATAAAGTTATTTTCTTAGAAATCCCCCATTTAACTAACTACCATCTTGGATGGAATTCCTTTTGCACTTGTTAGCACAGGAATCTTTTAGGAGCTGCTGTAGTAAGACAGAGAGAGCACACTGTTTTCTATTCAGCTCATATTAGTAACGGAGGTATAATGTAAGTATTAGTACAGGACTGAATTATGCTTGTGGCTGCTGCCCTGTTTCTCAGTAGGTCTGCAAGAAAAGCTAGTAAAACTAGCTGGCAGTCTTATTTTTTTCATCTTGGATACATGTACTGTCTGGTAGTTAGATTAAGAAAAAAACCCAAACTTCTTCACCTATAAAAATGGGTGAACAATTATGAAAATCACTAAATAACTACCTGTGGTACCCTGCCACGATATTTTTGTGCAAGTGCAGTGGTATCAGAGTGGAGGTCAAGGATACAGGGGATTTTAAAAAATAATAAAAACTACTGTATAGTTAGATACATGTAAAATTCATTCCATTGCTAAGTACAACAGGTAATTCTATGCTGTGCTTGCAAAATATATTTTCCTTCTAGATTTCACACATCTACAAATTACATCCATTAAAGGCACCAGTCTTAACAGAGTAATATAAAATAATGTGAAACAAACCATGAGAAACTATGTGCTGCTTCACCTCAGCATTTTCACTTGCATAATAGGCCTGATTCATTACAACGTGACTCATTTACATGCTACTTTCTGTTTCTGAAATACTTTGTAAATAGAAACAAAAGTTCTCTATCAGCACCCACAAATTGCTGCCCCTGTTTGGAAGCACAACTACGGTGCTGAATGGGAAATTTCCTGGGTTCCAGGCAAAGCAGAAGGAAGGATGACTTAGCAGTTTTCAACAAAGTAAAAAAAAAAAAAAGGCAAATAAGTTAAGAAATCTATATATTGTTTCTGTGCATACAGTGGCAACAATCTGATTTGCCTTTTTATTGTGATGCTAAAGCAGCATGAAACACCAAGTAAAAATGTAAAAATAGTTCTTTATCAGGGTTACATGGTTAAACCAGTAACCCTTAGAAGCTTGCCATAAAAGCACATACATTATGTGAAGACAGGCTGGATTCCCATGACTGCTTGGACACCACTAACACATACAGCATCACACAGATATATTTCTGACAACAAAACTGTGTGGACTCAGTTAAGCTGCACCCAAATGCTTCTTCCCTGCCAGAAATGTCAATATACAGGTTTTTAGATGACTCTGCATTTCTCAGGCAAAGTGCAGGTAGCAAGGAAACCCATCCATCAGTCGAGGTAACCAAAAGCTGTACAACCTCCAAGGAACTCTCCTTGTGCTCACCTGCCCTGAGATGCAGGTCCTTTGAGACCCTGCCTTACCCAGATCCACTTCTGGCACACAATATAGTGCAAGGAGCAGCCTCTCACTTATTTTTATCCTCATGTTCAAAGCATGGCTCTAAGCCCTATTTACCCTTTGCTTTAAGGACACGTTCACCAGCAGTGTCACATCACCCAAGACAGGCCCAATCTTCACACATCTCCAGGTTTCTTTAATAGGATAGAGAAGGATTCTCCTCCAACATATGCCAAAAACATATAAATATCCTAGAATATTGAGCACTATTGCTCCTGATCTACAGCACACAAAGCAAAAAGCTGCCAAGAGAAGGCTTTGTTGCTGTGATGTGATGAGGGAAGAGGGCAAGAAGGAGATGTGCCTTTATTTTTTACCCCTTGCTACAAAAACTATCTGCATAATTTTGATAAAATCTTCCAAGGTGATTAGGTATCTGGCAGAGACCAGAAGAAACTTTTAAATCCAAAAGGTCAATGTCAGTAAAACTTTTCAAACCTTTAGAGTGGAACCATTCTCAAAATTTAACAGATATGGCAAGATATGCTTCTGCTGGATTAAAAAGATGCTGTATCAAAGGTGATGCTCAAAGTTTCAAAGAACCTATTTTTTAAAGCTGTACTGGTGAATGGCATTTGGAAAAATGAAACTCATACAGGTGCTATATTAGAATACACTACACAGCAAAGTAATACTCAAAAAGCATAAACTGTTACTGAATTGGCCTGCTTAATAAGTGCTGAGGTATTAAAAAAATTAATCCAAACACAAAAACATGAACTAAAGATTTTGTCAAAACAACCAAACAAATGTATTGCTTCTGACATATTTCAAGTAAATAAGCATGCTTCCATTTCCTTATTAAATGAAAAAACCCCCACAAATAAATCTGTATTAATATTAGTAATTTCAAAACTTTGTTCTGGAAAAGTATGATTAAAAAAATAATTAAATATTTCCAAACAGAACATAGCCTCTGACCTTCTGACAGTTATAACAACCTGACCTCAACCCAGTCTCCATTAAACACAGGAACTGAATGTGGGCACCCAACTTACCTCTAGATTACAGTGCATCATGAGACTTTTACTTCAGAATGCAATATATAATTCTGAAATGCTATTTTCATACAAGTATTACATGCTTTGTTTTTAAAATCTTATCCAGAAGCAGGGTTGGGAGTGAAAAATTTCACCTGCAGATTTAGAATACATTCTTTGATAAAGAAAAAGCCATTCTGTTTTCAAAGGGTTTACCTTGTTCTCTGAGAATTAGCTTGACTTGATGTGGAGATATCATCAGCACCTGATAACACACCACTGGCATCATCTCTCTTGAAAACTTCATTTCTTCTCACTAGCAAACCAAAAGACAAATTAACACCTTGGGCAACAAAGCACACAGATTAATCCCACCTAAACCTCAAGGATTTATCAGCCATATGAGATTCCTCAGAAGGAATAGAATTTATGTGTTCTGCACAATGGCACTACAGTAACAAACAAATTAACATTATGAAGTTGATTTCAGTTTTCAGAGCTACCTTACAGTTTTACCCCAACAAAAACAGCTAAAAGGTCTTTGAAGAAGAATACTAAGGAAGGCCTAAAAGAAATCACAATAAAACTCCACACAATTTCACAGACCCATTCCCAAGGTAACATATCTTTTTGGTCAGCCAGGAGTTGAGACAAACATGGCAGAGACATCCTACAAAACTACTGCAGACCAGAAAGAGAGCAGCTAGTTAACTATGCATCCAGTACACATAAAAGGGAGTTGGGAAAGCAGTACCCGAACTTCTAATCACTGTCCCTGGAATCTGACTCCTCATTATAATTTATAGGTTTTTTCCCTTTTGGCAATATGTTAACCTGTGATTCTCTCTGTAAAATTACAGCTTTTGCTGGGAGATCTTCCAGTGGCAGCACCTGAGCTGCTACACTTCAAGCTTGATTTTGCACAGCAGTTCACTTCCCCCTCTTACCATACCGTCAGCAAACAGAGCTGGTAGGAGAGCTCTTGCAGAACACACTAAAGCCACACTGATTTAGAAATAGTTAGGGTTTTTTTACAGTCATTTCACTGAGCCCAGACATACTTCTACTAGAAGGCAGCAGGAGGCAGCTCTATCTTGCCTGTACAAACTTAGGAGTTGCTGACTTTGGACCAGAACACATAAACAGTCTGTTCCAAATTGCAGGCAAGCAAAGGGAAATTACAGGAGCCTCAGTACTTGTTACTGCTCCTCAGGCTTCTGGCTCAGTAAGCACAAGGACAGACAATGACAAAGAAGGTTGAGAGAGCAGTGAGTACATGGAGGCTGGGCTGGAATTCTGTGCATATAGAATACATACAGTGCAGCCATATTCCAGCTCCCTAACTCTTGTTTTCTTTCCTAATTTTCACCAAATGATTTGTCTCCATTTTTTATAATGATTCTGCAAAGATGATTCTTCCTGCCGTACATCAGCAAACAATCTTTCGTATCATCTCCTGCTTTTTCAAGCGAATGATTAAATATAAACTACTTAAATTTATCTTGCTAACAGCCTGTACTATGTAGTACTTCAGCATAACACTGAAATCCTTGGCATATAAATTATAAACCACTTAACCCTCATAATAAAACCCACTGATATAATTACACTGTGGAGGTCCCACATGAAGCTTTTGTAATTCACTGTTACTGTGCACTAACAACAACTCCATCATTTTTCTGCAGCATTTTCTGTTATTTTAGAAGAACACTTCGAGTAAAAAGTTAACTATTTCCAGCTTTTCCTACCAAGTTCCCTCCCAGGGTGCTAAATGTCAAACTCATTTCTGAACAGACTGCACATTATGCTGATCTGTACATCATGTTGTAATTTCATCATCTTGGAACTTTGCATCAGGACAATTAGCAAGACTCCTACTAAAGGCTTTTGTACTCTGGTTTTCATCTTGAACTTTTTTCTTTTGGATTTTAGTTTCTTTGGGTTTTTGGTTGGTTGGTTGGTTTTTAAACATAGGTCTTACCTTGCCTGAAATCTGGTTCTGAAGAAATAACAGATGGACTTTCACTCGAAGTACTATAAACGTCGCTGTGATAAGATTTGTACCTTCTCAAAGGCTCTAGAAGTTTAAACCAAGGGATCAGAAGTAGAAAGCAACAGTCATCATGTAAAAATCAAACACAAACATCTGAATTTTTTAAAAATATTTTCAAACCATTTTAAAATGCCTGTGGCTATGGAGTCTAAAAGCAAAGACCCAGGGGATGCTGGGCAGTCCCATTCTGTTCCCATGGCCTGAGGGTTCTGTGGTCAGCCTGGCAGCTTCTGACTATCCCAATGCAGCCACCTCCTCTGAACTTCCTTCAACATCACCTCCGAGTTAAAACTGGTATTAAAAAAACCCCATTGAGACCCAAGACAAAACCAGATCCCTCCTGCAAACAAACCAGGTGAAATGTTTGGTGAGCACCTCTTGCATGTAAAAAGCAATCACCAGAACTCAGTCCCTGGCTCCTTTATGATGTAAAAAGAAAAATATCCAGAGAGATAAAGCAAGCACTGGAAAATTATAATTCAGCTCATCTTTGACATCCACAAAATATGATTACCAATCAATTAGTAAACCCCTAGAGGATATTTAATTAACCAGAACTGCTAAACTGATGTGATGAGAAATCAATATAGCAGTCTCAGTTCCTACTCTCAAGGGATTACATAAATAACATACTGGAGCAGAGGACTCCACAGAAGGGGGTATGTACTTGACATTTGCAACCATCTCCCAGAACTTTCCTAAGCACAAGCCAACAACCATACCAGAATGTGCACAAACACACACAAAGAGAGTCTCTACATCCTGGGAATACCAATGCTTCATTGTGAAAAGGAGACAAAAACCTCAGGTGTCCTCACTGGCAGAAGGCTGTTTCTGGTCTGACTATAGTTAATGTTCTTGAAAACAAAAGCAGTGACATAGAAAAACCACATGTAACTGCTGTGAAAACAAGTGCCAGTCACTACAGCAAGGAGCATGCAATGCAAGAATACAAAATGGGGAACACATGAGCAGATCCTTCTGGAGGCTGCAGCAAGGGAATCAGAAGCTCCAACTTTTCACACCCAGAAAACAAAACGTGGTGAAAAATTCTGAGGGACCAATAAACCTGCTGCTTAACTTCTGTTAGGTCAGATGACAGGTTAGTCAACAACACTACTCACACAGAATTCCTACAGAAATAGGAAAAATTCCAAATAGGAAAGAAGCATGAAAAGAAGTAAGATAATGCAGTACTCCAAGAACTAAAGACTAGTTCATGTTCACTTTAGACTGTTTCCAAAACCTTCCTCTTTAAAAGCCTTTATTCCCCCCATTTTTACCCAGCTCACTTGAGCTGTGTAGGGAATCTTTAAGAAAACTGGGGAAGGTAAGCAAAGCTACAAATCAACCCACGAAACCAAGAGGTCTCATCACAGTTGCACAGTTTATCAGGATAAAACCCAATTTATCCAAAGAACATTCTACCATTTAACTCTCAGAAAGGAACAGTATGGACCTACAGCAAGATGAAAAGAATCCACTGGGGCTGTGTGGGAGCAGTGAGGTTGCTTCAATCTTCCACAATGGCTGCTTTCAACGTTGTGGATTTTACAACAAAGAAATCTGCCCCCAGTCTAGCAATTACTTGGGAAATAAAAACCAAATTCAGTGGGTAGCTTTTGGAGATGTGTTTTCAAAATGCTCCGAGCCCTAAAGTGAGGGAACAATCCACACACAACACTGGAGCTACAGTACTGAAATGCTTAACTAAAACCAGACCTCTTGTTTCCCAGTAGTTTTATTAGCTGTATGTTTTCCAAGTCTGCTGAACTGACTTTGAAGCAAGATGATGGAGAGGGAACAATAAAAAATGACGCGAGATTTTAAACAGACATTTTTTTCCACTTAGTCAGCAGCCAGGGCTTCTCAAATTGCACACAAATTATGGCTCCATTCTGGTTCTTTGAGACATTAAATTTTGAAAACACCAAACCCGTGGTAAAACAGAAATATGCAGTTAGACCACGAGACAAGTGTTTGTAGGGGGTGGCATGCTATGGGACTCTGCAGGGTGTTTGATTTCTCCTGACTCATCCTGTTAGCAGGAGCTGGTGCCATGCTGCAGGCCAAGAAGTCCATGAACCAAGAAACAAAAAGCAGGATTTCCACGCACTGTTTATCTCAATGTTGTCACAGACCCCCACATTAGGCCCAACAAGGCTCAAACCTGCTCACAAGTAGAGCTGGAGACAGGACCACACTCCTGTCTTGCCACATCCTTCTCCCTAATCAAGACCACACAACCCAAGAACACAAGCAAATATATTCTCATCTGCTGGAAGCATTCAACAACCTTTCCATGCTGGGCTATCAGGCAAAGTTTCAAAGCAATTAAGAAGCTACATCCTGAAATTTCATGTAAATCCTCTAGATTTATCCATTTTGCTCAGTTTAGAGAAGACACATACAGATGTGGAACTGTTTGCTGCTGGGGCATCTTCCTTCCAGTTCTCTGCTGGCTTACCCAAAATCTGTGTACAGCCCCTACATCCCCCCAGCACTGCACCCCCTCTTTACCACATGCCTTCCTTCCAGGGCACACAGAATATGCACTGCAGACCTGCAAATACTCCATTAAAATGTAAATATTGAGAATATTCTATCTATAATGCTTGCATAGTCATCCAAATAATTTATGCTCTCTCCTCTCTTCCAGCAAGTTCTCCTCAATTCTAATGTATCATATTAGGATTTAACTTCAAAGAAGGCACTTGGATCATGTCCAAGCTAAACTTCTAATTAAGAATTGCCTTCCAAAGGTCACAAAGTCCCAGTTCTGGGATCAAATTAAAGTTTAGCTTTTCATACAGAAGTTTCAAAACTAAGGACAAACTTCTAGACAAACTGTCTGGCTGGGAAAGAGATGAAAAATGACAACAAAAGCTAAAGACTACAATAAAACACTTATCTCCCATATTTACAATTTTCCCTGGGAATTTTGAATGGCCTTGCTTTGTTGTCTTAGGTTCTTGGGTTTTTTTGGTTTATTTTTTAAAAAATTTTTGGTGAGTGAAGAGAGACTTCAGAACTGATTTAACTTCTATAACTACCAAGCCCATTGTAGCAAAAAATAATGGCATCAGTTACCTTCCTTAACATTTCACTGTTTAGATTACATCTTTTACCAGAACACTTTGAATGATTTCATTCCTTAATAGAAAAAAACACATGAGTTTAAGCCCATTTTAAGATTTTGTAACTAAAATAAATATAGAGAATTTGAACTAATAAGCAAAATAAGCACGTGGTAGCTCCATGATGCAAAGGTAGACGATGCATTACAAGCTGGGGAGTCTTTGCACTGCTTAGTGCTCCAGTGGTGCTTTTTCAAGTTCCCTATCAGAACCAGCAGAGCACAACCTCCCAGGCACATCATGCAGCATGAAATAACAAAACGCGCTATTTACGCAAGGCGAGACCTGCAAGCCCAGACAAGTCACTCACAGAGAGCCTCACCTCAGCCAACTTCAACAGAAATCAGAGAACCACGTTCAGCTTGGAATTTCCTTATCCTGAACACCAGTCACATCAGATACCCAGGTTTTCAAACACACATCATTACAGAATCATTCCTGGCGGCGCAGAGAAGGCGGCAGAATTGAACCGACGGTTTCGTGACAGGGAGTGAGCTCTCGTTTGCCCTTTGAAGTCTGCTGGGGGGTGTCTATTACAGGAGAGTGGTACTATAGTACCACTTAAAACACATTAACTGTCCTTCAGGAGAAGCTGGCACTCACTTCTTTCCCATGAGTTAAATCAATAGATTAGATTCATATTTGCTTTTCCTTTTTTTCTTTTCATCTAAGAAAACTTGAACTATCTTATGCAAGACAATATAGCTTTAACAGGAAGGACATTGAGATCCAGTCAAATTCCTGGTAGGGATTCACATCCAGCAACTGACAAAGGAAGCAATCCCATTCAGACTTCCAGGGGAGCAGGCTCATTTTAACTTGCAAGATTTCCACCACTCACATTCCAGAGGAGAAAGCTGTACTGCACATGCAGTCCAAGTCACCAGCTATCCAGGCAACCCCCCCAGGGAGCCCCATCTGGTGCAGAGGGCCTGGCAGGACCCAATGTACCTTAGATTAGATGTAAGCTAATGTAGAAAAATGTAGCCTTGGAAAACTGCAGAGAACACACATCTCTAGTGCTAGGCTGGAAAGGAAAACAGAGAGATTAACAATAACAACACCAGGGTCTGGTGGGAACTCAGGGGGCCTGTATTTAGAAAGGCACCCCCGTTTTCTGGATCTGGATCATGCCATCTGGGATAAGGTATGTAAACTAACACAGGCCCAGACAGAGTTTGTCTAACAAAGTTGTTTACCTGTTTTAATTTAAATGTTTTATCCAACTGAGAATGCAATGTATTGACCAGAAATTGACAATCTCAGATTGTGTGAGCTGCTGAAAGCTCGACAGATGAGATAAAGCAGATGGCCATTCTGCTGTGCAATTATGCAATTGTTAGAGCTGGTTTACTACCCAATGTTAAGCTGTGAAACTCAGCACAAAGTAATAGTTGCTGATACCACAGTACTTGTATTTTACAGACATCCCACAAATACCTTCTTTCTTGAAAAGCCAGCATCTCTTGTCTCAGTAAAATCAACAGCTGGAGCTCACTAACCAAAACAGCATCAGTCCATTATCTTACCTCTCAGATTCATTAAAATTATTTTTGAGTATTGTTCTACTGGACAGACCAACCACAGGAGAATCTATTTTGTCACAAATGAATTTAAATCACACTGCAGCACCACAGAGACATGTGCAAACTGCCCCTTCCTTTGCTTTCACATGCAAACAGATGTGTCATTGTGCATGACTGGAACGGCCCACAGTGAACTCAGAAACCCAGAACACAGAATTCAAGAGAAAAAGGAAGTATGTGCACTTCAATGATTTCACAGTGCTAAGTTTGTAAAGCATCTATTCACTTTTTCAACCCTAAATCCAATCTCCCATTTAACACACTCCTACAGAAGCTCCCAAATTCAAACCTCTGGGGCTTAATCTGCTGGGATAAATTTGCTACCAACAGCTGCCTGATTACCTGCAAAAATTTTCCCTTATTCAAAAATGCACCTTTAAACTAAGAGAGCACCTAAAATCCAGGCATTTATGGTATCCTTAACTGTAATCTTTAACTGCAACCTTCCCATCTAAACACAGGCTGTCATAACATGAAAATTTCATAAATGGGGTCCAAATGAGCCTTCAAGGTAGCTAATGAGAAGTTTCATGAGATAAACACATGGAAGAAGACTTAGGAGGAAAAGACTCTTGTCTAGAAATATAGAATATTAATGCCTCTTCCTGCTGGCTCTATGAAGCAAGAGCAATAATTGGACAAAAACCATAAAATCTGAGGACTTAATAAGCTGGGTTTTTTGTTGGAAAAACAATAAAGGTAGAAATAGAGAGGAATAAACACAACTTGTGGGCCTGGAATTCACATGGTTCCCAACTGCAAAAACATTCAGCAAAGGCTTGAGAATATTCCCAAACCCCCCCATTTCCCCAACCCTGGATTCAGCATTTCAGAGCTTCAGCAAGGTCAACCTTTTCAGTATTCTCCCATCTTTGTTTGTCCTGTGTCTATTTCAACCCACAGCTAGCTATAGTACTACTCTCATACCTGGTTTTGTCCTGTATTCCACAAGGACATGGGCAAGCTTTATGCTCCCTCATGTATCTCACTTAAAACATCCTCAAAAACAACACTGCATTTAAAAAAAAAATTTAAAAGGATACCCATTCACTCAAGTAACACATAAATCCTTTCACTTTGAATTATACACTCACTCCAAACAAAGAGTGGGGGGAGGAGCTGCCTAAGTAAAAGGAGAGGTTCAGACAAGGCTACCATTACCATCTCACAGCCTTGTGCCTTGCTGCTGAGCCATTTGAAGGCAAGCCTAGGATAGGAAAACTTGAGTGTGTGTACACTTCCCAAGTGTCAGGAGATACAATCAGTTTGGTGGGAGAGAAGGCAAAAAAAACCCTGGAGCGCAGGAGAACAGTCGACACCTTCACACTCCTGAGCTGCAATGCAAGCTTGCACAATGTAAAATATTATTTTCTCTCTGAAAGAAACGGGACACTATCAGCAGGTGCCAGGCAACAATTTCTAAGTTTCAAAAGAACACCAAAAACAAAACCTGCTCTCTGGGTACAGGTAAGATGTTTGGGTTTAACACCTAACAACTTCTTAACTCTAATAAATTCTAAGGTCACAAAACCTCCCTAACAAAACAAGAATGAAGATAAGGGTGAAGGTGAAGAACTTACTGTCTTGGTAAAATTAACATATACATTTGGAGTCTCTTCTTAGTGATCAGAACTGGCTACACCATAAGTCAAATAGACTCTTGGCCTTGCCCCTATCTGGCTAAATGGCACCTAATCATAAACAATCATCTTCAGCATAGAAGAGATAAACAACCTCAACCCTGAAATTGTAAAGCAGATTAACATAAACCAGCAAGTTCAAGAGCAAGGCAGACACAAGGACATGGTCCTTGGAAGCCTTTTGAGGCTAAATCTGAGATGTTCTAACAGTATATTACAGTGCAACTTAGATGGGCTGCAGCTCACTACAAAGTACTACAGCACAGCTGTAATTAAAGCTCTGTCATTCTTTCCACTATAAACTCTGCTTTTCATGAGTTTATAATTTAGATGGTAGAAATCTGTTCTGAGTGAAAGCTTGGCAAACCAGAGCCTGTGCATAAGAACATTTTCAAAGGCAGTCAGCTCCTTAAGGTTTTATGAATAACAGAAAAGGTTTTCAGCTTAACCCAAAGTAAGTTAAAGAAAAATAAGCCACATGTCACTTAAATTCCTTTGTAGTTTGAGGAGGGAAGTTTTATCTTGCCAAGTTCAACTCACAGAGAGTCCAATGTCACTTCACAATTCAAAAATGGAAAAACAATGTATACAGCCAAAAGCAGAGGCTTAATACAATTTACACAGGCTTAGCTGTAACCTAGACCTGGGTTCAAGTGAACTGAAAATATTCCCAGACCTACCAAAGAGAAGGCAGATTGTCTCTCCTCTGCTACCCAGCCATAACCCTGATTCCTGTGACTCCTTGCCCATTCCTCCCCTTCCAAACAGAACCCTTATTCCAAACTGCATGAACTTTTGAACTAAGTTATTCTCCTCCTCTATTTTTCACTCATGCCTCTCAGCTGCACTGGTCAGAAGAGTAATTCCACACACACTTGACACCTGATAGTGTTGGATGTGGAAATATCTGTCTACCCACTAAGTACTTCAAAATTACACACAACAGCAACACACAAAAAACTCAAGACTGTATTTTCCATTTCTCTGACAGATGAAACTGGCAATAGACTTTTACAAAAGATCTCAAGAGACATGTCTCGAGTAAAAAAAACGTAAGATGAGGATCAGTATGGAACAAAAAAAAGGAAAAGGGAAAGAAGTCTTAACAGACTAGCAGACTTTGTTTTAAGACTTTGATGAATCTGCTTACTAAACCAGAATAGATACTTCCAGTCTGGCTCCTCAAGCCCTAAAAGACATAACAGCAACTAACTCCTATGTGAAAAAGCATTCATCATCCATCTTACTAGAATACTCCTTTAAACTGGCTCATTAAAAATCCACATTCACAACTAGTTTCTGGTCCAAAAGATTTGTTTTAAGTAGTTAACTAACCGAAGAAAAATTGAGAGCCTAAAATATAACAGTAAAGCATACACTCCCACCTTCAAGAGTGAAACACACCCTTCTTGAAAATAGAAAACTCTGAAACTCAGCTACCTGTTGAGAAAGTGCCTTTACTTTTTTCCTGGTAAATAATTCAGAAGGATGGGCAGTGAGTCATTGGCAAATGCCTTAAGTCTTCCCTGTACATATTTGTCACTCAGCCTCTGTGACTATTGAGGCCCAGTCCCCAGTTTACTTGGACTGCACTTTCACCCATTCCCCTTATGAATTGAGTAGTTTCACACACCTGACCCATCTCAGTTTGCAAGGCACGGGCATGTTTTGTTTTCTGCCATCTCCCAATCTGCCTGAATGAGAATGATAAAGCCATTGCTCATCAATGGGTTTGGCCACGCTTTTGGTTCTGCTCTTATGCAACACAAACCCGCACAAAGCTGCACACCTGAACAACAAGGCTATTGAGCTTTCCCAATGCTGGGAGTGGCCTCCTCTTAAACTCTCTCAGCTGCCTATCCCCAGCGATCCGAGTTGACTCACGTACTTGAGATGGACCCTGCTGATTTCAGACTCTTAAACCAAAAGCCAACCAAGCTTCCCTCACCAGACATCCTGGTAGATAACAACAGATAATAAACTTCTATAGAGATAAACAATGGTAACTCCACAGTGCTGCTCTCATCTGTGCTCATTTCTTCAGCGATAACGTGACCCTCATCCCCTCATCGGAAGATGCTGATCTAATAGCACAAGAAAACTCCAGCTGTACAGAAATCACAGCAGCTTTTTAACCTGCCTATGCCATTTCAGTAACACTCCTCCTTTCTGGAACAAAAGGCTCACAGGCACAGGAGAGGATCAGCTTCCTGTGCTAACTGCAATACAAGCATCTCCCAGGATGGCTACAAAGGGCATGAGCAGGCATTTTCAGAAATTCAACTTTGACAAAAGGCTTTATCATCTCTCCTTAGTATGGAGATGTTTACATCTCGGCAGAAGAAGGAAGTGAAGGTAGGGTGTGTTCTCACAGTTCCTTCTGTCCCACAACAGGCAGGCTAACTCACGAGTCTTTGAGTGCATCTGAGTAAATGCCTGAGCTCTATACATACAGCTCTTGCACCATACACCTTGGTGCAAGACCACGTGATGCTTTATGGCCCAGCACAGGCAGGATCCAGTTCTGCTCTCAGTTTCTATCCAACTGTGTTGAACTTACAGCCCCTGAAAATCACCCCTCAAAGCCAAAGAAAAAAACATTCAGTTCCAGTTACATGGGTCTGCATCAAGGTAATTTTATAACTTTCCCCACAACAATTACGAAGACTTGTTTTTTCCCCATGCATTTTCTTAATGAACTGAAAGAACTTGTGTGAAGTGTTCCCACTGAATATCTGAACATGAGGCCAAAAATAATTCATATTTAAGGACTTAAGTCCAGAGTTACACAGCACAAAAACAGAGATCTAGCGATGACATTCTGCCTTTCCTCAGGGGCATAAATCCATCTCTAATAGCTGGAGATGAGACTCTTCCTTTGAGAAAAATTGCTTGACAATTGGATGTTACCAGCTTTTTTTTTTTTTCTAATTGTAATTGATGAGCTTGATACTGGTTAGAGATCAACCATTCAGAGTGAGCAATCTGGACAACCAATTTATCTTCATTGACAACAGATAATGACTTCACTTTATGTAAAAAAAAGATGAAGCAAAGCTCTCAGCTGTTTCATGAGCTGCTACAAGAGAACTCAAATTTATAATAATGAGAAATCTTTGTCTGGTGAGTGGAATACAGAGAAAATCAAAAAGATTCACTAACCTTCTACATTCATAGCTTCCCTCAGAAGCTGCAACTTCTTCTGTCTCTCTCTTATCCTGTCAAAGGCACTTGATATTGCTGCAGAAGTTGATGTCTCAGGCATGTGGCGTGTTTGGTCCAGTTTCTGTGGTCCGAAGACATCCAGTGCTATGCTCCCATCAGAGTACCTTGCTTCCTTGTTCCTGGCAGCAGTAGAAGTCCGTACTGTAAACGTTTCACACTGATGGCTGTGCCTGTGAGGGCCTCCAGCATGGTCCCTCTCAGCTGCCTTGTCAGTAGTGCAAAGCAAATCTGTGGAAGAAGCCCATATCTTCCGTTTGGGAGGGACATCTGTGTGAAGGTGACCTTTTTTCTCAAGCTCACTGGTTTTACACCTATGAGGACAGAAAACATCTTCCTGACCTGCACTGTAATCTGCAGAAATGCCCTGGAAAAATTCTTCCTCGTCTCGTGTTCCTCTAATGGACAGAAATCCCATAGACTTGCTAAGTCCTTTGTTAAGGGTGGTCTGTTGAGAGAAGTGACCTCGGTGTCCGTCAGGCGCATCAACCGTCGGTGTTTTTCCTGGAATAAGGAGACATTTCATACATGTAATTTTCTACCTAATACACAGGAGTCCAACACAAATTGGTCAAAGGGTATGATGAACACAGGCTTGGGCACTGGTTTTACCACACAGAGCACTGAGAAGGCTGCTCCAAGAGCTCCCTCAGACAACAAAGACAGAAATGCAACTGCTTCATACATTTTATTTCTTTTATTTTTAAAAAGTTCAAGAAAAAAAATAATTCTGCATTAACAGTAAAAACCCCCAAACTATCACATACTTACTCAAAGTTGTTTTCTCATTAGTTTCATTTTCAAAATAGCCTGGACTATCACCAAAAATACTACTTAATAATCAATCTGAAATCAGCCATTCCTCTCACACCCAAATACACCGCCTACAGGTTTTAATAACAAGTCCAGGTTTGTTCTACAGATTTACAGATGCCCTGCAATAGTCAGCAATAAGAAAGGAATGACTGTGTACTTAAGAATTATAAAAATCCTGGATCTTCCTCTAATGACTAATTTTGGTGACTACAGTATCCCCTGGTAAAGAATACTCTGAAACAAAACCAAAAAGCTCCCAAGGTTAAAATGATTCTGTGAGTCTGCACCCTTTGAGTTTCACTAATACATGGATCTGCCAATACTTCGGAAGTGTCTCTTCTCCCTCCCTTCTCATGAAATTACTTGCAGAATAACAGAAACTGCCAGAGGTGGAACCATATCAATGTGGTCTCTGAAGAATATAATATCACAGTGACCAAGAAGATTTTACCCAGGTGGAGTCAGCATGGCACGTGACTGATGCCTTCCTTAGAGCTAGCTCCATCATTATGGTGATATCCCCATGTACATTTTTTAAGAAGGAGCAGCCTTGAAGATTTCACTGCAAAAGCAAGCAGCCATGAGTTCAAACTAATCACGGTGCTGTATCTACTACTCTTAAAGAATGCAACACAGCCCTGCTTCCATTGATTGAAATTAACTGCCCCACTTGCACAGCAGGCTCCTGATGATCTTTATCTACAGTATTATCCTTCCAAACAGAATTTCACAGAATCCTTTAGGGATGTTTGGAAATGAAGTCACTAATGCTTTAAAAGCTTATGGCTTTTAAAGGTGTAAGCACCTTGCAACTCTGATATTCTTCTTCAAGAAGGGCTGTGCTTTTAGCTTGTAGTTTTTATTTCTGAGATATTTAAATAACAATCAAAATCAGCAAGACTCAAGCCAAATGCAACCAAGCAGCCCCTTGCTTCCTACCACCATGCAAAGACATGATGACAAAATGTTAGGGTTTGGATTGTCTAAAAGGTGTCTTGTAAGAATTCACACACAATTCCCATATGCCCTAGCCAAGAAAATAAAAAACACTTTTGCCAGTGAGAACAAACTAATCTTCTAAAAGGATCTGATGCCTCATTTCGTATTTTACAAAGATAGCTTTAATATTAAACTAAACATAATTATCTTTGTGGTCGAGTAAATATTACATTATTACCTTATTCTCAGACTATACATCATCCTAAGGCTGGTGAACTACGTAGAATTCACACACAAAAAAGCCTTTTAAAAATAAATGTTCATTGTGAAGTTCCCATTATCCAAGAGGTGGGATGATATCCACTCGCATTCATGTACATGCACCAAGGACAAACACTTCTGAACAGGATTTCAAGTCAGTCATTTGTGAGACAAAAAAACTAAACACTGCAGTTGGCTTTTTAAGATGGCCAACAGAAACACAAATCAAAAGCAGCTCTGAGAATCCTCCCCAGTAATGAGAGTTCCAGGACAATTTTAGGCCTGAAAAAACCAAAACAACCTCCTCTACAAAGAGAGGAGGTAAAAAAAAAAAAAAACCCAAACACCCACTTCTTTAACACTGAAAGCATTTACATGCAGGGTCCTTGCTGAACAAAACAAGGGCAAACAAAGCAGAATACCAAGAGAGGCAGGCAGCTGCAACTGCCATACCCTACCACAGCTATGCACACAGGATTACCTGCTACAGCATCGGCCATGACTCAGAACAACATTCCTGCTTCAAAAGATCATTTAGGTCTCTGCACACTGATCCTGTTGCAGGATCACATGCAATGAAAAGAGTCACAAGGTACTTTTAGCACCTGTAGGTATCCTCACCACAGCACTCCAGAGACACGACCCTCTTCTGCTGTGGGCTGGTGAGAACTGCAGCTACAGATCCCTGTCAGTGAAACAGAGTGCTGGGGGCAAGGAGCATCCTCCTCACCAAAGCTGTGCTTCCTGTGGACTTGGATACACCAGAAGCTATTTCCTGTCTGCACAGAAGCACTGAAGACCCAAGCTCCTTTGCCTGAGCACACAAGAGATGCTCTCTACTCCCCACATCAGCCATCCACTTGGCCTCCCCTAACAAGGAAAGTGAAGCCACTGTCTCATGGGCAGTGGCTAGGGAAGTGCTCATGGCTACAGCTTTGCCACTCAGCCAGCCAAGGGCATGATGAGGCAGGAGATGAGCTGTCCTGCCAGGAAGCAGTGCAGGAGGTGTTCCACTTCCACGCTGCTCTTCCACTCTACAGGTCTAACTCAGATCCACGTTGACTTCTGCAGTCAGTGAGAGATTCCTACATAGTACCAAAATGAATCTACAGCTGCCCTCAGTATTCAGCCTTGAGACCGCAAAATTCTCCTGGAAGTCTTTCATCTGTCCTTTATTACTCTTCCCATTCCCACTTCTGCTCTGCATCAGCCTTGCCAATTCCTCCCACCTCTGCAAAATCCATCCCTCCTGCCCAAACTGACTGACATTGCAAACATGAGCTGGTTAAAAATCATGCTCAGAGAAGTGGAAAAAATGAGACTTTGGGGCAAGGAGTGCACAGCCTGGGTATCTTGAGAAGGCAAACTGAAACAAAGCAGCAACAGAGAATTTTCAGACCTGTACTTTATCCCACTGCATGCTGCTTTTAGCACCAGAGTGCAAAGGCCAAGGATAAAGGGCAAGACTTCTCAATACAGAAGTAACTCAAGTGCAAATACCAGTAGTAAAATTGGATTAGGCAACCAGCAATGCGTCCAAGCCAATATTTCTGTTTTTACTAAGGTAAATCTGTCCTCATCCCTTCTTCCTTTTTTGCAATATTATTATAGACTTGTAAGTCACACGATCAACTGTTAAGGTATTTTCACCTCCTTAATCCTGGACTTCCTCCACCAACTCAGCACTACTTGGATCAAGAGTCTTAAATGACTGCAGGAAATCTCTTTCAGCATAAGGCTCATGCATCCAGATTCCAAAAAACAGTAAAAACAGTCTACTTCCAAATAGAGCAGAATGGAATAATATTCCTTCTTAAACACATGGATTTTCAGTTGAATGGCATGCTCAAGTCCAAATTCATTAAGTCAGTATGTGGTTTATCCTTCAGCTTTAGCCCACCCCCCCCCCCCAGCTTTTATAATGAAATGTGCTGAAAAATGAAGGAAAGCACCACAAAAATCTATAAATAAGGAATAAATATCTAACTCATGATCAAAAGGAACCTGCATAAGGGAACTTGTATGTCTTTATAATGCAAGACTCATTCTACTCATTCTCTGCAAGACCTTCCCCTTTAAAAAAAAAGGTTGTATTTGTAGTGGAAACTCTGGAGACCTATCCCAAGTATCTTGGCTCGACTGAAGACATTAATTATACCACCTGAGACCACACAGAGCTACTGCAGGCTTCAGTTACCCAGGTGTGTAACAGGACAGAGCAGTGCCTCCCTTTTTGTCACTGAGGGTGACAGAACAAGCCATTAGCAATTAAGATGCTGCAGCATGCAAGCAGCATCACAAGGAGTACTTTCCCCTTCCCCAGCTACTTCTCTGTTGCACTAAGCTCTCCTCCTTGCTCATCTGAAGAGTGTATGGGTTCTTGATTCCTCATATTGCCCTTGGGTGTTTATCCTCCACTTGATGTTACATTAGTGCAATTATTTATAATTACTGTAAATAATTCAATTGCAATTACAGTAACTGTTGATTCCAGTGTATAATATATAGTGAGGGAATACATACAATAAAAATAGCAATTAATCACCAGGAGTTCACTATTAAATTCCCTTGTGGTGCTAAAATGAAACTCTCATTTTCCACACACACCTTCAACTGCCAGATGTTACATTTGCTAAATAACCCTAGATCTGCTTCCTTCTTCCTTTGATATTTTCAGCTATGAATGCAACTACACCCTTTTACACCAGTGTCATTCACTGACCATCTTTCTCTCAGGCTGACAGTAATCTGGCTGACTTTCCTCTGAGAGAGGGCTGTTGTCTAACTAAATCCAGCCTGTCTGATTACTTGTGTACCAGCTTGATCATACAGGCAATTCATCCAATATTAAGCACAAACACTGTTGCTACTATCACATACTGTATCTGTTTTTGCTGCCTAAACTCAACTCAGTTTTCTTTAAAGTCTTTCTGCCTGCCCTTCCTTTAGTTTGCACAAAACAGAACACCTTTTTCAACTCTGTTATGGATTTTGACTTGTGGATGTATGTAGATACACACACATGGGAGTGGGGGGTGGTTAGAGAGAGGGTCTGGGGGGAGCAGGGAAAGACTGCCCACATGTGCATGAGAAGACACACCATCTCTGCCAGATTGGAAGGTCTCAAGAGAGGAAATTATTATACAGGAGTTTAAAAAACATCTCCCACACCATCTTTGTGCAGAAAACAAAGCAACAGAAAAAACCTCTTTCTCCCCAGACAATGCTGTTAGTTTCTAAAATATGAGTGGGTAGCTGATGGAGGAGTTGGTTTGCAATCCCTTTGGGGCAGGCTAAAAGCCAAACAGAAGGCAACAGAGCCAGATGTGGCCTGTGGGTTGGCTGCTAGGAATGGCACCCCCTCTTTTCTTTTCCTTTCTAAATTGTTGAGAAAAATCCAAGTTTTGGACGGAAATACTCCTAAACAATGTACTCTCTGTGAAGGAAGAATTGAACTGGACACAAGGACTGCTGAAAGCACTATATGTAATGGCCAAATTATAAATCCTGTATGAAAATTTGCATTCTGCTTTGGACTGATAGCTCTTCTATCAGAAAACACCAAACAGCTCAAAACACCAGGCATCTTGTTCAGAACAGTGGTAGTGAGCCTTGCCAAGCAGCACTTCTTATTTCATAAATGCAACATTTTACCTCTTCCCTTCCTAGGCACCTC
Organism: Serinus canaria; assembly: GCF_022539315.1. Taxonomy (NCBI): domain Eukaryota; kingdom Metazoa; phylum Chordata; class Aves; order Passeriformes; family Fringillidae; genus Serinus; species Serinus canaria. The sequence continues at coordinate 15,412,347 of NC_066317.1, forward strand.
GGCAAGAAAAGGCAACCATTGCTCTTTCCCCCTCAGCTTTATGGGTCAGATTTTTTTGTGGTACATTTCTCAACCAAGTAGGCAAAAAGATCCACCTAGCTCCTCCCTTCCTGGATTTTTGTGTATCCCAGGAGAAGCCCAGTGATACAGCTGCTTTTCTGCACACAGGCAGCATCTGGCATCTCTAGATCAGTTTCCTCACTGATCTTTGTGTCCATTCTTGTTTTAGCTTCAGAGTTCTAAGTTTGTCCTCAGCACTGCTCTGGAAGCATTTCCAATAGCACCAGGCTGGAAGCTCCCTATACCTGGAGAAATTATACCTAAATTTAAAAGATCTCTACCAATGCCAACCACCAGTACACCAGATGCAAACAGAAAAACTTATTGGAAGAAAACGGGCATGGCTATTGGAGTGAAAAAGAATAAAATCTTTGGGTTTTTTTTTTTTTTTTTTTTTTCCCAACAAGAAACCTTCATCTGGCTTTCATTTGGTTTTGCTGAACTCTGGAAGTCATTCTCCACCTACTCAGTTCTTTTTTTCCTGTAACTGAGGAGCCAGGGGAAATAAAAAGAAAAGAGTAAAAAAAGTATATTTAGCAGATTTACAGATGACAGACTTTCAAGCAAATGGAAACAAGCTTGTGCTGGAGTTTTTGATAATCTAAGTCTATGTGTTTACATTTATCAAGATAATGTTTAAGCTACTTCAGTTGACACATGGAGGTAATCACTATAAACCATTTCTTTATAGAACAAAAGTGGTGTTTTCACCCAGATGAGGAAAGAAAACATAATGCACAGTCAACTTCCCTGGATAAAGAGGAAAAAGAGCATATTTTCATTTATTTGACTTTTTTGTTGATATTATGGAGAGTGGTAATTAAACATTAGAATATTGTTAAATTAAAAGCAGCTGCACTTAGGCGTAGCATTTTCCATTCAGTTTACAACACCTTCCATTTTTGTTACACCTGATAGTGCAGGTAATACAGTCTAATTAAACAGGGAGTTGACCAACATCCACAATTTTGATCACTATTTCCAAATATTTCCTATTGTGTACGGTTAAAGGTGAATCTAAATGATCTTTTAAATTAATTTCAAGCCTTCATTCATGTGGCACACATTTTTGGCAGAGAAAAAGGTCAGAATACAAGTGTAATATTATAATGTATTAGTTGGACTTGTGACAGTCCACCACATTGTAAAAGTCAAGTTAAAATCAGGGATCCTCATGGCAGGAAAGCCAAGACACCTGTTGGCTGCATCTCTTTAGAAGATGAAACATCTCCAGCTAAGGTCTGTCCTTGGTGGTCATGGATCATCAACTTAAATTGGAACTTTGCAAACAAGCACACCAGGTGCAGGATTTCAGGTATTAGATGGCTGGGAAGCAGGTTTCCAGGCAAGTACAAGTCAGGGAGATTTCAACTGAGCATTTAATAGCCTACACATCCTTTTCAAAGATAAATTGTGGCAAAGAGTAGCAGAGTGAATTAATCCTTGCTTTATGTTTGGAAGAGTTGGACAGTTATTTAATATCTTGTCACACCAAAAGAACTTTATGAAGCCAATTAAGTAACTTTCACCTATAATTCTTGATGTAAGAACTCTTTTAAGGTCTAAGGTGTTTTTAAATACAAAAATTAAGTAACTCTTTGGTTCAGATGACTCATGACAGGTCTTACTGATTTTATTTCTGCTGGCTAAGTCAGTTCCTAAACACTGTTTTCCAAATATGACTTGACTAAAACCAAATATTCTGTAATATTAATTTACAATAAATTACTTCTGCAGCCAACCCTGCTGTAAAACTCATTCACCATGATAGCCACAGAATGTGAGTCACAAAAGAGACAAAAAAAAATTTAACTGGGGAGAATATTAACACAAAGCTGTTTATTAATTTAATAATTATCTTGAAAACAAAGATGGAAATGAATAGCTGAAAATATCAAAGCTGGTTACATAAGGTGAGCAAAATATTTGATTTAAACACGTGAGGTGAAAACATTTCAAAACATTTATCCTAAAGTCAACAAGAAACTCTTGGCAATTATAATTGTGGATTAACATGGTATGGAAAACTGATCCTAATAATAATGAAATTCAAATAAAGGAAAAATCTTACCATTTTACAAAGACTGCAAGTATCTAAGGCATTAGTTGCTTAGTCTCCAGCTAGAAGCACATCTCTCTTACTGAGCCATATCTTGTATTCATGAACTTAGCATGACTTAGCAGCACCATTTATTTTAATTTTAATGCTCCAAGCTCCTTTCCAATACTCTACAGTTCACAATAAATGCCATCCCCCTTATGCTGCTTTTTGTCCATATGACAGCTATTCTATTGAACATGAATTCTAAGATTTTCACAACTAAACAGAACTTCACCTCAGTGAACATCAGACAAGTCCTCTGTCCTTCCCAGCAAAGATTTCTGCTCCCTGTATTTACTCTACTTATAATACACTAGGGAAGTGACTAGGAAAGTTATACACATTCTTATGTGCACCCACCTCACCCCCTCCAGTCATCCCAGTGCTAAACTTGACCCAAAATGTGTTCTCAGAGGCAGTTAAACCTTAGAAAAGGTGAAAGATGACTCACAGAACCTCTAACTCATTAGAAAGATGAAGGTCCAAAATCGTAATTGTCACTTAGCAGCATACTGACCTATTAAATGTTTGCCAACTTGCAACTGGACTAAGAGGCATTTATTTCAGCTACAAACAGCAGCAGAACAGCACAGTGACAAATCAGGGGAAAAGGACTTTGTGCCTTCTTGAGGTGTTCTGGTTTTGTTGGCTTTTTTTTTTTTTTTTTAATTGTAACATTTTTCTTAAACCTTAATCTGGCCTTCTACTTGTGGCTCCTCAATCTATGAGATTATCAACCAATATCATCAGCACTACATTCTAGAGCTCACTTTCCCTGAAATTTACAGCTGCAGCTGCTCTGTGCTGTTATTGACTGAATTTGCACCAGCAAACCAGCACAACATTACAGAAAAAGGAATAACAAGCACTGAATTTCCCTGAATCAAGTGCAAGCTGTTGCCATTAGCATCAGACCCATTTCACTGGGTCCTCACTAACTTCCAAACACATGACTCAGTGTACTTAACATCATTGTAAAAGCAGAACTGAGAACAGCAAGGACTGGTTTGGTTATTTGAGGGGTTCTGTTTTGTATATTACAATTCCCTGAGGTCTCAGCAAAACAAAGATCAAGCAATGGATCAAAGATCAAAAAAAAGAGAAGATGGTGCTATTAAGGCATACCAGGAAAACTGACTGATAACAGAAGCAGAATTGGGAAAGGTTTTGGAGAAGCTAATAAGGTTGTAAAGCTTCTAAGGAAAAGGAGAAAAATTAGTTCCACAAATAAATAACGCAACAAATAAATAACAGAGAAATTGGAAATGTTTGAGTGGAAGCAGGTCAGGCAACACATAAAACAAAGGAATGAGTGATTTCCATTTTTTAAAAATGAAAATAGAGACTCAAATGTCAGAAAACATGAAAAATATTTTCTGCTTCTAGGAATGGGGGGAAGACAGAACCATAATATCAGAATATCATAAACCATACAAGGTAAGTGAAAAGCAGTTGTGCTCATTGACAGTTCATCTTGAAAAGAATAGAAAAAACTCAGGTATTCAAGAGCTTCTCATTAATAACTTGTACCTTTCAGACCAGGCTTGGAATTATGCAGACAATTTAATGTTTGCACTGGAAGAGTGAAGCACAAACATTTATTCCCTAGGCTGCCACACATGTTCTGTAACACTCTACACATGCGAGCACTTCCAGTGAGCTTCACAGGAACAGGTGTTAAGGGCTGAGGACTATTCAGCCAGCTTTGTAGTCTGGGGGTCATCAGGCTCTTTCATTTCACAAATGTTATTTGAGTAAAGATTCCATTAAATTAGAACTCTTCAGATAGAATGAAGTTCCCTTAAAAGATAACTTGACTTTCAGAAAGTAATTCTGACTGAGGTTGCTTAAAACTCTCTGTTAAACTCTCTGGTTGATAGCAGCTGAGCCAAGTAGGCTCAGTCTCCAAGAATAAAAGGAAAAAACATTCTACCCATGACATTTTTTTCAAGTTAGAGAATACAGTGAAAAACAGCAATTGGATCATCCACCCTGCTTCCTCTGAGTTAAAGACAGAGTCCTCAGAGGAAGTTTCAGACATTACATCTTATTCACCCTGGTGCTGACCCAGAAAACCATGAAGATATTGGCTGCAGCTAATACAGCGATCTCCAAAATTTAGTAGAACCTAAAACAAAAGGTTTTTTGTTAAGATATAATGAAGACACTGGGGACAAGCATTACTTCAGGAGAAAGAAAAATCTGCTAAAATGTTTAAATGAAGTTGTGGGTAGGAAAACAAATGGACAGAGAAACAAAACTCCTCAAATCACAAACATTTAAAAAGAATTAAACATTTTCTAAGGAAATGAAGAACAAAACAAAAGACTGGTCAGTTGTATTAGAGAAGAGAAAACTAGAAACAAGAAAGAAAAGAATAATCATAGTTTGTAAATGCAGTGAGAACAGACTTTAAAGACAACCCTGCTATGATCCCAAAACTTTACCAAGACACAGTTAACTACGGTTACAGAATAAAAAAGCAGAACAGGGGATGGAAAGAGGTTATAGAATTGAAAAACTCGAGGTAGTAAGGCACTGTGCTTAAATAAAGTTCTTGAAAAAAATACAGAATAGGGTACTACTGGCAAAAGAACAAAGGTGTATAAAGAAACAGTGTTGTTTATCAGACTGGAGACTGGGAAGCATAGGGTTAAAGAATAAACAAATTAACAACCAGAAAAGATTCTGGTTCAAACCTTAAAATCAGTAAGAACCAGGGAAAGAATTTATTTTAAGAAAGCTCTTAAGCAATTCAGAAAAGGCAGACATTACACAGTTTATGAATCCAGTCAACTAGATTGATCCAGTCCCAAACCCTATATTTCTAAAAGCTCTCCCTGTTGCTACAGAAATATTCTGGGGAAAAAAAAAAGAAAAAAAAAAAGAGAGAAGAACCAGTAAGAAAACAAAGCCCCTGAGAAAGCAGTCAGAACAGTGAATTTGTGCCAGAAAATTAGAAACAGCTTGTACCAGAAACTATTCCTAAACACACAGAGCTGTAAGGGAAGCGTTGACCACCACTGCTGTAAGTGTTTTATATCAAACAGTAGCATAACCTAGCCTCATCTTAAAATATCTGTCTGTCTGTCTATCTCAACAAATGAACACCACCAATCCCTTGCCAGACTTGTGTCTAATTTCTGCAATTGATATTGTCACTGACAACTTCATGGGTTATTTCAGTTCCTGCTTTTCACTGCACTGTTGCTTGACACAAAGCCAAAGAACAGAGGAGCAACTTGAGCCCATCAGCAACATATCTTTGTTGCAATGGCTTAGACTGGTCCAAGCTGATGCCTTATGAAATGTTCCTGCTCAGCTCCACAATTCTTCCAGAAAAATGAGAGCCCAGCCTTTTGGAAGAATATGTCCTCTTGTCTGAAAAGCCTGGCACAGAGCTGATGCTGCCAATGACCATAAACAACAACTATGATCTTAAACAACTAAAAGTCATGGCAAACACCAGCACTCAACCTACATCACTTTATCCTTTTTCCTCCACCAGCAACCATCTGCCTCCTCCCTGGTCTCCCAGTCTCCTCTTTCCTTATTTCCCTGAAGTAAAGTACAACCCTACCTGGCCTCCATATCTATCTCACACTATCAAAGCATAGCACATATACCACTCCTCTTTAGAAAAAAAAAAAAAAAAAAAAAAGGCAGTAAAAGAGCTTTGTGTGCAGGGAAAAGAGTCCAGGGCTCCTTGGGATGCAGGAACAGATGTTTTGTGCCATTAGAGCTATGATGAGAGAGCAGAGTCCACAGGAAAGAGGAAACAAGGGAAAGCTGCCTCCTGTTCCTCTAGCTGACCAACCTCCAGCTGAAAATCTCCTTTCTCCAGAAACAAAACATTTGGCTGAGAACCTTTAAAACCTGTTCCTACCTTAAGGACTGAACTGAAACACAAACATTTTCTTGAAACCATCACCAAGTTTTAGCTAGACACTGAACCACCAGAGTTCTGTGAATGAAAGCAAGTCCTCCTCTGTTTGGTTTCTAAACAAAAGAAAAATCTACCCAAACCTGGTCTTCCCCAGGGCTGCAATGAAGCTCTTACCTGTGGGAAGCCCTTTTCCCCTCAGCCTCTCCCGAATAGCCTGGCTCCTGTCTGGCTGCAGTTTTCTATCTCCATTACAGGACAGCTGATCCATCTGCAAAAAAAGGCAGAGACAAAGTCAAAAGGTAGAAAGAGCTCATATTAGTATGAAACAAGCATTGTTTTTATGTAAATGCACAATATTAGTCAGTGTCAGAGAGTTAAGTGCAGAATGGGAGTTCAAACTTTTTAATAAAGAACTGAGTCATCAGTTTGAATATCCCCTCAAATTTTCCATATTTGAGCAGTGTGACCTTTATTTAACTACACATTTGGTCTACCTTTTTAAATTAGGAATAAATTAAGTTCACAACTTAAACACATTCCACCCCTACAGCAAACTGAAAGGACAGCAGCACTCAAAGACCATCTTCCATGATTACAGCATGACTAGAACTTGCCTAGTTCTACTGAGGAGTTTTCTGCATATCAGGAGGAACTGTCTTGTACCCTCACAGGACTGACTGCACATGCCAAATCGCATGCACCCATCTGTGAGCAGCCTCCTCAGCCCCTCAGGCACATTCCTTTCACGTGTCATTCCTTTTACTCCCACTAACTTTTCACTTAACCTTTTTTTTTTTAATCATTACTTCCGTAGGAAAAAACTTTCACATGTAGAATCATTCAAAGAAGAGTTTATTTGCTACAACAATACACTCTCAGTGAGATCTTTCCATGTAGTGGGAGTGTAACCTGGACAGCAGGAGGGAAGGAGAAATCAAGCAGACTTCACAGTTAAAACAGAACTCAGTTAACATGCAAGAGCCTGAATCATCCTGGGCTATATTGCCCTTTACAAAGCATATTCACAAGGCAAATGAAAACATTCTAATGGGACCTCTCAGCTGTGCTTCAAATGACCAGTTACAGAGATAAGACCCCTGGAGCCTTTGATGAGGCATATCAAGATTGGAGCATGCCAACCTTGGAATAATAAGTTGCACTCTGACTCTGAAAAAACAAAATTTATACATTTTTCTTGTTAATCTACAAAATTCCAACACATATACAGAGCACTGAACATTAAAACCAGCAGGGCTGGCTGGCTAAGGTGCACAAAAACCTAGCAGCACAGCTATGCTGTCATTGCTCTGTTAACTCTTGGCTCTATTCAGCTAGGTTTTTTTTTTTCTTGTCTTCTTGCACAGCCAATGCAGTGACACGTTCAGAATTTAAAAGGTGACTGGCAGAGGAAATGAGCAAAGCTTCAGCACTGGAAAACTGCTAGTGCCACTCCTTCATGAACAACAGGGACAGGAGCCTGGGAGCACACTTGCTGGATTCAGGTCTGCCCTGGATTTCAGAACAAGTACTTGGGAGCACTGTGACTGTCTTGGGCAGGCTGGTGGGGATCAGCCTGCCACACTAACCCCAGACTCCCTGGAAGCCTGCTGACAAGAACAGGAGGAGGGAAAGCACAAAACCTGCTAACCTGAAATGGCCATCAACAGCTTGGAGAATAATGACTCACTTTCCAGAGTGGCTGTTTCTATAGATTGTGGCCTGATGTAAACTTTGGATCTTTATTTTAACAGCAGCACTAATGAAGGCCCTGTAGCCTTTAACTTCACTGAACCACAGACTAGTTCCACTTGGCAACAACACAAGACTTCAGACACTACAGTGAGGAGCACTGGACTGACAGACATACCTCACACTAGACAATGCTTTGTGGACTCAGGCTCAGCACTGGAGGTCTGACATAATCAGCTGCTGTCAAATATTAGACAAATGCAGGGACCTCTTGCTTTCTGCAAGCATTTCCAAACCAGATATATGAAGAAACTATCTAACAATTAGATAGTATCTTTTTATAAAAAAAAAAAAAATAAGGGAAGCATCAGCAAATAACATTTTTCATGCAATTTCAGTGCTGTCTCTCCAGACAGTAATTTTTAATTTACATGGACCTGCTGCAGAGACTCCAGAGAAAGGACACCACATTGGTTAGAGGGGTGGAGCACCTCTCCCACAAGGAAAGGCTGAGAGAACTGGGGTTCAGGCTAGAGAAGAAAAGGTTGGGGTGACCTAACCATGACCTTCCATTACCTGAAGGGACCCTACAAGAAAGATGGAAAGGGAGTATTTACAAGGGCATGTAGTGAGAGGGCAAAGGAAAATGGCTTCAAACTCAGAGTAGATTTAGATTAGCCATTAGGAAGAAGTTCTTCACTGTGAGGGTGGCGAGGCACTGGCACAGGTTGCCCAGAGAAGTTGTGAATGCCCTTTCCCTGGAAGCGTTCAAAGCCAGGCTGGATGGAGCTCTGAGCAATGTGGCCTTGCAAAAGGTATCCCTGACCATGGTTGCATCTACCTTTAAGGTCTCTTATAACCCAAACCATTCTATGATTCTGTGACAATTTATGGTCTTCCTTGATATACTTAAAGTTATTTAACTATTCTGAAGTTATGCTGTAATGGTTCAGGTGAAGAGAGAAGTTGCCCATCAGGAATAGTTACTTTGCAAGATGAGCTCATGTCATTTCTTTCACTTCTAAAAACAGTTTGGTCATTATTATACAATCAAATCCTCCACAATTCTCATATTCAAGAGCTGAGCAGAAGTGCAAGAGAATTGGCACACTGCCTGATGAGTCCTTCTTTCTGTTAATAAGCAACTCTCCAAAAGTCAAGCATAACTTCAAGTTAAAGTAAACTCACAGCAATCATTTCTGAAGCATTTCAAGTAGCAACAAGTCTGAGCCTTGCCCTACAGTTCATCACCTTGTTCTCCTGTTTCTCCCTACATTTTTTTCAATGAAGACAGTTCACAAAATTACCTCCTCAGAAACCCATGAATGCATGTTCCAGGAGGAACTGTCAAGTACACAAACTGCTACATGGGGACAGAAGCTGTGAGTGTTTCATCACTCACCCTTGTCAAGATTGCAACATACCAAAACAAGAGGAAGAAAGACTGCAGAGTGACTCTGAATTAGCTCTTTTACTCTCTTCCTGCTCACCTCTATTGTTTCTTCAAATGCTGACACAGACTTACCCCAGACAGGCTTCCCAGAACCAGTCTGACCAACTGCTTCACATAAGAGAAAGAAGGGGCACAGTTGCTGTTCCTGATGTGGGCACTGCAGGCATCCAGAACAGTGCGAACAGACACACGGGCATAGATGACATCCTCACACATGCCCAGGAGGATGCTGTTGAGGTGGTCTCCAAGCTTGATGGGCTAGTGACAAACAAGAACAGGGGAGACAGGAGAATCAATTTTAACAGTGACTTGGGGAACACTCAGAAACAAAAGACACTCAACAATGCACATTAACTATTCATGAGACTTGCTGCCTACATTATCTGAGTGCCAGTTCGAAAGTCACCATCCAGGAGGTGAAAAAATAGTGGCTGTAGAACCGGAGAGAGGCATTCAGCCTCTGGATTCAACCCCTACTCTACAACAACCTGGTACAAACAAGCTGCCTGGTCTGCAAGGTCTGGACACCAAAGACTGTCTCAAACATTTAATGAATAAGCGAAAATAAAGTAAAAGGGAAAAGGTTTAGAGGAAGTTTTAATCCTTAATTTTGATCATTCTGCTGCTCACAAATATAAAATTCAAACCTCATCACAATAATTTTGTACAATCCTCTGTGCTCATTTTATGTGGTTCCTCACCTCACCAATATTTTGCAGCAGATGTGATAGCATTCCAAAATTCCAGTGATATCACCAAACAATATCAACAAAAAAGGAAGGACTAAAACAACCAAGCCACTGGTTAACAAAGCAGAGCTTCATAACTGCAGGACAACACCCATACAGTCTAAAAAGAGTATCAATCCAGATGTCTCTCTGCTCTCCCTGTCCAGTGAATACAGCACACTGAACTGGAATATCCCTCCCCAGGGTATGCAGCAGTCAGTGATAACACTTGCTCTCAGGTGCCACAGGCACTTGGACCTGAGCTTTCTGATCTGCAGCTCTCCCAAAGTGGGTGGTTACCCACAAAGCACAAACACTGTCAAGCTTTTTGCATCACAGAGTGCTTCAAACAATTGCAATCTTTCAATCTTCCCTGTGTGAGCACTCTTAAGGTGAACCATAACAAAGGCATTCTGGACCACCCCGATTTAATTAATGTAGACTTTTCCCATCTATCTGTTTATCACTACTACCTAATAATAAAAATCATGTATGTGAACAAGATATGAATCTCCTGTTCAGCCACACTCCCAGCAGAGAAGCAGTTCATTAACCAACACAGGCAGACAAATACAGAAAATGTATTAAAAAAGGGGGGAAATCTGAACATGCAAATTAAAGCACAAAAGTAATGCCATACACAAGATTGTCCTTTTGCCAACACTAAATCCAAGGGACACAGGATCCACATGGACACGTCCCAAAGGCAAATTCCTTCCAGGCTTACCCTCACCACATTGTCTTTGGGAAAATACTCTTTTATTAGCAGGTAGAGCATGCCTTCCCACTATTATGGAGAAACTGGTGCCACACTCTTGACACCAAAGAAATAAACAAAGAAAACAGGGACTAAAATTTATGCCTACATTCCTCTCAACACCTACCTTCTTTAAGTCACCTGCTTTAAGGCACTCTCCTACTACTGTTGAATACTTCTCCTTTCATCTCTTACAAGACAGGAGAGCAAAGAAAGAAAAGCCCTAGTGTCTAAAAACACTCTAAGGATTTTGGGACAGGCACAGTAGGCATTATGAAAAGGTAGCCCTAAATAGTCAGAACTTCTAAGTTTTTTACCTCACTTAGCTGCATTCAGGCAGCTACTTCCAAATAAGTACAACTGGGATCCCAACAACCATCTGTTAAAGAAAACATTAGAAACTGAACACCTAAAATGCTGAAGTCTGTCATAATTTTCTTCCTTAGTCTTGTATACAACATCTACTACTACGAGCAAACCTAAACCTGAACCACAAATTGCTCCACCCACAGCTGCAAGTCCATCATTAAATGCTTTTTCAGAAGCATTTCACCTTATTTTCAGTATTCTACATATTTATTCTTTAAGTTTAACTGGAAGGAGCAGGGAAGGAACACTGAGGAAGATAATGAATCACATTTATCTTCAGTCAGTTTTGGCAGGACAGTCTAAGAGTTCTGCTGGGTGTGTAAAATAACCACATTGAGCAATAACACTCAGCTCTAAGCAGTCTGCAACTGTGTCTGCACTGACTGACAAATCAATAGCAGGAGTCTACTCCCTGTTCCAAACAATTCATACCCTTTCTTGGCCATTGTGAAAGGTAAGTATCTCTATGTGCCAAATCCAGACTCACAGCATCTACAGCAGTGTGGAGAACAAGTTCATTACATGTAAAACAACCTTGTTACTTCAATATTTATTTTTATATAAGCCTAAACCAAAACAAATTATTTTCTCCTTTGTCAGCAGCTTAAACCACTGTCTTTCAGCCGGTGGCATTACAGGATAGACCAGCCTAGGTGTATCTTCATAGAAACTAACACAAACGTGCCATCAGCACCTTCTCCCTGCAAGACAACACCACACTTCACAAGAAAAAGCTCCAAGTATGGGAAAGGAAACTTCTGTACTGGGCAGTGACTGGAACAGACTGCCCAGGGAAGCTGTGGAGACTCCCTCACTGAACCATCTGGATGCAATCCTGATGGTTCAGTGAGGTCCAACCTCCTTGCCCAAGCAGGATCATCCCATGTCCTCTGGGATGATCCTGCTTGGGCAAGGAGGTTGGACCCACTGTGGTCCTTTCCAACCTGATCCACTCTGTAAAATTCTGGGAAAGGCATCTTACTTCTCAGTGTCTCAGTATGAAACTCTGCCATGCAAGCTCAAATGCAGAGCCAGTCAAACAACATCAAGTCTGAAGCTGCAATATTAAAGAAAACCAAATCTAAACTTACCTGACTTTGAGGAACTTCATGGTCAGCTCCCCAAAAGAGTGCCATACCAAGAGAATAGATATGGACCTGCCACAAGACACAAGATATCTGTCAACCCATTGAACAAGACTGGAAATGCAAAGCAGACTTCTTAAAGGAGAGCAACCACCTTAACATCATTTTGCTTAGAAATGCATTTGAAGTATTTAAGCTCAGCTGTCTTTCACATCCCACCTCCCCTTTGCCTGAGGTTCAGAGGAGCAAATCCCAGGGCTACAAAACATACAGCATCCAACCAGTGCCCCCATCTCTCTGCTCAGTTTTAAGCTTTCATCTCACACTGAAGCCAGAAACTCATGTAATCCATACAATCAGCCTAGTGTGGGGTAAAGACTGCATGGCTGTGTCCAAGGATCCTTAAAACTTGTGTCTGAAGGCAAGGCAGACCTTAGCTTGACTCAAGCAGGGGGCTATCCTAATGAGATCACAAAGACTGAGATCAGAGGAAAAAGAAGGAATGAACAAAAGAATATAAATATTGAAAGCAGTACCTTAATCCATAACTGATATTTGAAGGTACAAATAAATTAACCATTACACATATAATTAACAATTAATAGATCTTCAATATAATACACCCATCAGTACAGGGAATAAAACCTTTAAATACTGCAGAATTAAGAGCACACCTACAGAGCTAGCATGTGCTTGACTGTCAAAACAAAACAAGTGAGTGTAGAAAGAAAGCACAGTTTTTCTAAACTGTGTAAGTAATACACACTAGTCATGGCTCTTTATACCATGTTATTAGTAATATTTATGGTACTTAAAGCAACGAATATATTGAATAATTCTGAAGGCAATGAACAACAATTACAAGGACAGCAATAAATTAAAAGCTCACACAAGTCAGCATCTTCACCACCTAAAGGCAAAACATCTTACTTTAATTCTAGATATATAAATTGACAAAAATCTGAACAGATTAAGACAGTAGTCAGAAAAATGCAGCAAGAGTTCCAAGTCAATACCTCTGCCCTATCCAATCAGAAACATCCTTTTTCAAATAGTGAGAATATTGCTCTCTATCTGGTTTATTATCCATTACCCTTTCAACTGAAAAGCCACAAAGTCTTCCTTACATACAAAGATATACCACAGCTACACAGAAAAGGGGGAATATGCTTTCATAGCAATAATAATGCAAAAAAAAACCTTTTCAGAAAAAGCCAACAAAACACAAAAGACACAAAAGCAATCCAGAAAAAGCCCCAACTAAACAAAAATGGAAGTTCCCCAACTCTTTCAGTCCTCCAACAATGCAAGAACAGCAATTTAAAAGACTATTATAAAACTAGTTAATTCTAACTGGAGACACTGTCATAGTCCTAAGCCTGTCAGTGTTCAAGAAAAATTAGGATAATGGTCAGATACATTTCTGGGTTACCCTCTTTGGAATCTGGAGTTGGACTTGATGACCCTCGAGGATCCCTTTCAATTCAGGGTATTCCACCCTTCTATGATTCTGAGCTTCAAAATACCCAAATATATTTCCAAAAATGAGATGTGCAATCAGTCCTCTTAACTAAAACTTGCAACTCTACTAATCCATCTGAAAGCAGCTTTCAAAATAAAAGCATTTATTCAAAAATTCTAATTAATTTTTGTACTCTACTTAAAATACGTTCCACAATAAATAATCAACATGAAATTAGTTTCCCAAATAAATCTCCATTCTAATTTTGAATGGTTTGGTAACTCTATTTCCAATAAGCTTGCAATTACTTCAGACATACTTTGGATTTAAACTGACTGTGTCTTGGAATAAAAGGGGCATTCATTTACTGACTGTAATTTATTTTTAGTATTTCTCCTTGAATACACTGTTAATTGTATTAGCAAGAACAATCATAACTTAAAAGACAAAGGTAACCCTGTCACTGTCTGACACAAGGTGTTTTTCTTCTGCCTTCAGCAGGTTTTAGTAGAACAATCAAAAAGGAAAACACCAACAATTTCCAGAAAATCAATTCAGCCACTTGTGACAGAAGAAAAAAAAAGTTTTAAACATGTCAAAAGTTACCACAGTCAGCAAAGCAAGATCTGATGCTGTGATCTAAGAAACACAAAGTCAACATATTCCCTACAAAGAACCAGTGTGCAACTGATACAGAGTTTAAGCAGTCAAGAAAAGAGGGGTGCACATATAAGCTATTTATAACCCTTACCAACTTCAACTAATAAAGCCATAAAAGGACACCAGTTTTTGTACACAGCTATGTTTCAGGGAAGCTTCCTTCTTCCACACCAGCAGCTAAGTCAATCACCTTCTGTCCAGCAAGCAAGGTTATGCTGACACCAGGGCAGAAATTCCCACAGCCCAAATTAAGGAGCAAGGATTAATCAGCCCTGCACATGTACAGAGGGCCAGCATTTGGTCATGGCCTATTGACATGCTCTGTGTTGGCATTTACAGGCCACAGAGGACCCTCTGAGGGCTTCCTTCCTAAAGAAACATCACAGCATGGCTTTTCATAGGAACAGTCCTCCATTTATTTCAAAAGGAGAAGAAGTAGCATATTGAATGCTGGCAGAGAACAAAGAATGCAATCAGGTCACAAGCTTGCCACTTCAGAAGGATTTTTTTCTGCCATTTTTAAAGGCCAGTTTTGTATATTAACTTCAGAGTTGGCACTAGGGGTAGCGTTATAGTCTTCAAAAGTGTTGTCCCTCTTGAAAGCAAACAAGCAATTCCAAGAATATGACTACAGGATTTGGCAGCTGCATCCTACATAACTGAACCTGAGTCTTCATTGAGTGTTATTTTTACTTCTCCATTAACTTTCAGCCTAGGTTTCTAATTGTTTCTAGTTCTGCCACAGACAAAACTGTCAACATATTTTATTATACCATTAATTTTGACAATATGCAGGGCAAGAAGGATGTCTAAATGGCTTGGGAGTAACTGTGGATTTTCAGCAGGTTTTCAGTGATACAGTCCTGAAGAAAACTGACTATATACAAAAAGCTGCTAAAACAAAATACTCAACATAGAAACACATGTTTTAATAGTCCTTGTGCGCACAACAGCAATTGATGCCAATACCACTTTCCTCTGAAGTAAGAGCTGTTTCTTCCTGGAGGAACACTGCCAAGTGTCATAATTGTTCCCAGATAACAACACTGTCTGTGGCTAGCCTCCCTCTAAGGATTATTGATCCAGGGAAGCCAAGGAGATAGAAATAGCTCAGCTTCCTTTACACTCCCACTGCTATATATCTTTGGCTAAGCCAAGGGAGTGGTTTTCTGAGGAAAGTGTTACCATTCACAACAAATTCTTGTCAAGAGGACAGCTGAGAAAATAATCAGTCATTCTGACTGTACCAGTCAGTGACCCGGAGGAGACCACATATACAAACCTCTGTCACTAACATGTTTGTGAAAAATCCTTTCCTTAGGATTTTTTCCTCCTGAGAAGCTGAGAGGCCTCAGGAACAAACTGTAAACAATTCCTATCTGCTGCTGTAGAATGCAACAGGTGATCTGTGATTGGTCTCATGTGGTTGTTTCTAATTAATGGCCAATCATAGTCCACGTGTCCAAACTGTCTTGGTTAGAGACAAACCTTTGTTATTGATTCCTTTTCTATTCTTAGCTCAGCCTTCTGATAAAATCCTTTCTTCCATTCTTTTAGCATAGTTTTAACATAATATATATCATAAAATAATAAATCAGCCTTCTGAACATGGAGTCAACTTTCTCGTCTCTTCCCTCATCCTGGGACCCCTGTGAACAATGTCACAAACCTCACCTGTCTGAACATTTACTCTTGTGAAAGAGTTAAAAAGGAGAAGTTAAAAAGAAATTCTGTGCCATTGACCAAGTATGTATGTGGCCAGGGCTTGTACAGACTCTTCCTCACAACTGCATACAACTATAATCACTATTCCACTTTAACCAGAAAAAACAAAGCAGGAGGATCCCTCTCCCACCTCACAAAAGAAATGACATGAATCACAAACCATGGGGAGACAAAAAGAACAGTTTAAAGCTATTTTGTGCAGGGATCAACAACAAAACCCCGGAGCTGTCTGCCAAGGAAGAGGCACTGTACCTTTTCAACATCTGACAGGGATGACAGCGAGTGGTTCTGCAGAAGCTCCGGGGCTGTGAACGCTCGCAGGTCTTGTTGGGACACATTCTCATCAGTGAATGACACACTGCCAGATGGAAGCAACAGGAGAGACCATGGAGAAATGATGAATCCCAGAGCAGTAGGATCAGCTGTAATTGAAAAGGGAAAGAAAAACAAAAACCACCCTGAAAATGAAGCAATGTTGTTGGAGGCCCTTGCTGGATGTTAGTTTATTATCAGCCTACATACTATTAGTGGAATAGATTCATGCTTCCTTTTCCACCTGTGGTGTTTCATAACCACAACAACAACCTCAATTTTAATCACACTGGAGAGTAACACCTATCTTTTATGACTATTCTTCGCTAGTATTCACAGCAGCAAGCCCAGGAAGAGCCTGCTGAAATACTCACAATCCCTGTCCTGAAGTTTTTTCATTTATTTTACAGCTGACATATGAAATGTTCCCCTTCTGCAGTGCACATGTCATTAAGGCTTATTCCTACAACAGGAATTCCATTCCAAACTCCATTCCTACCATGGAGTTCGCTCCTGTCCTAACACAGCACTACTGCAACAGCAATGCTTGGAAGAAAGTAGACAAAGTTAGTGGGGAAGGAAAATACTCATTAGAGTGGCTAATAGAAGGGGACAAATTAAAGAGTTTTGGGGCACAGAAGTCGTTTTTAGTCTAAAGTGAAAAAATATTACAAATACCTGAACATCTCAAAACAAGCACTGAAATTGCAGAACCAAAAGTAACCAAGATATGCATTTTGCCAGCTAGGTTTTTGATATCTGAAGATGCTGCTGTCAAACTAACTAAAAAAAAAAAAAAAAAAAAACCAAACAAACAAAAAACCCCAAAAACAAAACAAAACAAAAAATTAAGGCCATTTCCTTAAGTCAAAATATTTTACATGAATCAACTCAGTTTCACTGAAGGAGGCATGTGATTTCACTAAGTAAAACTAAAAGTTAACTTTTATTTTTTTCATAGGCAGAAAAGCAATAGCTCTGCCTTCTGCTACACAATATATCAAAGACCTGAGGAAACACATTTGAATGATTTGTCCTTTTCCCTTGACACAGTAAGCAAAACCAGCAGAACAATAATTTCCTCCATTAGCACCACCACTAACATTTTCCATTCTCCAGCTCAGGATATTCCTACAGTGCTGGTTCCTAGACTGATGAACTATCTTGTAATCTAGATTATTTCTAATCTCCTAGGAAATGTATTAAATTACTACTTGCAGGTATCAGGTGTAAAAGGATCTCCCAAGTCAGTCCTTCAATTTTCTAACCCCATTCCTCTGAAACAAACAGAACAAGTTCTGGTTGCTGTTGTGGCAGCAAGTTCAGATGTTAAAAAAAAGAAACAAAGATGGACAGCCCATTCCTATTATATGTAACAAGAAAATATCACATTATATAGCAAAGCTTCCAAAAACATTTTCAGGAAGACTCCTTAGTTGGCCTTTGACTTCCAAAAATTATCCTGTGGGTAACTACTGGATTCTGCACCACTTCTGTGTGTATTCACCACCGATATAAAAACCCTAAACAACCAACAGCTTATAATTTTTTAAGATTCCACCTTATGAGTCCCAACTCAGGAACCTTAAGAAATGTAGAGGCTTTAATCTTAATTTAACATTTTATATAACAAATACTTGAAATACATAAAAACTTGTCATATTCTGAAACATACTAAGACAAAAAATTGATTTAGTTTTGAGAATTAACCGCCCCAAATTAGTCTGAAGTCTTCCCAATATTAATATCAACAAATAGAGCATTTGTCCCCTATAGATATAGAGTCTGAATTTATTGATCCACCTCCACTCAAGAATCTTCATGACCTGAAGCAATGTAAAATTAATGTGATAAATAGGAAGTTTAGAAAAGGACTGATTTTGCCAGGCTCAGTTTACTGACATTTTCTCAGCTTCCTCCTTCAGTAGCTTATAATTTATGTAGCAGATCATAGTGCCTACATCACAACTCCAGGGAACCTCATCTATTGTTATGAAGCATGAGGATAAAACAATTAATTCTCCAGTTTCTTCCTTAAGGGATGCATCATAAACCACAATAACTATCTCAAAGCTCCAACCAGGTAGTTCTAAGGAAATACTTTTTAATAACACTACTCTAATGTGTTTGCACCATGGATAAAAAAAGTAGCAAAGATACAATGCATCAAGCAGCCAGCAACTGTAGGAAAACAAAAGAAACTATTTTCCAGTGATAATATTCATGCCATCTTCTGTTTAGGCTTTCAGAATCATTTACAAGAGTAGTAAGGGTAACATACTCCTGAAAATACTGAGGAAAATGACCAAAAAAAAAAAATAAGGGTTTCAACCCCCTTTTTAAAGGCACGTAAATTCAGGCTATGAATTCAGGATATGAATTTTCTATCCATTGGGCTTTCAACTGTGCTAGAGCTGCCAGCCTTCTGAGTTAACTCCAGAACTATGCAACTGGGTAACAAAACACTTGTGAGAGCACAGCATTTCAAGCAGTGCCAAGACAGAGATAAATAGTGTGGTCTTACTTAAAGTGAGAGAGTGAACTGGCTTTAAACACAACAAAACTGAAATAATCTTCAGCTACAGAGCATCTGCCAAACAAATAGGAGAGGAAAAAACTCCTTTATGTGCTTTAACAGCACACAAATAGCCTAAGATAAAAAAGACCCACCACATTCTAAGAAACATGGAGACAAATATTTGAAATGGATCTATTTTACATTATTGATGGCAGGTAATTTTGAATTCCCAAGCTACAGTCAAGTCAGTCCCTTGGGATCTTTTTCCCCCACTTCTCTCTTAAGCCACAGCCATTAGAACAGAACACACAGACACACACAGATTCTGAAAAGCACAGAACAACCCAAAAATGCACACAAGGTTTTCACACATCTCTGTTTCCCCTCCATAGCCCTCACTGAGACAAGTAATCTGAAAATTTGTATGCTCAGGCAAGGCTGGAGGCAGGCAGAGCAGTGACTCCCCTGCAGCCTGGCCAGGAATCCTGCAGGATTATGCCAGCACATGGGACCACTTCTGCTGGAAATGCTCTTGTCCTTGGGCTGGTGCAGCATGTCCCTGCACGCCTGCTGCACAGGGCAGGCAGCACTGCAGCGTCTCTGCCTCCTCTCCCTTTGCCACAAAGGGCTAGGAGAGCTCTGATGGGACACTGAACCCCTTGGAAAGCTCTTTCCTGAGGGTACTGGAGCAAGGAACAGAGTGAACAATTAGTTTCTGGGATCAGTTTCTGTTCCTGAGCTGCCCCACAATCAAACCCCACACTTTGCTGTCATGCTGACTACATCCAGCAGAGCCCTGCCAAGAGGGCAGAGTCACTGAGCCTCTTTGCTGTGAGCAGAGTGGGTGGAGGTAGAGGAAGGGATGAGGAATAGAAACTAAAAAAAAATTTAAAACCCCAATAAAATTACAAAAGCTCAATCTCTCTCCTTCCCAGCAACCAAAAGATCAAATGTCACCAGATGATGAGAAAAGGAAAATCATTCCCCAGCAGTTACTGGCAAAGGGAAAAAGCAATCATTTATCACCTGGCAACAAGGATGAGCTAGGAAATAAGGATTTGGGGTTTTACCCCTTCCTATTGAATTTTTCTTCTTGTCAACCAAACCAATCCATTTCCTGTTCCATCCCAACTAGGTCTGTGATTACTCTGGACTCACCAATAGTCCCCATCAACACATTTCACACTTTGCCTTCCTTTTTTTCATTACACTTACTCAAGCAAAGCAGCTCCAGTAGTTTGACTGTCAACAAGATTTACAGGTCCCTGAAAACCATAATCTTCCTTCTTCATATCCACTTTCAGATGATACAACTTTTCTTTACATAAATAATTTCCCATATGCAAATTTGCAAGACATTCAACTTGCAAAGACTTTCTTTCTTTGCTCAACCTGTCTTTAATATCAGACTCACTTCCCCCCTTCTCTTCCCCTTCCTTTAGATACATGTCTCCAAACTTAAGGTCCAATTATTTTCAGAATCCTCAATGCACAATTCAGAACAGGAGTGGCCTAAGTGACAAGAAGGCTTTCCCAGTTTCCAGTTTAGATAAATCTTTTCCAGTTAAACCTAGCAAATTAGAGGGACGCCTGTTTTACAATTCTCAGCAGCAGCGAGCACAGCATTCTCCTTATGCTTATACACTTACATTTGAGATTACTTCAAAGACTGGTTTCTTTGACCTCATGGAGTCCTGAGTGCAAGATAGAGCATGTTTGAAACAGCTGATACACCCTTTCAACAACAAAATAGTTATTGCAGATAATTAAACAGATGTAAGAGAAGGGCAGGTCTGGTATCGGCCTTTTCAAATCTCCAGATTAATCTCAGCATCGCCAGTGCAACTGATGTCAGATCTGCAACTGAGTCCCAGATTGCCTTTCTCCTTCATTTAACAGCTTATAATGTGCTGACAAGACAGCTACCAGAGCTGATCTTCTAAACTGCTGATGAGCAACTGGGCACTTCAATCTAAGCTTTCATTTTTTATAGTGATAGAAATAAATGTGTGAAGTAGTTTTAAGGAGTGCAACACCTGTTAGAACTGTAAATACAAAGAGGGATAAAAATTTGCATATTTCTGTATCTGTTGCTGAATAAGGCATGATATGATATGCAATTAACCATGAAGACAATGGATCTCCATCCTGTACTTCTCTTATTCAGTGCTTTGATGAAGACAGACTCACTAAAAGACATGCACAACTTCAATATATCAAGAAGTCCTCAAGTTTGTAACAGAAGCTTGTTCTGGACTTTTGTCTAATTTCCAGAAACTAGCTTAAGTAAGAAAGTAATTGAAAATCAGGTTCTCAGTTGACTGAGTGATAGCAAGATTCCCAACTTGAAACAAACTACCAAAACTCTACCAGGATCACATACATAAATAATTACTTGGGCTGGTAATTCCTTTAAGTGTCTGTGGTTCCTGGGCTGGTGTGGGGAGGCTGCCAACAGATGGCAATTTAAAAGTTGGCTATTTCCACAGCCTTTTTTATCCCACTCATTTCAAAACAGCTGGTGCACAGACCATAGAACAACATGCCTAATTTAATTTTTTTAAAATAAAAAATTTACAAAACACTCAGCAAATCTTATATTTTGTAACAGAACAGCATGTGCAGGGACTCCAGGACTCTGTACAGGGAGGAAGAGCACTTTTGAGAGCTGGTCAAAGCTGAACATGCTGTCATCTTGCAGAAGCTAAAAGCCTGCCCTATCTCCCTCTGCCCAGGAGTGATCAGTCAGTTCTGAAGAATTCTGGAAATGTACCTTCTGCCATAAAACAGCTCTTCCACACCAAATGCATGGAAGAAATGGGCCTGAAATTTGACCAAGGAAAACAAGATTTCTTTAGAATCCTCTGTTTGCTACAAGCCCTCCACAAGTAAAGAGCAAAATTGAGTCAGACAAGCCTAGAGGAACCTCCACATTTTTTATTCCTGCACGTCAACACCACCTTCATAAGCCAGCATAGAAACTGATATCCAAGATGACAAAAAAAAGTTTGTAGATTAATGAAGGTTGTCTTTTCTCAGGAAGTAAAGACTGTCTGGTTATCCAGCTCTTGCTGGGAGGAATTAGATTACCTTTATCAGCCTTAGCTACACAGAAAAGCTCTTTCATTTGAGTGTCTCTTGAAGTGAGTTTTACCAAGGGCTATATCCCAGGTTAATTAACAGCATGCAACTGAAAATTGTTTGCTGAACTAGCAGAAAAACAACTCAATAAAACAACTTCATCTCCAAAAAAGAGACAGATTCTTCTGGCACTGATTTTATCTGAATTTGTGTTTTCGTCTTCATGGATAGGAAGTAAGATCAGAAGCTTCTGCCACCTTAGCCAGTCTTGGCTGGCAAACATTCCCCTGCCTTGAAAATACATATCAGAAGTCCTGGGGCAGATTTCTGGTTTGTGCTCTCATCTTTCAGCACTTGTTCTTCTGAAGGAGAGCTGACTGTGTTCTCGTTGTCAATGACTGCATGCAGTCTTCATAGAGATCATGGTAACTTTTCTGCACGACTCTCAGGACAAGAAAGGGTGAGCCCTTATTTTCAGTGGAGACTCCCTTACAGAAAAAAATTTAGACTTAGGATAAAGTTTTAAGTGGAAAATTAGTAGTGAAACCACTACTGTGTGCTCATACAACTGTGATCTTGCAGGTGGGTTAGAAGATGAAGCTCCATGTGTCAATTCCTGTAAAGTTTACAAGAGCAAACCTCTAATCATCAAGATCCCTCTTAAGTCAAGGTCTTAACAATCTGCCCTCTTAAAAGAAATAATTCTATTGACTGTCTCTAAGAGACAGCAAAGGGAAAGAGAGGAAAGCAGATGCCAGCTTTCCTTTTCTTGCAGTATGAGAAGCAGCAGGATGGGTCAGTTGCTCAAACTGCAACAATAAACTCAGCATTCCTAACAGGGAAAGCTTTTTACTACACACAGGCTGTGAGAACACTGGTAAAGGGAAGAAGGTGAATTTGAATGGGATGTCAAAACTACCTATAATTCACCTGGCAAAAAATATGTTGGAGAAGTTGATAAAATTCCTAAGCTAAGTGAAAAAGTAAAAAAGCTAAGTAAAGTGTGATCAGAGATCAGGCACCATATACAGTTTCTGCCCTCATACATCTGCCTTCTCTGGAGCCTGTGAAGTGTCCAACAGAGACCACTCTCAGAGGCTGTGCAATGAAGACAGAGCCAGCGTCTGACTCAATAGATTGTCTAAACCAAATCTTTAAAACACCAGCCAAAACAACCCACATGTTGAATCTTGATAAAATTCTAAATCAAATGCTTGCAAAAAATACTAAATATTTTGCCCCAAATAATAAAGATTTGCCCCTTGCATAGTAACGTGGCAAAACAACAACTATTTCCAAAGTGTGAGCCTCTGATTTATCATTAATAAAACTGAATAAGTTTACATATGCATGCTAGATATAAGGAGATGAGCCCCACTCCCATAAAGGTGCTGAAATAATAGGATGCATCATGGGAACACAGACTTCATCTGAGAACAATTTAAAGATGTTACTGAAGTTCAATATGTGGGTTAAGCATTTATTGCTATTAAAAAGGCAAGAAAGGGAGGGAAGGGCCTTAAGGACTTGCAGATTTTAAAGAAAAGAAAGGAAAACATAAGGAAGGGGAAAAGTTCCATATTCAGACCTTGTGCTAAAATGTTTATTATTAGCAGTGTTGCAGATGCTGAGCTTGGAGCTTACTGAGGTGGGAGGGGGGAGGAAGAAGAAATACTTTTACTCCTTTGAAGTACCAGTCAGCACCACATTCCTTCAGTAGCTATGTAGGTGCTGCCACTTGCATTTTGGGCAATCATACCTAGCCCTCTGGTGAAGTTTTCTGTTTTTCACCTTTGAGGCAAAAATCTCTTCAGAGCACACTGGTCATGACTGCACAGTGCTGTACCCATTTCCACGTCCCCTTCAGTACCAAAGTGTTCCAGTGGTCTCAGACTTATTTATCACTTTTTCCCTATGTTTCCATCTCACCAAAATAATTGAAGTTACCACCACAAGAATTGGGATGTGCCAGGTTCTGGCAGAACATGAAGTGAAGGTTGAAAGCAACCTTTGGGCTGTGGTGCAGAGAGGCACTTAGCCAGAGACAACCCAGGAGCAAGGTACTGTTTGGGTTTAGAGCCTAGGAAGGACAAGGCAGTTTACTTACAGGGCACATTAATATAATCAAGATGTTTCCAGTTCTGTATCAGTCTTAAACAATGCTTACCTTTCCTGAACAGTTCCTGAAGGCTCTCTGCACTTTGATTTAAAATAGCCCATATTTCCTCTTCTTGCAATGGTCCCCCTCGAACCTCCAGAGCTTCTGCTAGTGACACATGCATGTTACCTGGGAAATAAACAGACTGATGTAAGACTAAACAACACCTTTTCTGATCCATCCATGCAGTATTCAAGTAGTAATAACCCATGTTCAACCCTCAGTCACAAAAATTCTCCAGCATTAGCAGAACCCATCAAATATCAATAATACAAAATGTTCCCTAAGGCAATAAAGAATTTTGAGCATCTACTCCAGAAAAACTCCAGAAAATAATGACCCATAATAATATCATAGGCTCTACATCCATAAATTCAACAAGCTAGCATTAATCCACATACTCTGGGCAAGAGCTTGCTCTTTTTATAAAGATGACTGATCGATCTGTAGTTACAGGTTTATTAAAATAAATCAGCTGGTGACACGATTTAGACAGGTTTAAGTCATGAAGCTGTTGTTAGAAAAGGATGCTCTTCCTCCTTTCACAGAGTTGTTGATAACATCTCATGACCATATTATGAGACCACTGCCAGCAAATATGCACACAAGCAAAATAGCTATGGAACAGCTTCTCCTTGCAGTTAAAAACCAAAATAAAACTGTTAGCAGCACTCTACATATTACATCCCCAGAAAACAAATAAAGATTTCTTTCCCCAGATAAACAAGGTTACAACATTTTCATTATTTTTTGAAAGAGCTAAACCATTTTCACCACACTACAATACAGTATTCTGCTGTCCAAAACCATCTGAAAACTGAAGACTAAATATTCTGGAAAAGCAAAGCTTCATCCATTCTATAAGCCCAGGAGAAAATAAACCATGTGTCTGCTTAATTACTCCAGCTTTCTATGGAATGTTCTCAGATTAGGCACTCATGCCAATTTATATTTCTGATTAGGATGCAGCTGCAGTGGCTTCTCTGTGTGGTCCTCTCCAAAGCCCAGAGAATAAAGCCTTGAGGCAGTGAGCTGCAGTAAGAGGCTCAGGTGTACTGTCACTTGGCACTGCTAAGTTTGTCATATGTCTCAAAGGCTCCAAAGTTGTTGCTGGAAATGGAAAACACATTTCCACAAGCAATGCTCATGGTCTGGAGACCAGCAGCTGATACCAACAGCTTCAGATGACCCAATGGTACTGCTGGAAGCTCCTGCCCCTCCCTGTAAATCACCTACCCAGAGCTTCCCCATCACACCATACAGTCCTGGCTCAGGTGCAGGATACCAACCTAACCTAACCTAAATCTAAAGAGGACCAGGCTTACAGGCTGTATTTAGTTTCCCAGCTGTCTAGGCAGCTTTATGCCTTCCATGTGTTTTTAACTACACATAACCAACCTAAACACATATAATGGCAACATAAAAGGCTGCATATCCTACAGTTTCTAACTGAAAACATGGGGTTTGACAATACTTGCTAAAATACTAGCCTTTTCACCTAGAATTCCATACTACTACTAAAAAAATTACATATTGCTGTCTGCTTTTCAGCACAGCTTATTTCTCCTTATATCAGAACTTGCCAGTCTGTAGCATTCAATTACTGTGCATATTTACTAAGCCAGGTATATTTTCAAAAATTAATGTTCAAAAGTCAAAGGCAGTGGAAGGGAAAGCAGGCTCAGATACATTTAAAAGAAATATGAAACCTGAATTCCCAAAGAGAAAAATAAATAAAACATGAAAAATGGCAAGGTAAGAACCAATGCAGACTTGCAATAAATGGATGAAAAACCAGAGAAAATTGTGTTTCCAGTCAGCATGAGATTCACATACACCAGGCACAGAGTGAGTGTCTGGTCTCACTGTTCCAGGAAATTCTGTGATTTCATGCCACTGCCTCAAATTTCAGTAGGCACATCTAGAATCAAGATGTCTGGATTATTTAGATCAAAAGATCTCATCCTTTCCAAGGGACTAAAAACACATGAACTCCAAATGAAAACTTTCTGCGACAAATATTCTAAAGGAGAATGCCAAGCATAAGAACAACAATCCCCTCTCCCCCACCCCAAATCCTCCTCTGCCACTGCCCTTCTCCCTATTCTGCAAAACACTGCATCCTTTCAGCTGTGACTAAACAGTGTGGACTGTTCTGTAGCAGATATCAGCCAATTCCCTATTGAACAACAGGACAGAGACCATCGGCATGTCTGCTCAAACTCCCAAACACATTACATCAACAGTAAGAGAATCCTACAGCCAACAATTCCTTGATCACAGTAAGGAGCAGCATGAATATACACACCCAGCCACCCAGGCCTCTGCTGCAGCAGGGCAAGCAACAAGATCTGCTTGCATTTCACAGACAGCAGGAGCCTGACAAATAAAAATCAAACACACAACACAACAGAACCAAACTATTTCAAACTGATTTTGAAAGCCCAAGCAAAATCTGTCACAAAACCAGTCATTACGAGCACAGCCACATGCAAAATGCCACAGGCTGAGATCTGAGTGGGATTCTCATTGAAGATGATCTGTTTCACCAACTTTTTGGTAACTTTCTCCATGAGTTTTCTTCCTCAAAGTTACCTTTAAGCTGCAGTGCTTGTCTGTCTAGGCAGTGGGCAGAGCAACACGCTGGCTATGAGGATTAAAGGACCTCTCACAAAATGGTTCTCCAGCACCAAGGAATCGACTGAGGGAAGCTGGGGTGAGGCTGTTGGCAGGAAAATGCAAGGCCAGGCTTCTCCACCTGTCCAGCCCACCTGGCATCAGCCAGGCACCGATTGGGAGCTGACAGTGGAAGTGCCTGGCTCACTACCTATTTCTCCCCCACCAGTTTGTCTGTCTCGGATGTTTTTTACAAGAAGGTATTTGTAGGAATGCTGACGTTTGCAATGCACAACTCCTCCAAATTTGCTGTCTTTCCGATTCTAGGAACCCTCAGTAGTGTGTGGTCCTTTGTGAATACAGAAACCTAAATGCTCAATTAATCCAAAGGCTTTTGGTTCTATGCAATACCCAAACATTATGATAAATTGCAATATAAGGACAATATTGAGTAATTTTTCTAAGAGAAAAACATTTAAAGTTTTTGTAGAATACCGTATCAAAACAATGCTCCTGGCAGTCCCTGTGTTTTTCAGTGTTCCAGGCTGACCAGCAAAGAAACCCAGATGCACTGGTAAAGTTCTCTATGGACTCATAGTTCCTGTCAAGCCATTTTTTTGCTGCAAGTCCTCACCCTGTATCCTCTTTATCCAAGGAAAGCAAGATCTGGAGTCCTGCTCCTTTCACTCCTTGTAACAGGAACACGGAAAGGTGCACCTTCCAAGGATGAATTCACTTCCCCTTTTCTTGGGGCAGAATTAGGATGGCATGAGCTCCACAGGAACTGCTAGGGCATGGAGTACTCACACACCCAAAACTCACATGAGATCACAGCCACAGGACATCCAAACAGGGAGATGCACAGAGCACAACACAGTGCAGGAAGGCAGTGGACAAATTAAAACAGTCAGCACTGGAGGTGCATAGACATGAACCTGACAGACTTCTTGTTCTGGGGCAGAATTTACTCCCAGACCACACAGGAATACTATTTCCACAGGAAGGGAGTTGCATTGTATGGAGGCAACTTTTATGCTCCAGGACAAGGGAGTAAATTCAGGTGTAAATCATTTGTATTAACAAGCTCGGAGTGCAAATTTCTTGGCATCATTCAGCCCTAAGCCATGCAGGCAACACAGTCACAGGGAAAACGTTGCCTAAGCCAAAGGCCTCTCCCATATTTCTGACAGTTTTTGAAAAAGCCTGTCTACCTCAAGAGGACCAGCTGCCAGCTCCTCCCTCTAGACAGACAGCTCTCACACTCCCCAGTGAGTGGGATGGGGCTCTGGCTCTTGCCTGAAAACAAGCTCAGTAACCTCCTGGCTTTAAAAAGTCTCATTTTTAAGTCCCAGCAACCCTTGTTAAAAGCACACCCTATGGAGCATCCAGCCAGTGCCAACCCCATGGGGCTGCCTTCCACTTGTTCTGTCCCAAGGCAGACAGAAAGCACAACAGGAGCAGCCCTTCACACTGAGTAATTCAGCCCATATGACTGTTTGCAAGCTGTATACTTTTATCCCTACCACTTACAAAGTCTTCACTTTTTAATTGCTTATGTATGCAGAAGTTAAACACTCGGAATTCTCATTTCCCGCAAGTACCACCATTTCTCTTCACACATTTTAAATTTGAAATCGAAGGTCTCCAACAGCAGTGAAGAATTTGGAAAATTTTAAAAGCCTATTCCTCCCAAATTTTATTGAACTGTCACCAGCCAAAATATTAAGAAGCTTTTGCTATAACAGTGATTATTAAAGACTGTAATACAGTAATTTTTGTCCAAAAGTTCCTAAAAACAGACTAAAAGTCAACAGGCTAAAATGCTTCAATTTAACTGATGCTTGACACTTGGTGTTTTGGTTTCAGTAAGATATCCCTTGCTTTTTTCCTTACCTTGTGCATCAACATTTTCCCCAATATTGTAACTTCAGAACAAAAACTTTAAGTCAAAAGCTGTGCTTTAACATCAGCTAGCTGAAATGCTTGCACCACCTCACACTTGATATTTCATAGGAATATGATGCCAAGAAACACGAAAAGCAGCTGCTCTGGTACACACTCTACAGGTGTTCTTAGATGTGCAAGAAACAGTAAAAAAAAAGTCTAGAATACCAAACACTGTTACAATTTCTCAATGATCACATAAAATATTCTGATATTAATTTTTTATCCTTTGACAAAATTTAAAAAAAAAAAGAAGAGAGAGCAAGAAGTCTCTATATACATACAAAATACTTTCCATGGAGAAAAACCCCACCTTATTTGTCCCACGTGGAACACTGTTAGCTGACCTTAACTGTCCTGAATATGAGCAATAATGCCCCCTTGCTCCACAGGGACACTTAGGCAAAAACTGGCAGGTTGTGAGGAGACTTTTCTCTTAGCAGATGAGCCAAGAGCCCCTTCTTGGAGGGGCCTTCTTCCTCTGGAGATATAAATGCCTGGAGGCAGAAGTACATTTAACAAGGCAATTCTATCCAAGAGAACCTCCTAAAACTCACCTTTCTTATGCCATGATTAGCTGCCTGAAAATACAACACTGACACTTTCATTCAGCACTCACTGAACACCAAGTGCTTTCTAAAAGCACTCGACAGGCACAAGCCTCAGTGACACTGAACTGGGGCTACACCTGGACACTTTCCAGAGTCTGGTCTCTCCCATCTCAGAACCTGAGCACCTCAAGCCATTACCATGGCCTGTAATTTCAGAATCCTGGCATCTATGCTATTTATTTACATTGGCCCACATCTTACACCCCCAAACAAGATCTGGACTACATACACCAATTAGTTTATCCCCAATAATACTGTTGCTGAAACTGGGCTGAAGTGCAGAACCCTGGAGCCAAGTTAGGAAGCTTGCACTTCAGTAGTCTTTGAAACTTATTTTCAAATCCACACATAAAATGTGGTTTTCCTATAGCTGCAGGTCCAATTTGCATAGACTATCCAGAAAATAAGGCATTATTTGCAAACAGTCAAGCCAAGCATGCAATCAAGTCAAACACACAAGCTAATCAAGTCAATTGTGCTTAAAGAGATATTTTTCTTTTAGAGTCCTGCTCTCGAGTTAATTACTGCACATTATTCTCAATTATTGTCTTGAAGGATAAGGAAACAAGCCCTTGTGTCACATCCACTTTTTTCATTTCTCCTACAGATACAAAGAGAGGGGCCACAGCCCCACAAGATCCAACTACCATTTCCCTCCTCCTTTTTAAAGTAAAGAGCTATCATAAATCAGGTAAACCAGAGCTTTTGTGAAAAAAATCCCACAGTCCCATGGTGCTTTTCCTTCAACCTGTGACCTGATAATAGCTCTATTCCTTCTCTTTCGTTTTAGAGAGGCCAGCAGAGATTAGTATGACCACCCAAGTATTTCTCCCCTCTTCCTGTTATGGAATAGATTATCTTCCTCCACTCACACATTTTCTTTCCATGTTCTCCTCTTTCTCCCCCAGAGCAGACAGGATGAAATGTCAGCAAAACAAAAATCTCATGGTCCTGGGCAAATCCTCAACCTATACAAAGAAAATTTCTTTGAAACTGCATTTCCTTTTCAAATTGATAGCTTGCTGCTTGAGCTCAGACTTCCCAAGTAAGGAACAAAAACTAGCTCCAATTTGTGAGAAAACACATAATGGAAACACTCCCAGAAGTATAAATCTTGGCCTTTTATCTGAGCATACACAGATTAACAGATGAGATGTTAGCATTTCTCCTCCCAAAGCCTGAAATCAGTATTCTATTCCCAGATCTGGAAGACAGAAGAATGTGACATACTGAGAATCTTGGCTCACACCTCCAGGACAAGCAGTGTTTATTTTACTCAAAAAGTGCTTGCTTTCTTTCCTGGAAGGTGGAAAGAAATCAGCTTTTGGCATTGGCCTGAACACACAATGGAAGAGAAGGCAGGGTTAGTGTTGACTCCCTCCTTTGCTCTTCTGTCTCCATCACCAGAACCAGATAAACTTGTTTATCTGAAGCTTCTTGTTAGGCAAACTAGTAAAGCCAGTCCAAATTGCATATAATGATCATGAAAGTCATGTTTTCTAGGCAACTGCAGAATGCTTTTTTATACATGAGGGTAGCTGATGTTTCACATTTGATATTAAAATTTTATTCAGAAGAGCATATAATTATCACTACAAAGTGAGCTTAATCCACATAAATCGTAGCATGATTCTTGTATCCCTCTCTTTGTTTAATTGTCAGTGTAAGATTCTTGGGCAACTCCCTTATTTTGCTGTTGATCTGCTCCACCTCGGAGAAGGCACGTCTCCTTGATGCATTTCTCATACTTGCAACTTTCATTTTAATTGCTAAGTAGCAGCAGAAGACCTGTGACTAAGGCTAGCTTTAGAAAAAAAAAAAAGAAATTTCAGGACTACAAAGCAGTTTGGCTATAGTGACACTTTTTAAACAGCACATGAGCCAGTAACACCCTCATTCACACATAACAAATTAAACCCTTCTAATGACCTGAAATAACCAGAAGCAAAAAGACATCTTGCTACAGGATGGAGTGACGATGTGCTGTCTATCAGACAAAAGGCACTGAGAATGGCACCTCCAGCTTTAGTCCAGCAGTTACTCCATTGTTGCACTGAGAGCCACACATTCCTCACATACTGGGAAAAGGTCATGACTGAAGTCTGTCCTTACTCACCCAGCTCTCAGCCCAGCTGAAGAGGGAATGAAAGCTTTTGTCAGGGGAGCAGAAATAGTAGCAGGCACCTGATTTAAATGTCATGGAGCCACCAGAAAGCATTATTGTAAGTCTGTAAGTAGTGCTTCCCACCATCTGTGACATTCTAAAGCTGTCTACAAATAAAACACTGGGGCTCTGGTGAGCAAGGGAAGGAAGCAGTGATAATTACTTAGCACAGTAACTGCTTTTTCATTCAGTACATTATTTTATAGCTATATTATAGTATTATTCATAATCAGTTCCCAATGTTTGAGAAGAGTAATGCTCAAATATTTAACACCAAGAAATAAATTGCCACAGACTAGAAATTCAGGGACTCTACCAATAAGTTTCACTAATGGATCAACTTACTTTAGAGCAGATTTTTAAAAGCTTAGCTTAAGGCATCTCCATGATAATGAAGTGATAACTTTTACTACATCAGACAAATTCTCCAGCTCCAAAGGGCTCAGTTTCTGTCAGAATCCTTTCAGTCTCAGTAACAGAGAATGGCATCTTCCTTTAAAAATGCCTCTTCTTGGTAAGGCAGTCCCCTTGCAGTCATGTAATAATCAGTGTCACAAAGGCAGTACAACTGGATCAGCAAAAAATTAAGCCAAGTGACCAAGAGTTCTCTATTTTCTTGGATGTGGCACTTGAAAGTCCTTCAGACAGGTACAAAAATAATAAGTTAATATGCTACAATACTTGGGGGGAGAAGGGAAGCATTAGCACCCACCAACCTTGGTCATAAAGAAAAGTGCTAGGTTTGCAGCCTATTTGTAAATAATTGTAGAAGTCAACATACTCTTAAGAAGTGTAAACCCTGACCCTACCATATGTTATTTCAAGGCATGACTTCAACTCTATCCAACTCTATCTTCACATCCAATCCTTCCACAAATGGCTTTTTAGGCTGTTGAGTAAACTACATGGCTCACTTGGGTTTTGAGATTTCTTCCTTTCATGGGCAAAAGATGGATCTGGCAAAACAATCTTTGTTTCTATTTGACTATCAGACATTTTGAAAAAAGAAATTAGCACAGAAGATATACCACTATGGCACACCAAAGCAGTTTTTCCATAGTTAAAAATGAGCTCATGTATGGTACAAGTAAAGAATGCAATGGACTCAGAAATAAGGTTTGTGCTCTTCATTTGAGAGCAGCATCCTCACACACTCATGAGAAGAGAGAGAGCGGCTGACTTGTGTACTCAACCAGAAAAAAGCCCTGGTATTCAGAGGACAGTTCATACCAACAGCTACCTCAGGTCCTCCCTGGAAAGGAAACAATATTTAAGAATGCAGATATAAGTGGCTGAAAACAGAATGAAGTTTGAGTGACATCTACCTGCATCTGATTCCTCCAGCAGTGCTTTACCTCAGCCGTACACAGGCAAAGAAGCTGCACTGCTGAAACACGAGGAGTCTTTTGTTTAAGCACACATTCAGTTTGAGAGCTGACAAACTCCCCCATGGATCACCCCACTTAGCATATTTCTCCTAAACTGCACTTGCATGTTTGTGTGAGTTTTGCCATGAAAATAAAAAATAAATAAATAAAAATCCAACCAATTTAAAAGTTACTAACCAGCCAGCATTCTCTGCAGCTGCTTGGTGCTTACTAATACTCCAATATTTGTGATGGCTCCCAGTGGCTTTCTTACCTAATGCCCTAAGCTGAACTACATCCTCACCCACGTTTTTTTCTGCCTGTGACTTGGTGAAAATAGTTGATGAGTCCAAATAATTACTGATGGAGAAAGATCATCTGGAAGATCTACTGTGCACCAAGTCTTCAGTCTTTCATGCTCAAAGAAGTAATATTTCCAGCTCCTGGAAAATTTAGATTTCCTTAAGCAATTACATATGCTCTACAACACAGAAGTTGCAGCAGAAAAAAAAAAAAAAAAAAAAAGGTGTGTTGCCTTCTGAGACAGTTATGATTTCTTAGGTTCATTTCTGGGGGAAAACAAAAAAGGGAGATATGGCATAAGGAACAGAACATTACAAGGTCTGCAGATAGATAACACCATGGATATCTTATCTGTGAACTCACCTGTCTGGGAGTAAAGCTATTATTCACACAAGTGATGACTAATTATTATTGTGAAAGTCTGAATTTCTAGACTGAAAAACAGACAAGATAGAACAGAGGCCTACATTTCAGCTGTCAAGAACTGTACACACAAGAAAATCTGTGTCTCTAGGACCAAAGCATAAGCTGAGAGATTCTTGCTCAGTTTGCCTGTAAGTTAAAATAAATGCTAATTCAAGCATAATAGCAAATATCAAGTCTCATTCAAAGATTACTGCATTTTCTTCACTGCTCTGTAACAGAAGAAAAAAAGTAGTTTTGCTCTCAGACAGAGAGCCTCTCTATTCAGACATGGTAGTACAAGGTGTGAGATTTACACTTTTTATATGCATGAAAATACAATTTTTAATGCCTGTGATATGTTATCATCCTACTAGGTGTGCAAACCTTTACAAAGATTTAAGCAGGGGAATCAGTGACTAATCTTGTAAAGCAACTTCATACACTTCCAATTGAGAAGCACAACTGACAATGCCCTGGTGCCTCATCAGGAAACAGGAACACTCCAAGGGAATGGCAGAGATGGGAACAGGCAGCTGGCTGGATTTGACTTGTCCTCAAATGGAGGAAAGATGATTCTAAGGAAATGAGAAGCACTGGCAAATGCCACTAAATACCTGGCTCGCTGCACTTTATGTCTGTCAGCCTTCAGGAAGGATGTGCTTTTGACAGTGCCCACTCCTGTTGAGAAAGAGTGTGTGCATGTCCCCACACATGCATGTGGGGACATGCACACACTGTATAAAATGTGTGGGTGCATGCATATACTCCATATAGACCAAATATTTCACTTTTGTTTTATGTTTCTGCTGAAGGACAAGAGAAAAGCCCTGAAGGACAAAGAGAGTTACAAATGGGCAGGAACACTGATCTATTTTGAGAATCAACATGAACTACCTGAAAGCCTTGTTAGGGGGTCCCTAAAGCCTATTAAAGGTTTTGGCCAAGGCAGATTTAAATAAGATTCTGTAAGCATTTGGAAAAACAGATTTGATACCAGCAGATGGGCTGCAACTCTAGTAAGAGGCCTCCATCTGTCCAGAAACTAGCTCTTCCCTCTACACACACACAGACAGACACACAGTATTGGTACTGCAAGAGCAGCACCAACCATTTCCTGCAAAGGACTTCAAAAGCATCCATCATCTTTAAAAACCCCTGTCCTCATAAGAGACTTCACAGCACTTCCTTTTCTCCATAAGCAACTCATTTTCCAGAGGAAAAATAATCTAGTCAACTGCTACTTCTTGAAAGCACTTATTTGCTGTTCAAGTGATAGGAAAGATATTTCTCTTTCAGTGATGCTGAGCTGAAGAGCAGACTGCTGGAAATTGTCCTTGAACAGGATACATCTCAGTTTTTCC
Organism: Serinus canaria; assembly: GCF_022539315.1. Classification (NCBI taxonomy): domain Eukaryota; kingdom Metazoa; phylum Chordata; class Aves; order Passeriformes; family Fringillidae; genus Serinus; species Serinus canaria. The sequence continues at coordinate 15,447,162 of NC_066317.1, forward strand.
CTGAGAAATCTGAGAATCTGTCTGTGTGATGTAATTTAGGTGACCTACCCATAAGGTCCAACATGTTCTACATGAAAGAGCATTTGGTTAAATAATACAGAAGATACCAGACCTCTGAGTTAAATGCACACTGTGCAAACATGGAGATCTCTTCTTCTGCCTAACACCTGCTTGTCCCACAGAAACTGTTTCCACATCACAAGGTGATCATTTCTCCTCTCAGACTGCAGATCCCTTCTTTCTCCACTTCCATACTCAAGTATACAGAAATGAATTTAAGACTAAAGCTGTGCTTAGTCTCTGCATATACACTCCCAACCAGTAACCAATTTACAGGGCAATTAGAAATCTGAGACCAAGCAGAAAATATGCTGTGCTCTTCCATGCTGGGAAACGGACCCACTGCCCAAAAAATGTAAGACAAGTTTTACATGAAGGATATTATTCCCTATGGGGTCATTAAAGGATTTCCCTAAATTCTCAATTTCCTGCTGCTGGTGATTTCACATTTCAGCATTTCCAAAGTTCTTTGACTTCTCTGTTGAATCTATTATTAGCAGGGTCTTAAAGCATATTACCCACAGCCATCTTGCAAATATTGAAAAAAAAAAAAAGGATTTTAAAGGCAGATTTTCTTTATCCAACCATCCATTGCTGATCCATTTCCTGCAAATGACAGCGTACATCAAAATTTACCTATTTTTCACCCACTCAAATCTTTAGGTACACCAAGTACTGAGAACAATGTGGTCTGTGTGACAACTATTTAGCAGCATGTCTGGAGACAGCCATCAGTTCAAAGATTCCACATAAAACATGAAGATTTTTGGTGATGGAAACTTGCTTTTTAAATGAGTTCCTTATGGAGGCCAAAACCTTCCAGAGCAGCTTATACTGTCTAGTTTAAATCCTGCAATTAGGAGGTTTTAGCTCCTGATTAATTAGTAGACAAAGCCACTTGAAGACTTGGAATGCCTATGGTTAGGAAATCATGATCTTCCTTCAAAACATGAGTTGACACAGCACATATGGCTTTGTGCCAAAATCATATGAGTTAATCAGAACCTGACCAGTTACCTCAAGTCCCTCAGCCTGCCACTCTGCTCCCCACACATCAGAAAAATATATAATTATATACTGCATGATTCAGTATGTGTTTGCAACTGAACAATTGTTAAATTGACTATACTGCCCCTTGAACAAATTTCTAACACACATCCACACATCCATTATGATTCATCTTAAATTCAGCGGTTACACATGATTTATTCAGTCCTACAGCCACGATATTCTCCATGCCTTAACTGCCCTCAAAGGTGGTGTGATTATTAGTCCTTTTCCTGTTAGGTGGGAAAACTTGTCATTTCTCTTTCACAAGAGATTCAACTACTTGCTATTTCTGCACAACTTCAAATGCTTACCAAGTTTATGATTTTTGAGCCAAGAAAGTGAATGGGATCTGGAGTGTAGAGAAAGATCCTCCCCACTAAGAAGTCTCAGTATCATTGGACAGCAGCATGAAAAACCTGCAAGAGTGATTTCTACAGCTCCTCAGCAGACCTTCCACACAAAACAGACTGCCTGACCTATAGCAAAGACAGACAGTCAGTGATGTAGCAGATTTGATCTAGCTTCACACACCAGAATGGACAAAGATCTCCATCTGATCACTAGCTGCACTCCATAATGTTTTGGTACTTGGACAGATTACAGGACAGAACAAGCTACAGAAGATGGCATTGCCAAAAAAACGGGAAAAACAAGACAGCAGCACCTCCTCCCATGACATTATACCAAGCCTGCTGTCACCAAAAAAACCCCCAGAGTTCTGGGAGGTTTTGCTTTGTCTGGATGATAAACATTCATATTAGAAAGACAAAAAATCTACACTACACCCTTGGGCTGCATAACAAAGGCAAACTAGCAGAAACTTTTCCTCTACAGGCCTAGAAACTGAGAGGGAAGTGATTCACAGCATCATGCTTCTTTCCTTTTCTCTGAAGAACATTCCTACAAATAGCAATGGAAAGCTAGTCAGACTGAGGACATACACAGGTGCTGCCCATGTACAAATTATATTTGCTGTACTGGAACAGAACCAAGCAGAAGGTCACATTAACCTCTGAAGACATTGCCCAGAGAGGGATTAAGTGAAAGATAATAGAACAGCAATCCTTGAATCTTTTATTCATACAACCGGCCCAAAGGGAGATAGACCAGCTAAAGAATGCATCAAACCTTGCTGCTTTCACAACCAATTTGATGATACTGTGTACCACAGCTTAACTCTGAACTGCTACTGCATGGAGACCCAAGAAAACAGTAACTACAACCACCTAAAATAAACAGAAAAACCTGACACTAAAAAAAAAAAAAAAATCCTCCCTTCAAAACATTAGAGCTCGAGTCTTATATAATCTAGCCTGCATACAATATACCAACTTTCATCCTTTCCATGTATGTCTAGAACTTTGACAACAATCCTAATTTTCTTCCAGTCCTGAATTTAGTATTTCAATTTTATACTTGCAAGCTTAAAAAAATTGATATATTATTTTAAAAGCATTACTTACATTTTCAGTATACAAATGGCATTCCTAGAAGAAAATTCAGCTTTTATGAAAAAAAATTTCACAAATGTGCAAAAAAAACTATGGGCTGAACCTCTTTAACTTCCATTTCTATCTTTCATTGCTAGCTAAATGCTTTGGAGAGTATTCATTGATACGTCACATAGAAAATTCATAAATGTAACACATAAAAAACACCACTTGGAGAGTAGTCTGAAACAGATTTCAAAACTTTCAAATGTTTTACCAGTAGTTTCAAAACATCCTCCCATAAACTTTGCTTACAAAATACTGAATTTGAATGAGAGTTTATCAAACTGGACCAGTTGTACTGGTTTACCTCAAGTTGCATACACACTTAACCTGAGAAAAAGCAGTAGCAGCAAACAATGAGAAGCATCAAGTGTTCACCACTTCCAGAAATACCCAATTTGGTATTAGTGTAAAGAGGCAAGGAGGAAATAAAAAAAGGAGGGGTGGAACAAAATTTTACAGTCTTGAGATGGAAATCTAAAAGACAGGAAAATGTATTATCTCAGTCCAAAGGTGGAACCAAGACTTGCTCAGAGAGCTGAGGGAAAAGAGCAGAGAGTGTGCCTGCACTAAAGCACACACAGGGTGTTTTAGCCAAGGAAGAAATACTCAGCTTACAGACAAAGGAGCAGTCAGGAACATTAGAAACACAAGAAAAATAAAATTGAGAAATCATTTTAGATACCAAGCCTTGCTGGCAAAATTAAGGGATTCAGTGGACCATTACTAATCAATTCCAGAAGAAAAGTACTTTTTCCTCCAAAAGTTGCTTTAGCACTTGGTTTTACACTAATGACCTTTTTTCATCCATGTACCTAGACACTGAATATTAACCCATTTATTCAGGGGAAATAAGTGTATAGAACCATTCACAGCCTGCATTTTAAAAGATATGGATTAAAATTTTGAGCTTTGGCAAAAAATTTAACTGAAGACAGCTGACATTAACCAAGATTTTGCTTCCTACCATGCTGATGAGTGACTTCTCCAATTTTCTAGGGATTTTTTACAATAATTACTTGCATAGAGGTTGCTCTAAGACTTCACCCTTGATTTTAGACCATCAGTCTACAAAGAGGTAAGAAAAAAACCCCAATTTCTCCCATTAGCAGATGGGAGTGGGGAAAAAAGGAAGGTGAAGGAAGCCCAAACTTTCCCAACCCAGAAGTCACACAGGTTTTACAGCTGCTTTATATACCCAGGCACCTGCTGGTGACCAAGTAGAGCTTTTTTCACACAGCAAAATCTGAATTCCACAAATTCTTTGAAAAGAGCTGAAGACTTTATACCTTGAGGTTCCAAAACTATTGTAAAAAGCAATCGCTCTTTTTAGATGCATATTACTTCTTGGAACATTCTTTGTGTTGTTTGTTGATAGTTTTTTTCTAACTGGCATTTATAGTCTATCACCGAAAATATGTCACAAGCCTTGAAATGAATGTTGTCTACATTAAAAAAAAAAAAAAAAATATATATATATATATAAAACCTATTAAAGTCTAGACAGGCAATGGTTTCTCTTCCATTTCTCCAAAACCACTGAAGAGGGAAGCAGAACATGCTGATTTTGCATCAGCAGCAGACTTCCCAACCAGCAGTTCATATTACAGTGAAAAGTTAAATTCTGTGATCTTCAGCTCTTTAATATTCTCAAAGCAAAGACAATGGGTGGGACAGAATCAGTGATAATTAACATGTATATCAAAGAGTTCAGTTCATGTCAGGTACAAAAATATTTTCTAGAACATTGCAAACTATATTCTGCCCTGTGCAAGCACCAGGGAAATTGCCACATATCACATTAAATTCAATTTGCTGATTCTCTTCTGCTCACTAATATCGAGCAGCTGAAGACACAAATTCCTTCAGTGTCTGACAATATCACAAAACTAAGGGCTTGGTATTGAAAAATGCTCTGCTCAACTCCTGTGTGCCAGGCCAAAGAGCATACACAGCACTCATGGTAGTATCAACAGGGCACAAGAATCTGGTGTTGAGGGAAGCAAGAACAAAAAAAATGCCTCTTACACATTATGTCCTTCCCTTCTTAAGTAATGTTTCTCATCTGCAAAAGGAATCCAATCATTTATGTCTCCACAAGTTGGTTTTTGTTGTACTTTTCACGTGATGCCATTTTAAAAGACAGTTTACTTACATATTTTACCATTTTACCTAGTAGTATATTTTCACTTTCCTAAACTTTCTTTTAGATCAACAACTAAAACTACAACCTAAACTGTGATATCACCAAAGTGTTCTTGTCTTTTTCTCCTTTCTTCCTGAGCAGCTATTTTTACTCTAGAGTCACTTGCATGAAAATTAATTCCCCTGATAACTTGACCATCCATCATTTAATCCCTCCTTAAGCAATCTGAACAAAAGGGAATACAGATTCCAAGAGACAAAGGATGAAAACACCAGGAAGGAACTGCAGCTGGAAGCAGACAGCTGTTCTTCTCTGAACATCAAGTCAAGCCCATGTGGTCACACATGAGCTCCAGAGGCAGATCACAAAAGATTTCTTATTAAGCTTTTGGGCTTTCTTTTTTTAAGTGTTTAAAGAAGTTCTCAGTTTGGAAGAGCTTCCCATTTCTGTGGTTTCAGAAACTTCAGCAATGTTTAATACAAGAAGTACAAAACTGGATCAGGCCAGCTCTCCCATCCCCTTTCCTGGCAATCACCAGTTTATTGAGTTCCTGAGCTCAAGCTGCACAGTCAAATCTAATAGTCACTAATGGTCTCTGTTCTGTTAACTTCTCTAATCCCCTTCTGAGCACATTTACACTTTCCCCCCACATGACATTTTGTTCCAGTAACACAGCTGCAATTAAGCGGTTCACAAAGAGTATTTTCTTTTGTTTGCTGTAAGACAGCAACTTCTCAAATTTCACTAGAAAAGAACATGCTGAAGGTCTTGAAGGACCCAGTCATGCCTCAAAGTTGCCTGACTTCTACTAAACACCAGTAATTGTTTGCAGCTATCAAAAATAACAGAAAATAGTTTCTTCCAACAAAAGCAGTAAATCTTCCAGCATACTAAATATTTTCTCTTCTTAAGGCATTGCATGGATAAAAAATTTCTTAATTATTATAAAACCATTTTTAGGATTTTCCTTAGTATTTTGTGACAAAACAACAAAAAAACAGCTTAAAGTTTTCTTCCTTTACACACTATATTCCTCAAATAGACAGAGTACAGAACTGGATCAGAGACCAAGGAAAAGCAGAAAAATTATTCTTACCAAAACTGTTTGGGAATAGATTGAAACAAACTAATGTTATACAATAGTATCAGAAAACCTCTAAAAACAAGAGTAATTTTAAAAAAGACAATTTTTAAAATGCATCACACCTCTGAAACACCCAAATCTTGTGCCAATCATGGTGAGCACACACATTTTAAATTGACATAAAGGAGCTTTACACAGCTATTTCAGTAATTCAGTTCTACGTGTTAGCCCATGTGCTTAAAGCTCCAGGCTGATTTGGCTGTTCCACACATGTGATAACCTAACTGCAAAGCCACTCAATAAATGAGTCCATAATTCTGATGAAACAAACTTTCAGCACTGCCAGCTAGCAAATCTTTTATAATCAGATAATCTTCAAATTCTTTATTAAGGTCATTCAAGGGATTCAATGACAGGGCACACTGAATAAAGAAGCTGTTCAAAATTTAAGGTTCTTTACAATTAGCTTGATTGCTAAGCATTGTCAGATTATAGCATCAGAAGAAACCTCTTTCAGGGAATCTAAGTCTAAAATTTTGGGGTTCCTGAGAAACTTGTAGCATATACTTCTTGCAAATCTACGGTGCTCTATTTAATAAGAGCACTGTAACAAGACTTCCCAGACAAACTTCTGATTTTCAGCGTCTGAACAACCTTATAAATTAAAAGGGGTAAGAGGATAAATAGTTCTAAAAAACCGACAAAAAACCAAGAAAACAAACAAATAAAAAACCACAAGATAGAAATCAGGTAATTATTAACTCTTGAAGACCTTAAACATAACCGCTAAGCTGGGAACACCAAAAGTACTTGCAGCTATGAAGGCCTGAAAACTCATCCCAATCTTTATGAGGAAGAAACCTGAGCTCACAGAAGCCTCCACCAGCAGCACATGACATAAGGACATTTTTGCAAAGCCCATAAATCTGAACAAGAGGGAACTGAAGGTGTCCCAGCACATCTTGAAGGAGTCCAACCCTTTCTTTCTCTCCCCACTTCTTTACCCCACCTTCCTTTTGTTCCAGACTATGTGCTCCTCGAAAAGATAATGGTTTTCTAACAGTCTTCACAAGCTAGACCTTCTAGGTCAAAATTTTACAGGTACTTTAAAGGTATTCTTGCTACCTTGTAAAATAATTTCTTCCTATTTCAGATACAAGCCATTTGACAGCCCTCAACTACTCTTCTCTTAATTTATGGACACACAGACACATACTGCATTGTCTACTGCAATGTTATCTATCAATAAGGATGTCAATAGCATTTGCACTCCGCTTTCAGTCCACTCAAATTTCCAGTGAAGTTAGCAGGGAGAGCCTCATTGCTCTTCAGGGTGTACCAATTCAGACACCAACCATAAATGTCAAAGTTATTTTTATGGGAAAATATCATCAAAATTTAAGTTTTCCCTAGACTGCAACATATTTTTTTAATATTTCAGTAGATTAATTAGATATGCTATTATTTTTTGCTGCCACTTTCTGTACAGTTTTCTAGCACTAATTATTAAGCTGAATGTTTGTGCAGGTGTTTCTGAAGCTCTGACTCTAATGGTTAAGAGGAAAGCCCTTCAGGTGCAAGGCACTGGTCTAAGAACACAAAGGATGATTGAAGTTAGATGAAAATTCTAAAATACAGAGTCTATGAAGGCTGGACAGAATCTCTTTCCTCCTAGAAACCTACCCAAGATAAATCCTTTGCCAAAAAGTGCACAGGGAGCTTATTAAAAAATAAATCTCTGCATAATGCATGCATACAGGCAGTACTCTCTTATTTCCTAAATGTCAAATTAATGTGAAGAAGTCCAATTTCTAGGGTTACAGAAGCTGAAAGCAAACTGGCTTTAGAAGAACAAAGAGAAAATGCACCTCAATCACTGAGAAATGGTTAAAACACACAAAGGCACTTGAAAGACATACCATAACAAATCCTCTGAAGGAGAAACCAGTACTTATCAACTGTTGAAGCATCCCATTTAAGGAAGCTACACACAGTCTTTAATTAGGCTGCTGGAAGGATAGCTCCACATAAACTTAACCACACAACTGTCCAGTCAGCGACACATACTACAGAGATGTCTCTTCAAGCACCACGTGTGCTGTTCCTGCTGCCATTAAAAAGCAAAGCATAAAAGCAGTGCTTGGATCATCCTATCGACCATTTGCTTGCCTGGGATTCAAACTCCCAAGTTAATTCATTGAAAGCAAATACAGCTTTTGCACTGACTTGAGAAAAGAGACCTATTATTCCACTGCTCATAATCCTAAGCACTAGGAGGGGATTTTCTGACTTTACAGAAAAAGTACTAAAAGGCAAAACTTCTGCTCCATTTCCCTTCTCTATCTTTTCTCTGCTGAAACATTTAATTCTGTGAAGAGAGAAATGGGTAAAATCAGTAATAGCAGTAATGCTGGCCCTTGATGAACTGTGGTGAGAGAAGAAAACTCAGCAAGATATTTCACAGCACCAATACCCTGATAAGCAAACTAGGCAGAAAAGTCAGACTATCTACGTATGACATGGTTAAATATCCACATGCTTCATTTTTTCACCCCTCTATTGCTTAAGGCAATATCCAAGTCCAAATCTATCACCATTTAAACAAGGCATGCCTTTGCCAGGAAGCATAACTATTTCTAACAACTGAAGTTTCAGACTTTAATTTAGCTCAGTCTTTAGTCATTTATTTCATTTTTAAAAATAACAATATATAGAAGTGGTTAGCAGAAAAAGTCAACAGTCCCAACAAGAAAGATGGAACATATTTCAACACTAAATAAGGTTGCTTACAAGTTCGAAATTTTGTAGTTAATATTTCAACAACAACGTTCTACAGGGTAGAACAGACAAGGTTTTATGAG